>NW_026453179.1:1815211-2420281 GCF_025200985.1 Drosophila gunungcola
CTGAATGCATTACGTAAACCAATTTTAAGAAGCAACACTGGCTGCTTTAACCCACTGAAATTGAAATTTACAATGTTTTTTGCTTAAAGTTTTCCAACTTAAGATGAGTTATGGCACACCATGCCAAGAGTGTTGAACACCCACAACTGCCAAAGGAAACTCAATGCACGTCATCTTGTTTTTCAGCAATCAAGATCCGTGCGTTATTTCTTGGGTGAGAACGTAAACAAACGTCAGCTGATATGCGTAAGACCCCCCAAGAAAAGCTCAAAATTTCCGACATCTAATGCCTGCACGTGGGGATAAATAACAACACACACAGTGAACCGGGCGAGGAACTAAACCAGACCGAACTATGGTGCTAACTGACACCGCGGCTAATGCATTTCGACAGTGCTCAGACGCTGGATATGCGGAGCAGAGAAGCCACTCGGATCGGATCCAAATCGGGTTCATATAAAACCCTCTGTCGTCGACTGGGAGCCAAACAGTTGTGGCCGGCACACACTTGGCAGACAACCACTCATCCACTCCGGCGATATGCGACGGAACCCGAACCCGAACCCAAATCCAGAAAGGAGGATCCTGCTCCACGGCCTGATCCTGCTACTCCTGATGATCGGCAGCGTGCAGGCCAGCATGAAGCTCTGTGGCAGTCAACTGCCCGAGGCCCTCTCCCAATTTTGCATTTATGGCTTCAATGCGATGACCAAGCGAACTTCCGGTATGTTTACTGGTATACCCTTCCAGAGAGTTTAACAATATTAGTCAGAAGATTGCAACGCAGTGTGACATTATCTAGTCTATACACTATCCATTTTCGTCTGTCCGTACGTTTCTTTGCCCACTAGGGTTTCAGTTCTGAAGCCATCTGGTCTAAACTTTCGTCAAAAGGATATTTTTTTTTGAAGGTGGTATATGTGTCATATATGTAGCTGCCTTGGGAACAATCCCATAATACAACTTCGATGTTTTTCAATTTTTGTATACCCTTGCAGAGGGTATAATTTCAGTCAGAATCTTGCAACGCAGTGAAGGAGACATTTCCGACCCTATAAAGTATATATATTCTTGATCAGCATCACTAAAAGAGTGGATCTAGCCATGTCCATCTGTCCGTTTCTACGCAAACTAGTCTCTCAGTTTTAAAGCTACCTGCATGAAACTAAACTCCTTTTGATTATCTTCAGAAGCTATACAAACATAAAAACAGCAACAATGCTATTATTAATGCAAATACTAAAAAGTTTGATAATTAAATAACTTAAACTTTTACAAGAAAATGTAAATTTTTGTAAAAATAGTTTTCTGTTTTATAATTTTTAAGAATTGCTATCATATTTTCAAAAACAACTTTTTATTTTGATTTTGATATTTCATGCGTAAAAATTGCATATTTTTATACCCTTGCAGAGGGTATTATAATTTCAGTCAGAAGTTTGCAACGCAGTGAAGGAGACGTTTCCGACCCTATAAAGTATATATATTCTTGATCAGCATCACTAGTAGAGTCGATCTAGCCATGTCCGTCTGTCCGTCTGTCCGTCCGTCTGTCCGTCTGTCCGTCCGTTTATATGCAAACTAGTCTCTCAGTTTTAAAGCTATCTGCATGAAACTTTCCCAAAAGTTGTCTTTCTATTGCAGGTAGTATATAAGTCGGAACGAGCCGGATCGGACGACTATAGCATATAGCTCCCATAGGAACAATCGGAAAAATAAATGAAAAAAAATTATAACTTTGCTGTTTTTTAATTTTTTGTTTAGTTCTTCGACATATAGTAATGGTAAAATATTTCCGATTTACGGTTTAAATTTCATCAAAATCGGACGACTATAGCATATAGCTCCCATAGGAACAATCGGAAAAATAAATGAAAAAAAATTATAACTTTGCTGTTTTTTAATTTTTTGTTTAGTTCTTCGAGATATAGTAATGGTTTAATATTTCAGAATTACGGTTTTAATTTCATCAAAATCGGACGACTATAGCATATAGCTCCCATAGGAACAATCGGAAAAATAAATGAAAAAAAATTATAACTTTTCTGTTTTTTAATTTTTTGTTTAGTTCTTCGACATATAGCAATGTTTAATTATTTCAGAATTATGGTATAAATTTTATCAAAATCGGACGTCTATAGCATATAGCTCCCATAGAAATAATAAAAATATATAAAATAACTATCTAATAATTGAGCTGCAAATCATCAAGTTTCAATGTTTTTTTTTAGCACATACTCAAGTAAATCATAATTTAAATGTTTTCAAAAGTATTTAATTAATGCAATAGCTGCAAGGGTATATGAACTTCGGCTTGCCGAAGTTTGCTTTCCTTCTTGTTTTTTTATAAATTCTTAGGCATTAAAATTAATGTTAGATCAGTAAGATTTGTACATTAATGTTATTTGTATTATCAAAAAACGAATATTTAACTTAACACAAATCTAAACAGTCGCAGATCCCATTAACCTCAACCTTATCGAGGGCTTCGAGGACAGTGTGCTCCTGGCTAGGATGTTTGGAGAAAGTGCCGGCCAGATGCTTAAGACACGACGTCTCCGTAATGGAGTCTTCGACGAGTGCTGTTTAAAGCCGTGCCGTGTGGAGGAATTACTGCGGTATTGTGCTCCTAAGCCCAAAACGTGAACCTTCTATTAACCTTCCGAAGACACCTAAGATTACTGAAAAGATATGGCCCGCCTGGAAAAAAAAAACCTCACGTATTCTTTTTTGTTCAGTCGTTATAACAGCTTACTCAATTTCCATTCTTGAACATGATATATATATGCACATGTTTGTTGAATGTATGCGCATAATTTATAATCGGAAATCAGAGACAGACACGCGAAATGAATCGGAACACGGGATGTTATGCATGTAGATATGAATGTATAGGGCCTGAATACATCGCCTGGGTATAAATTATTAAATAAATTATGTATTCAAACTGCTGCAGATTGGCCAACATGATTGGTAATTAAACGGGTTTTACATTGATTTTTCATTGTCGTTCATTGCAGTTAATTATTTATTGACCGAGGGGACAGAATTCTGTTCCAAGTTGGAAAGGAAATACAGATTTCAACGAGCTTCACAGATTGTTTAACACAAAAGTTATGTTATGCCTACAACAGATATCAAAAAGTTACCCTACGTAAAGGGTTTTAAAGTGAACGTATTAGTTAAATTTGTATTCATACAAAACGAGTTTGTATTAAACTTTAATTTTCGTTAAATAGTTTGATCCCAGAGAGATTAGTTTTTTAAAAATTCATTTCAGCTAAATTCCATGAAATTGGGCAATTACCATACACAAATACACTAATTAGTTGAATCTTTCAATATAAATGACACCATGAACCGAAAAATGTTACCCATTTAGTATCTGCTTGAAATTGAAACTTACAACATGTCCATAGATCTAACAAGAATTTTTGTGCTTTTGGTCCTTTTCTTATTGATCAAGCAGGTATATTATCAGCAGATCAGTTTCGAACTCATGTAAAGAGCAATTATACATTTGTGAATCCTACAGAACGTTTCGAAGTTCGAATTTACGAATGTAAAATGCACTTCTTTGGATAAAGAATTCGATGAATTCGAACATTGCTTTCTAAAGTCGGTTAATCGAACCTACAAATACGTTTACATGAAAGTAAATTTATTCAAGACTCCCGTGAAAAAGATAAAGGTAAAGTTTATTTATTTTAATTTTATTTTCGTGTATATTAGCTATAAATACTGAATTGCCATTTTAGTTAAATCTATCGTTGCACAAACGATTTAATGGATATAGACCTTTCTTATTTAATATTACTGTGGATGTCTGTCGATTTCTGCTGAATCCTTCAGCTAACCCAACGTTTAATTACTTTTACGGATTTCTGGGAAACCATACAAACCTGAATCACCCCTGTCCATTTGATGTGAGTATGGTTCTGGTTTTTGCTGACACTTTAGGTATGAAATTATTTATTACGCAGCATGACCTAATCTTCGATAAAATTTCAACCGATTTAATAAGCCACCGGATGTCCAAAATTTTACCCTTTCCCGAAGGTGATTATCTTATGGAAATCAATTGGTTTGCTTATGACATAAATAGAGCTATCACAAAGTTTTATGGCACTCTATCTTAGAAGTTGATATCTCTGAAAATATTGTGCAAAATTGTCTTGACGATATGTATTATCAATAAAGATTTTCTGCGTGCTCTCCTTTTAAGCATCAACTGATGTGCTTCAAATATTGATTGATCTTAAGTATGGTTTAAGTTTTTTGTGTCGAGAAACCCTTTCTCCATTTAAAATATTCATGGTATATTACCAGTTACTGTCATTGCTTGCTTAAGCCAAAAACAGTATATATGTTTAAAATATTTCGATCGTTCATAGATGCAACAAGCTTTGGAAAAGAATCGTTTGTAGTGTATACAAGTATGTATGCACATGGTTGGTTCCAAGTCCAGAGATAGTGTGGTAGAGCCAGTCAATTGGGTACAGATCTAATAGGGCACTTCGCAGTACTCCTTGAGGGTTTTAATCGAGCAGTACCTTTTGCAGCACCTGTCCACGATGCCTTCCCTTGTGCGTCGTCGGATGGCGGACAAGGAGTTGCGGAAGTATTTCCCATAGGCCGAAGTGTCTAAGTCCTCGCTATCCTCAATCTCATTCTGTTCAACGAACTGGAGAGGATTGAGGGGGTCATCTAGATCATTGCTGGCTGTAAAATGGTGGTGATTCAGGTTCTGATTCGCGTTCTGGATAGGCCAGTGAAACTTACGCAAGCTGGGCTTCTGTGCGATCATGGAATTGAACGATTTGCACACCAGGTTCATTATCTCCGTTAGCGTTTGGCTGCACATCGTAAAGGTCAGTTCCTGTCCTTGGGCCAAGTGCACCGAGGAGCAGGCCAGGAGAGCCACAACCAGCAGCGAAAGGAGGGACACGGACTTGCACATGGTTGTTTGTGGGGGTAGTCTTCGTAGCAGTTGGTCTTTGTTGGGTCGAGTCCAAAGGTAACTGATGCTATTTGGCCCAAAAGAGCTGGCTTATATACAGCTCCGGGAACTGGGTCTCGGTCGGGGTCGGGGTCGAGGTCTAATTCTGGCTCAACACACATTATCCTCAAAAAGCACAGTGTCAAATTGTGTTAGGCAACGATGAGTGCATTTCGGAGTTGCCTTTTCTTCTCGAACACCTCGAACGCTTGGCTAAACTCGTTCAATGTCAAAGCTGACTTATGCAAATGCCGCCTATTGGAAAATTTGTGGGTGGTTGGGCCTCGGTGGGCGTTTGCTGTCAGCCAATTAAACAATTTATGTATAAACAGCCAGGCCGAGCTAAGCCTTGCATTTATGAATAGCAAATGAGTCCTTGGTCTTAAAGAACCCATCTCCTTGGTCCCCTTTTACACTGTCGTATAATACTTACCAACGCGCGCCTGGGCGAGGCTGGAGTAGGCCAAAAGCCAGTGACATAGCCAGAGCCAGCTGAATGGGGCCAGAAGAGGCATCTTGGCAACCAAAACGCCTTTCACGCCTCCCTTAGAACTTTTCCTTTGACTGTTGTTCTTGCCGCTCACACAAATTCTTTTTGCACTGTCTACTTTTATTCATTAGTCAAAGTTGGTGCTGCATAAATAAGTGATTACGAATTACGAATCGGATTACGAGTGTTGTGTTGTGTATGTGTATGTGTATTTGTATGTGTATGGGTATGGGTATGTGTATGGGTATGGGTATGTATGCTGGGGCTAAGTCTCCTATTTGGGCAGGCAGTAGGCAGCCAGCTCCTCGTAGGAGCAGGATTTCACGCAGCACTCATCGTAAACGCCACTGGGCAGGTGTCTCCTGTGGCGACGCGTCTTGATCAGGACTTCAGCCCCATACAAGTTGGTCAGCAGGGGACTGAAGGAGTAGCCAGCATCAGCACCAGCATCTGCTTCTGCCAGCGCCTGCCACCACCCATTCTTCAACTCATTGGACACTGGCGGCTGAATTGCGCGCTTCTGGGACAACGAATTGTAGCCGTGGGCGCACACCACATCCATGGCATCGGACAGGGCGGGACCACAAAGTTTGTGGCTGCCGGGGGGCAGCTGGTGACCACTGGCCATGACCACCAGCAGAGCACCCGGGATAACAGCGATTAGCAGCGGCAGGAGCCGCAGCCGGAGCCGGAGGCCATGAACTGCACTGTTTTCCTTGCAAAACATCCTTAGTCTGTGCTGATTGCTTTCAGCTGCAACTGCTATTTATACCACTAAATTTGTTAGTATTCTCCAATGCAGTTCAATGGCTTCTTGTGCTTTTGTACTGCAAAATCGCAGTCCTTCCACCTAAATATCCCCTTTACTACCAATATTTTAGACACGGCTTAACCTAAAATGCATGCTTCTATTTTAAGCTCTTCCCAGAATTTCAAAACCTAGCACTGTTATAAAAGCACTTAAGGTATTTTGTATAAACAAAATATTCCGACAAATGTGTTGTGCTTCAGAGAACATCAAAAATAAAATATATGTTTTTACAGCTAAATAGTAATTATTTTAATTACAATACATTGAGCAACAAACACAAAATAATTAGCTTAATCATGGGCAAATGATTAATCTGTGTGATAAAAATATTAAGAAGTTCAACTATTCGGAAACAGAAATTCGCTGTTTTTACATGATCGGTAAGAAATTAACACTTCCAAAACCGGAAAAAGAAATATATTATAATATTAAATTATATATTCATCGTCGCCGACCGACAAATATTAACTCGAACAGTGACTCTAGGAGTCTTAACAGTTTTCAGTCAGATAATAGCCAAAATTATATTAAGGAAGTAACTTAAAACTTAACAAGAAAAATCGGCACCTAGAATTAAGCAAGCATTCAATAATCTAATAGTTCTAATTCTAAGTTTTTTTTAACTGGGTGAGCAAGAATAGTACTATTTTGATGTCTTCTCCTTGTTTTAAGAGATGAATTTTAATAAAATATATTTTTTAGAAAATAAATAAAGTAAAAAGGGTAAGTAATAAAAATGTAGAAGAAGATTGGGAAAATACCGAATTTTCAATAACTACTTCATGAGTTTTATCTGCTGTTTTGTACAGAATCTTACAGTTTAATCAATGGTTTTGTGTAAGTGTAATCACCGTCAAAATTCCACCCACTCCAGAACCCTTTCGCCGAACCTGTTACTTTGCCGCTAAGAGACTCTGACTGCTGTCGATTGCGATTACGATAAAGCGAGATTTCTGGGGGGCAACGGGAGGCAAACTCGACGGCTGACAGAGTGGCAGCCTCATTAGCATGTTGCGGCAAGGTGGAAAGTATGCTTCAATGAGGTTCCGCTGGCGACAGTGTGCGAAATCGCTCCGATCGCCGCCCGATTGTCGAGCTGCACGGCGATGCCAACAGTTGGTTGCCAGCGCTGCATTCGAACGTTTTGCCTTTGCCCCGACCACAAAGCTCCGGAAAAGCGAGCACAAAATCGTCGTGAACATAAATCGGAAAAAAAAAACAGAATAAATCGGAATAAATCAAGTCGAAATGGTGCTCGACATTAAGATGTGCCGATTTGATAATGTGCCCTGGGGTTTTCGCCTGGTGGGCGGGGCGGACTACGACTATCCGCTGACGGTGGTTAAGGTTAGGCCCGATCCAATCCTACAGAGTTCTATATAGTACCCTTCTGCCAGTGCACCACCTCTTAAAGTCACCTGCCAAATGCCCCACCTGTGTGTTTTCGTTAGCCGTTTGGAAAAATCGCCATAGATCATCTAATCACCTGACGGATTCAATTCAGTGTTTTGCGATACCCTTTTTTTTCGGCTGCAATTACGTAACGCGATGCGTGTGTCCGTTCGGATTGGCAGCATGGTCAAATTAGTTAATTAAAGTAATTCCCCCTCTTTTGTTTATCTAATCGACAGGCCCATACATTTCCCGCTAATGAGCCGCATAATGGCAGCGGCAATAAACTTTTGTCAAATTTTAATTGTGTTTCAGTTGCAGTTGTGCTTTGTGTTGCCTGTGCATAAATTGTATTTGGCAACTCGCATTTTGTAACATTGTGTTGACAACAGCAAAAACATCGGCCAAACATCGACGTAAATCCGAAACAAATGCGATTTTTAATTGGCAAACTGTGAAACGCACACAATAAATGATCAAAATACGAGGGCCGCTAAAAAGTCCATTTCCTCTCGATTTCAATAAATCAATTTAAGCCGCAGCATAATATAAACAGTCAAGGGAAAAAACACATACTTTGCATTTTACTATATACATTTTCTTAACAAAATGTGTTTACTTTACATAAACAAATTATTATTATTTATACTTTAAGTGCAAATCAATTAAGATAATGCTATATCAATTTTAATCTTGTTAATAGTCAATATGAATTATAAAAATTAGTTTTAGAGCGCAAAAATTTAATTAATCAATACTGTCAATTATTGAATTATGCAGAATTTTTTATTGAAAAAATGCAAATACACAATTTAAAATATATTAAAAACACAAAATTCAATAGATCAGAGAATTAGTATAAAGCTACAAAAATATAGTGAAAACCTAATTTAAATGATTAATTCTTTCTTTATGACTTGACTATTATAAATCTTTTCAGAACATGTAAGCCGCTTAAAATATATATATTTAAGAAGCCATTTTTAAAATGCTCATATCGATTCGTGTTAATATTGCCTTATGGAATGTGTGCGAAAACACACACCTCCACATGTTGGCCCTGCAAACACTAAACAATCTTTCGTAATCTCTTGAAAAACCTCTGTTGATTCTGCCCCACCCTTAGCCTTATATATATGTATGTTATATCCAGGCGATGCCCTAAGCCTGTGTTCTATAAATATTCGCAAGCTCCGTCGATGTCGAGTGTTTGCCTTGTGAATTCACCGCTGGAAATTGACTCCGGCATAAGTGAAATGCAAGAGGCCCCTGGGAGAATGGAAGAAATCAGACCTCCGAACTTGGTTGGGGGAATCCCCTGCGAGTGCCATCCATTTTGTCCACCTCCTCTTGCGGCTGCTCGCCTGCAGTATTTGCATTACTAAGTCCTCTTGACAGCCAGTGTCGTGACTTTCTGGTTATGAGCCTGGCTTTCACATAACGGAAACGACAACAATCACCGCCAAAACAATGGGGTTTATTTGCCTGCGAAAGTGTTACAAAACCAACTGAATTATACAATAAAATTGTGTGGAAACTAAACCCTTAAGAGTTTGTTCTTGTTACCAAGAAACATAATCTTTGCCGTGTCGATTCCAATTTCGTATATAACTTATGGCTTGTTGAAACCTCATATATACTGTACAATTTTATCCCTATGAATACCTACAATTTAAATGCTCAATTTGCGCCAATTTGTCTGTACTTTATTACCCACAAAAGCCATAAAGCTACTATTGTGTTTAGTTTTTGTTGTTCTCACAACTTTTTATATCACTCACTATGATATATAGTTTGCCAAATGAACATTTAAAATATATCTTTTGAAGATGATAGCTAAGAGAATAAATTATAATTCAAAGCACAATAATATGCAGAATCTAAATAAAGGTGGTACTTTCGGGGGTAATTAAAACCAAATCTTTGTTGTTTTTATCAGAGAAAAGCTTTCAGTTGAAATTCTCTTCCAAAATCAAAACTTTTAGAGCACAGATACATTCTGATTGTTTAATGGAAAACCTAATAAAAAATATTCATTAAAAAAAAGGTGCAATTTATCAAAAATTCTGTAACACATAACATTAATAAAATAATAAATAATAACCCTGAAATAATTATAATTAATTCTCAAATAAAAATTTCTTTTGATCTTTCTATTACTACTGATTAACTTTTGTAGATTGTTCAAATCAAATGAATACTTTAAGCCAAGATAATGGATCAAACTTTGTATAACCATTCATAAAACAATATTTTATTTGAGTGGCTAGACATGGGTAATTCCACTTGCTCCACTTAATTGAAGTGACGTTAATGAGTTTCCACTTGTTCTCGAGCAGCCCTCGTTGTGAACACCCCCCTCGTGGGCATTGTCTTCGGTTTGTTTGGTTGTGCGTGCCTGTGTGCCTGTGTGTTGGGGTCTGGGTCTTCTGGTCCTCTGCTCTTTGTTTTGTTGACATTTGGCGCGCGTTTTATTTTTATGCACTTAGCACGCGACGCCGCCGTCGTCGACTAATAGAAATTCTCCCATTATCGCATCCATTGTGTGAGTATCTCAGCCTCAGTCTCACATTCGCACTCGCACTCGCATCCCATCCGTATCTGATTTGGTGATGGTATCCGCATCTACATCTAACCATGTCCACATGCTTCAAATCCCAACGATAGGTGACCGAAGGCAGCATTGCTGACGAGGCTGGACTGCGGGTCGAGGACATCATTGTGCGCATCAATGACACGGCTGCCACGCCCCTCAGCCACGACGAGGCCCACCGCCTCATTATGAACAGCGGCAGCGTTTTCTACTTTGGCGTCTACCGGTGAGCTTCCTTTCCCAGCTTCTAGTCCCTTTGGCTCCTGCCTTTCGTGTCCCATCCGCCGAGGACCATTTATCACAGCTGAGCGAATTTACAACCCAAGAACGCTTAGTTTTACCCTTGCAGAGGGTGCTATAGTTTTTGTTTGATTCTTTTACATTTATTGCCATTATATCATTTTAAGTAATATAAAATGGAAGAGATTGTTCTGTAAGCTTTTTTGATCGGAAAAATGTCGTTCAAAAAACAATAATTTTCGATCAACAACTTTCTATCAAAGTCGGATAACTATTTTTAATCTGTATTCTTGGAAGAGATTATTTTGTAAGCTTAGTATATTAAGACGAAACAAAAACCCATTTTCGAATTCTATATTTTTTTCCTTTTTTAAAAAAAAAATAATTCGAATGCAAGAATGGAGCACAAAAAAAATATATGTCTCAGTTATTAACATTATTTCTCAATAATAATCACTACGGTCCCTGGTTATTGCACTTAAAATTTCGGAATCTAATAGCTCTGCTTAAGATGCAATATATTGAGTTTGTATAAAAATAAACATTATTTTTTTAATTAAACAAAATAACTGTTAAATATATAATTAAATAATTTTTAGAATTCACGTAAAGACAAACAATTTAATCCTTATAGCTAAAAATGCTCTCATTTTCCAACATCATAGGAATATATTCCGAAGCTTTATTGTTTTAATGAGGTTGTTTTGAAATGGGGCATAAGCTAATAGCAAAGGTGATAAACGTAGAGTGTTTATAGGGTAGCCGACTTCCTTCGAGCTTTGTTTTCGATTCCATTCTTTCCTTCATAAATTGTGGTCACTTTTTTCGGCACTGATCCACTTTGCAGGGAGAACGAGGAGGACGCCTACGAGTGCCTTACGAAGTTTCCGATGAGCGAGGGTTCGTTGACCAAGTCACCATCGCCATCGCAATCGCCATCCCCAACCAATTCGCCGTCTCCAGCGACTCCATCGCTGTCCCAGCGGACGGAAGCCACAAATGCCCGCACTCCGGAACCGGAGCCATTCGTGCCGCCTCCCAGGGCATTCGCCACCATTGCGGCTGCTCCTGCTGTGGACGTGGATGTCCATGTGCTGGCGGAATGTCGCCAAGCCGTGTCGGAAGTGCATTCGGAAGACAATTGCGGGCATGGGGATGTACCAGCCCGGCCAGCAGAAGAAGCCGTCTCCAATGGGGGTCTGTACTTGCCCGATTTGCCCGATCGCCCGTGCTCGGCGCTGTCGGAACCGCAGGAAATTAAGCTGGTGGAGGAGGAAATTGCAGCCGTGCTGTCCGGCGAGTCGGAGGTGCTCAAGGAGCACAATGTACTCGGGTGCGTACCATTCAATTTCACCCGTTTCCTACACCTACATCCTTATTTAACTAACATGCCACCATATGATAGCGTCAATTTCTATAGGATCTTTCCCAAGCCGGGCGTCTGCATGTCCAGCGATGTGCTGCGCTCGCTCAACGAGGAGGTGACCAAGACCAAGCTGGAGAAGGACAAGGAGAACCGCCAGTGGTCCACCTTCCTGCAGCGGCCCAATCGTCCCGTGCCGAAGAGCAAGCAAATGCTGGAGGCGGAGCGCCGGGCGGCCAATGCCTACAAGGTGACGATTGTCAAGTCGGCCCCACGAGATAAATCGCCCATGGTGAGTGGCCACAGTTTACGCTACATACACTCAGAAAAAATTGCTTTATAAGCTATAGGGTTTTCCCGAAAACCTGACAGTAGTTAGGCTGTAAGCAATACGGCCAATTTCCCAGTATCCGGCTTAAGGCTTAAGTTAAGATCAAATCGAGTTGGAAAAAAGTTATTCTGTTTGAATACAATGATTACTTTTAAGCTAAAATTTTTAAAAGATTCGATTGTCACAGAATTAGTTTAGAAATTCGGACAGCCGAAATGCAAATGCATATTTTCTAACATTTACACATTTTATCTTGAAAATGGCCTCTAGTTAAGAACGTTGTATTCAGTTAAAGTCTGAAATTACATTAAATATATTTAAAACAGTTTTATTGACGTCTCTTTACTTTTCTTTGAGAAAGGCCTTAAATTTTGGTCTCTCATTTTATTTTATTTGAAGCTATTGGCTTAATACTTTCATAGCGCTGCAAGCAACATCACTAATAATTTACTGCGCTAGTCTTAGTTTTTATACTGATAGCTTGAGCTGATAAAAAACTGGCATAAAAACCTGTCTTTTTATTGTATAAAAGAGCTTTAAAAAAATACTAATTTTAATTTTTTTAAAGAGTAACTTTTAAACCTTAAGTGATGTTAAGATATGAGACTTCCTCTTTTACAGAAAAAGAAAATTGTTAAAAAAATGTAAAAGAAAACAAAAATAATTTTAGGGAATATTTTTTTTGCTGAGTGCATTGTTGGCTGTACGGATCAGAAGTTAATTTGTGTTTACGTGTGACAGCCGGAAGCTAAGCCGGCGCCAAAGGAAACCTCACCAGCCAAAGAAGAGGAGCAAAAGGAGGAACCCGAGCAGGACGAGGTGGTGGCGGAGCAGGAGCAGGTGCAGGAGCCCGACCCGGAGCCCGAGAAGGAAGAGGAGCCACTGCCCACGGATAGCGAGGTGCCGAATTTGGAGCAGTTGCCGGAGAGCGAGGTGCCGGACGAGCAGCCGGAGAAGGCCGATGCCCCCAAGGAGGTTTGCGAATCGAAACCGGACTCACCCGGAGTTGACCCCGAATCAGTCGAGACTCCGACTGTATCAACACCTCCGGCTGAAATCGTTAGCACTCCAACTAAAACGGACGAAGAGTTGGCCCTGGAGCGCCAATTGGCCGATGTGCAAAGACAACTGGCCGCCCTCTCGTCACTGCCCTCCACCATACAGTCCACCCTGGATGCGGTGACCAAGCAGCTGGCCGATTTGCTGCCCACTTTCAAGTTGCAACAGCAGGAGAAGCAACTGCCGCAAATCGATGAAAACCAGGAGGATGGGGAAACCACCACCACCACCATCACCACCATTGCAGGCGAAACGGAGGATGCAGGTGCAAAAAACTATGCCCAGGTCGACAGTAATTAAATTTTTCTAATGGCGCACTTTTGCGTATATCCTTGCCCCCAAAACCACCAAACCCCCAAAAACCCACTGAATATCCTGCAGGCAAGGACATATCCATATCTGGCAGTGACAACCCACTGGGGCCATGTGAGAGTAATGAGGATAGATGCGATGCCAATGACCGAGAAGTGGCGGAAATATCGCGCTCCACTGGCGACAATCGCCTGGCCAAGGACAAAAAAAAGGATCTGGAAAAGGAGCTGCTGGAGCAGCAGGAGCCTTTGTCCGAGGAGCAGACCTTCAAGAAGCAAAAGGTGAGTGCCGGCAACTGGCTTTGGGAGCCTGGGAGCCTGTGAGTCTGGATGCCATGGCAAAATGAAATCCCTGGCAGGGCAGCTAATGTAATTAGGCTGTCATGAGTTGGGTCTAGCAGGTTTTAATGGCATTAGAGTCCGGGTCTGTCTGTTTCACTACCTGCGACTGGGACGCCTGCTAAACTATTTAGAGCAACAGGATTAGGCGGCCTGCTTTATGGGAAATGTTTCATTGTCTGAGTGATGGGGCAGAAAAATATTCTACCACCTCTTCTATAGTGTGTATTTTCCTCTCCTAGATGATTTGCTATAGGCTTTGGTAGGCCTTAATTAAATATTAATACTTGTTGATGAAATTTATATGAGAAAGGTTAGGGGAAGTTTGAAAAACATAAATTGAAGGGTATTATTAAAGGATATTATTAAAATTGTATTGCAACCTGAAAAAGTATTTAAAGAAAATATGATGTCCCTTATTGTATAGAACTTTTTCAATCAATTTAAATTTGCTAATTTTCATTTTAAAAGCAAACCCCCATAACGCACTTAAACATATATTTATTTGACAAAAATGTTTAGCACACAGAATAACCGTATGTGTTTTTAGATTCTTGTTTAGCTTTAATATTCTGATTTAATTGTTGCTAGATTTTTGTTTATCAGAAACCATAAAAAGGAATTTTATATAGTATTTTGGCCTTAATTTAAATTTGTTATACTTCTGAGCTTAAAATAAATCAACAAAGCCATAAATTATGCCTGAGTGAGAATATTTTAAATTGAAAGAGTGTGCTGCCTTAGAATGTACTTTCCCATTAGTAAGCTGTCTTTGCGAAATAACTATCCCCGAAAATGCTTTACTGCCTGATTTATTTCTATTTGGGAAAAGCAGCTTTAGTTTGTATAAAGAGTTTGCGCCACGACGCAAAAAAAAAAACAAGGCGGACATTCTGCAAGGCATCAAACTATTCGGTTGAGTACCGAAGTCAGTTTTTATTTGGACATGCCTTGAGCTATGTTATCCAGCTGCCGGCAGCTGGACCTTCTCATTTGAGCTTTGTGAAGCTAAGACCACCCCCCACACACCTCACACCCCCCATCCAACATTCCTGTCTTCGCTTCAAGCTGCGTGTCCACAAATCAAATTAACTAAAATGCCATTTGGTTTTTGTCTTTTTCTACTTGCAGCATAATGTGCGCTTCCAAACGTAGTTAGTTAGCTTTAATCGAGTTTAAATTTTGATAAATTGCCAACAGCAAGTTATTTGTAGCGTTGTGCCCAAGATGGTTCTCTAGTTGAATAATAAAGCCCTGGCAGCGGCGTGCGGCAGGGGAAAAATGCAGAAACCAAAAGACAATTAGTAGGCACCAAGTGGAAAGCCCTTCAACATTGTTTCCCGTCTCTTTTACTCCCCCATGGCCCTCAATTTTTGGTTTTGTTTTTTTTTTTTTTTTTCTCCTGTTTTTGTTTTTCCCTCGTGGGCGTGTGCACTATCCGCCCGTCTGTTTGGTTTTGCTAGAGACACGATGTCATTGAGGAGCTCGAGGAGCATTTGGTGCGCAAAAACAATCCCCGGCGGTCGAAGCGGGCCTTTGGGCCATTGGTCCCATCCTCGGAACGTCCGCTGGTCCTTCCCGGCGGTCGGCGCTGGTACCGTCCCAAGGATGCCTACAACGATGAGTTCATAGCCGAGACCCTGAGCGCCCAGGCGGAGCTCATCACGGGCAGCACTCTCGGGTGGGTAGAGTTCCCTGGATAACGTGCCCGTACCCTTCGCCTTTGCAAACCAAAAAACCCCCCTGCTAGTTGGCTTTGTTTGGCCATGTTTGGCGTGGCCAGGCCCTCATCTCATTTCACGTCATCGCATTGCCCGCAAAGCAAACACTGGCACCGAGAAAAACTACACCAAAGCCTCCATTTACCATTATTAATACGAACAATTGATTTAGACAAATTAAATATATTTTAATGAAATTAAGGTGATTTGAATAAATTTACTGAAAGGTTTCAGAAATATTATTTTTTAACTTTTAAGGAATTATTAAATTTGCTGTCAATATTTATTTTAATTTAGTCCATTTAAAAGTAAAGCAAAATGAGTTAAAATTGTTTTCACTTAAATGTCAATAGCCAAATATTTATTTGTACTCTTCCATTTTTTCATCAGAGAATTCAACTCTCAATTCAATTTGCTGTATGGATGGGTATATGGCGAAAATTTTTCTCAGTGCCCCTGCAGCCAGTTCACCAAAAACCATAACGTTAGCTCATCGCAGGCATTCATTTTCTTCACTTCTTCACTTTTCCATGGGCACTCACTCGCCTCGACTCTTTACATCGTCCACTGCACCATAAATTTGCGCATTAGCAGCTGTCCGTACGAGAGCCCGTTGCTGGGCTACGATTCCAGGTAGTGTTTCATTTGGCTTCGCTTGATGAAGTGCCCCGGATGTACCAGAAAGTAATCCACAACGAGAAACAGAACCAGAACCAGAACCCATATATACATAAGTATCATCTAGCAGTGTCATTATGATTATCGTTGGCATTATCGTTGGCATTACGAGACCCATTGTGCATTGCCATACTCATCCTGATTCGCACCCGCACTCGCATTCGCATTCACATTCGAATTCTCATCCGTCTGTGTGTCCTGTCACAAGGCTTGCAGTTGATTTGACTTTCCTCGTGCGTTCCGGTTGAGTTCTTTATGCATGCCGCCCGCCGCCTTTGCTCTTGGATATATATTCTCCTTGCTCTTTGCCTTCTGATTTTCATTGTAGATTGCATTTTGGAATCGTTTGTTCAATGGCGAGCATATAACACGCCAGCGCTTCAGGTAAGTTTTTTTTCCGAGCTCCGTGATCCAAATTTCCCCCAATCCTCACATCTCGACTCTTTAATGAGGCTAACAACTTCTCTTTGCTTTTGCTTTTGCTTTTGCTCTGTGTGTGTGTATTTGCCCGCCCCTGTCTTGTACTTAACCAATGGGGGAAACGGACTGCACTCGTCTCCCGATTCGCCAGGGAGCTGCAGGGTCTCAGTCTCGGCCTGACCATGCAAAAGTAAGTTGTCACATTGGACGTTTTGTTCTTTGTTCTTATGTTCTCCGGTTCATTGCATGCATATGTACGGTGCTTCTGGTGCTTCTGGTGCTTCTGGTGCTTCTGGTTCTGGTTCTTGGTCCCGGGAGCACTGCACTGCACTGCACTGCAATGCAATGCACTGCACTGCACCGCACATTCCCCCCAGTTGCGTTCGCTATTTTCAATTTAATGGCAACTCCTTCGCCCGTTCGCAGGGTCAACTTCATGAAGTACCAGAAGCCGGAGCGCAAAATCGATCTGAATCGCAGCGAGGTGTACAAGTATCTCAATCCGCATCTGGACAGGGCGCCCGTGCGAGGCATCGAGGTGCGTGCCCCGCTGGTGGCCGCCGAGTCCGACATTCGCCAGTCGCTGCAATCGTAGGAATGATGTACCACCACCCCGAATGTTTTACAACAACACCCCACTGCGCAGCCAAGACCGCAGCTGCACTGAGAAAAAAACACCCTATACAAGTAGGATTTTTTTAAGGTAAAAGTGGAACACATTCTTAAGCTTGGCAGAGAAGCGTTAATAGAGTTTCTAGCCGTCACAAAAAGATATGATAATCTCGTTGGAAAGTGTATGAAAATCTTAAATTAATTTTATTTTTATGCTCACGCTTGGGTAAATCCCTTCTAATTATTCTTGCGTAAAAACAATTTCACAATAACTAAATTTTTTCATAAATATATACCAACTTTTAAATATATTTTTCATCTAATCAATTTAAAAAGAATTTGCTCAGATCTTTCCTTTTTTTACAATGAAATAATAAGCAATCAATCATAACTTAAGATGTGTTATAAATTATATGGTGGACATAAATTGATTTTCGTATCAATTCTAATTATTTGTAAAACGCTTCTCTGCTGACTTTTGGGATGCTGAAAAACCCACATATATCTTAGAATAGACAAACATATTTCTGTTAAAATATATAAATCCATATATTAAGAAAGCTTCAGCTTGATTTTTAAGGGGGGTCCCATCCTGGATGAATTGCAAAGATTGCAATATTGCTTTGGTTCTTGAATTGCTGTGCTCATTGAACTTTGAAGATGGGAATGTATAAATTTATTCTCAAATTGGCTTCCCCCAGTGCAGTCGATTATCGGTTTAGAAACTCAACGAATATAACCATCAATATGCTAACAGAAGCCGAGGAGTTCGCTGCCATTGTGGAGCGGGGTCGCCTAATGCGATATTACATAATTTGTGTGCAACAAGGCGTATGTGTAATGTGTCGTGTGCATTTCTGTGGCATATCCTCAGGCGCTGGCTGTTGCAATTTTCTTTAGCACAAACATAAAAACGACGCGCTGCCCTTGTGTGTGTGAGCGTGTGTGAGTGTGTTTGTCTGGTGTGTGGGTGACAAGCTCTTCGAATTTGCATTTATTATGGCAAATGAATTGGGTGGCAACAAAAAAGTGGCAAATGACATGGCAAAATGGCAAACAGGCAGCAGGAGCAGTAGCAGAAGTAGCGACCAACCACCACAATAAACCCGTATTTAGTTACGGCACAAACACTCGCGTCACAGCCAAATCAAAATTGTTGTCACGTTATGATGAAAACCGGAACGAGCGGATGCGATGCGCACATTTCACTTGCCCCAAACAGCGTGGAACAGCCGGAATGATGAGACACTTTACTTTTTGCCGGAGCAATAAAAACGCGCCAACTTAAGGCGAGTGTGCACGAAGTACGGATATTCGTCAAAGGCGCGTATTTTGCGAGCATTCAAAAATTCGGGAATCGTATAATCCGTGCCGTGCGATTCGCATGGACGCTCGTCTTGGACTGTCACCAAGGATTGGTGTTATCATTGCACTGGCCACAGCGGAGCGCTTCGAGTCGAGCCCGTCAATTTTTGGGACAGCTTTTGAGTGGGGCAGCTTTTGAGCGTTTTTCTGAGAGTTTTCCGAGAGTTTTCCGAGAGGTTTCCGAGAGTCTTCCCGCCGAGCTTTGAGCGAAAAATTCCCATACGAACAAGCGAACTAGCTATCGTCCAGCTGCTGGGGGGCATATCACTCTTGGTTGGGTTAGGGCAGGTCCTTTCAGGTCGCGAAAGGTGAAAATGCCGGAATGTCGGAAATAAAATTAAGATTTGTTCAACTTGTTGGCTAAAAGTTTTGACTCGGCTAATTTGTATGCTTAATTGCCAAGCGCCATTTACACTAAGCTACGCGCAACGCTTTGAAGTCGCTAATTCGATTGGAATCGCTTAAAAGGGTTTAGTTTGCCCTCTAATTGGAAAACATTATAACGTGTCCTAGCATAAAAAGGGCGCTTTGGGCATTTGAAAAGCAATTGTTAGATCTAAGGAATTTAAAGTTTTAAATTGTATACCTCTTAAAGATTTGGATGTAGCTCATCTGCAGCAAAAGTTTTTATTGTTGGGTTTTTAAATTTTTATAAAAGTGCATTTTTTAAAAAATCTATCAATTTAACGTTTTGGTTTTTTGGGCCTAAAAGTAAATATTAGATTACTATCTGATCTACAGAAAAAAAATATCAAGATAAATGTTTTAAGCCCTTGGCTAAAAGCTAGACGTCAGGGACTTTTAAAATTTTTAAAATATCCTTCTTCTTAATTATTAATTAAATAAATGTTTAAGCTATCTAATCTAGGTACGAAATTAGATTTAGATTATTTGGTTCAGTTTTTAACAACTTTATAAGAGTACCTCACGATTGTCCAATAATGTGTTTCTAATTAACAAACTAATTTGGTTTTGTCTACATAGTTAAAAAACTTACTAATCTGATCTGCAGCAGGAAAATATAATCCTCAGCCAAGATAACTATTACTTGCCAAAATCTTAAAGCGAGACCAATCTTTGATTGGCTAAAGAGATTGTTCGGTGAACACGGCCCGTTCTTTAAGCACAAAGTAAAACACTTGTTTTTTTAATTTTTAAGGTTTTATTTGAATTTTAATAAACAATACTAGACAACAACTACTTAGAAGTAAGTACAAGTTCATACATACAAGTTACATAAAAATAGTTTGGGTTAGGCTCTCAGCTCGACGCTGCTCCGAGCGAATAATCTTTGAAATGTACTATATTGTGTAGGCGGTGTATATATATAGTCATGTATTAGTACAATGTGTTTGTGTGGCTTTGCTTGTGTTTTTTTTTTTGTGTGTGTTTCAATAACCTGACTACATTTACAAAGAAGGCAAACTTACAGCGGCCACTTCGCACGCAGAGCATTCACTTTAAAAGGGACCTCCGGCGCTTAAGGGCATACAACAAATTTGTTATAAACAAATGGTCTGTTCGATCTTAGAGGGGGAGTTTTTGTGTGTGTTTGACACTAATTATCACTACGCCAGTTGAAGTTAAATAGTTTATGGGCTTCTCTTAGTTTTCCCAGCTGGGATTGCTTCGAATTGATAGGTCTAAGCCAAGTTTATTATAGTTTTGTGTATATGCAAATGCAATTATTGCTAATAATACATGCGAAAACCCAACTTAATAAATAACTCTGTTTCTTTCGTTGGTTTCTTTGTGTGTCATGCAAATTTGTGACCCTCTTTTCCGCGACAAGGATGGATATTTGTCTAATTCTGACAGAGGTCAGAGGTAACGATTTCAAATTTGATAAACCATCAACTGATTCTGTTGGCCTCAAAAATATTCTTTGTTCTCTGCTCCAAGTCACCCTGGCTAATAATCTAATTTGTCTCTTGATTTCAGTTGCAATTTAGGTACACGATTCCGCCTTCTTCCGCTTACAATCATCATAAGGTGCAGACCCCGCATATTTTATACAAATATGTATATCGGTCTATATGCGACGCATGGTTCAGGTGTGTTTATATGTGGCTTGTCTCTAAATACTAATTGCAGGTAGTTCGTTAACGCTTTCACACCAGAATTTCGCAACAAATATATCGTATTTATATTTGTATTTGTATTGTTTTAGTTTTGTTTTTCTTTGCTTTTGCTATAGTGATTTTGTTTTGAGGCCATCGTAAAACGTGGCTTGGCTTTTAATACTTTCAATCTAACACTAATTAAGTTCCAGCCAAACAAACTCTAGGCTGGTATATTGGTTTGTTCATAGAAATCGGGCTCATCATCGTCGTTCTTCTTCATCTCGCTGCCATCCAACTAAATGGGATAAGATTATATAAATTAATTATAAATTACTTGAAGCTGTAATTAAAATAAATTACCGCTTGCATTTCCTCCGGCTTATAGAACTTGCTCAAGTTCTGACGTATGGGCACCATCATGATCAGGAAGAAGGGGAAGGCCAGCGAGAACTGCGATGACTTCACGCTCCACAGGACCACGAGGCACAGCACCTGGATGGTGGTGAACAGATGCAACTTCCAGGGACGCAAACGCTTAACATATGGCGTGGGAGGATAATGCTTGACAGGCATGAAATACAGTCTTATTCTGTGGATTAAAAATAGTTCATCATTAAACTGATTGTTAAGTGTAAAATCAAAAAACTTACCGCTCAAACAACTGCACTCCGCTCATGGAGGCCACTCCCATGTACAGAAAGACTCCGAAGAGCACGGCCATGGGAATAAGTCGCAGGAGTGGAGCCATCAGCACCGACAGACCAATCATCAGGCACACAAAGAAGCCGGACAGACGCTGCTCCTTCACATCAACGATCCTGGGCGATTCACCAGGAGCATGGGTGCTGTTCAGGAGAGATCGAATCGATTAAGTAAGCTCTGGCTAAGCAGGACTCCTAGTCAAACTAACCGTGACATGATGGTGACGGAGGACACATGGGTCACTGATCTCACAGTGGCGGCGCAATGCCAGGGCATTCCAAACAGACCGCAGGCGGAGTTGAGCAGGCACAGCAGCACAATGTCCCAGTGCAGGCCGGAGCCCTTCTTTAGACCCCGATCCGGTTTGTCCACAATCAGCTCGGAGATCTGCGACTCCATGAAGATGAGGATGTAGACCAGCAGGGCGGGCACCACGCAGGCAAAAGGTATCCACGTGGAGGAGGTATCGAAGCCGATGTACCAGCCACGCTTTAGGGGAGCACTGGGCGACAGACCCTCCGGAACCACCAGCTTCTCCGTGTAGACAGCCGGCACCAGGTAGTCCACCAGCACGAAAATCGCAATGGAGATGGGCACACCAAAATCGCCGAGGGCACGTCGAGCATTGCGACCCAAGAAGTGGGAATTGCGGAAGAGCTTCAAGTAGTAGGCGACCACAAAGGTGGCCAGTGTGAGGATGGTGCAGAATAGAGCGGTGTTCGGTTGATTCCTGGGCAGCGGTGCTGGAGGCAATGGCATGGCCGTCGTCGAGACATTCGCCATCATCTGGGTTATGTTCGCCGTCACAGCAGCGGTCGCGTTGAAGAGACTTCCATTGGTGGCATGGTCGTGGGCAACCAGCGTAGGCGGTGGCAGATTATAGTCAGCCAGCAGAGGATTTTCCTTGTAGATCGAAATCAGTTTCATAAACGTTTCCACAATATAGATGAGCGTGATCAGCGCCGAGAAGATCTCCTGGGTGAATCGCGTGAGCAGGCGCACATACACACTGCCCTCGAAGGCGGAAACCGTCAGGGATATTATAATCAACCATATGCCCACGTAAACCCTCAAGGACAGGAAATCAAACTCATGTTTCGTACAAAACACCATGAGCGCCTCGTCGAAGAGTAGGAGTGGTCCAGTTGTTCCGATGATCACGAGCGGTTGGCACGACAGGCAATGGAAGACGATGCCCACCAGGGAGCACGAGATCAGCGTCTCCGAGATGCCAATCCAGCTGTCTGTCTTGGCGGAAACGAGACCGCCGAACGTGATGGCGGTCGAGAGGCAGGCGAAGTACATGAAGATGGTGGCCGCCAGGGTTTCCGTGTTCAGACCATCCAGAATATCGCTTTTGTACATGGGCATTCTGCGCTTCAAATCGTTTCGCAGTCCGCCCCACAGACGGCCCGTCTTCTCCAGCGGACTGGACTTCTTCTTCTTTTTATCATCCTCATCGTCGGAGCCGCCATCACCACCACCATCACCGCCGCCAATCGTAAATCCAATGGCTCCCAGCGTTTGCTTCTCCAGCAGTGCCTTCTCCTCGTCCTTGCCAATCTTGATCATCTCACTGTCTCGCTTCACCTGCAGCGCCTTGATCTTCCGGGTGCGGATCCAATCCTTCTTGGCCTTCAGCTCCTCGAAGGGCAACAGATCGTGGCGATCCCAATTGCCGGGTGGCAGGACAATAGAATCATCCAGGAACTCATTGATGGCCGACAGCAGATCCTTACGATCATCGGCCTTGTAGGCAATCGAGTGGAAGTGCTCGTTGGCCATCAGCGTGGAGATGGATCGACCCACTTCATGGTAGTCCAAGTCGAAGTTTCGCGGTCCCAGGAGCACAAACATGAATCGCACGGGCACCGGAACCTCCGTCAAGGTGGGCATCAGGACACCCTCCGAAAGACGGACAAAGGCAATCGTCGGCTGCTCCAAAAACTCCACGGCGCCAACCTTTCAATTAAAAGTATCACATAAATAATCGAAGATTAAGTTTAAATGGAGACATGGAACCTACCAGCACAGTGGTGGCCTCAGCACCAGCTGGAATCCTCTTGAGGATCGTGTCGTTCTGCAGCTTCTTGAGATCCTCCTGCGACGAGGAGTACATATCGTCCTTCATGTCGATCTTTAGCTCATTGCTGCGCTTGCTGCCTCCAATCTCATTGGCCGGCATTATCCTGATCTTCTTGTCATCCGGCACGCCCGACAAATTCTGTGAAGCATTTCGTAAAAATAACATCAAATTGGATCCTATACATAAGTTTATTTTCTGGGAAACATCAAGCAAGCTTCACATGCAAAGCTGGTGCCAAAACAATAAACACAAAATATAGAGTATCGTCGTGCAATTGCATAAAATCGAAATATATGGTATAAGGTAAAACAGAGTGCGGTCTAGGGCAGCAGCAGTAGAGTTCTAGAGTAGCAAGTGGAAGGGATCTAAGGTACTTGAAACAACACAGTCACAATCACAATTGAGAACTTGCCAATCGTGGAGGTGGAGAGCACACATAAAAACAGTGGTTCTAAGGGGGGAGAAGGGCTATGAAACTTGGCTAACGTGGTGGGGCTAAAAAGAAACATCGCGAGTTCTATAAGCGCATTTCGGCTGCTTCTCAATCCTTCTGCACCAGGGAATGAAACCTCTCAAAATTATACTTAGAAATTGAATAAAATACCTATAAAGTACACCAATTAGACCCTTAACGACAATTCCTTAGGAATTCAAATGGAAGCATGTTTATGTAGTTTTGGTATTCTTAAAAAACAGTAGTAATCTTTTAAAAAAGAAATGCTTAAGAAATGTTAAATAAAAAATATTTTCAGATGAAACAAAAGAATGATTTCTGAAATTATGGTAAGAAGGATTTTATTGGTACTAAACGAACCTAAATGCATGTATAATAATGTATTTTCGGTCAATATGCTAAAGCTCTAAAATTTTAAAAGATACCAAATTTTTTAAGTTTGCTTAAGTCTTATCGAATGACACTAAAATTATGTGAATTTTAAAAAGGATTAATATATCAAAGTTTTAATAGTGAACTCAAATAAAAATGAATCATCATTAATGCAAATCTGTTACATTTTATTCCCTACAAAAGAAAGTAATTTCTCACCGAAATTCCTTATAATTTTAAACATGTATTTAATATCATTAATACATTTTTAAATTGGCCTAATTTAAATTTCTGCTATGAAAGTTTCATTCCCCGGGTCGAGGAGCGGAGTTCGAGGAGAGGAGGTTTCTTAGGGGATTCTAGTTCATTACACCCAGGTAGGACATCGTCGAGTGGCGCCGGTGATCGATCGCTGACGCTGCTGCAGTGGCAGTGGCCACGTTCAGCATCGCCGCCGTGGGCGGGGCACTGGAGGTGACGCAGATGCTCCGCCTGGCCTTTGCCAGGTTACGAGGTGCCTGCTGCGACTGCTGGAACTGCTGGTGGGAGGAGTCCGCACCCATCCAAAGAAACTTTTGTTTTTTTGGAGTGCAAGAAGTTTTTGTGTGTGTGTGATTTTTATTTGGTTTGTTTTGTGGCGAAAAATATCAGTAAACGCACAAGAAAGAAAGAAATTCAAGAGATACACAAACGGTTTGGACAAAGCGGCGTTTTATAAGATATCTGTACGATCATGTCTATATACAATTTGGCTGTTCATTACCGATTTGGGTATAAGTTGCTGTTGTTGTTGTTGATGTTGTAGTTATTTGAATTGTTGATGTTGGAGTGCGAGTTGTGAGTCATGAGATGGCAGAAATAGACAAGAGAATAATGACGTCGATCATGGGAATTAACAAACTTTTGTCACAATTTTCACTGAAAGCCAATTATTTATAGCGAACAGGCACGATCTCAATAGATAAATGGATGTATGGATGATAATACGATATTAGAATGACAAGAAGAAGGCACAGAAGTGTTAGCTAAACCATTTGCATGAGATGAATGAAGAGCAGATGATCTCACCTGCAGGCTGGTGTAGCTGTTGTACTTCCGCTTGGTGAACGGCAGGACACCCTGGTGTTCGTTGACATGGCGATGGCGCAGGAGCAGCGAACGCATCACCGAGGGCTTGTCGTTGATGTCGATCAGGTCCTCGATCACCATCTGAAAGGGTTTGAAAAAATATTAATTTCATTGTAAAAAAAAATATTAAAATAAGTGTTTTAAAAATATATTATATTAAAAGTGTAACTAAATTCTAGTTTTTATAACTATTTTTAGTTCACAATAAGAAATGTATTTTTAACGTCAAGTTTTAAATGAAATAGACTAAGTTACGGATTCTAATAGTTATAGAAAACATTTTGTTCAATCCGCATAATTTATTCAAAATATTTATTCAGTTTTAAGAATATTATTTAATGTAGTTTATTTATTTACATTATTTTTTGTAAAATTAAAATTTGTTATTTATTTTTTGCTAGCATTGTTTTTTATTAATGAAATTGCATTATTTTGTATAAATTAATATTGAAATTATTGATTAAAAAAAAAACCGTCACAAAGTAAGCTTCATTTGATATTTTAACAATATATAAGAACTTTCAATCCCTAAATATATCAAAAATTTTAACTTATTTCATAAAATTCTAAAATAAGAATACATTTACTTAAAAAAAAAAATGGAAGTTCTGAAATATATAATTTGTCAAGAGTAAACTGACCTGTTCTACTACGCGATAGGCCACGGCGGGCAGGTCCTTCTCGTTGAGATCGAGCAGGACAACGCCCGTTTCCAGGCAGCGACGCAAATTGAGCAGCGAGTGGAAGGAGAGGGAGGCAACATGCGGCTTGCCCCAGCGATCGGAGCCCTCCTCCACATCCTCCTCATACTTGATCCAGCGGGCCGTCTCCTTCCACTCGCGATCCTCGCCCACACCCGTGAGCTCATCCAGTTGCACAAAGATCTGGTCACAAAACATATTTAAACAAGTTAAATAGGATAAATAGAAAAATAGTAAGAAGTACACACCTCATGAGGACTATGGTCCACCTCGGGCTTCTTGTTGGTGAAGGGGGAAATCGTAATCTGCGGCAGCTCACGCAATTTGATGGATGAATGATGGATCTTGTGGCGGCGCAGGGCACGCGGGTCGTCCGAACGATGTGATCTCAGCTCGTTGAGATCAGCCTCCTACAATGGGGGAAAAACAAGAGATTAGGTCTAGAACTCAGGTCTAAGTGAGGATGCTATTTTTGGGGCTAAGGGCACGGCCAAGGATAAGATGGTCAACCTGTTTAGCCGGCATTTGGCCATTTGTCTACAGGTGATTCCGCATGTTGTTGGGTTAGCAATGAGAGTTGGAGAGACACAATAGCTGGTTAAGTTAAATGATCTCAACTACGGTTAGGTGGGGTAAGGGTTCTCGAAGGGATTCGGTTACTAGACTGGGTCTTCGAGGGGCCCTACCTCCAATGCCGTGTCCTCAGGCTGCACAGAGATGCGACGCGCACCTGCATCACCGTTTTCCTCGAGCTTATTTTTGGGGTCCACGCTGTCCTGATGTGAGAATTTACGTTGTCTATAATACTGATGGCGGCTGTAAGGAGAAATATAATTAAATTATTTTTAGTTAATTCTTTTTCTTTATTTTTATGAACTTAATTTGCTAAATTAGATTTGCGGAGTGTTGGGATAAGGTTTTTACGATTTAAAATCACCATTTTATATAGCTCTTACTTTAAATATCTTTATCTCTTTCTGAACAAAGCCAAATATATTCAAATTAAAATAAGAAAAATCAAAATGAAATGTAATGTAAAAAATTACAAATAAATTGTCAGAACCATAAATAATGGGCTGACATTTTTAAGAAAAACTTATGTGAAATGATCAATTATGATTATGTTACAAACGTTTTTAAGTAAAAAACGTATACGCAATGTCTTTATGTAGTCTGCCAGAGTCATTTAACTCACATAACGCATACGCAATGTTATCTAAGAAACATATTTCTCTATATAATGCTAGTTCTAATTTTCTTTATTTAATAACTGCATTTAAAAAGACTATAGTTTTACCTTCTTCTGCGTTTACGTTCGTGCGATTGATCCGTGGGCTGTTCATCATAACTCAAACTGGGCGGGGTGACGACGATCTTCTTCTTGCCGCCAAACTGGACGTGCTTCTCGTCCACCGAGTTGTCCGAGTGATCACCGTGTCCGGCTCTTTCCGACACTAACGGAAAGTCCTCGGGGATGTCATCGTAGTTTTGTGCATTGTTCAAGGGCTCCGTTTGGCTCTCGTACTCCGAGTCCTCCTCGATGTTCAGATCGTTTGTGCGGACTTTAAATATATTGAAAATATAAAACTCAACCCTAAACTCAACCCAATGGTTCACCTACTGCTATTCTTTTTGCGGGATCCAATGGGCAGCTGGGAGTTGTCCTGGAAGGTGTTTACATCGAACTTGTCTTTGCGTGAACTGGTGCCGGCAAAGACCTTGTCCATTTCCGAGTCCAGCAACACCTCGTCGGGATCTTCATTGCCGGACTGCAAAAGATAAAAGAAAAAAAAAACAGATATATAAATTGTCGTTACTCAATTGTTTTCATGCGTTTGGTCACGTTGTGCATGAGTCAAGTCAGCGCAAATACTTTTCAATTAAGAATCTATAGGAAAAACAAAGTCAGACAAGTCATGTGACTCGCAGCATTATTGTTCGTCGTCACGAGTCTTTCGACATGTTGACGATCTGTGAAAAGCACTTAGCGGGGCGAGAAGAATTGGTGAACGAACGTCTCTGTGGGGACATTAATCATCTACAAACAAGTGCAAAGGCACGCATTAGAAACCTCTAAAAAAAATAAGTCAACATTCCAACATTATACCCCAGCCTTTTGTGGATGAGAATCAAACTGGATTCACTGGGCGTCGTTCGTAATTGGTTTTAATCGATCTCAATTGGTTTTCATAGTGACGAAGGCATTGATTGCGCACTTCTTTCAATCATCATTATTAACATCAATATCAACATCATCTGGCCAAAGAGAAATATATTTCTTTGCCCCAAGCGAGAAACAAGTAAACCCAATTATTCCCAATTGTTTTGTGGCTATCAGATTACAAATATAGAAAAAAAATCTGAAATTCTTTATTGAAAATCACTGGGAAGGTTGCTGGGAATTTAATTTTCCCTCTTGTGTTCATTTGCGGATGTGTCTTCTGGAGGAAAATAGTAAATGACTTTGTTCATTTGAGTGCAACAAGTTAAAAAAAATTTTAGAAACAACAAAAATATCTTGAAGCTGTGAAAATTTATTATTATTGAAATGGAAGCCGGTAAGGACAAACTTAATAATCTAATTATGGTTAATTTCATAACAGTAACTTTTCGATTTTGCTATTGGCATGTACTTTAAACATAAGTTATTCAAAATAAAACCATGTTTAATCTATAGCACAATTTGTCGTTAGAGTTAAAACTAAATAAATCAATAGCTAGCGGATAATTTCAAATCCATTTGCTATTATATTCACAATAATAAACACCTCAAATATGTGCACACATCCAGCCAAGTCCGTCAACATATTTTCACAGGTATTGCGAGCTTTAATAACACGTCTTAGAGGAGGGCCTTAGGTGCTCGAGTGTTTTCCCAGTTTTGTTTACTACGTCAACATGGAAATTATCGCACGCTATGGATGTACATAAATGCAAATGGTATTAACTAAATGCGATATTACGCCTCAGGCACTCAAAGGACTACCGATTCCCGGTCAGGTCTGCAGGTGTTGAATATTTAATAGCAACTTTAATACACTGGGCGAGCGTATCCTTGACAATTACATTCACTTCCTGATAAGCTGGGGGGCAGATAAGGGCGGAAACAAAGGCAAACAGAGTTTCACTTTGAATTTATAAATAGAAAAAATTTAATAACGCTGAGAGCCTGCACGTGGGAACGTCAATGTGTCCACCGACCACCGGCAGCAGGAAAAGAAGACCAACGACCAAGTGTCTGTGTGTGACCCCAGTGGGTGTGTGTGGGTATTTGTGGGCGGTTGTTGTGGGTGGTGTTTTGCATGTGATAAGCCCGAGCGTAACGCGGCATGTTACGTTAATTAATCGATAAACACTAAGTTGTCTCATAATGACTTTGATACTAATGCTGCTGCTGCTTGTCATCATTATGAAGTTGCCTGGCATTGCTGATTTACAGATACGAACAGGCAGGCAGTAAAAGTATTTTGTCATTCAGCCATTAGCCTGATGCCCATCATAATGTGGCTATAAGTTAGCTACATAAGCCCTTCAGCCCTCCAGCCACCCACCAGCCACCCACTCTTCAGGTAAGAGAACGTCGCACTTTATGCAGCATGTCAGCGGCGCTTATCAGAATAATCGATGGTATGTCTAGGCCCCAAGCCCCCTTCCCCTCTTCCACCCCATACCTCCGACCAGCCACGCCCACCGCCCCGCCTTCCAGCCATCTGAGCTGTCAATTTTCGTTGTTGTTTATTTAGCGTTCGGAGTGGAGCCAAATGAATATGCACGGGTCATACTCCTATCCCAAATGCACACAGTAGCTAGCCAAAGAAATAGAAGCCCAATGAGATCATCCGGAACGAAAAATTGGTGGAGGTATTTATTATAATTCTTGTTATAAATAAGAAGGTTAAAACCTTCTTACATTTTTCCTTAAATCTGAATACGTGTTAGTTGCATTTATTATATTATATATTTATTTATTTTTACTTTTAATTAATACTTTTCTGAAAAGAACCCATTTTAACTAACTTATAACGCAACGTAAGCAAGATACTTTTTAGACGACGGGTCTTTAAGGCACAAATAAACTCGGAAGTTTATTGCCTGGCTTTAAAATGTTTGCACTTTCGACGTTTCTTTTCAATTTGCATAACATATTTTTGCATATAAGTGTTCTGTGCTGACACTTGCTTTCTAGAATTTTATTTTTACTCAAAACCTATTCCAGTGACAAGCGTTGTGTGCAGTCACACTCGCCGTTATGCCACAAGTTTACCCATAAGCCGCTCACAAACTCGCTCCAACAAAATAAGTTGGACTGAGAGTTCGCGGAGTGATTCTGATGTGATTTGACATCTGCGAGGCGGCAAGCGAGCGGCAGCACGTGACTTACAAGCCATAAGCAAGTTAGGTGCTCGTGGCCTAAACAACTTTTTGTCCAACTTGCCAAATTGAATCAAATTGCGGCTAAAGCGAAACTTGTTAAGATTTTGCGAGTTGCCAACTGTTGTTGTCATCGCCAGCGAATAAGTTTTTACACTTGGCCCGCGCAGCAGATTAAAAGTTTGTCTACTGGGACGTATCGCGTATAACTTTGTATTTATTGGAAAACTGTTTGAGTTGCCAAAAGAAAGTCGTGGGAGAAATTGTTACAAAAGTGGTGAAAGCTGAAGATTGGTAAAGTTCATATTCCCCTTGAGAATCAGCCCAAAATAAAAAGTTTTATAAGTTAACCCTTTTGGATATATATATTTAAACAGCTAAATATCGATAATATCACATTACTATTTAGTTAATATAACTTTTCATAACTTAATTTAAGTTTTACGTAAACCTATAATTAAGTTATTAAAATATTAAAATTTTGGTCTTATAACCATATGAACAGTTTTAATATTTTGTAATATTTGATTTATCTCAAATCAAAAAACCATTTTTGGTTTAAACTTTTAATTTTTGTAATATTAAGGAACATTTTTTAAAAATTTTAAAACTAAATAGTTATCTCAAAGCAATACTAACAAGAAAATGAAAAATCCAAAAATTATGCAAAATCATTGTTTTCCATATAGCACCAATATTTTCAACATATATTTAAAGGTTGGATCAACAGGCCATAGCTAAACTGGCTCATAAAATGTGTGTAATGCTGGCGAGTGTACTTAGGCGAAAACAGAAACCGTTTAACTTTACATTTAACTTTTGACTTTGAGCTGGAAATATTTATGCATGTATACACAAAACTTTTTATTTGTTTGCAGCTGTCGAATTTTTTCCACGGTCTGTGCATAATTTGGTGGATTTTTGTTGCTCCTCCCTCGCTACGCAGTTAGGTTATACATTTTATGTTTTCTTTTTTTTTTTTGTTTGTTTGCACAAATTAACGATGCTTCTATAGCGCTTTTGTCTGACTGTCAGCCAGCGCTCGGTAGTGTGTGTATCTGTGTTAATTTAATGTGAATTTCGCAGCGGAAATGGTCGCACAAGCACAAGAGTGACGGAAAAGGCGAAAAAGAGGGTACAGGACACCGGCGGGTTTGGTGGTCGGGGGTCAGAGGTCAGAGGTCGGGGGCGCAACGAGACGGACACGTGCGAAAGGTTAAACTGGTCATTGGTCGGAGGCAAAGGGACAGGCGTTAAAGCGTCGTGAACGTAATCTAGTGATGGGAAATCATGCTGACAAAGCTGCCCACCCCTTGAACGACGCGTCGTCTATATCCTCACACTATATCTTTTCACAATTCAAAAGTGTTGCATACTTCAAGGTCAGTCGATGGCATGGGTGTGTATGTGAGGTTGCGTTGGTGTGTGCCATTGTGTTTTGCAATAAATAGTCGAGGCCTGCTCTATTTATTATCATGCGGTCGGAACTATAGAGAAAATATTGTTCCTTATGTGGGGAATTTTATAGGAACTTTACAGGCATATTAAATTTACTAAAAGGGACTAAGAGAAATCTTTTATTGATGTGGTTTATTGACGAAGTGAAAAATAGTATAGATGCTAACTAAATTGTTCATATTGACATGTTAGTTAGAACAAATATAGGAATTTTAATAATTCTGAAATATTAAAAGCTTAGAAGTTAATATAAATAAATCAAAGTAAAAGATTTAATTTGCTTTCTTTTACCAAAACAACTACAAAAACTTAAAAGTGAGCAACAAGTACCCTAAATAAGGTGCAAAGTTCATAAATATTCTTGTGTTCAAAAGGTTTATAAAATGAAAACTAAGCGGCTTATATAACCGGAACTTGTGCGAAACTTAACCAACTTTCCTAACTTGAAGGAAAACTTGGGCAACGTGAAAACCTCTATTTTTACCATAGAGGTGTGTGTGAGTATAAATAAGTCATGAGCTGCTAAAGTACTCATAACGTTTTTATAATGCAGACAAATTGGAAACACGAAACCGCAAAATCCTATTCAAGCAGTCAATCATTCATCAATCCGGCAAACCGAAATGAAACTCGCTTATTATTGGTAATTTTTAAGATGCCGCACACAAAAGACACCTTGAAATATATATATATATATATATATATGTCGTATATTTTGGGACCGCAGACACACGTGTGTGCAGGCAGGTTGCCTCTTGTCGCTTGGGTAACATTTAGGTAACATTTCTGGGTTTTTTCACCGCCACTGAGCCGTTTTATTGCCCCAAAAAGTATGCAACACCCTAAACAAATTTCCTCCGGAATGTTCGAGTATATGTATATGCCAGGGATCTCTGAGTTTGGGTGCCTGTGGCACATAAAAGGCCAACTCACTTGTTGTGCCCAGCTGCCAACTTTTCGACTATAATTTTATAAAAGAAAAAAGGACAAAATTTGAATGTGAAAGGCTTTTCCCACTTTTCCCCTTTATGATGGTGTGTGTGTGTGTGTGTGGGTGGGCTCTTTAGAAACAATTTTCAAGGTTGTGTGCTCTTGAAAAGTTTGTTTGCCAGCCAACTTTCAGTACGTTTTTGATTTAACGCTATAGATCAAACAAGTTAAACTAGTTTTACGCTTTACCTTGAGGGCTCCCAGTTTTTGTTATGCTCAATTTTATTTGCAAAAACTTTCAATCACGTTTGCTATAGATGCTTCTCGCAAAACCGTTTGCCTGTTGCACTTTGACCCGCGAATTATGGTATATGATATTTTTCGGGGAAAAAAACAAGCCTGTTCCGTTGACTGGGAAGGCTGCCCAGCAAATGAGGAGCCATAGCCATGGCTTGCTGCTGTTGCTGCTGCTGCTGCCGCAGCTACTATTACCTGACTTTGTTGGCCAGTGCGCAGGCGTGGGTGAAAGCGCGCGTATAACTGTAGAACACAGGACGCTCAGCTGACAGCGCTGCAGCGTTTCGCTCAGCTGATTCTCAGGGCCATGGCGGCGGGCGGGCTTTACTATGCCACCCCACAAGCACCAACCCCCCCCCCCCCCCAGGATACGCAGCTGCTGACGTAAATCGGAATGCAGTTTTGAGCCAAAAAGCTTTGCAGGCCAAAAGCTTTGGCCGCTTGGCATTTTTTGTTTTCCGTATCTCGTATCCCGCCTCCCCCCATCCCCAACCTAGTGCATAATTAATGGCAAAGCTTTTTCGCTCACAGGACCTCCGCAGATGGTCAAGGCCGCTCAAGGCCAACACTAAGTGTTTTGTATGGCCAACGATTATGGCCAAGAGCTTAGTTGGCTGTGTGTAAAAAAGCTTTTTTTCGCCATGCACAAAAATCTATTCACTTGATGGCACTTCGAACAGCCAGCAGCCAGTACATTAAGGCTCATTAGCTAGCCGCCCATTTATGTGCGTATTTTGGGTAATTAGCGATAACAGTCGAGTTGTAATGGCTAACTTAGTTATGTGTCCCCGAACACCGCAGCTCAAGATGATAGGTCGCTCAGGGGAGCTGAATTATGTAAGACCATTAACATCAAATGAGTCGGATGGATGACACGACCAGTAATTGATGGATTAATAAATATTAACAACTGTTCGTACTTGTATTTGGAGCAGGGGGTATATCCTTTACTGCCACAATATTTATGAGTGCAAAAAATTCTGCGAGATATTAATTAATCATTAACATGAGTTTGACTGGCATGCAATTTTAATAACCACATTTTTGGTTCTCAAAGAATTACTAGCTGCCTATTTAAAAAAAATTTTCTAATCCGAAATAAATTATTCTTTAATAAGAGATACACATTTTTGACGTCTTGTAGACGTAACATTTTTTTTTATAACTTACTTTTAATAAATTCTGTACATTGTATAACAAAAAGTACCAATAATAATAAATATAAAATTCTTTCCTTAAAGATCTAGTTGGCAAATTAATATTTTTAAATTATATTAATCTTCTCAGTTGATTCATTTATTTTAAGAGACATCCATTCCCAATTGATGTTCTCTTAATTAAGATATGCATTCAATTTCCATGTATCATCTAAATCATGGCATACTTTGTGGTGCAATTAACTTAATTGAGGTTGCTGCTCCCACTGCAAATGCTACTTGATGCTTTCACTTGGCCAAGTGTCAATGAATTGATTGCGATTACAATTCCGCTGTACTATTACTTTTCATTGTCAATGCCAGAGTGAGTGCCACCGCGGCAGCCTTGACCACGAATATCGATTTCCTGTTCTGTGTTTTTGTGAAATGTGTGTTGTGAGTACAATGTGTGTGCACTTCATTTGAATGCTAAATGTCTAACTAGCTTCCTGTTACCGTTATTGCCAACTGTCAGTTGCCAGTTGCACAACTAAAATGCGTTTATTTCGACGCGTTTAGCGTTTAGCCTTTAAGCTGACAACTTGTTGTCGCCCTCCAGCACCACACCGCGAATACGTAATGTTGGCGAAAATGCGAGCACAAAAGCGTCACTTTCGCATGAATGAATGCATGATTAGGCACTCTACTGATCTATTGCTGAGTACTCGCACACGAAATCCAAACTGAAATCGAAACTGAAAACAAAATGAATTTGCTGGAAACTGGTTTCTAAATTGTGTCACTCGGTAGCTGGCGGGCATATGCCGGTGTGCCCAAAACAACTGACACACTGCGGAAACGTGTAGAAAAGTAAACAACTGAGATATAATAGAAACCAAAAAAAAAATCAATAACAATTACTTGACATTACTTGGCAAGCTTGCGAATGAATTATTCACAAATTGGCAAAAAAAAAAACATTTAAAAATTGATTTATTTAATGGAAAATTACCAATGCCTGCACGTTAAATTCATTTTTTGAAATAGTTTGGAGAGAACCTTGAGGTAAAAGTCGTATCGGGATCATCATCAGCAACAGCATGAGCTCATTTCCACATTTACCTAATTAATTTCCCAGCCAAAAGACAATACATTAGGCGGGATTATTTATAGTTAATCTATCTACACATAGGAAATGCACCAGACATGTGATGAAAATGATTAAAAGGTTTATTTAATTAAGTTGTATATTTTAGATTTTCAAACTAAAGTCACGCAAAAAGCTTTGTAAGCGTTTGCAAAATTTTTTTTAGAATTATTAAAGTAAAAGTAATGTTCAATTAAAAAAAAATGTTTTTATATAAAATATTTTTAAAACTTTTTCATGTATTCCTGACTTCTTTATTATTTTTAAAAATAAATCTCATTTAGAAATTAGTACTTTTATTTTATGTTCCCCTATTTTCAGTGTATCTTACTCACCTTCTTTTTGGTATTGAAGCCCAAAAAGGATAATTTGCGGACATTATTCTCCCTGCCGCTGGCCGAACTGAAGCTCATCTTGCGTGTTTCGTACGCTCTCCTTTCTTGATATTTGATTTAATTTAAGTCCAATCCAAAGATTTGTGGGGATTTAAAGCTGCCTATTTGATGATCAGGCAATGCAATGGCATCGAGGTGCTTGTGTGCTTGGTAATTTGCTGCGGCCACTGTGGATGCTCCGAAAATCTCGGCATTCGAGGCAGCGAATTCAGCGCCCTGAAATTTAAAAACAAAAAATTTAAGATATACAGAAAACGAAACAGAACTCGAACAAACAGAAGCGGGTGCTTCGAACGCAAATTCATTAATAAACAATTTCTACTGTTGCTGTTTTTTTGTTTTTTGTCACTGCTAAGGAGGCCAATTGAAGGCGATGCCGCACAAAAATATAAGTACCGAGCGCAATAAAAACCATTCGACGCGACTCAATTAAAGTTAAATGGCAGCCACACGCATAGAAAGGGTGGCGGAGGGGGGGGCGGGGTCGATGAAGCACGCGACTTTCGTTGACGGCTCTTGATCAATTTGCGTTATTTGAACACTCAATTATTATTCGGGTTTTGGGGGGTATGAATGTGGCAATCGACGCCCCAACGCGGTATTCTTTGCCACTCAGATCGCTCAATTAACGATCTGCATCTGCATTTAAGGAGTTAAAGCTCTACACAATAAACAAATATGTTCTGTTTTACAATCCTAAATATATTTTTATTTATTGGTCCCAACAAATTTTTGTTTCAAAGTCATTGTAATCATCACGCCATTAGTACAACATGAATAGTTTATTGATCTATTTTAATTTTTTCAACAAATTTAAGTTGTTATTTAGGTATTACTCACAAAATCCTTTGTCAAAAGCCTTATAACAAATTCCAAACTTGCGATTAAAAAATCACATGTGTACGATTTTCTATTTATTTAAACTTTGTACTGCTTAATGGCAAAAAAAATGTTTCCGTTGCTATCTCAATTGAATAATATCAATATTAATATTATTAAATAAATCCGAAGCTTATCAAAATTTAAAATTAAAATGACATCAACATAAAATATATATATTTGAAAGATGATAATAATAGAATTTGTATTTTCAAATGTCATGCCTTCTGTCACAATCCTATGTTTAGAACTTATGAATCCGATATGGTTAATTGCCATCTTATCAAACTTTACTAAGAAGTACAGAGTGAGCAAAAAGCTTATTGAAAACTGACGCTCTCAGTAGTTTCGTTGATAATGATTGTTATTCATAATTAGTTCTGAACTATATTTAATGTTTTTTTATATTTTGCTCTCAGAACGAGTTATAAATTTATTATTAAACTCTTGTCATATTATTCATATTTTTTTGTAATTCGAAGTTACATAAACAATTTTTCTTGTTTAAGCTAAATAAATATTTTTCAATTTAGAGGTAACTACATTTTAACGTAGTTGATTAAATTTAGTTATGCAGACCCTTTCTTATAGTTTGACAACGTGCTACGATAGCTGACTGTAATTTAAACCTTGATTTATGTTAATAATGGGTACCTCCTGTTTAATTAAAGGCGTGGCAAGCGTTGAATCTATTTGAATATCAACCGAAACAAAGGCAAACACAAAGCGAAGACCAAGAGTCCAATGTTAAATGTAACGTGTCCGCATGTCCTTAATAATTTAGTAAGCACCTTTATGGGTAGAACCAGCAGACTGGCAGGATAACAACAGAGTAGCCGAAATACGAAACACAGAAGTTACACAAATTCAATTAGGCACTGTTGGCCGGTGGTTTGTACCGACGACGGAATCGCGAACTTGGTCCACTGGGGCGGATACGCGATATTCAGGACACCGACGAGGCTTGCTCCGTGGCGAACGAATGCCGTGTGAACCTGTTGCGGCTGCGAATGCCTTGATTTATGTGAGCTTCTTTCTGCCGCCAAGAACGCTTGAAAAGTGAGCCGGTAGCCGAAGTATCTACGAACTGCGAAAAACCCCCCCGTCTGTGTATTTGTTTGTATCTGTGTGAGGAGCAGCGCTTCGTTTCGTATCGTATATCGCGTAGACAATCCAACATGAGTCTCGTGCTTAGACACTGCGCCTTAACTTAGCCCGTCCCGCTAACTGTTTGTTGTTATTTCTTTTTTTTTTTTTTGCTACCCACAATTTTTCATTTGGTCGCGTTGATTATGTAAGAAAATGTGACTTGTCTTAGGGGAGGGGTTTCCAGTTCCATGTGCCTTGGATATTCACTCTTGTTTGCCATATGTTCCTCGATAAAAAACAAAAAGAAATGTGTCTCCTTCTCCGTCAGACCATGGATTAAAGTTAAGTTGCTGAGCAAACAAAACTTTGGCTTTTGGCAACCTTGATATTGCCTCGCGCTATTAACTAATAAAAGGATTTCAAAGTTGATGAATGGCTGAACGGGGCGGAAGCTCTTCTTCCAAGGTTGCCGAATAAATATTTGTACACCCAGACCATAATTTCTCCGTCTTGTCGAATGCTTGGTGAATTAGTTCATTATTGGTGCTTATATTTGCTTTCAACTTTAATTATTGTATTTACATTTATAAAAGTAAAACATAAAGTATAACTTTGTTGAGGCAATTATGCATATTTTCGCTACTGCCTTTATTTGATTGACTTTAAAACACATTAGCAAAAAATGTTACAGTTCAAAAAAAAGTCCATTACACAATGTTTTAAATTCATTTCAAAAAGACTTGTAAGTATTTTGTTGCCATACCTTCTGGTAATAATTTTATTAAGAAAAATATTGATTATGTAAAAAACACAAGGCTTTACAATCCCAATAAAATAATATATTTGATTTACCCTACTTTTCCGTTTAATAAATACCTTTAAAATATATTATTATTATCAGTAATAAATCTTTTAGAGAAAAAATGAAAATAAATAAAGTTAAAGATCAATCTGTAGCTATTTTCGTTTAGGCCAACTCAGCAGATTTTTCTTAATTTTTTGGTTGGTACGATCGATTGGGGATCGCGTGATACTAACTGAATTCGATACGATAAAGTGCACGTCGCTGGAGGAAAACAAATAAATTTACACATTTTATGGCACTCACAAGGGGAGTAGACGGATAGCAGTCAGTTGCATGTTATCAAAATTAGAGGCAACTTAAAACTTATAAATATATAAGACACTGAAAGGCAAACAAAACGGCGCGGCCGCAGGTTCCCATAAAACCCGAAGGTGTTACAATTTAAAACCCCAAAAAGTTCCAGTGGCAAGGGAGGAGAGGTGGAAATTAACGTGGTGATCAATTTTATGGGTTCATTAGCGAGCGCTGGTGAAATGACGCCAAACGATCGATCGTACGACGGTCTGCCTTAATTTTGATTTAAATTATTTGTTTGTATATACGTACGACCGGTATAAAAACGTTAGCGGGTATCAAAAAAGAACCGCCTACACCTTAGTGGCCTTATCGCTAGCTGGGCTAGCCATTCATTTCGACTTCGATTTCGATTCCGATTCAGATTCCGCTTCAATTTATTAAAACAATTGACAGTAATGTATGGGATTTGCCATGCGGCGGCTTCATACATTATCAAATTGTCTATTATGTGTCGTGTTCCGAAATTGATTTGATTTAACCTTAGAGACACGTCAATTAGTCGCCTGCTGATAGATGATAAATGGCCCAAGAGGGCTTTAAATAGCCAAGCTGCTTATGTAATCGGACGGCGGAAAGTTTGAGTTTTATCAGTTCAGTCTCGTGCGACGACTCCTTATCAAGAAATGTTTCTCCCCGGCCTAATCTTACCAGACCCGACCGGTTTTTGTCAGTCAGCTGCTGTTGCGGATCCTACTTCTGCTGGAAATGCCACACACAATTTACATTCACGTGCTGCCGAACAAGTTGGAAACCGGTTATTTCGTCGGTCGGCCAAACTGCAACAGTCAACACTGCTAAAGGCAGCTGCAACTGGAATTGAAATTGCAACTGCAGCTGACATTGAACTTGAAAGCACTCAAGCGCCTCGGACTCTTTCCCATTTCCCTACTCCGCCGGAAAGGCGTTTACCCTCATTCGCCACCAATTTCAACAATACGGTAGCGTAACCACTCGAACGTATAAATGTCAGTTTAAAAACCACTCGAGATATAAGTTCACCGCGGTTACCTGCTGAAATGTCGTTGCCGACGCCGGTAATTATACAGAAGTGTGCCCATATACCATTTTCAAATATATATGAGTGCATTAAAATATTTGATAATTGGAAACGCATTGTTTAAGTACCGCTATAAATCTAGCTGGCCCATAAATATTTGCTTTCAACGATACCCGGACTGATTGCCAAACCCTCGACGTGCGATTCATTACTATAAACTATACTTAAACCCACAAATACCTAGTTAAAGTGCACTTATTGGAATAGGTTAGTAATCATACAATTACAATTTACAACTCAATTGAAGGGTGTAAGTTACCATTCAGTGTTCTGTTTAAAGGTGTAATATTATCCAAAAGTGTCGGTTTCAGTAGCTAAACGTCCGAATAATTGCGGTTATCGCATATCTTTTTACGGTGCATTAATACACAATGCCTTTTCATAACCAGCTTTAGTTAATTGAATATAAGCCAACACAATACACACCGGCACCATGCTTTTTTAATGTATTAAAATAAAAATAGCCGTTCAACATACACAAAAGTGCCAAGCATTGCATTAAAAGGAAAAATGAACTCTTTAATTTTTTTTTTTGTTTTTAAAAATTTATTAAATTATGTAAATTATATTACAACACAATTTTTCTTGGTAGGTTTTTAGATTACATAATTATCTTCACACTCATAAAGTAATACTTTCATTAAGCACTATACTTCTACTTTCCACTTGAATGACAACATTGTCCAACCTTGAAGGATTTATGATCGACAGTGTTCGTTTGTTCAAAGGTTCAAAGCACTTCAAATCAATTGCATTCGAAAAACGACATTTGAAACGGAATGAAAACATTTGGTAACGCTCCACCGCCCTCACAAAATCGAAACACACGAAACGGCTGAAACACAATTCCAACTGCAAATATAGAACCAAACTTTAATTAGGCTGGTGCCATTCTACTAATGACTAACCGATCAACTAACTAAACGAACCGTAGATCGACGACCGTTGTGGGGGCTGACACAAATGAGTCCCAACTAAATATTATTCCTGAAGCTCGATTTTATTTCCTTTAACTGATAAGCAACATTCATAAAAAGTATGAGCTGTTTCCCCAGGAGTGTGTATACTGTTTTCTTCAGAAATCGGCACAGATGGCTTCAGCGGCTTTTAACTGAAACCTAGTCAGCAAAGTTTATTTTCTTTTGTTTTCGTAAATCACTCCCGAGCAGAATACCTATGAATGTACCTATATGTATATATTAATAGCAGACATGGCTGTTGCAAAAGGGGACTGCGTATCTTTGTCATATCCAGAACGAAGCGATGCGCTTTGGCTGGTTAACCCTTCCGCTCGTTGTCGGTGGTTTTTTTTATGATTCATAAACATTTTTAAACGTGTCGAAATGGGATGGCTTATCTAAAGGGCGTTGTATCTTACGAATAACTTTAGAGTTTTAACTAAAGGTTGTGCAACAACACGCTAATAAGTTTTATGTATTTTTTGTATAAGCAAATATTAGTTGGCTTTTTTGTAATACTGCATGTACCTTGCATATTATTATTATAAATATTTATATTATCTGTGTTTGATAAATTCGGTAATTGAATATTCTTTAAAGATAAATGCTTTTTAACTGTTAAGCAAAACGAAAGGAGTTTCAAGTGTTGATTGACCCTTAGGAAAAAGGGAACCCTTAGTTACCATATCCATCAAAAACTGTTGTTTATTGTTGTTTGACAGAACTATACTTAAAAAATTTATACTTATTAAAAAAAATATTATAAAATTTAGATGTTGTGTAATTTTTTTTTTTAGTCTGTTACTGTATTTAAAGAAACTTATAGAAATTTGAAAATAAATGACTACTATATTTATTTATTACACCTTTGTCTACGCCAGAGCTTTTAGCCGTATACTTCCTCTATATCAGCTATTGTTTTTAATATACTTCAATTTGCTGGCCGCTGCAAATTCTGTGTATCGTTTGCAGGAACAATAAATACTACTCTCGAAAAACGCAAAATTACAACAACAGACTCGCCACAAGTTGTGTAAACAAAAGTGCAAGGCAACAATTACAGCCACGGCAGAAGCGGCAATAACAATAAAACCCAACTTTAAGCGTCATGATACATTTTGGTTAAATATCAGACAAGAACAATACCAGAAAAGCAAGAACAGCAAAAAAAAAATAACCACCCGAGTTGAGATAAACAAATTCTAGTTAACATTGTGTGTTTATCGTGTGCGGGTCGCGACTGCAGCATAGATGTTGCAGAAAGGGGGCGGACCGGGGGAAAGCCAAATTATTGAGCCATTACTCACCAGTAGAAACCTCAGGGGAGGAGGGGGTTTTGAAGCGAGAGGGTGCCAAGAACAAATATTTACCACACAGCAAAAAAATATCACTAAAATTGGTCGTTCGTTGCGTATTAGATACCGATTAAGCTCTTATCAACATTACTTTTGGAATTTTACATATACATTTGTATAACATAACATAATTAGGTTTTGCAGAACACAAACACTTTAACAAACCCTTTAAAGTGATTTGATAAGCTCAATGAAACATTTACCAAAATTAATACATTTAGACATACAATTTTGTTGAACTCAAAACCTAGATTGTTATTTGTAAAAGATTTAGTATATTTCAAGCATTACTTTTATTTTGGGACACTAATTATAACTAGCCGCTCGATGTGTGATATTTATTAATATTATCATTTCATATTGATAGGACTGAACTGATTTTATTACAAGATTTTCATATCCCAAAATTCTAAAAGTTCTATGATTTTCTTTTTTTGCGAGTGCAGGCGATAAAGTGCAACTAGCTGTTCACGTGCTGCGCAAAAAAGGGGGAATGCCGGGAGGGGTCAAACAAGGAGACCAAAGGGGAACTTCGAGCACACTCAGTGCTGATAGCACAAATTCCCCCCAAAGTAGAGTTTTGGTGCTTTTTGCCCCTGTTGTTTCTCTTGTTGTTTCAGAAAATTTGCATAAAAAGCAGACAAACTTAGCATAAAGCGCCGCGGGGAATAAAAGACAAACAGGCGGTATTGAAGGTGAAGGAAGGGGAGAAAGGGGGAAAAAGCAGATGGAGAAAGAGTGAGAGCACAGAACGTGGCACTACGTGCCCGGTACAACAGAAACTGTGTTAGCTCTGCTTGTCGAACAAATACAAAAACAAAAACAAAAAAAAAAAACAAAAGGCAAAAAAAATCAAGAACACAAAAAAAAAAAATAAACCCACACCGCCCCTGGCCAGAGATCCAAAATAGAACCAGTTTTCAGAGTTTCAGTATCAGAGTCACATGCTGCAGTTGCTCTCGGACCTGACTTGATTTATCTCTTTCGGCTGCCTAATAATTGGTCCGACAGCAATTGAAAATCGAGGCCAAAAAGTTCTTAGCCAGCACCAGGCGGCCAACAGTATTTAACAACATTTAGTTCCGTAATTCTTGTGCCCCCAAGTAAATTTTGAATTTTCTTTGACACTTTTCCAACTGCGAAAAAGCCCAGTAAATGTTTATTCTAACACAGAAAAAAAATATGGAACTTTTTTAGATCATTGCATAAGAAAATTGCAATTGAATTTACTTATTTAGTCAATCCCTTGCAAAGGGATATGAATACCCCAAAAAGTTTAATGACTATTAATATATGATTAAATTTTAGGAATTATTACAAAGGTCCCACTCTTACTTTTATCATTTGTTAATAAGGAAAAATAATAAAATCAGTCCTGTTTTTACATACGATTTTTAAATTGGAACAAAATATACAAGTTCAACCCTCTCAACAGATTGTTAGTAGTAACGAATACATTTTGTTAAACAATTGAATATTTTATTTCAACATTCTCGTTGATATAAATATCAAATTTTATAAAACATTTTCCTGTGCGGAAAATGCGACACAAAGTCAAAATATCCACAATTTAAAGATCTTTCGCACGAAAATAGCCACAGACACAACAACAACATGGAACAGCAGACCAAAATGGATTTTATAATTGACACGTACTTGAAGTATTCTTTTATTTTTTACCTTTTACTCGGCCACGGGCGCCAACAACAACAATAGCGACCACTGATGACGTCGCCGCTTGGCGAAATTCGAAAATTTTCCACTGTGCCTCAGACACAGCTCATTGATTAGCATAAAGGGTTTTTTCTTGTCAAACTGATCTTACGGGGTCAGCTTCCTGGCGTTTATGTATGTATGTATGTATGTATATTTTTGTATGTATTTTGCGCGGGGGTGACAACAAACAAATTGAACACACAGAGAGCGAGCGAGAGAGAAATATAGGGGGGCAAAACACACACACGCACTGGCTGGAAAAAGAAAGAACGCGATTGCGAACGCGTCGATAAAAACAACAGACGATAAAGGGAAAGGCAAAGGCACACACGAAAATTGGCAGGAAAGAGCAACAATAACAACGGCGTTTTCTGTTTGTGGTTGTTGCGTGCGCACGCGGTGGTGGTGAAACCTTTGTATTTTATACTTTTTACTCTTAAATTTTTTTTACGTTTTACGACATTTCGTCTTTCGGGGCACTCTTGAACTTGGCGGCGAGCTCTTTTCCGTACTTTATTTCGTCTTCAGTTTTTCTGTGCGACCAACAGCACGTTTCCGAGCGTAATGATTTACAGTTCCTGCCGCAGCACGTTTTTAACCGGAGCGATCGAAAACGCAAACGCGAATGCCGCAACAGCTGGCTTAGCGAGAGAGCGATCGCTCTCTCCTGCACAGTGGTATCAGTCCCTACCAATCTGGATATAAAAGATTTACTCACATTAAGGAAACCTTCTTATTAACTCATACATTTTAGTTTATAACCAATTACAAATAACTCTGACTTACATTGCTTTTTTAATATTTTAACGTTTTTTAAATAAATTGGTACTATAAATACGATACTGACGCGATTAGGTTCAACTAGCCGGCTACGTAATTTTAAAATTGTTTAGGTTGTGAATGCTGAAACTAAAAACACTTCCCCTAATTCTAAGCCCTAACAATGATTTTAAAAATGTTTTCTTGATAAGCACTTTGATGTTTTATCTAAATAAATCTTATAGTCGGCTACGTTATATTTTACCTAAAACATTGCGTTATTAACAGCAGCTTAAATTTGTTGTACATTTAACATTATTTTTATTGATCATTGCATTGTATTAATCATTGTACCAAAATAATTTGCCTTAAACGGTATCTTCAAATGTGTTAATACATTAATTTATGCATGATTTTCCCACTGTGCAAGGCAACCCTCTCTCAGCTTTCTCTTGCTCTCTCTTTCATCTATTTCCTCCCTTCCTCTCTTTCTAGCAGGCCGCGTTTAACCCTTCGCAGGGACACTTTTCGACCCCCCGCTGGATGGTTGTCTTATCTATTAATATCATTGCGTTTGATTTTTTATCTAAAAATAAACAGTACTGGCTGAAAATGCAAATATTTGCCCAGCAATTCACGCAATGCAAATCAACGGGCACGACGCTCTAATTGATTGATTTGCATTTGAAATGAGAGGCAACTCAATTGATCGGTTAAGAACTATGCGACACTCGATGAGAGCTTATTCAATGGTCATAATTTTTACCAGCGTCTACATGTCAAATAATTTTGATTGTGGGTTTATACTTGAAAATTTATGACGTACAATTGCGCCAAATAATGATTAAAAGCAGTCAGCATATGGGTGTGTTTTTGGGGTGAGGTAACTCTGATAACCGCAAACAGACAGCTTTCCAGTGGAGACCAGGACTTTCCAATGGGGCATTTTCCGATAGCTGCCTACGTCAAAGCTCCATTAGTTGTGAAAATACAAATTTCGTATTGATTGTTACAATTCACAGGCACTTGATAATTGATTCGAAAAGTGGTGCGAAATTTTTGTCATTTTAATAAATTAATTAGGGGTCTTATTTGACAGCTATTTTGATCGAGTGGTGATAGGAATATTTATGGTTCAAGCCGCAGGGCTTTGTCAAAAAAGGCGTATAAATTAAGTGTTAAGTTCTTCACTCACTATTCGCACGATTAAAAGTCCATTAAGTGATAAGCGTAATAGTTGCTCATACGAATGGGCGAGGAAAGTCTAGCAGGCGTTGGTAAGGGTTAAGCTAAGCCTAAAAGCAGACTGTAAAAATGGCGAAGGAAAGCGAAAGCCTGAAAGTAGACTACATTGAACGATAACACGCGTTAGAACCGCGGAAAAAGGTAAATAAAACAGGAGATAACACTCAAAAATTGAGTGACTTTCATGCGCAGGCGTCGCTGTCGAGGTGAAAAGCTCACTACCATTTGAGTTGTCCCAAAACTGTTGCTATCAGCAGCTGTTGTTGTTGCCTTTGCAATACTGGACTTTCAACTACATTTTCACTTTATCATTTGATTTACCAGCAAAACTTTAACAATGTTCACATCCGTCGCCCAAAAGCAAAATAGCGGAATGCTCACCTGCCATTCAGCCTTTGTGTTTGCTTTTCTCTTTAGGGGATGAGGAGAATTAGTGGGTGGTGGGCAAATGCCTAAGGGTTTATGTATGTGAAACTATCTTTTTTCAATTGCCCCGCACAGCTCCTGATTCTGCTTCCAGTCCGACTACTGCCCACATAAAGCGGAAATGGAAGTTTTGTAAATGTTTTCTTTTGTATTTCTTTGCAGCTACCCATATGCCCGCTTCCACTCACTGCGAGAAAATCGAAGTTGTCCCATCGATTCATTAATCAATATTTAAAAGTTGTATGAACATAGCTTAAAAATGCAAATTGTCAAAATCTTTGCGTAAGATCCAAGTACAAATGTCTTAAGTGGCTGATTTTAAATTAACTTTCGGCTTTAATTTTCTTTTATTAACTAAATATTGGTATGGAATAATTAAGATGCCAAGCTTATAAGCCTTTTGATTCAACCAAAGTACTTAATTACTATGATAATTTTAAAAATAAAATAAAGCCATCAAAACAGTCGTTAGCAGTATGGCGTTGCAAAAATTTACCATAAATCTTTAAAATTATTTTATGTTATGGAAAAATGTATATTTATAAATCTTACGAAAAAATAGAAATAAGTTTATAGGTTTATTATTTAAAAAAAAAAAACTAAATACCTATCATACTTTTTATTTGATATTATAATTTTTGGTACCAATTTATACAAATATTTTAGTGATTTGGTTAATTTGATATTGAATTCGATTTACTTACAAAAGTAATTGTGAAAGAAAATCATGTAATATTTAAGATCTGTAAGTATATATTTAATGCATAATTAAATTAGTTGTGGGTGTCACAATACTATTTTGGTAACCAATCTTATAAGAAACCTGATAATATAATATTTTCTCTCAATGCAGGCACCACAAATACAAACGTTTCACGGCGCCTTTGAAAGATGAGCGAAAATGGATCTAGTAGAAGTAATAGGAGAGTGTGGTGAACGGTGAATGGGGCAGTGATGGGTGGGGTGTGGGTGTAGGGTGTAGTGAGGAGAAAGTGGGCGGTGAAGGTGGGTGGTGTGTGAAGAACCACATGGTCGGTCAACTCGTGCACTTTAGTTTTTGGCTTGCAAGTGTTGTTCCTATTTTTTTATGACACTTGACGCTCAGCCAAGCCATTCGGTGGGTGGTCTGACTGCTCCTTTTCAGCTTAGTGGGTGGTTGGGTGGTTGGGCGGTTGGGTGGTTCTGAAGTCCTGAGCTGCTGCTGGCTGGCAACGTTTTTCGTCATTGTTCGGTTTCCTTTGCACCTTTGCCTGCATGGGGTTTCATTCGGTTTGCCTCTTCCTGCATTGATAAGAAAGTGCTTTTTAATAGCCCTACACTCGGATATTTGTACACAAGGGGAAAAGAATGTCAAAGGGCTTATTTGATTGAATTTGATTGTGCATATTGAATGGTGACTAAATTCTAAAGCCCATTGTCTACAACTTTTTACTTTAGATTGAAAAATAGTTGTACCTATTATATATGTATAAATGAAAACATGTATTTAAAAAATGTAAACCTTACTTAAAAACTTTTTAACTTTGAAATTTAATCAATTCAAGAATAGGCATTTAGTAAAAATAAACCACATAAACCTTCATGGGGTGTACTATTTTGTATGAGTTAAATGTTTATATTATATTATGTTTAACAAAATGAAAGTTTTTTGTAATCAATGTACCAAGTTAAAAATTGTAAGCTACTTTTCTTTTCTTAATGTTACTTTTAAGTTCCAGCAGAGCATAGTCTTGAATTTTTAAATCTCAGACAACCAAAATTAGATTTTTTTTTTATTAAAGGACATAGCCCACTTAAATTTTTTTTCACTGTGTTAAAGCCATTGTGCGTGGCTTAACTTTTTGCTGGCACTGCAAATTGTTGGACACACTCCACGCAATTGACACTCATAAACAAAGCCGCTATCAGCTGTGAATCACAAGGTATTCTCTTCGTTTCTTTACTACCAGTAACCGTAGAGCCAAAAGCCCAGCCAGATGGTATAGAGAGCGAGCTTTCCTAACGCTCCGATCGCAGCTTTGTAGATTCTTGGGTGCTCGGGTCTCGAGTCTCGAGTCTCATGCGTAGTCCGCAGTCAGTTGCTTCTGACGCTTTTGGCTATTAATAATAACAGCAAACATGACGCGACTCTCTTGACTGGAAGTGTAGTTATGGCAAAAAATAGTAACAAAAACTGATCGCATAATTCAAGGTCGCGCAGTGAAGTAATAAAGAAAATCAACAGGTGGAAGTGAAGTAAAATTCGCAGTGCTTAAGTGTCAAGTCAAGTGACCCGAAAAATACAACAAGCACTTGAGAATTTCTATTTAATTACGCCCCGACACGGGCACAAACACATATGCACACCGATAAGATAAGCCAAAGGTGGGTCTGATGGTGAAAAATGGGAATTTGCATGGCGAGACAAATCTGTGGCTGAAACTGAAACCCTAACTAACCCAAAAACTCGAAGCGAAACCAAAGCAACAACCGCATTGGTGTCGATGTCGTCGTGCAGTTAGGGAAAATGTAAATGACAATAATTTATTGCCTTTGTGTGTAGGAATTCCAATATATCCATTTTTGTTTGTTTTTTTTTTTTACTTTTTTAATATTTTAGATGAAAATAATTACATAATCTCCCCAGTAGTTTAAAAAACATTTACGTAAAATGTACCTCTGTAATCCATAAAACAACAATTACGTTTTCAAAATAATAAACAAATTTTTGGATTCATTTTAAAATAAAATGTTTATTTAAAATCAAAAAAAAGGGCTTTAGAAATAAGTTTTCACATTTTGAAACAAATAAAAAGTAATATAACCCCTACATACATATTTAGATAACATTGTAAAATTAAAGACAGTTTGTTACTCTAAAAGCAGACTTTACCAAAACTAAATTCTAAAAAATGTATCAATTAAGTTTTAAATGTTAGCTAACATGGTCACAGCTGAAAAAATTGTAGAAACGTTATTTTCCGTAAAAATTCGGTAAGTTTTTTGAGCGTTTTCTATATTTTTATTTCATTTTTTTTACTGTACAGTTACTATTCACTTGACGCGTCTACTTTCGTTTCCCTGAATGCCATGCATATTAGATATCTAGTACAGGTTTGGAGCAATTTCAATCCCACATTCGTTGGTTGTGTCTCTGGGGCCTGGGCACAAAGTCAATGAGCGGGGTAATTGTTTAAACAAGAACAACAGGCGGAGTGCTGCCGGGCATACAAATCGATTGCCATGGCAAATATCACCCATACGCAGTGGAGTCCCCACTGCGTGTTCATCCTGTTAATGCCGAAATGTGTGCAAAACGAATATAATATATAATTAAAACTAATTTGATGAGACACTCGACTCGAGCGAAAGACGAACAGAGCCAGGCCAAAATGGTGAGGGAAAAGGGGACTCCTGCCAATTGCGTAATTATTATGTGCACAACACAACACATATGGCTCGTTACACTAACGTCGAGTTGTGCATGTGCGTCGTCGTTGTCGGCACATATATGTATGTTTATATAAAAGAATTTTTTAAGTACGCAAATTGACAAACAAACGCAGGCAAAGACGACGGCAACAATTTGCAATTACCAGGCCTCGAAATACATACCATGCCAGTCCCCGAAATCAAAACTGCACGCTCCGTTGATGGCATTAAACGGGAGCGAGAGGCCAACAAAAGCTGTGAGCCATGTTAATAAAGACTAAGTAATAATTAAGTGGCAAGCTTTATGATTGCCTTGGCAGCGAGCCGAAATGGTCGAAATACCCACTGCCAGACTGCATTTATGACCTGGTCACTTAATCACGGCATGCAAATAAGCCCTAGGAGAAGTACGGTTCGCTCTTATCTTTCTTCACACTCCATAATCCCACCCACCATAGACCACCCAATACCACGACCTTGCCACATCACTTAAAGACTTAAGTCCTTGGCTTTTCATTCAGTTCACGTATCGCCTGAATTCGTAAGACTTTATTCGCCTGCAGGCGGCTGCTTCCAATTTGCTTGACTAGTTTTCTGTGCATATTAAATCAAATCCACTAGTCGTCAGCATATGTCGGTAATCAGTCGGAAATCTAAGAGCATAGAATCATATGCATATTTTACTTCATCTTATAATTACCATACTTGCAGGCAATTTTCGAATGTGCAGAGAATTTGATTAATTTAAGAGTGAGGCCTTTCAGCTGTTCACTCCTAAGTAACATTTTGCAATATTTAATGATTTAAATATACCATATTGATTGACTCACTTGCATTGTAGTTCTAACAAAAAACGTATTATTCAAAGTTTATTATTAAAATCAATATACATTTTGTACCTTCCCAACTTATTGTAGAAATAAAACAGTGTTTAATATAGACCCCAAAAATTTTCTTATAAATTAAACTATTGCTACTAAATTTCTCAATAAGATGAGTATTAAATTAAAACCACGAAGGTATCAAAATAAATCTTATGTGTTTTAGAGTCATCGGTATATAAATGAAACAAAAAAATTTACCAGTTATATTATTTGGTATTGAATTAATACTTATGTTTTATTACTGTCTCGAGTTTATTTATACTTATATACATATTTATAACATTTAAAATTAGTTATCCAAGGACCATAAAATCTATTATTTTTGTGATTTAGGTTACTTAAATTAATATTTATGCTGCAGAATAATTGTACCTTTTGGTATCTATATTTTAAAAATGAATACCCTAAATTGTTCTTTGAACAGCAAACGAGCTACGAAAAAAACAGAATGCATCAGTACAAAAATTTCAAGCGCACAAGAAAAACTAGAATAATTGAGCTCCCTCTTGATTCTTCGTCATTAGACTCTCGGGACTGAGATCCGAGGACCAATCAATGTCAATTTCGTCTGCTGTCAACCAGGAGTTCAATAAATGCGCCCGGTGATTTCACTCATCTATGCAAAACAATCTTTTGCATGCAATTCGTGCCGCCAAAGCCAGAAGGCTTCATTCAGCCGCTTTGAAAGTCCCAAAAACCAGACTAAAAAAGGGTTTGGGGGGGGGAAAGTTGGCTTGTAATTCATTCATATGCATTCACTATATGGCACTCATCAACATTCGGTTCACACATGCTGGGGAATATGGGCTTCCGGCCAGCAGGCTCCCAGATGTTGCCGTGCGCCCTTTCTCCAATTTTTCAAATCAGAGGCTGCTGCATTGCGCATACGCCGCGTGTGCAGCACGGGGTTTTTGAAATTCCCCAACGAGGAAAGGGTGCTGGTCTCCCTTTCCCATTAATGTGCTCATTTCCCAACTTGCCGAACTATGGATTCTGCTTCTTTGGCAAGTTTTGCATCGCAAAATGCTTCCTTTTGCTCCAACTCCTGTTGCATTCGCTACGAAAATAATATTAAAATTTATGATGACAAACTTTCAACGCCAGCTGCAAAGATTTGCAAAGCCAGAAAAAAAAAAAAAAATAGGAAAAAAACGACAAGCGATAGCATAAAAAATACCAGAGCTTCTAGGTTGATGCCCAAAAAATGCTAGGACCGAACATACATGTTTTATTAATATATATATATGAGTTATATAGATGTATGCATGCATGCATATATTTTTCTACGTTTGACAATTCATGGGAGAGTATCGGTTTATATCGGGCCAAGCGGACGCTTTCAATATTCGCCAAGCTTTGAGCTTACTTTTTCCATTTCCCAGTGTCATTTTTGAAAAATTGATTTATGGCCAATAGTGTGTGTGGAGGGGTGGTGGTCGCAAAAAACCTATCAAGTGTCTACTGCCGCTATCTGTTCACCCATAGCCATACCCATACCCATACCCATACCCATACCCATACCCATACCCATACCCATACCCATACCCATACCCATACCCATTCCCATAGCCATAACCATTTCCATAGCCATAGCCATCCCCTTACCACCTCTTCTGCTATGTTTGGTTTGGTTTTGGCCATACATTTTTCCGCTGAAGGCTTTGAGCCATCGACAGCCACAGCCAAAGTTGCTCAATAACCAAGCATATAGATCAGTTTTTAACAATCCAGCGTCCCCGGGAATTGCTTTAAGTCATTTTCACTGCGTTTTTTGCCTGCCCGTCGTGCTTTAACCGATAAATTGCTGAATTGTTCGACTAACAAAAGGGGTGGAGTCAGAACTTGTTTGATGTATGAGAAATTCATAAAACGAAAAATTAAAAAGTTTTACCTATAATTAAATTTAACGAGAATTGAAATAATTTTTTAACCAAACTTTTGAAACCATTTTAAGGGATTTAATATTGGTGGAGACAGAAGTTTATTTGTATAGTATCAAAAAATTTAATTTATTTTAAATTAATAGAATAAACAAATTTATTTTGGTCTACAGTAAGATTTTTAAAGGTTCTTCCCTGAATTTTTGAAGCTACGCCACTGAACTCCAATAAAATATCAGCCGCAAGACAAAATGAGACGTCAATTAAAACGTTTCAAACAAAAACAGTGAAAACAACAGCGGGGGGGTACAAATAAAGGGTTGAAATCCTGGTCGAAAAGAAATTGCTCATTTTTGTGCATTTCAAATGGAAATTATTTCGTTTTCGTTGAATGGAAATTGCCGGCTGGCTTTTCACTCAATGCCGCAGACAGTTATGGTGTTTTACTGTAGTGCGTTGTAATTAAGCGTTGACTTGTTCAATTACCGGAATGGAATTGCTTTCGGCGGCAGAACAGCCGCAAACGTCCGCGTGAATTGCCAGAAGTTTTCCCAAACGTAGTTTTCCCGAACGAAACTACCTACCTGACCGGATCTGGCACCTGTAGCGACTTGTATCCCCGTCAATTTGCATTAATGGTGTGGAAAATAGGGAGTGGGTGGGTTGTTGGTTGGTTGGCTAGTTGCAAGTTGCTGAAAATGCTGCATGCTAAAATAAGTTGGCCTTCTTCTTGTCGTTTGCCGCTGTCAGCGTGGCAAAGAAAACAAAAAACGAAGTTTTTGTTTGCATTAAAATTGTCAGCGGTGGCAACTTTGGCGAGGTTTCGTTTTAATCATGGCACAAAACTTTGTCCTGACAGAGCAACTTACTGGATAGGTCCTTCCGTGTCCCTTTGCCCCTTGCCCCCATTTGCAACGCATATGGTGGCATACAATTCCAAGCCTTTTACACACTCTGGATTCAAAAGGCCCACAAACGAAGGGCATTTAAGAGATCAAATCTATTTAATAATTCACTCGCGTTGAAGATCAACACAGTGTTGAATATTTTATTTCCACACTTTCGAAAATCATTGTTCTTTACTTTTAAATTTAATCGGGTTTCGTTTCCCAAGAGTTTAAGCCTTTGGAAGATAAATAAAACTAGAAAGGTAAATAGAAATCTTTGAAAGTTTTTATTACATATGTATATATAATTGTTTAATACTTCAAAAAAACATGTTCTTAAATTTTGTTTTGTGCATTACAAAACACATATTTCCTGCTCATAAACTTGTTAATAAACATTATGTGGTTTAATCCAAATCAAGGAGTCTTATATCCCTTTACTTTGGGTGCACACATTTCGATCTCAATTTCTTTTTTGTGGATTCGCACAATTAAAATGCATGGACCATGGCAATCCGAAGTGTTGTAAGCGAGCAGCTGTTGCATGCCACATCGATTCTAAGCGGGGAATGGCTATGCTTATGCATGAGCCACGCTATTCTGGGGGGAAACCGATGGAGCTTCCGCAGGATATCCACACCGGCAGCCAAAAACCCCTCCATAAACGGGCATACACCCATTGACCAATCTTGGGCATTACTTGAGGCCTCCTGCGGCAGTCTCTTGGCCAACAATCGGAGTTATTTATGCGCATAATTACCTGCGCTGCAGCCTGCAGCCATTTGCATATGCGACCAATATCGGGGATCTGCACGGGATTTATCCTGCGCGCATACAAAATGTTGCATTAGGACCGAAACTGGCAACTGGCAACTGACAACTACCAGCTTACGGCACCTGCTTTTGCCATGAGGCGGCTCTGGGTTATGAAATGCAAGAGTAACAAGTGAAAACTCGCACAAAACAAACTGCAAAATTGCCTCATTATGTGAAAAGGCAGCAAATGAAAGTTGGCAGTTAGCACAAAAGAGCCACGTAGCTTTGAGGGGGTGGTATTGGGCGGTGGGCGATGGGCGGTGGGCAGTTGGCTGCTGTTACTGTATTGGGGCGTGCCACTGAAAATTTATGCAGCACAAAGCCGCGGCAAATGTAAGTAAGCCAAAGGACATAAGCAGGCATAAACACAGCCGGATCAACTGAAAATATCCGCAAAAGGCAGCACATGGAATACTCTATGTGGAGCCACAAAATTTATTGCAATACTCATAAAGGGGAGTTGTCTTTAAGTTGCAGAATAATAAATTGGTATTATGCGTATAGCATAAATTTAAATAATCAGCTTTACAAAAAGTCTGTGAAATCAGAACCTTTAAACATATGATTATCTCTGGACACTTCTTTAATGTTAAAATGTATTTTGTAAATTCTATGGAAAGTACAAGTTTTGCAAAACTTGTTTTTTTTTTTAATGATTAAATATAGTTGTTATGAATAGCTAGATTTTACATTAAACATTCCCCTTTCCCTGAGTAAAATATATTTTACAGATTTTATACAACAGATTTTTGTTGTATGCAATTTGCTTTATGAATTGTTTTCTTTGACCTAATTCGACCAAGCTCAAATCTAATGAAAACAAACACTAGCAATAAACTATTTCATGCATACTTCGATGAGTAAGCCAGTTATGCAATAAAAAGTGTTGTTAACACATTAATATATGTATAAAGAGACTTAAAAGAGTAAACTCCTTTACTAGCTATTTGCTCAGCTTTAAACTTATGTCATTCCGCACTGGAAATACATTTACCTACCGCATAAGCCCTGTCACTCAGATGATGGCTTTGGTGAAATGCATTTCCTGCTTAAATTCATTATTGAACAAATTGTGTTATCGAGTGGCGGCGAAACCGGCGACCTAGTGTATATGGCTCGATCCGTAGTAAAAAACCCCGGGCACAAAGGGCACCCCCATTGAGTGCACCGACGCGTCGACGGCTCCCGGTGGGTGTAAATTTTGTTATGCGGCAAATACGCCATAAAACTACGGAGCAGGAGCGCCAGGATAAGCACGGGGATGAGGATGAGGATAACCAAGCTGGGATGCAGTTCTTCAACTCTCCCAAAGGCTGCTAGCATTTGCGTAGATACATACAGTTGCGGTCCAAATATTAGTAGTTTTGTATCTTATGGAAATGGCAATCAAAAATAGTTTGGAGGCATTTAAAACTATAATATTTTTAAGGTTTTATTCAAAAAGATTAAGCAAATATTTTTTTTTTTTTAATTTTTAACTTTAAAACATATTGTGTCGATATCAAAAACATGTTTACTACAATACAAAGTGCAAGTGAACGAGGAATATTGGTAATTTGGTTAAATTGCCTTAAAATTATTTACTCCACTATATTAAAATGTTTATTTAAATGAATTTACTTCCATTAGGAATCATTAGCAGTTTTCATTTGCCATAAATAGCCAAAACATTATTAAAAATTCCTTAAAACTCATTTTGTTTCATGTTAACAAAGCATTATAATAAATAAAAATTAAAAAAAAGGTATGTTTTTGAGCACTTTACATTGTCCCACAACTATTATTTTGACCGCAACTGTCTTTCTGTTTGTTAGCCAACGCACTGTTTCTCTCCCCCCCCTTTCGCTCAGTGCATTCGGAGGTATGAAAGAAGTTTGGATTCGGATCCGGATCCGGGGGGCCGAGTCCGATTGCATCAGTCCGTGTTGTGCATGTGCGGCACTCTAATAAAATTTAATAAAAAACGTGCACCGCGGCATAATGCAAAGGCAATGGACTCGCCCCAGGGGGTTGGGGTTTTCGGTGGGGTGAGCCACTTGGGTGGTTGCTTGGTGGTTTAGCGGGACAGGTGTATCATTACCTGCACGCCAACCACAAGCCAGTCAGTCGAGCTCCCAGCATATCAACATGCCGTGCGGGGAGGATCTTATGACCAACCTATTCATTTGAATCTTCTGGCGAAATCATTCCTACATGGAAAAAAAACAAAGGCTTTTATTTTACTGCTCTAGTTTTATATACCTCTTTTTTTCACCTCTGTCCTCTTTTATTATGCAATTCAATAAGTAACTTGGTATTTAACTTCAATATCATAAACATAATATTTCAATTAAATAGAATGTCAGTATAAAATTAGCTAAAATTAAACATATCATTGTAATCCATATCTATAAACATATTTGAGAATATCTAAAATTTCAAAGAACATTGGAAAATAATAATTGTAATAAATGAGTACAAATATGAAAATCTTCTACGTTCGATTGTAGAGTTTATTCTATTTGATAGACTTACAAATAATACTTTTGGCCCACTGTTATAAGACATATTGTTTATCATTATTCAAACTTCAGTTTGATAGGCCAAAGACAGAAGCTATTTAGATTTGAGGAGCACCGACACATTTTTATTAATATTTTGTATCCTTTTTTTCAGTCTAGATAGGAGGGGAAAGGAAAATAAGAAGGAAGAGGTAGTTACCACAAAACTCCGGTTGCCGTAAGATGCCATGGGCAAGTGTGTCTCCCGGCAGTCACCGCCGCTCCACGAACTCGGGTCCCCAACCGCGGAGCATCATCAATCTGTATTGACAATCGCACTGTCGCACGAAGATTTGGCCCAGGCGCACAAAATCTGGCAACAGTTGACAGCGAGTAATGAATATATAGCAGCAGCCAGCCAAAAGGAAGTGGAACCCAAGACCGAACCCGAACCCGAACCCGAACCCTTTTATTACACCATAAGTCGGCGAAAGGAACAACCGGAGCAGGCCGTCCTGCACATCGAATCCCTTTACAATGATGCCCCAGCGGAACCACTGACTTTGGCCAGCGAACCGGAGTACTCCACTTGCCAGGAATTCCTGCTGCACGAGCTGCTGCAGGCCATCGAAACCGCCGCCGAGGAGCAGGCATCCGCATCCACATTCACCAACCACATACTGAACACGGCCAGAATCAGGCCAGAACCTCAATTACCAGTCGAGAACAACGGCTGGCTGGCGGTGAGTGATATTGATGTATGTTTACAACCCACTTGAGGCTTCTGCCGAAGCACTATCAATAAGCTGCGAACTCTGGGCTGCCGAAGTTGAGTCTGCCGAAAATGTGGTGTCAGTGATATTGTGGGTCAACAATCTTTTCTTTCGCCAGACTATTGTCAGCCTCAAAATTCATTGTTTGCAGAAGAAGAATGTGAAATAAAATTGCTTGGTATATAAAAATATGCATAAAGAATGTTAGGAAGACACCTTAAGATTTTTCCAAAATATTTTTAGGAGGTGCAGAAGAATTTTAAGAAATGCATGGTGAATGATAGAAAGACACTTTACATTATGTTTAATTTTTTTTTAGTTTTTAAGCATACAATTTTGTTTATTTACTTATCAGTGCAACTTTTAGGCATTAAATATTTATACATATTGAAATATAGAAGGCAGGGCTAAAAAACACACATTTCCTTTGATAATTTTGGGCTTCCATATTCATTTACCTTTTCTCCTAAGGCTTATTACAAGGTAATTTACATAATAAGCATTCTTGTGGGTAAGGAAAGGCTGTGAAAAACAGTCCGCCTTCCACATATCATCTTTCATACTTAGCCGAAGCACTTTATCCCGCACTTCCCCTCAGCAATTGACCTTAACCAAATTGAATTTTACTGGGATGTTGTCTCAGAGGACTTATTACATCTGAATTTTACATGAATCACTGAGTATGAACAATGCAAAGTCATGCCATCACAGCAACTTCTTCATTTGCTGAAGAATTAAATTTATAAAATGCTTTTTAAAATGTTCTGATATTTATTGTATTTTAATATGAAGGAATTATTTGTATATCTTATCTATTTATTTATAAAAGAAAAGTTATAACAGAAAAACGATTTTTCGATTGATTTAAATTTGTATAATGATACAAAATATTAAAACAAACTCTTTATTTTTGTTTAAGTTTGAGGAGCTAGATTAAAGTTAAAAGAAAATTTAAAAAAAAAAGTTTCGTAATATTTGTTTTATCTAGGGTAAATTTAAACTAAAGACTGCATTGATAGATAGATAAAATACAGTTGTATATAAACACGCAATTAAACACTGTTGAATAAAAAACAAGCAGTAACTCAAATAATTCTATGTTTAATATATACATTTTTTGTTTTAAATTTTTTTTTTAATATTTTGATCTGTATTTAAAAAGGTGTTGCCAACGAATATAGTTTACATTAAAACAGTAATAGTGATGTGAAAAATACATACACATCCATACAATTTCCATTTGGTGCGGTTCATTTCCCAGCTAAGTGGAAACCAAGCCGCTAGATGGCGCTAGTTAAAGCCACCCCCGAATTTAGACCATTATCTCCGAACAGCCACTTGTTTTCCACGCTCTGCGCATGAGCGAACACTGCGAACTCGAACTCTCTCTGTCTATTTTCCATTTTCTCCCCCTGCGGTCAAGCAATATAGAGAGTATAGCGACCAGACCCACCACAAGAAGGCAGGGAAACCCATTTGCTTCGTGAGAATTTTCAGCTCGCCATTCAATTTTCCGTATGCCGTGCTTTCACAAGTGAAAAATCATCGCCACTCTGTGAAAGCAGAAAAAAACTTGACAAAACTATAGAAAAATACAACAACAAATAGCCAAAGAACAAAATCAGGAAGACAAAACGATATAGAATCGTGGAATAACAGTGCGAAAAAACGTTTGCATAACCTGAGGCGTGAAAAGTGCGAGCAATCTGCAAAAGATTTTTCCAGCAAGACGTTAGATTTTCAAGGACCCCCGTGTGGGTGTACTGGCAGGTACACTCGTATTTGTGTATCTGTGCGACTGTGTGTGCGGCTCGAGTGCAATTATAAATGGCGTAATTTGTGCGCCGTGGCGGCCGTGTCATGAACATAGCCGTACTGCATCATAAAGCGGACTTTCTCGACACCACGATCAAGACGACTCCCCGGGGAGACGGCAAACGGACGGAGGCTCGCCGGGAAAGCGAGTGCCTCTGCCGACGACCTGCAACATGGATGAATGCGACAACCCCGTCGTCGTTGTCTCACTAGGAAAATTCGCATCGCAGCAGCAGCAGCTGCAGCAGAAAGAGGGGGTTGCCGAACCGAGCGCGGAAAATTCCGATCAGGAGCAGCAAATAAGTCACAAAGAGCCGAAAAACGGTATAGATGATAAGGAAACGCTCCTAGAGCAGGACCTTCAGGAATCAGCAGTCGAGGAGGACGCAGCAATCGACGCGGAAGTCGAGGCAGTCATCATGGTACCACATTAAATATTCATTTGCGGAATAGTTTCCGTTGCTGGAAAACCGCATCAAATGTATCTCACAGATAGCTTCCTGGTTAAATATTCATCTTACGGATTATTTTCCATCGCTACAAATCCGTTTTAAGAACTTTTGTTGATAGTGTTAAAGCTTTTCGAATCTCACAAGTAGCTGCCTGGTTGCAATAAATCTATTTCTCAATGGGGTACTCCAATTTTTTATTTAATTTCCATTCTTTCAAAAATTGATTAAATCAAGTCTTAAATATTCTAAAACATTAAAAGAATTAGTGGATCCCAGAGATTTTCTATATAAATCCTTAAAATATAACGTTCATTCAATAAATGATTATGTTCACAATTAATTTAAAAATACATATACCTTTTAAATCATATATAAATTTAATTAAATTTCTCATAACTGCAAAACGGAAAAGGCGTGATGGACACTTTATACTAAATGTTGAATCATCGGTTTGCATCGCGTATATACGCTTCCTTATTGATATTTATCATGATTCAATGAAAAGTATCTCACAAATAGTTATTGTTGGTAGAACGCAGTGACTCATATAGTTAGATGATGTATATATATATATATCCCATTGTGTATTGTCTCTTGTTAGGGAAGTCCTCGAGGCTTCTTTGTTTCCGTGCGCCTCTCATCTGTGCTGACCCGATTTGCAAATGTGTTTCGCTTTCATCCTAATCGCTTTTTACCCCGTTTCTCCATCACATTTTATTTTTCGTTTAGGGCCAGGCCGAGAGCAAGAAGCAGGGCAGCAAGTCAAGTCGCCGCCACCACAATGGCAACGGAAACAGTAATGGCAATCCCTCGGAGGCGCTGGATCAGACGGTGCACACCAAAGGCACCGCCATGTCCTTTGGCTTCCGCAAGAAGCTCAATGGGACGCCCAAGAAGTTCAAGAAACTCCTGGAAGGCGGCGACAAAAGCGCAACTTGCACAGACACAAAGGACGACAATGGAAACGCAGGTGAGTCCAATTAATGGAATTTATGGAGAAGTTATACAAATAGATACATATACCTAGCCAAATATCATGAGACAGAGGTATATTTAATTTCATGGACAATTATTAGTTTAAGGTATACAAGCCCAGCTGATATTAACTTTATGGCTTATATTTTAACTAACTGATTTTAAGTTAACATTTTTCTTAAAAACAATTTAAAAAAAAAAAAAAAGAAAAAGATTTTAGAATTACTTAAGAGAGCCACATTTAATAAATCTAAAAGTCTTAAGGCATTTAATAATATGTAAGAATATAACAAAACGTAAAGCAAAACATTTAGGAAAATAAATAAAAAAAAGTAAAACAAATTAGCATATTAATGATTTTTTTTTCTTTTTTTTTATATAAATATTTTTTTTTAAGCTTAAGCTTTTTTAAGTTAAAGCTGTCAGCTTATAGAATAGTATATAAGAAGTCTAGCCGAGTATCCCTTCTAAAATGGCAAAAGCTGACCAAGTGTTATGGCTTTTTAATTTGGCGACAATTTGGCCAATTTAACAATGAGCTGACATGCCAACATTTCATTGGAATCGTCCCTTTCGTCCGTTTCATTCCCACGCCAGCTGCTGCGCCCGTTCACTTTGAGAAAGTAGGCGCCGCCGCTGCCCAGAAGAGCGGCACTTTGGTGGCAGGTGCGGCCGGGGCACGTTTCGGCTATCGTGGGGCGGTGCCACGCCCCGCTTCCGCAGGCCTAACTGCGCCCAGCGAGGAGTCCGAATCGGATTCGACGACCAATGCCCAAAACAACAACAACAACAACAATAACAACAGTCGCGGTGCGGGAAGCGGTCCGGTGTTGGTGAGCAATTGTAAGTGCCACAAATAAACCAGAAACTTACCCCATTTTCGGCCTCCGATGAAGCACATGTAACTTCCTTCGATTTTCCCGCAGTGAAACGCCGCTCCAAGAGCGCACACGCCGGACGATCCGGCGATGGTGAGCCCAAAATAGCCCAGCCCAAGACGCTGACGTTCAACCTGAACCAGAACACCACCATCGAGTACCAGCGGCGTCAGTTCTTCGGCGATATAGCGGACGAAACGTCGGGTTCGGGATCGGTATCGGGATCCGGATCTGGGTCGGGATCGAGAGCAATGCAGCCGCGCTATAACTACAACAACCTGGCCAGCATGCATGCCAATGTCATGTGAGTAACTCTGCACTTGAATAGTAATTTTATAATAATCAAGAATATTAACAAATAAAGAACATTAAAAATAAATTCGGCTATCAAAACTATGCGTTCCAAAAACGTAATGAACAAAGGTCATACAAAATAAATTCGGTAACCAAGTTTAAAAGGATATGAAAACTCGGTAGTCAAAAATTTAAGAATATGACCTTTAATCTTTAAGAAAATTAGTTTTGATTACCGAATTTTGAAGTTCTTTTAGTTTTGATAACCGAATTAATTTGTTATATTCTTTATTCAACATATTTTTGAACCCTATACTAAATTTTACCAACCATATTAAGTTCTCTGAATAATGAGCTTTGTTCCATTATGTTTGAAAATCCATTGAGTTCATTATTTACATGAATAAAATTCTAAAGATTTTGGTCATTATTTGGCATTGACTAAAAGTGCAATTTTAAATTTCTTTTGAGGTTCAATATTTGATCAGCTATTGAAAATGGTAAAACAATCAATATTAAATTGTTTACTTGCACGCTTACAGAGTTCGCCCCACACCGCGACCCACTCCAGCCAGCTTTGCCAAGTTCACCCTGCAGACGGTGAGTTTGCCCCGGCCGGAGTATCCGGTGGCCATCAGTCTGACGGCCACGACACCCACCACACCCAGCAGCAGTGTCCAGTCGCCGGTGCCAGCTCACGCTCACGCCCACGGCCACGGCCACGCCCACTCGACGGGTGCCCGGGCCAAGGAGATCACGACCAGCTCGCGGCAACATCCGCTGACCTCAGTGCATGTTCAGCCACAGACACGACATCTTGACCAGAAGAGCGTGAAGCAGCTGACGAATAACTCCACGCGTCGGGGATTCTCCGGCAGCAGGGAGATAAGTGCGGATTCGGGGATAGCCAGCATGGACATGGCCATGGACAGCAGCTCGGGCAGTTCGGTGGGCTCGAAGCGGAGTCGCAGCCGGCCCAGGAACCTCAAGATGGTGATGAGTGGACGGCACACTTTCGAGGTGCGCGATGCCGACGATCCGCCCTCCAGTGAGTCCAACTCCTTTGTGGAGCCACTGGCACTTCCAAAGCTGCCCACTGATGGGAGTCAGAGTATTCCGCTGCCACTATTGGGCCTGGTGCGATCCAATACGGTGTTGAGTCGTGAGAGTTACGAACGTCGTCAAGCGGAGACCCCAGGATCTCAGGATCAGCAGGATCAGCGGGATGAGCGGGAAGCGGAAAAACCCAAGGCCAGTGGCTCCGATGAGAGCGAGAGTGTGGACGAGGAGAAACTATACCTGGACTCGTCCACCTCCGAGAAGAGTGCCAAGCACCAGAGCCACTCCTCGGTGGCCTCCACTTGGCGCCTTCAGGCGGGCGAATCTCTGGCCGCCCAGGATTGCAGCAGCATGAGCATGAGCATCAGTAGCGATACCCAGGCACCGGAGAATCAGCGGGACAATGACAAGGAGGAGGACATGTCCCTGGGCCTGGATGAGATCAGTCTGATCAACACCGACATGCAGTTTAGCACAATCTGTAAGTGTGACTCTTAGTTCCTGTCTTGACTTTTGAAGTACTTTCTTACTTACAATCCCCTTCAGCTTCGATGACGGATACTCTACCCAAGGTGGGTCAGGAGCCGCTGCTCAGCCTCAATCTGGTGGACAATCGTGAGGCAGGCACTTCGCGTCCCCGCTCCTTTAACAATGCCCTCAACGAATCCAAGTTTGCCGAACTGGCTTTGGCCAGCAGTAGTTGTCTGCTGTTGGACGATGAGACCTCACCCACAGACAGTTTGGTCAGCAGCACCGAGGATTCCGAGGAGGCAGGCGGCAAGCTGCAGAAGCACAAGTTGAACGAGGAACGGCAGCAGAAGGACATCGATGACATTGATTTGGATGACATCTCCCCCGTTCTTGAACTGGATTTGGATCCGCCGGGCAGCCGCAGTCCCATTTCACCGGGCACCCCAACTCATGCCTCACATTCCCTTTCCCTGGGCTCGGATTGTGGAAATCTCATAGACGATGAGATCGCCGATCAGCCGGCCTTGCTATGCAACAGTGAAGCCCAAGAGTTGGCCACCGACACACCCACTTTGATGGAAACGCTCACCCACACCCAAACAGGATCGCTGAGATCCCTGAAGAGTCAATCGAAGGCTCGTACCGCTCTGCAGCAGGCCATTGAGTTGAGCCTAAGGACTCCGGCGGCGGTGCGAAAGGCAGTGATGGATCGGGCCGAATCCTTGGACACCCTGTCGCCCTGCGAGTCCATCTGCTCCGATGACCTGATGATGGACTTCGATATGAACAGCAGTGTGGACTCCATCGATCACATGGCCAATGCCACGGGACGCAGTCGCAGTGGCTCGGATCTGCACAGGATTGGCCAGGACATCGATCCCATGCAGGCGGAGACCGAGGCGGAACTCCTTTCCGAGCTGGAACGCAAGGGCAGCGATGTGATGAAGGAGCTCAATACCCTGCTGCGAGGAAGGAGGCAGCGCGGCGGTCCAAGGGAAAGAATTAGGTGAGTTTAGAAGTGCCTTTTTATATTTTACTACAAACATTATTCAAATTTGTTTCAAAAAAATGGAGTGTTTAATACAGTTTATGAAAAAAAAGAAAAATTAAAATATGAAAAAGTGAAAAGAAAACAAGGCTAAAGGATGTACAACAATTTTTTTTAAAAATAGCTCTTGGAATTATATGAATTGGAAAATATATATCGATATTTAAAAGTACAATGATAATAAAATGGAATAGTAATGTAATAGTAATAGAAGAATGAATTCAAAATTGTATATTCAATATTAATATTAATTATTAAATTATAATGCTTAATACAATGCATATTAAATTGCATGATTTAATATTAAAATATTTTAAACATTGAGGAAAATAAAATAGTTCCTTTTTGATTTAAATGCATTTCCATTTAATATTTTTAATATTTTCACATTTAAAATACCTAAAAACCGCAATAAATGAAAATCAAAGCGAAAAATATTTAAATTGATTATAAAATATTTGGATTTACTACGTTTTTACCAGTGTACAATTGTCTTTAATAATCCAAAAATCCTCAATTCTTATATAAATGGGTAAACAGGTCAAAAGTTCATAATATATTTGTATGAATCATGCAAAACTCGGCATCTCAACTACCAATCAACCTAAAAATTACGTAATACGCCCCCTAAATAAAACCTGCCATTCCGAAAACTTATCTCTTAATAGTGATCTCTGTTTTTTGAGAAAAATTCAATTCTCCTTACCTATCCAAAGCTAATTGAATTGGCTGCATCAAGTCGGAAATACGTTTGCGGTGGCTTTTGAGTTCGCCTTTGATTTGGTTTTATTAGCTCTGCACTTGGCAGGCGGCCAGCGACTGTTGGAATATTATTAAGTGCATTTCGCCGGCTGAGTTCCCCGCCTCCCCTGCAACCCAATTCCACATGAGGTGCTGCAAATCAATCAGCAGCCTCTTCCCCTTTTCAGTAGAAAAACAGCCCTTCTCTCTCTTCTTGGCTGCTAGACAATCTTTTTCAACCGGCCGGCATAAGATTACTCAATTTAGCCCTAGAAAGGCGGCGATTTATGAGCCGATTTGGAGTTCTGCCAAAGTAACGCAAAAATTAAGCCTAGAATGAGATCAATTTCAACGAATGATACATAAATAGGTTTAAAATTAATTTATGTCCAAAAATTATTATAAAAATTATTATTTTCTTTTTTCGGCTTAAATCCACAAATATGTAATAAGTACTTAGTAAATATTATATGTTGTCATAGTTTTTATTTTTTGTGTAGAACTAAGTTGTTTACAAATTGGTCTCATTCTGGCAGCACACGCATATAATTCGATTCGTATTGACTGAAAATGGCTTTTTAAATTAAAATTAATTAAGTACAGTGCTCTATTATTTATAACTAAAATTAAATAACAAAGATCGCACAATCCAATGTATTGAAACCTTATTGGTTTTAGCAATTATTTCTGGATCAATAAAGCTTACCAACAAAGTCCCCTTGTAAATTGTAGTGTTAATAGCATTTGCCTTGCGCATCCAGGAATATTTATCAGTTGATTAAGCTACCAAAACAAACAGTCAGTGAATCTCACGTGTTTGCTTTTTTGTTTCTGTTTCTGTTTGCCAAAAGGGCGCTCTGGGGTTAATCAAATGCAATTTACTTTGGCCAGCTCACAGCTTTGGCATGGCACGCCCCGCCCACTTTTATTTTAAGGGTAAATGGGAATGGAAATTGAAATTAGCCCAAAATTAGACAGACATCAGTGGGACAGCAAAGGGACAGAGACAGGTTGCCTGGGTGTGTGGTGTCGGATTTGTGTGTTTGTGCAGTTGCCAAAGGTTACTCCATTGGCGAACCCATTGGCGAATCCATTGGCCGTCTGCATCCATTCGACATTCGGCATTCCCATTGCAGTTCCCGTTGTCGGTCTCAATTGCCGTGTTTTGGCGCCGGCTACCAGAAAGAGAAGGGGAGAGCCATTGGGGCATGTTTATGGCCCAAAATGCTGCAGCCAACAACAACTCTGTGTGGGCCTTGTGCATTCTGGGCGAAGCCAAAGCCAAAGACGCGGCCAATTTCAACGGCACTTGGCATTTCCAATTGTCTATGCCTCCCACCACCACCATCTCTCTTTTTTATTGCACAAGAAAAAATATTACTAATAAAATCAGGCACTTTCTTAATCCTGAAAAAACATAGTTTCTAGCTTACTATAAAAAAACATAAATATAGAGGTGTACTTAGTTTCTAACTTTGAACTTAGGTGCTTGACATTCAAGGTGGAAATTATAATCTTAAAACATTTTAAAATGTAGGAGAAATAGTAATAATGATTTGCTAAGAATACCTTTATTTAAAACTTTTTATAGGATGAGAATATCAATAAGAATTGCCATATCTTTTAATATTTAAGTTTTTCTTAAAAATTTAAAAGATTTTTTGTCATGAATAGCTAGAATATTTATCTTTTTCACATATATATGTGTTTTCATTTAAATTTAACCAAAGAATATACAATAATTGTATTGCATAATCTTTGATTTAACTAAAAAAAAGATTTTGTATACTAACCAATTAAGATTTGACTGGGCTATTATCTTGTACTTACCGTTAAGTTTTTTTCTTAAATACAAATATTGTTTATTTGCCGGGTTTCTGTTTTTACCAAAAAATGTTATGCATTTTTACAATTTAAATGGGTTTAACAGTTTAAAAAAGCTACAATATTTGATAGAATGCTTTTAATAGGTTTTTTTCTCTGTATGGCATTCCCGTCTCTATCTATGTGAGCTCCAGTCTGGGTCTTGGCTTTTTTTCGCCAAATCGTGGTCGTAGTTAAGATAACATTTTGACTTTGGCCGGAGTCGGAGACTTGATGGCGAGTGCCGCATTCTTTTGTCATGGCAACGAACTAGCAGCAACAGCAACACTATCAACAGCAACAGCAGATCTAGCAACAGCAACAACAACCGGCAACGGCACGACATCAACATCGATGGAGTCGTTTCTGGCTCTAACCAAAAGTTGGGAAAAACTTTATTGCTAGGAAAAATCAATTGTCTGCCTCGGCATAAAGCCTGGTGAATAAATGTGAACCTGTTTCGCAGCCAACAGCCAAATAACTGCAAAATGCCGCTGGCCGTGGCTAAATGTGTTGTTGCGGTTTAACCTGTCACTCGATGGCTCCAATAGATGCGCCTGCGTCGGGACATTGGCTTTCCTTTTTTTTTTTGCTACTTCCATTTTGTTCGTAGCCAACATTAGAAGGCCAATCTGGAAACAGCCAGCTGCAGATAGTACTTCATAAAAACCAGCCAGTCACATGCAAAACCGCACTTGTGGATTAACCTTGAGACTGGCTTACCCGCTTGGCCGGTGAATGAGTCATTCATATACATATATATAACGGCCATGCCCCTTGGCCTCTCAAAAAGGGCTGAATAAGCCCACTCAATCTTGGTTATTATTGCCTCTCAGTTAACCCGCTCACGCGGATGCAACAAAAGCCGCATTGTGATCCCCATCTCGACATTCCGGGTGCATAAATATTATGGCTGTAGCTGTTGTCGTCGCTTCAGCCAACAGATCTGGCTTTCTTTCTTTCCTTTAACCAGCATCGTCTAACGGCTGTGCCACACACTCTGAGAACGTTAACAAAAGCGGCCCAGACCCACACGGGCCCAACTCTTTCGGCCCACCAGCAACATTCTTACCACTGCTTGCTGTTGATGTTGCTGCTGTTACTGCTGATGTTGCTCATGGGGACGTTTGGAATGCGAAACATTGGTAACAACAGCAACCAATTACAGTGGGTTTGATACGTGGGATATTATTGTTTTTGCATAATGTAATTTAAGCTTCTCATAATATTCACGTCTTTAGCATAATTTACCCAAACTAGTTTTTTTAGAGTTTGTAGAGTTTTAGTCCGCTTGATTAATATATATATTTTTCATCCAATGCTATCTACAATTTTAAAAGGTCGAAAAACCAGCAATAAGGTTTTAGTGCCATTTACTAAGTATTAAAAGAAAAGTTTGATCATTTTCAAAATTATAGAATTTGGTAAACAATTTTTGCGCAAGTCCAATCAACGCTTGGAAGAAAAATGCATAAAAGACTAACAAACAAATGTTTTTTTTTGAAAAAGATCCTTTTTCACCACTTATAACCACACATTTACCAAAAAACTCGAGGTCTAAGTGGCTTTTTATCAATGAAATTTATTTTTGATGTTATCAGCACACTGCAGACCAAAAATACATAGAATTTTTATGAAACCCTTTTGTACAACTAGCTCCACTGTCATGTTCCATTACCAAATCATACCACTCCGTTACCAACTTGAGCTGTGGCTCCAACTTCGATTTCGGCTCCAGTATTAAACAAGATCTCAAAGCGTGCGGTTCGGTTTATGAGCACTGTGCGGTTAGCTACGCGAACTAATAAATTATATTCGTAAGCCCATATCATACTCCATCAGCAATATCGGTTCGAAGAGCACTGCCAATAAAGGCAATTGTAAATTGGTTAATTGTGCAAGAGCCGTTGTTTGAAAAGCGCGTGGGAGCTACACATATTGCGTATTCCAATTAAATTGCGTTGTTAATAACCGAAACAAAACCAAAACAGCCAAATAACAAAAAGCAAGAGCCAGTGACCGCAGGCAGTCGTCGCCTCCAGTGATACGCACTGGTGCCTCTTCCATGCCACAGATACAGATACTACGAAGCTTCAGATACAGATACAGATCGTACATATATATATATAGGCGGTCCAACGCCAACGCCATCGAACGGCCAGTGTTCATAACAAAAGACACGCCGCCGGGCACAAGTGTCAATGAAACGAGCGTTTTGCCTGGGATACATTTCGCATTCGGCCTAGACCCGCAGATTTAAGTGAGTAGAAGAAGTACGGTGGAACACCAATAACATTAACAGCAAGACCAAAATTAGAAAGCCTTTAATAAAAGTTATTTAGAAGGTTGTTCGTTAAAATGTTACTTTTTAGGAAACAATTATTTAACACACAAGTTCTAAATAATATAAAGCATTTTAGAATTATTTTGTAAAGATTTCACAAACATAGTTATAGACTTATATTTTCTGAAAAACAATGCATTCTAACTAAGAATTAAATTAGAAACAAATAGGATTTAAAAATTAACTTAACTTAAATTAATTTAAATAACAAATTGATTAACAATGGATTAATAACGACGGATTAAAATATTAATTTTATAAATTTATAAAACGAAACACAACTCCCAACAAAATCTTTTATATTAATATTAAAGACTTATTTTATTTAAAACAGTGTCTTTAAAGATAACTTAACTATTATTTAATTAAATTAGACATTGTGGTTCAATTTAAACATTTTTGCCTATAGTTTTGCGAATTTGGTCGACAATATCTGACAGGGCTAACAAAGGCAGACAGAAGCTACAGAAAGCCCAGAAACCTTAGCCAAGTGGTAGCCAAAGTGGGTGATGATTTCCGCTCTTAGCTTTGCGTAATTCGATATGCAACCGGGGGCAAAATACAAAAATAAAAATAAAAGAGAGAGAGATGGGGTAGGCCAACACAATGGGCTAAAAAGTGTGTCACATGCAAATGCAGGCAACGTTTGGAAAATCTTTTGGAATTTGATGCCATAAACGTAACAATTACAGATATCAGGCACATAAAGATAGTGTGAGTTTGTGTGTGTGGCAAGAAAAAAGGGGGGGTTGAGGTGCCCCCTTTTATGGCTTTTCAGCCACTTCAAGTTCAGTTGCATTTACGACGCGTTCAGGTTTTGGTTACGAATACGAGTACGGGTTCCCATCTCCCATCTCCCATCGCCATGCATAATTCAACAGAATGTTTGCCACACAAACTACGGACATACCATCGAGTGCAAATACAAATACAGATACAGATAACTGCTGCTTCTGCTACCTACCTTTATATCTACCTGTCTGCCTCGAAAGTGCTCCCCAACTCCGAATTCCCCAGTCCAAAAACACAGTCTCTGGGCATATCCCCATCTTAACCATCGTTGATTATCATCCTCGGCTCACACACTTAAAAAAAAGCTTATAATACGTTGTACTCTTTTATGCTTGTATGTAATGAAAAGTGGGATTGCAAAATAACTATCTTGGTATTATTCTGATGATAAGAAGTAGTAATTTAGGTTCAAAATTAACTCTTTAAGGTTTATTTACCAAGGTTCAATAAAAATATTTAATCATATTTCTTCATTACAAAATAAAACAATCAAAAGTAATCCTTTATAAATTATTTATTTCTAAATTTTTTTTTGGAAATTTATCAAATATTTAATTAAACTCTTTATCTTGATGCAAAAGATTAATTGCTTTGATTTTCTTAAACCGGACAAGCTGTAATTTTCTAAACCATTATTTAATCTAAAATGTATAATCTACATTGTTAATCTGTTGAATAAGATCTAGAGTTTCTCTGCGTGGAGAACAGAGAACTCTGGGCATGCGAGATACACACCAGATTCTCATCACAGGAGGCCGTGTGAGAATGTTTGGTTATTTCTTTATTTTTTATGGCCATTACCATTACTTGCGTGGCTTGCAGCTCGCTAGTCGCCCCTTCCCGACGACACTAATGAAGCTGCCATTCCATTTCCATTTCCACTTCCCCTTCCTATATGTTATATACTATTTGGATAGGTACTACACTGTATACTGTACACTGTATATGTGCAGCACCAAAAGGTCTCCGGACTCTATGACAAATGACGTTTTGCCGCACAAATTGATAAGTACCGTTGGGGAGTGAAGTTCGAGTAGTGAATGTCAACGCCTTTGCTCCGTGGATCGCTATGTGATTGTGATTACTTGTCATCGTTGGATGTTGCCGGTTAACTGTTGCAGCTAACCAAGTGAGCCAAGTTGGCAACAGTTGCCGTTGGCAGTGGCGCGTGTGTAGTCACAAATGAGACACATTTGTGCTTAATGTGTAGAAAGGTAGCTGAGAAAGGCAGGTGCGTAGCCACAGGGGAATTTCCAGGGGCTCACTGCTTTTATAGTAACTTATTATCAGACGAGACAATTATGTGCTTAAACGTTCATCACGTAGCATTATAATTTCGTATAGGAAAAGTTTTGACTGTCTTAACTAGATCTAGTTTCTACATTTCGTGGTAAATGTGTTTTTTTGACATTAACATATATTTGAGAGATTGAAAAGATTATTAGACAATTATGATCAACAATAAGAAAGGTATATTAAGGCTAAGCTTTATTTTAATATACAGTGGCATAGATGTACAAATAAGTTATAAGAAAGATAACTAAATTATATTAAACTTCTTTAATTATTCTACTAGTTGTCTCTAAAACATTAAACCCATGAGAATAAAAAGTATAAAAGAAACCAAAAGCAGAGTATAAGTTTAATTTGTAATATTCTACTTTTAATAGTATTTAATACATTAAAGACATGCGCTTAATAATAGAAACTAAAAATATAATTTCAACAAATTGAAATTTTACCAAGAAACATAGTTTCTTTTTAAATATTTACAGCATTTATACTTATAAAGAATCACAACCATTAAGAGCTCAAAATCGTTAAGGTTTCCCCTTTTCTACTTCCCTGCTGATATTGCCTTCAATATACAAACATATAAATCCATTTGCTGCACTTGTTGCAATGACAGGCATTTTGTCGTCTGACAATTGGTTTTGTTTTTTTTTTTGTTTGGAGTACGAAATATCCGGCATATGCCGCCTGCTGAGTTTCGCTAAATTGAGTTGTGCAAAGTACTCGTATTGTTTTGATTTCGGTGGATCTCTTCGGGGGCCTGATTTCTGCATTCATATTCATACGAGCAGTACAAAAGCGCATAAAGTTGGCGTGCGAAATTCACAAACATGTGGAATTTTGCTAACTCAGTGGTTGTTGTGTGTGGGATTTGGGAAAGTGTATTTTGTGTTTTATGGTTTGGACATAATGTACACTTTAATTGCTTTTTGTTTGGAAACACTCGAGTGAATTCATTTGAACTTTTGGCTTTGCTTTGGATGTATCAAAAATTACCCAAAAACGTTAATTAGAAGTTTACAAACAGGTATTGCTTTACAATGTAGTAATTTGTTTTATTAAGAGAAAATTTATTTAAATGAACTAATGTTTGAACGGGTTTAGTCTAATAAAATGCTGTTACACTTCCCCCAATCAAAGAAATTTATTTAACTAAATTTTTTATAATTTTGGAGATTATAATATATAAAAAGGTCCGCTTACCTATTCTAAATAAATAAATAGTATTAAATTTAAAAACACGCTTTTCCTCGTAGTCTTTCAAAAACCCTATTTAAATGACTAAATACAAATTATTTATTAAAAAGCTATTAAAACACAAAAAGTAAATCATTGAAATAACTTTAAACAAACAAAATTATCTACATTACACAAAAAATGAATCAAATTTTATCAAGGTGGCCGATCACTCCAACCAGATGCAATCAAAACCATCACAGCAGGGAATTTATTTTTAATTAAAATAAAAAAGCGCTGAGAACCTTTTTAACGCCGACAAAGCCCATCTAACGGTGAAAAAGAAGGGGACCCCGAAACAATAAAAGATACTTTTTTACTTTCATCGCCGCTCCAGATGAGCTGAAAATTGTTCACAGTCCATTTCGTGCGATTCGCGATCATCTTAATGCGGGCATAAGCAAAGTTCGCAGATTCAAATATTCAAATTGCCGCTGTGCCAGTTTCCTGGGGCCAATTACTCTCGGAACTTAGCCCATCTGAACTCGGATAATTACTAGAGGAAAGTCTCACAAATCCATGAGATGCTCGAATTAATTTCTTTGTCGTAATGGATCCACTAACCGAAATATCATCATAATTGCGGGTATTATATTCGAACCAAAATCCATTATCCATTAACCTTTGGATCCAACCGTTAATAATCGAATGAGCCAACTATTGAATGTTTTTGTTTTCTTTTGTTTGGCTTTTACAACGTTTTTCAACAGTTTGTTTAAATTATGCCGTAAAATTTTGAGCACTGCGCATGTGTAAGAGCCCTCTTCCCCCATTTCCCCTGCATTTGGGCTTGGGTGACTGCAGCACGCAACAGTTGACTTTCACCAGCCAGCTGAGAGGCAACCGCGTCTGTGGATTTATTTCCAGCATTTCCAGCATGTCGTGCAGGTTACCCCGCCACCTGACCCTCCTCCTCCTCCTCCACCTCCTCCTCCTGCTGCTTAACCATCTTAATTGCTCATTGACAACTGGCGGCTGGAGGAACTCCTTTGGCCAGGCCAGGCCCTAATCAATGGCATTTCACTTTCATTTCGACCGCGTTAATTGAAGCTGGCTAAATAATTGCGAAACTCACCCCTGCAGCGAGGCTACACTTGACAAATTTAAATGCTTACTCTCAAATTATCATATTTAATATAAAGAAAAGCTCCATTAAAAAAAAACATAGAGTTCCAATGTTTCAAAAGCTAATTTCCCTTGTGGCATTTAAACACTCTAAAAGAAATAAATTTTCAAATGCATACTTGACCAAATAGTTTTTATTTTGACTATTAGGGACACACCCTATTTAGCCAATCCAGAAATAAAACAATATAGTTTTTTAACAAATAATTTCATAAATTATTTAAAAATTGTACAGGAAATTTGAAATACTGCTTTATAAAAGTATAAACAATTTTTAACCTAAATTATAGTTTATAGACATTTCAAAAGTGCCATAAGAGTTAGCCAATCCCGAAATAAAATGAGCCCACTTTTCCTGTCTTATTATAGTAAATAGTAGTAGAAAGTATAGTTATAAATAAACAATTTCATAAATTGGTTTTGTGTAATTTGAAATACTGTCTAATAAAAGTAAAAACATGTTTTAAGCTAAATTATAGTTTCAGTCGACAACTTTAAAATGACATAACATTTAGCCAATCCAAAAACTTGTCTTAGCTTGTTAGTTTTTTTTTATAAATAATATCATAAATTGGTTGAGTGTAATGAGGTCGCCCAGTATTTTTCTACAAAGTCTCCACACAGCTGTTGGTGGCTCTGCGCATGACCGGATTGTGTCATTGTCGCAGAGCAACAACATGGAGCATTAGGGTCCAAGCAAAGACCCATCGAATGGAAATTCGATTTGTCAGCTTGGAGGATGTCGGAGGCGGGTTCTGGGCTCAGCAAATCCTCGCCCAGTGGAGTGCGAAGAGTTCGCACCGATCTGAAGACCTCGGAAAATAGATTCCTGGGGAGCCAGCAGCGAACCAGCTCACCGATGACCATCAAACAGCGACATATACACTACCACTATGCGACCTTTATGGCCAGCAGTGCGCCACAGGCCAACGAATCATATCACAGGCACTGCTGGATACCACTTTTTAATTAATGTCTTATGCTTGTGCATTAACTAATGATGAAATCTTTTTTTTACAGCGCCCAGCTGCCAGCCCGTGCCACCAGATTGCTGAACCGGTCGCGTCTTCAGGACCAACAGCTCACCGGCAACGATTCGGACAACAGTTTGAGGTCCACGCACAGCGGCGGAGCTTCGGCGGCCGTTGCTGCCCGGAAGAGAAGCACGGCCAACTCTAGGACCTCGTCCGGCTCCACCACCAGTCTGCCCCGCCAGCGGCACCTGCAGCAGCAGCACCTGGGATTGGGCGGAGGCGGAGCCGGAGCTGGGAGCGGAGCAACTACATCATCCGGAGCAGCCGGACACAGGTGCGCGGGCGAGCTGCACAGCTCGTCGGACGATCTGATGTTGTATGACAAGTCCTTCCGCAATGCCATGATCCAGGATGTGCTGCAGTTCAAGAAGCAGCTGCTGCGACTGCGGCGCATACTTCAGGAGGTAAGTGATGGATGTGGTTAAAATAATTAGAATAAATACAAATCGTAGGCATTCCAAATATTTCTTAGTTACAATTTGCAGTTTTTAGTATTTTAAAAATAAAATGTAAAACATTTCTTTAAATTTTCTTTGACTATTTTTAACAATGATTTTAATTTCTAAAGTTTAATTTAAATTTAAGCCATACTTACCTTAAATAAAATGTACTTAAACCAATTAGGAAATATTTAAAGGGTTTATTTTTTACTAAATTATTTTAATGTTAAATCATGTATTAATATGCATAGTATTTAATGTTATGATGGCATTTTGAATTCAATAGTCTGATATTTATTTTTTTATTGTATTTTTTTTTTATTAGTGAAGAGATTTTAAGATTTTGTTACAAACATGGATTGATTATATTTAAAACATTTTTAAGACTCTTACTATAAAATTTATTTGTCGTTATTTGTTGAAAAGAAATAATAAAATAAAATTATTAAAAAACGTTATTTTAACATTTCGGCGAAATACTTAAAACATTACAATATTGCAATATTTAAGAGTTGGATAACCTAACTGCATCAACATATAATTATAAACTCCACACTTTTGTTATCCATAAAATGAAATCGTTTTGTTTTGTAAATTTAATTGAATTAACATTTTGTATATAAAATGCTGCCTTTTTATTTTTTGTAAATTGTAGTCATGTTTTCCTCTACATTTCGTAAATAACGGTTTTGACTTAAAAATTTTAAGGTATTTTTAGTTATTACAACGAAATCACTTTTTTTAAGTACGATCATAATTTTCCTTTCAAATGCACTTTTCTTTGCTTACATTTCCATGGCACACCCATCACTCACACTCACCATTCACTTGCACAACTCATAGGAGCCAGATTTTGATTTAAAGCGGGTACGTTGTCGTCGTCTTCGGTTCGAATTTATTTATTTGTGCCCAGGGCAATTGCTGCAAAGAGTGATGAATGGCAAGTAACCTACTGGTTTTTCATTACTTCTCCGCAGACGGAAACGCTCAATCCTTTCGAGAACGACAACGTTCAGCTGTTCGCCGCCTGCGGACTGGATAGCAAGCAGCTGAATGACATCGATCTGGCCAGCCTCACCTCGTCCACGACGGAGGACCCGCTCCAGGAGCTATCGGATCTACGTAGACAGGTGGTTTACCTTCAGGTATTTGCACGTTTTTTGCATTTCGTTCGCTGTTAAGCCGGAAGAACACAAAAACTGGGTCACAAACCGAACAATTCGGAGCAGGACAAGACTTTTCTATTGCTATTTTACTCTCGCTGTTGTTTTTTGATGTTTCCTAAGCAAATGGATTCTTACTCTATATAGCATGTAACATATCCAGTCATGAAGATTAATATACATATGCTTTTTGTAAATCTATCTTTGAAAACAACACATATATATCATATAAATACTGCCATAGTTTTGTGTTGATATGTATTTACATCAAAAGTTAATTTTGCACTTTGACTTGCCACAGAACACAGATCATACAACAACCCAATAAACTGATAAATATTTTTTTGACTATGAATCAAATGAGCAGATAATAATATTTCAAAATACCCAAGAAAACCTTAGTGTACCACTGGTCTACCTAATAAAAGTGTCGGCCAAAACCCATCACTATCCCGTGCAAATAAAAGATTTTATATTTTTCAAAACTTATAAATAAAATTAATACATTCTTATACAGGTTTTAAATGTTATTTTGCTAATAAAAACAAATTTTTGATAAATCAAATTAAAATGCAACTTATATATTATTTTATAACAGATCAGCAATATAATAATTATAAAATTACAATACTAAATTGATTAAATTGAACATACAGATTAGGTTTCTTGCATCTGCTCATTTGATCAATAATTTTTTTGCATACCAGTTGATCCACTTTACACTCCTTACATTTATTAATAGTTTAAAGAGTTGTGTAGCTGTTGTGTAAAAAATATGCTTTGATTGAGGAAAAGAGAATTGGCTTCTGAGCTTAGAAAATCAAAAGGAGAAGCACTTGTATAAACTAATCAAAGCATGACTGTCTTACAAAGCAAAAACTAAGCCAAGATAGATTTTTACCCATATACATAGATATGATTTTCACACTCTCTGGCTTAGATATAACCACTAGTGACCTTTCATGCCTCGCTCCACAAGAGTGAACTGACATTTACTGATCTCTGGTCTCACCTCCCAATCCCCCGCCCACCTCCAATCCGATCCGATCCAATCCGATCCCCTCATCCTCCAGGGTCAAGTGGACGATCGTGACCGCACCATCCGCCTGCAGCGCGATCTCATCGAGCAACTGGAGGCCGAGAAGCGGCAGAAGGCATCCACATCCACATGCACATCCACCAATGGCGGTGGTGGCGATCCGGGCAAGGAGCTCATCAGCATGGCCACCCAAACGGAGCGGGTAAGTGCCGCCTGCGGGCCATGTCTATACACACGATATATCTTTCCGATCATATGTGTTTGCACAACATTGACTAACCGAAAGCTATCGACAATTACTATTTCAATTTCAATTCCAATTTCAATTCCGATTCCACTTTCACAGACACGACCACTTGCCATTGGTGCGGAGGGTTTGTCCAGGTAGGCAAACTTTCATGTTTGTTTCAATTTTGGCCATATACTTTGTAACTCTGTTATTTTTTGGCATTTTTTATGTGTTTCGGTAGTTTTGTGTAATACTTGTAATTTTTTGGGGCTTTTCATTAACCGCAGCTGCGCGGCCGCAAACTAACATAACTAATAAAAAACGATGCCGCCTGTTGCTGCTTGTTAATGTTAATACACTGAGCAAATTGTATATAAATTTATTTAACATTATTTAATAATATATATAGTTCGTAATAATATGATTTACAAAATGTTTGTATGTGATGATTTCTTGACTACTGCCTTGTTAAAAGTTCTGTAACAAACAGAAACATTTTGTTTTAATCTGGATTTGATATTATTTCTTAATTATCATGAACATTTCTACATGTATTGCCTTATTAATTGTTTAATACAGCATTTTGATTAGCTCTTCTGTAAACTTAATTTATTTAGATAGAAATTTTATTGTGTAGTTGCTGTTGGCCAGTTGGTGTTGCAAGTTGCTGCTGGCTGTTGCTGCTGGAATCGGTTTCAGCTGGCTTCACGCTCCGCTGGCATGCAAATCAGTTGGCCACTTTTTGCCAACTCTTGACGTTAATGGCAGCAAATTGCAATTGGAGCAGTCCAATTAGGGCCGATTCTGCAGTAGCTGGAGCTGAAAGCTAAAATCTGCAACATCGGCTTTGGCAGCAGCAACAGCAACAGGAGGCGGTACTTTCATGTTAAAAATCGACTAACAATAGACCAGATCTCGCCCCGATTAACCCATCTGAATTTCTTTCTTCCACACCCGCCTTTGTAATGCTTACATGGATAACACAACGCGAACAATCTTATCGTTAACAATCCGCTATTTAGACTACAATTTGGGGAGCAACAGGTACTATTTTGTGATTTCATCCTAGCCATCATTGTGCTCTGTGCCATCAATCTAATATGTATACTACACCTAAGCTATAACTGTACGGATAATTGTAACTCCTGCACTTGAGACACTCAGTTCGCAAAAGCATTAGCTAACCTATAACTAAATGAGACCTACATAAGCTTTAATATATCTAAGATATCTATAAGTATGTTTTTAATTTGTCACTGAAAATTTAACACTGTTTGTGAAACGTTTTAATTGCATGCGGCAATTAAATAGAGTCCCAAGGTAATGCAAACTACAAAAATAACCTAGAACACGTCGAGAAGATGGGATGGGTCGAAAGTAAATTAAAACCCTGGCGATTCAAATGACTCATGAATCATAAGACATTTTTATCGGGTGACAATTGTAATTCTGGGCTGTTGGGGATTTTTCTAAAAATATTTATGCCGCTTGGATACGATTAACATTAGAGTAATGGCTTACATTAATAATAAAATCGTACTCCGTAGAATTTTTTAGAATAAATCTTTTAAAATATTTAATTTTGTAAATTACACTTACACTTAGAGTTTACAATACAATTTCAAAAATAAATTTTAAAAAAATGTTATACATTTATGTAACACTTTGAATTAACAATACAAGTCTATAAATACATTTTAAAAAATTGTATACACTTATCAATTAGAGTTTATTTGCTTGCTAAATTTGTTTCCAATTGAAAAACAAAACTTACTTGTTTTTATAACAGCTCATATTAGCTATTTTAAAACTTAGTTAAGGCTTATAAATTTTTTATAAAAAAATTTAAATTTAATATTGATTAGTTTCATATTTGGTCAAAGTTTTACTCGGTCCCATCTTCTCTCCTAAATCAAACTTAAATGGCATGGGCAAACTTAATGGTTTCTTTATAGAAAACAATCATTTCTTTAATGGTACAGCCCACTAATCCTCATCTCTCTGTTCGCAGAAGTAAGCCCGAATATACCAGTTATACCACGCACTTTCCGACGCTCCACTTGCACGATTCCACGCTGGCAGCCACCACGATAATCCGCCACCACCAGAGCAGCCACAACCAGAGCAGCCACCACCAGAGCAGCCACAACCAGCAGCAGAAGGAGCAGGAGCAGAAATCCTGTCCAGCCCTCAGCCAGACCCGCCGGCACACGATAATCTCCACCACGCTGACCAACTATAATCAGCAGCTGGCGGCGGCTTTCCCGGATACCCCCAGACGCTCCTCCATCGGATGGGATACCTCGACCACGATGACCACGCCCAATGGCAACGCCTACAAGCCCGTGAGAATTACGCTGATCGGTGAGGCGCTGCCACCTCAGAATAAGTCATCAACCGGATCGCTATCATCGTCGTCGTCGTCGTCCTCCTCCTCAACATCTTCGCTTGCCCAAAATCCCAACGTGGTCAAAATGCGATATCCCAATGGCTGTCAGAGTGTTAAGAACGGGACAAGTGCGCATTATCAGCCGTTGTACAACAGCAACAAGATGACAAGCCCAACCGTAACTATAGTCTGATTTAGATACCAGTTTTCAGTTTTGAACCAATATCATTTGCCGTCGCAAGTCTTCTGGGAAATCGCTCTAAAAAACTAAAAACGGAATCCATAATTGTGAAAAATAGACCTAGTACAAGATCTTAATTAATTAATGTAAGCGATTTACGTACGTTTGCATCTTAGCCAAGAGCTCTTGAAAAAGCAGTTTAGTAAAATAATTGCTTGTAAGAATGTACTTTAAATATCTCCATATATGTATATCCCACATTGCTTCAATATAAAATTAAAATATATTTAACCGTCTTTTTCTGGCTTAGTTTTGGCTTCCAAATGATATTTTGTTAGCCAGATATATAATATCGCCAATCTGAGCATTTTCAAGAGTCTCCAAATAAAATACCAATAAGCACAAATCTAAAAAGTGTGCATTGAATGGTGTACATTTCTAATATATGTAAAGTCTATTATAAATCATAGAAAATTTTGATTGTTACTTGTTTTCACCTAAGTTTTAGTCTAAGCTAGTGAGTTTGCCTTGGTTTAGTTTTCCCGAAATTTTGTATAATATGAGCTATTCTTAGCCACTCGCTGAATGAGGAATCAAAATGGCAAAACAAAATAGTAATTTTTTCTCCAAGAGCACAATAATCGTCAAGTAATTAACCGATATTATATAACTTATACTGTATGTAAACCACTATTAAAGAGTTATAGAAAGTACCTATCAATAGAGAAAGATAAACAACTGTGTGTGTGTTTGATTTGGAAACATTTCACAGCTGTTGAGTGGCCAAGATGCCATTGATGACGCCGCAAACCGGCTTGGAATTCTGTATACCCCCCTCCGCTCTCCCCACTCGTTACAAACTGGATTTGCATTTCCAATCGCGTTCTGTTGCTGCTCGAGAATCCTCAGTTCGGCCCGCACTCTGGAGCAGGAATGTTGCTGACTGCCAATTGGTTACTGCCGCTTTTTCTGTGGCTCGGCTGCGGGGGATTCCCCTCGCTGAACGGAGCCGATCTCTGCCAGCCCGTGGGTTGGCGCAACTTCCAGTGCAACGAGGTGGCCTCCCTGCAGGATCTGGTGGATTTGGGAGCCGAAAACTGGCACACCCTCGCCATCCGGAATGTGCAAACGGAATTGGAGGTGGGCTCGGGTAAGGTCTGGAAAACCAGCTAGGTTTCAGTACTCATTTTGGTACACAAGGCAAGGTCTTGGCAAATAACAATAAATAGTCGCAGTCATTAGTTTTTCAATTTTAAATATGCCAAATAAAATTAAAAGGTCCCAATCATCAGTTTATAAATTCTTAAAATGCAAACAAATTGTTCATTTTTTTCCATGTATAAAACAATTCTACGATTAACATTATGTTAGTAATTTTACCTTTAATCTGTTTTCTTCTTGAGGGCACAAGTAATAATATTAACGCAAATTAAAATTTGTTTTTTAATAAATTTTTAAAAATTAATTTTTGTTTGGCAAACCAAAAACAACCTAAAAATATATAAAAAAGTTAATTCCTCCTAAGATTACAACTGAAAAAATTAAATTAATATTATGTTCGATATTGTACCTAAAAGCACGCAAATTAAAATTTAATTTTTAAAAATGGTTTTTTTGCTTGGCAAACCAACAACAAATGTTAACTTATTTAAGGTTTATAACTCAAAAACAATTGTATTTTGGTGGCCAAACCCTTTCAGGCGAGAATGCAGACCATTTGGCCAACTTGGTGGATCTGGATTTAACAGCAGCAGCGCCAATAAATCTACATACAAGCGGCTTTGCCATTCTGCCCAATCTGCGGTACCTAAACCTCAGCGGTTGCGGTCTCGTTGACATCCAGGGAAACCACTTTGCGGCTGAGTCAGCACTTCAGCGGCTCGACTTAAGCCACAATCAAATGGAGCTTCTCGACCGGGACTTTTTTGGCAACCTGAGGAAGTTGATTTATGCCAACTTTTCGCACAACTCGCTGAAGCAATGCGATCTGCCCCACATGCCGCTGCTCAATCGCCTGGAACTGGGCCACAATCGCTTGCTTAATGCCACTTTTGGGGTCTGTCCACAGCTGCAGGAATTGATCTTAAATAACAACCAACTGGCGCAGGTGATTCAACTACACTAAGCTATACATTATAACTAAGAATTTAACTAAATAACTAAACTAGATTTTTATTCAAATCAATTCTTAAAACATTTATTTAAAAAACCTAAGCCAAACAAATTTAGTTTAAAAAATTTCCCTCTTATGTTTATATTTTTTTTGGGAACTTATAATAATTTATTTAGCTGTCTGTAGGATAAATAGGCATCAAGGTTTTTTTTCGATTCAATTTCAAAAACATTTAATTTTAAAACCTAAACAAAAGTAACTTAAATTAAAAAAATTCACTTGAAATATTTATATTCCTATAATGATTTAGCTGTGTTGAGGATAAATTGAAAACTATTGATCAGCTCAGCTTTATTTTGATATTGCAGTTAACCGCATCGAACTTTAATGCTTACTGTGTGCATAGTCAGAATTACAAATCAGATTTTAAATTGGTCGTAGTGATCTTTGGCTTATAGCCAAGTTGTGAAAAAGCAGTTGAATATTTCTTGTTTATCTTTAATTGAAAAACTATATATGACAATACTTACATTCGAGAGATTAAGAGAATTGATTCTAATTTTAAAGCTGATCAAAATGTTTACCATCATTCCGCACTGCGAAAATAGTTTTGTAAACAACTTTTTATGATTTTAAAACACGACCTTTGAAATATATTTGTTTTGTTGAGAAAGGGGTGTAATAGTTAAAGAATTTAAAAAACTCACCTTAAAAAAACATGCACAGAATTCGTGATTTATTGAACAGAACATCAGAGAGTTCTGTTAAATTCACGAAAGGAAGCATATTTTAAAAACGACTCAGATAAGTTAATTTTTTTGTTTTGATTAAAACGGGGTACATTTAAGTTAGTATTTATACTTTCAGTTAAGAGTTTTTAAAATAATTTATTTTGTAAACTTACCAACTTTAAATAAAATACTCATTTCAGTTGGACGTGAACGCTTTTCGAGGACTCCATGGTCTTTTGGACCTGCAGCTCAGCGGCAACAAGCTGAACTCGATTGGCCAGGAAACCTTTCAGCCGCTCTCCCAACTGCGAGTACTGAACCTCTCGCGGAATGCCCTCGATGCACTGCGTCCCAGTGTGTTTGGAGCGATCCAGAACTTTGTGCTGCATCTGCAGCAGTTGGATCTGTCCGGGAATCGCATCCGCCTGCTGTTCGACAACCAATTCCGTGTTCTGGCCAGGCTACAAATGCTGGATGTTTCGAGGAATAGCATAGCTAGTCTGAGTGCAGGACACTTTGTGGGTTTGGGTGCCCTGCGCAAACTGTATCTGCAGTATAATGCCATTCTAGAGATCAAGTCGGGTACGTTTGCTGCCCTGGTGAACCTGGACACTTTGGATCTGTCCTACAACAACCTGGAGTTCTTCGAGGAACAGATCTTTGGCAGTAGCACTTTGACGCGCATGAGGAGGCTAAACTTGAATGGCAATCACATGAAGCACCTGCATCCATTGGCATTTTCATCTCTGCCCTTTTTGGAATACCTTAAGCTGGGTCACAACGAGCTTAAATCCCTGGACGTGCGGATGTTTGCACCCATGCGGCGTCTTCAGAAGCTGCATTTGGGCCACAATCTGCTGGAGGAGATCAATCTCGATGTGCTGGAAAGCCTCAGTAGCGTTCAGGAGATTCTGGTGGACAACAATCGCCTCACTTTTCTATCCAAAGTCAATGTGAGCTTTCCCAATCTAAAGAGAGTAGCCATCGAGGGTAATCCGTGGCAGTGTCCCTGTTTTGTGAAGCTGCAGCATTGGCTGGCCACCAGGGATGTTGTGTATCTGCGCGATAACACTGGTTACTACAAGGGCGAACGACCCCTGTGCATTGTGACCAATGTGGATCACTGCATTCAGAACTTGCAGGCAGTACGTCGCCTGGGAATCCTTGGAGATTTCCAGGGGGAGCAGGTGGAGGCGGATGCCTTTGAAGATGATGAGAGTGCAGCACAAGACTGATTGCTATCTAAAACTATCACACTACGTAACTGAATTAGTTTTAAGCGCTCAATGTATTCTAACAATTTTCCTAGAGTATAATAAAAGGTGCCAAATCGTATACAACCTAAAAGATTGCGACTTTTCTATCATTCCATCTTGTCAGCCCAATATCACATGCTACTACCCCAACATATCCTGCTTTTCACAACAAACGCTCTTAAAGTTAAACAAAAACATTTTAAATATAACGCAAAATTGCACAAATAGAGCTTTTCAGACACGGACATTTTGAAGATATATTGGATCGATTTATCATCTTGCGGGCATATTCATGTTTCCAGCGTCTCGAATGGGTTTTAATTTACAATTAAACAACTAAAACTCGAATCGTTTAGGCAGACTTCACGCGCAGGGCCAGAGCGCTCAGATCGGCGATGCACTTGTTGAGGGTCTCCTTCTCCTGCTGGGGCGAGATGCTGGCCAGCACGTTGCTGGTGATCCAGTTGACCATGTGCTTCTGGCTCAGACGGCGCTCGACGTGGCGGCACTCCACCTGGTAGTCGAGGCGGCGCTTCACCTCCGAGTAAACGTTCATGGCGCGCTCACGGAATGCGGCCTCCAGCTGCAGAGCAATGTTCTCCTTCTTGGCCTCCATCAGCAGCAGGGCGCCGTCGGCGCGCCACTGCTCCTTCTTCTCGGCCTCGATGGCATCGGACAGCACCTTGAGCTCAGCCTCACGGCCCTCCTTCCACTCGGATTCGATTTTCTGCGAAGCAGATCAAATTAGAATTATTTGTTTGGTTTTAATTTAAGAGTTTAACCAATAAAGTAGTCGCACACTAAGATACAACGATTATACAAGATAAGGGAAGACTAAATAGTGTAAATTTCAAGCTAAATGATATTATTTTGAAAGGTAAGCTGAGTGCTTAGAAGTAAAAACAGTTTGATAAGTTTTAACTTACTCCCCTCTATTACTTACAACCACAATCCAGTTTTTGGCCAATTTTCTACAGCTAAACATATCTCCTAAATCAATATATCCCCTTTCTGTATTATTATTTGTAATATCTAGGGGTCGATAAGAAAATAAATCTTTATATTCATCAGGAATTATCTAAAGTTTGAAGGCTTACGCTAGAAACAAACTTAATACTGAATTAATTTTTGAAAATTGGTTCTGAATGAAAAATGAAAAACAGTAATGGAAAATAATGTTGCAAGAGGGAATAACTTTTATAATATTGGCACTATTGGAAAATTTAAGTTGAACTCATGTTATTCCAGAGATTTAAATTGGTACGCATTGTTTTTTTATAATCATCTGAAGAGGATTTCTAAGGATTTTGTGTAAATTGACAGTTTATATCTATAACACAAGGTGCTGTAGTTCTTTTGAGACGCATCATATGGATTTTTGAATCCTCCATCGTGGTCTGGGACTCCTTTAGGTTTTTAGGGTGTTGTACTCACATCGATCTCGCCATCAGCCCACTTGGCGATGACTGGGCCGAGCTTCTTGACGGCGATGACGGCCATGATGCCGAGGGACAGGCCGCTGTAGTACTCGTGCTCCATGACGTAGATCTCCTTGGAGCAGAGGTAGGTGATCAGACCCACGCCGAAGGTGTAGGGTCCGGTGACACCGGTCTTAGTTGTAGAAGAACTGGAACCACTCCTCGGGCAGGAATCCGAGGCGCACCTTGCCGGGATGCTCGGGGCGCTGGCGGCGCTCGATGGCTCCGCCGGAGGGAGCGGCGGCAGCGGCGGCCGTCCGGGTGGCGGCCACGGTCAAGGGGCGCTGGGCTGGAATTGCAGGTTGCCCATTAGTACTTTTATTTAATCTCGATTTGCGAAAACTATGCTTTTTTTCGACGTATACACTGCGAATGGGTGATTACATAAACCACGATGTCCGACGATTTTGCAGTGCCGTAACATTTTTCACGGTCATTTGCGGGCGGATTTTCACTTGTCCAAGATTGGTTTTAGGCATAGGGATTATCTCCCAATCTTTTTGCAACGTTTTTCAGGTTTACCTGTTAGAAGAGCGGCTCTCGAGAACATTTTCCAGGCAGTTGCGACGAATTTATGCTACTAAATTGACCCGAAATTGCTAGTTCACAATAGTGACAGGTTAGGAGAGCGTTGCCGGATCAACTGAAAGGTGGTTCCTGTCCAGCACTGTTTTACAACACTGTCAAGGCGCTCAGCTTTTAAATTTGTGAATAAAACTATTAAAAAAATTTAAAAAAAAAATTTTTTATAACTTTTATTTAAATTTTTTTGTTTTTTAAACAATTTTTGCTTTGAAATATCATCTTGAACTTAGCTTTTAAGATTGTGATTTTAAAAGTAACAGTTTGCGGCAGTATAAAGCCATCAGCGCTAAATAATGTACATAAGTATTTTAAACTTCAAAGTAAACATTATAATTTTAAAAAATTTCCTATCTTGATCTGAAAATCTATTTGTAGAATAAAATAAAATCAATTGCGACAACCTAATTTCATTATTTTATATGATTTTTTATCAAGTAATACATTTCTTACGACTAAAACCAAAAAAAAACCTCGTCATAACTTTATAAGTTTTTATTTTAAAAAATATTACAATTTGCTAGATAAATTGTGCCTAAAGTAATCAGAAGTAGTTGCGAAACAATATGCATTAAAATACTTTTACAAAATACTATAGAAACAGCGAACAGAGTTTGATTTGAAATGGTTATCGTGGTTGGTGTGATATTCAACTGGTTTTGCCATAAAACATCAATTCGATTTCGGTTCAAAGCTATTTACGTGCAGATTTCATAAATTAAGCATTAAAGCATGAGCATCTTTGTTGTTGGTTGTCGCTAAACTAAATGACTGTCTTGTGCGTGGAACTTAAAACGTAAGGAAAACATGCACACGGGCTACAGGTGACAGCAATCAAAAGAAAAGGGGGGATATTCCAAATCACTCGGTTACAGCAGTTCAAACAAAACATCGTAAGACTATTTACAGCAGTGAACAGATAGATATCTTTTAAAACGTAATAATACACTTATCGAATTATGTTACAACTTTCTACTTATGCCTTTCTTGTTGTTCCTTGCTAGATCGTTTTCTCTTCTCTGTATAAAAACGTAATGATTCTGTGGAGGTGTTGCCTAACATTTATAATGAAGGTGTGTCTATGTGGTGAGTGGTGAGTGGGTGCCAGTGTACATATAAATGTTTGTGTTTGTTTGCTTATGCTCGACGGGATGACATAATGCGATAGACACACAACCATCATCGTCTTCGAAGTGCTTGTTTCTCGGAAGGATGCGGATGCTTGGCCAGTCGTGCTGTAGTCCTCCTCGATTCGATTCACTCGATGAAGTTGAAGCGGGTGAGCAGCTTGTGGTAGAACCACCGCACCACCTGCTGGACTCGGTTGGCCACCCAGGCACACAGACTGCTGGTGTGCCGCACCTTGGAGGCATAGTGCTTGATGTGATCTGTGCAGTAGGGAGTTAAGAGGGCAACCAAAAGTACAGGGAAATCATAAAAACAAAAGCAAGACAAGCTAGCCCGTAGAGGCATTTTGAAAAAGGATATAATAGTGTCCAGGGTGGATGTCCGCCGTTTATGTAGTTCACATAGGTGAAACCGTCCTTGCCCTTGCCCCGTATGTTATAGTAGTAGGGCAGGAATGAGTGTAGCGTAAATCTGAAAGCAGGAAAACGGAAATTCGATTAATAGACCAACGGCACGCAAAGGGGTTCCCCCAGATACCTTCTCTTCTCGTAGAAAAATATGGCAGGTTGGTTGGTGGTCAGCGTGTGCAAGAAGATCGCCTTCACCGAGTGCCGCTCGGCCGTTGTCAGGTGGTTCATTAGCGCATCCAGCAGCAGCGATCCGATGCCATTCCGGCGATGTGAACGATGGACGCCCAGCGACAGGATATAGCCGACGTCGGCGGAACGACCCATCGAGTCCGGCAGGATGCCCTTGTCCTGCATGGGAAAACCGCTCAGCCTGGTGTACAACTCATCACTATCACTCATATTGGCTATTACCTCCTTGTTGACATTTCGATAGGGTTTGATTTCGGCAACGATTAAACCAATTATGGCCAGATTATATACAGCTGCCAGCGCAAAGAAGCGCGTGCTTGAGGTAATATCCTCATACCATGATAGTGGGTAGTCGATTGGAAACCATTCTTGGCACAGCTGGCGCACCTGTGGGATCATCGCACAGAGGGATTATCATTTGTGGCACTGGGTGACGCCTACTTACCTCCGTCAGATCGTCGGGCACCAGGAACCTTAGCTGCACGTCGTTAATGGAGCACAGCGGTACGTGTTCGCAGTCCACGCGCGTACTGTCGCTGCTGGGCGGCGCACTGTGTTTGTTGTAGCTGCTCGTAATGCATGGTAATGTTTCATGATCCATATGTATTAGTCCCCAAGCCCAACAACTGAACCACCGATTTCACTTGCATAATACGGCCAAGCGCCGCCAATAGATAAACAAAAGCTCCCATTGACAGCGGTCGCATAAGCAGGAAATCCAAGTGCTGCACAGCCCACTACTGATAACCAAATAGATATATATACTCACAGTGTGAATTGTGCCATCCTATTGTCCGGGGGGGTGCTCCTCCGTTCCCGTTGCCAATGCTGATCCCACTGCCACTGCTGCTGCTGCTGCTGCTCTGTCCAATTAGAGCAATTATGTCCATTTATTGCACCACAAGCACCGCCGTCCTCGCCACCGCCTGAACAGGTTAAGCGCGGAATCTTGTCCAACTGATCCCTCCTCCGGGTGTGTGTTTTGATTACGGCTTCGGCTTCGGCTTCGGTTTGGTTAGGTTTGGTGCGTGTTTTCGGGTGTGCGCGCGCTCAATTGGCTTCAATTAAATTTTACATTTGTCGCGGCTGCGGGATGATGAGGTGGAGATGGAGAGGGGGTGTCGCGGGGGTAACATGTAGGAACCACTTGCTCGGTTGCGGGTGCTCCGCTGGTTTTTGTTTCAAGTGGAATCCGGCTATCCGGGGAATCCCTTACAACGCTGGCCAGGTCGTGCTGCTCAGCTGATGTGGGTGTCGCATGCCGCTGCTCCTGCCCGCTGGTCACAATTCGCATCGCCCGCTATAATGCCTCATTTGTCGTATTTTATTCGCCAAGCCAAACCAAAAAGAATTGATGAAAACAAATCAGCAGTAGTGGTGGACCGTTGAAGCAATCGGTAAAGGTGGACTAACCACTGACGATAGTATCGATAACAAACGATATATAAATATTTTTATAGTATTAAAAATATCCATTCCGCTTTTGATGGTAATAATTAACTTATTATTTATTTATTATTATTAGCAAACATTTATTTATTTCTTCCGAAAACTAACAACAATAATTTCCCTTACATTCAAAATGCGTACCATTTCGTTTGTAAAATAGATATTTAATTAGGGTTATATATTTTAACAGATATTCCATATTAAAACTAAAGCAGCTGGGGTTTAAAATCTTCTCGTCTGTCCCACCGCTTGGGAAGTGCTCGGCGCAGGTGCTCCTTGCTTGGAGGGATCCTCCAGCACTCGCACCACCATTGATGATTTGGGACCTGTGCACCAGGTGATCCCGTTCTCATCCACGACAAATGTTTCCAGCGTCACCTGAAAGTGCCCGCCACTGGAGATGGGTAGCAAGAAGCTGCCGGAGAGGAAATCGCGCTGCGGCTTCACAATCTGGTTGAGGGTCACCGTGTCGTTGGCTCCCTGTTTTGGCAGCTCCTGAGAGGATCGGGGTGGTGGCGTAATTAACTGCGAGGTGAGACTCAACTGCACAGACTCCACGCGCCGGAAGTGCTTTTTCTGCTTGCTGAAATGCTGCAGAACTCCCTCCACTTTGATCACCAGGTTACTGCCGGACTGGACATTCACGGGTTCGGTGGCGCTCCTGGGCTGTGGACTCACCGACAACTTGATCTGCGTGGATTGCAGTATCTGAAAGAAGTAGCGAGGCAGGCACAGCGGCGTCTTCGTTATGATTTCGATCTGTGCAATGATAACATCCAAATGCCGGTTGCTTATGGTCTTGGCATTAGCCGGCTCCTGGGGCAGATTCTTCTGCATCTGTTCCATTCGCTGGCAACTGGCGGCAAAGTAGCGCGTCTCCGGGTGATCGCCAGTGGTTAGAAAGACAGGTGGTTCTGGTGGTGTGGCATAGCAAATCGACTCAATGATGTGGGCAAAAAGAGCGCATTGGAACTCTGCCACTTCGAGGAATTCCAGCGTCACATGATCCGCATCAAAGGAAGACTTGTAGAGTCTGGCGTACGTTTCCTCACAAGCCTTTAATGCCTTGACCAGCTTGCGTAGCTGATTTGTTACGTGTCCAAACTTTTGTAGGTAATCCCGCGAGTTCTGAGCCAAACTTCCTGCTATCGCCGGTGGCGGCACAATCACCTGGGCATTCTTCACGGTCACTGCCAAATGGAGCGTCTGCAGAAACTGTGCCCTTATCTTCAAATACTCCAGCTGAAAGGTGCACGGATGCTGGGGCGAAGAGCAAGCCCGCAGGCTGGCCAACGCCTGCTGGTAGAGATTGCTGGCCATTTCCAAGCGTTTCATCAGCGGCATTAAGGGTTCGGGAGCCGCTTTCGGTGCATAATGGTCCCGCATATAGGTGTACTCCAAACCATAGTTGAGGATGCACTCCGCCTGAGATATCTGCGACAAAGACACTAGGAAGTAGTGCATATGATCACTGATCACAATCTGGGAGACCTTGGTGTAAATGTGGGCAGCCACGTAATGGTGACCATAGCGGCTAGCAGGTGCGAGCAATCCTGTACAGGGTCCAGCAGTTGAGTCTGCCCAGGCACTTTTCAAAACATTGCACAACTTTCTGGGGCAGATAACAGCCCATTGTGGTCTGAAGCACCAAAGCACTAAGGATCTCCACGGTTCGAAGCTGTTGAGCGCAGTTCTCCTGGTCGATTATGGTGTTTAGCTTGTGCAAGATGAGCGGTAAGCGAGCTAGCATGGGATTTACCTAGGAGTAGATAGTGTAAGCAATTGTTTTAATAACTTGTTAAGCCATAGTTACCTTTGGTGGAGGTGGTTCATCAGTGTCCATGGCATCGTCGTCTCCTATCAAGTCTTCTGCCGTGGAAAAGGCGTATTTGCGCAACTGAAAGTGCTCACAGAGACCCACCAATGCCTCACACATGAGCTCCGCATTGGCCGGCGGATAGGCAACCTTATCGCCTAGTGTATTGGTCACGATTTCGATGAAGGAAGTTCCAAATTCGGCATTAGCTTGTGTGATCCGTATTCCGTAGGTCAAAACCCTTCGTAGATCCCGTGTGCATTCCGCCCGTTTGGCCGTGCAAAGAAGCAAACCCTCCATGTGAAGGTTAACCATATGAAGTATATCTTCCACCTGCTCGCCACTTGCCTCCTTTTTCAAACCAAAAGCCACCAAGACCGAGAGCACAGCCATAGCTTGAGTGGCGGTGGTGTAGTCGTCCAGTTTGCTGATGCACTGAATGCACAGACGGAGCAGGGCCTCCCGATGCTCTCGGAGCAGTTGCTGGCAGGTAAGTGGGCATTCGCTGAGCTTCAGCAGGATGGAGAGAAATAGAAACTGCTCCTGGGAGTTCGTACATGATTCGAACCGCCCAATGAGAGCTTTAATAGCCGGTTTGGGCCAGGCATGAACGCTCTGACGACCGGCCAATTCGTTGAAGGAGCGCAGCACCTGGATGCGCACGGGAGTCCTTAAATCCTGCATGAATTCAAGCAGAACCTCCAGCTGACCAGGCACACCCACAAGCGTGCGGGAAGACAACTGGGTAAGGGTGTCTATTATGGCCACCACGAAGCTCTGGGCCGGATATTTGGGTAGCAGATCCATGCAAAGCTTACTGACCAACTGACGCTGTTGTGGCTTCGTGGTGCATGTGCCGCAGCACGGGAATTAGGAGCAGCTTCATGGGAACCGGCACCTGTAGCGACTCGATCATGTCGGAGATCTTGGCACACATGCTGATGGCAAACGAACTGGACTGGGCGGCAAAACAGCTGCTGGCGTAGATGGCCGCCTCCACTTCCACGGTATCGTGGCTATCCAAGGCCCGGCGGATGGCATGGTGCACCTGTTGCTTCTCGGGAATTACCCGCGAAACGGCGCCCAAAGTGCGCAGGAGCAGGGCCCGCGCCACCGGATCGTTGGAGTGCATCACCATGAAGATACGGCGCACAAAGTTGTCGATATTGAGGATCTTGTCCAGGTGATTCTCGCTTTGTTGGCAAACGCGGAGCACCCAGAAACGCAGGAGGTTCGATCCGCTGACAAAGAACTCGGCCAGTTTTATGAACGACGAGTTGATGAGGATGGGAAAGGGGTACTTCTCGAAAAGCCGAGGGAAACGGACGATCGCCTCGCACTGGATTCCCTGCTTGGCGCTCCGCAATCCCTTGTCCAGTTCCATGAGCACCGCATTCGAGTCGTGCTCATTCTCGTTCAGGAAGCTCTCATTAAAGGTGCTGACGCGGGTGCCGGTCAAGTGAGCCATGGTTGCAGGTGTCCTCACTCACATTTATTGGAGAAAAACCCGAATTATTCAGTTTTTTTTTTTTACAAACGACACAAAAACAAACCGGCTGCAAATGCTTCTTCTTGCTAGTTTGAAATTCGCAGAAACGCCGGCATTGCAGTGCATCGATAGTTGGTGACTTTACGATAGTCACCTTTTTATAATTAAGGTATTCCTTATACTTTTTAATTATTTCTTTTCGCAATGAAAGTTTGATTAGAGGGTATCACGTTTTTATAACAAGTAGCTTAAATTTATAAGCAAAACCCTTTGTAAATTATTGAAGCATTAGGCGTTAAGCAATAAACAATATTTGAAATAGTAATAATATACAAAGTCCTCATTTATCGCCAATTGTTTTTTTCTACTGTGTGTATAAATTCGTATTTAAAGGTCACACTGAAATATTTCACAATATTTCAATTTTGTTTTCGTGTTTTTTGTTTTTGAAGTTATGTTTGTTTTGACCAAAGGCGAGTAAATTGACTAAAATTAAAAGACTAGTTATTTATAAACATTACAAACCCTCCCCACAGATGACGAAAAGTTTGTTTTGTTGCCCGCTAAAAGTGTTTACACCGTAGGACGCCTGGGCACGGATTTGATTGTGTCTCAGGACCTCAGTATAAGCCGCAACCATGTGGAGATCCACCTGCCCAAGGACGAAGGGGATGACTCGCTCCAAGTGGAGGACCTGGGCTCCAGATATGGGACCTTTATCTTTCCCAGAAGGTCTCAGAAGCCCCAGAAAATCCCTGCCAGGACACTGACGCCAGTGTCCTGTGGGAATTCGCATTCGTTTTGGCGGAAACTTGAGCATTTGGCAGGTGACGCGACTTAAATTAGTGACCGCCGTCTCCGCTTTGACCCGGCCAGAAATCAAATGGCTGGCAGAGATGCTCGAGCCCTTGGGCGGAACTGTTAGTCCAGACTGGACGGAGGAATGCACCCATCTTACCATGAACGAGGTCTCAGTGACCGTGAAACTACTGCACGCACTGCTGGAAAACAAACCCATTGTGACCTTTGCCTACTGGAAGAAATTACTCCTCTCGGCGCAGAAAGTTCATGTCACGGAGGGATGGCCGCAGCCAGAGGACTACCAGCCCACGAACATGGATGTAACCTGGCGTCCCGAACGCACACGTCTGTTTGCCGGCAAGACGTTCGTCTTCATGAATCGCAAACACTTCGAAATGTACGGATCAGTGGTGCAGAAAGCTGGGGCATCCTGCAAGGATCTCAACTCGGGTGTGCGCAAGACATTCCTAACCAAGAGTGATGTGATAGTCATACAGTATGTTCCTTCATCCCAGTCGCAGGCCACCGAATCTATCAATAGTATACAAGGTAGGCCTTTAAACAACATAAATATTAAGATCAAGTAAACATGAACATGTTGTTCATTAGATATCCTGGAGCAGGGCGGTCGACGTGTAATCCAGGACTACGAGATTGGCATGGCCTTGCTCCATTGCTCTATCAAGGAATTCTGCAACCCAACACACAAGTTCATCAACGAATCATTGCCCATCACAGAGTCCGTGACCTCCTCGATGGCTTTTAACTCTTCAATCATTGTGCCCAACACGGAGCGCAATACGGCTCAATCCATTGGCTCAGCCATCTCAGAGCTGGTAGTGCCCGAATCGGATGCTGTTGAATTGGAGCAGCAGTCTTCCCAGGCCGACTCGGAACCTAAAACTTCCGGAAGATCTTTGCGTAAGCGCAGTCATGCCATAATTCTCGACTCAGATGAGGAGCAGGAAGCCACCTCATCGAAGCGAGCCAAACCAGTTGTCCAAGAGAAACCAAAGAAAATCGCCAAGAATGCCATACTAGTGGATTCCTCTGATGAAGAGGAAAATGTACAACCACCGGCTCCTGTTCCAGCTGCAAAAAAATATGCCCCAAAAAGGGGCAAGCCCATATATTGTGCAGACTCCTCGGATGAGGAGAATACAGCTTCCAAAAAACAACCAGAATCGACAGTTCCTGTAGCTGACAGCTCTCCAGTGGTCACTAAGAAGCCAGAAGCGCCAGTTGTTTCCAGGACATCACCACGGCTCAGCTCCAAATCAGTGGCTACAAATATCACAAACCAACAACCGGAAAAGCAGTCGACAGGATCCAAACGTCCTGTTCTGTCAGTGGCCTTGGATGACGAAGAGGATGTTGGGGATCTCTTTCAATTCCGGAAAAGTCCCAAAAAGACCACAGAGAGAGTTGTACAGCCAAAGTCAGCGGCCAAGGAAAAACCGCCTGGCAGAATCAGTGTGATCAACTTTTTGGAGAAATCACAGCCACAGGAGCCTGCCTCGATGCCTTCCCAGTCCCAGACTCAACCTCGCAAGCGATTACGTCTGGAACCATTAAACGAAAGCGACAGCGACGATTGCGAAAATCTCTTTAACTTTGCGGACAGCAAGAAAAAGAAAAAGAATCCAGAGAATCAGACCCATGAAGATTCAACGGATGGCTTGTTCAACTTCAATTCGGAAAGACCAAGCGATGCTGTTGATCAGGACTCAGTGCTGACCGAACCCTTCATTCCCGAAGTTGAAACAAAGAAAAAATCCAAGTATATAGTAGTGCAACGGAAGGAGCTACCCAAGAAAGTGGATATAAGTGGTTGGTTATCGTGCAGCAGGCTACACGATGATTTTAAATCCGAGATAAAATCAGATCCAGAAGTTTCGCTGGAAAACTCCATCAAGACGGATCCCGACGAGGAGAAATGGCTTTCCGCCATGAAAGACAGCATCCAGGTGCGCATGTGCAACCTTAATATCATCAATCGCTCTCAAGATGAGCTAGATGCCTCTCTTGGGGATTCTTCTGTGAGCAAATACAGCGGCCGCAAAAACTTCAAGAAGTTTGTCAAGGTAAGAATTGAATTATAAACTTAGGTTTATAATTAATTTTATTTTCTATACCCTTTTAGACGAACAATCCTCATCCTCAACGGCGTATTGTGGCTCTAAAGAGTCTTCAGCTGGCAGATGGCATGGTGACCTGTCTATAAATAATCTTTTGTCTTGTCCGAGTTTACTTTATTTTGCTCACAATAAACTTGCGAAATATGCTTAAGGCCTTGACGGGATCCTTCGACAACTTGCGCTGGAAGAGCGTCTGGGCGGCCAGCCACTCGTGCTTGGGTATACTCTTGGTTAGGCAGGATTCCGACGGGGGATTCTGTTTTCTGGCCTTGGACTCACGGGCAATAAACTGCTGTGCATCCGCAACGGTGGCTAGGGCCTCCTCATTAAATTTTGTTTTGGTTTCAGGTGTGTCTTTTCTGGCTATTACAGTGCCTACATCGGATTTGGCCTCCAATTTGGATTTTTCCACCTTGGTGATTATCTTTTGGGCTTTTAGAACCAAAGCGGGTGTGGCTGCCTCCTTTGTTTGATTAATTGTGCTCTGGAGGGGCTGCAGTTTTAAAGGCAACTCCTGATTCTCCGCCAGGAATTTGTGCTTAGCCACCTGCGGAAAATTCGGGCTTGAGGGCGCAGCTTATTATATAGATTGGCACTCTTGCTGGCCTGCAGGGAGCTCAGTTTGTTAATCTTTGCAATGGCTGCGATTAACAGCGTGGTGAAGTCCATGAAGAAGTTGTTCCGAAGGAGTTGGATGAAATAGGTGGCTGCCTTAATGCAGCACTCCCTGATCCGCTCGTGAAGATGGTAGAAACCCAACAGGCGCACCAAAATATACTCAAAGCTGCTTCGCGTGGGCATGGGTCCAGCGAGATCCGAATCACAAGCATCGGGCAGGGCACCGCGAAACTGCACCAAGTCCCTGCCCAAATCCAAACGGAGAAGGCGGCACAGCGCAGCATTCAGCTTACAGAGTGCTCGGAATCCTGGCATATTTCGGAAGGAGTTCTTTCTGCGCGCCATCAGTCGTCCTATCAGCGCCGCAGTCTCCTCGAAGTTCTTGGCATCCGGTTCGGACAACTGTTGCAAGAACCTGTTGATGACCACAAATACATTTTTGGCTGTGGGGGAACATGGGGGAATCTGTTTTAAACGAATGTATGTATTAGCTTTGCAAATGGGTGCAACCTACCAAAGCCCGTGTCCTCCACCTGCAGGGTCACCAATGGCGGTTGTTTTAATTCAAATTCATTCCAAAAGTAAGGACTTTCATTGGCCATGCTGAGTTTTGGAAAAAGGTAAACAAACACAGCACTGCCAGCTGAAAATATTTAATGTTGCGATTTTCCTAATCCCATGACCTGGTCACACTGAAACCTACACGTGCGAACTGAATTTATCGTTGCCCGATAAAAAGTCCTATCGAAATAGACCTGTAGAATTAAAAACATTTTAATTTACCGACAAAACATGAAGAAAAAGCAAGTGGAAAGTGCACCCAAAGAAGAGGAATTGCTGTCAGGAGACTCCGAGGCATCCGAAGAGGAGGAAGAACTTTCAGGAGACTCCGAGGCATCCGTAGAGGAGGATGAACTTTCAGGAGATTCCGAGGAGGAGGATTCCAATGGATCCGAACTGGATCTGGCCGCCAGTGACACGGAATCCGATGAAGATGATGATGAAGAGGAGGAGAAAGTGCAGCCCGCTCCCAAAAGCAGGGCGGAGATCATCGAAGACAAGATCCATACCAAGTACGAGCAGCTGAAGGGCACTCGTTTGTATGTCCGATTCCCCCAGAAACTGCCCCTGGATGTGGAGGAGTTCAATGCCAAGGTGAAGGCACTGCATCCACTGGTGGTCAAGTCCACGAAGCCTCGCCAAAAGCACGCCCGCTTCTGCCTGGTGGACTTCAAGTCCAAGGAGGACCGCGACCAGGCCTTCGGGGACATCAAAACCTCCATCGAGAAGGATGCAAAGTACAAGGGCATCTTTGTATCCCTGCCCAAAACGGATTCTGATAAGTTTGTCAACGAGCTGGTGACCCGCAAACAGACAGCCGTGGAGAACAGGCGCACCAAGTCGCTGATGAAGAGGGCCACCAAGAAGGTGCTGGCCAAGGGCAATTTCACCTCGTCCGTGGTCATCACCAATCTGCCCAAGACCAGCTCGCTGGCCCAGGTGCGCCAGCTGTTCGAGGAGGCGGTGGACATTCAGATACGTCCGGGCAAGGGTAAATTCCGTGACTCTAGTGCTGCAACCGTAACCCTGCCCACCACCCACGCTGCACGCAAGGTCATCAAACAGAAGTTCAGTCTGGCGGGCACGCAACTGATACTGCGCTTCAACACTCAGAAAAAGCGCAGCCCGAAAGATAAGCTCAAGCGAAAATCGAAAAATGGGAAATCCCCTGCTAAAGAAAACCAGAAGTCAAAGTTGCAAGATAACCAAAAGTCCACGGCAGTAAAAGAGGAAGCCCCCGAAATTAAGAAACCAGAGAAGATCACTCAACAGAAATCGAAAGAAAACCTAAAGAGAAAGGCGCCCAAGGGGAAAACTAACATTAAGACTCCGAAAAAGTTAAAGAAACTAAGCGCTGAATAGAAAGTAGTTTATGTTTCCTAATTTTAATAAAACTTCCCATTCTTAATTGACAATTATTTACATATGTATGTGTAAAACCAAGTCCCAAATGAGTTTTATTTAATTTTTTTTTAGAAACTATGATTTTTAAAGTTATAAAAAACTTTACCTTTTAAGTTTAAGCATTGAAGAGCAGAAAGAATTTATTATTACCATTGCCCGAACCATATTAAAATCTTTAACAAAAAAATCTTTAATCTTTAAATGTTTCTTAAATATTCATGGATAATAAATAGAGCATGTTTAAATTTTTAAAATATTTATTATCGTACACGATATACAGACATAGATATATTTATATATATATATATATATATATTAGTAAGCCGGCTGAGTGATTTACTGGATATACATTGATTGGTTACTTTAGCTTATATACTTATGAGATTTTCCTGTGCACAGAGTGTTCATTCGCGTAAACTTGACGGGTTCATGTGATCGATTTGTAGCTTCAAAGGTGTATTTATCCAACAGTAAGCGCGGGTAGGTATAAGTAATTCATATGTATAGTTTCAATTCTAGTACAAAATATTCAACATTTGCGTATATGCATTAACATGGTGGCTCTCAGTTGCAATCTATTCAGCAGTATAAATATTTGTTTATATCGCATATAAACGCATATCAGCCGTGCACTGCAATCCGTACATCCTGTTGCTGTGCATCGTGAGTCGCTTTATTGATTTTTTGCAATACTACAGACCCCGGGCTTTGCGGGGTAGTGAGGAGGATAATCGATAAGTGGGCGAAGACCGGGGAAACGCAGCGCAAACGTTAAATTTTATGAAGGTGAGGGTAAGGGTAAAAATGCACACTAAATAGGTAAATTGAAACGCGTTTCCGTTTTGTATAGCTCGGTTTAGATAGTAAATATTCTTAGTTCCTAGAATGAATTGATTTTAGTTATTCAAAATTGTGTAAATATAATCAAAATTTATATATTTCCTTTCGTAGCTCTATGAATTCCAGAAACAAAGCCGTAGCCAGCCGCTTTCCGTTTTCTGATCTGTTCACTTTCTCGCTATCAAGCAGTCTCACATATTTGCTGTTATTTGTTCTTACTCCTCTCGTTCAGTTTCGTTTCGATCTCATTACTCATTTCTCTGTTCATGGTCGCCCTTGGAGCCCTGTTACAGGCTCCGCCGGCTCCTCTATAAGGCGTTGAACATCCGCTCAAGTTGCTGATAAACTGATGTTTGCAAAAAACGTACCCTCCTTACTACATATGGATGCAATGCATAAAAGACAAATATTTGTGTTACTTTCTGAGTGTGTTGTGGGTCTCGTCATGTGACTGATAAGGAGGAAAGCATTTAAGAACCTAGAGCCTGCTCCTATCTGGCCCGCTTTAAATCCGCTCTGGGGGGTTATCATTGAATTAAAGAACTTTACTTTACTTGACTGTGTTGTGGTTGCTTGGGTGTTGGGAATATCGGGGATTCTCTTTGGATAGCATTTATATGGTTATTAAACTGTAGTTCCCCGCGTTTAAATTACGTGTGCAACAGCCGATCACGGGCCGATGGCGAGCAGTTTTGCGGAGCTGCCGCCGCCCCGCCACCACTGCCACCACCCAGTTGGGTGGGTGGCGGTGGAGGCGGCTGCGCCGGCGGCGACCTTAGCGGTATTGAAGGCTGGACGAACCGCACGCGTTCCGCATCCGTTGATGCGGCACTGCTGCTGGCCGCCGCCGCTCCGGCTGCCGCATTGAAGGCCGACGTAAAGGCGGTGGCGGCTCAAAGGGTGTGGTAGTTGCGCTCGTTGCGGGCCTTATAGAACTTGTAGGCCACCAGTCCAATGGCCAGCAGGCCCAAGGTCAGCACGATGCCGCCGATGAACGAGGATCCGTCGAAATGGCCGCATGGCACTGGCTTGGGCGCCGGAGTGGTCGATGTATGTGGCGGCGGCGTTGTTGTGGTCACGTTCGCCGGCGGAGTGGTGGAAGTAACGGGCGTTGTGGTCGTAGGCACAGTAGTTGTGGTGCTGGCCGGAGTGGTGGTAGTAGTGGGCTTGTCAGTGGTAGATGTTGTGGTTGGTGGCGTCGTTGTAGTATTCGGAGTGGTCGGCGGTGTGGTCGAAGGAGTGCTTGTATCCGGCGGTGCAAGGGTCGTTGTCGTGGTCTTGGGATCCGGAGTAGGAACAGGCGTGGTGGTGACATTGGGACCCGGCGTTGGGACAGGCGTGGTAGTGGTGTCCGGTGTGGTTTTTGCCGCTAAAGAGGACATTTGAAATGAAACCGTAAATAGAAAGAAATGCCAAATGCCACATTCTCGATTACATGGTAATTTTAAACTAAACTAAACTAAACTAACTACAGATGAACTTGTTTTAGAATTTGTCAATTTAATATAGCTATAATAGCTACATAAATGTAAATGGTAAACCTTTTTTGTAACTGTAAAAGCAAGACATTGATAAATGGGCCTTCCCTACCTCCAAGCCTCAATATTTCCAATTATAAAAGATAGATTCTGGGTCTCAACATTTTATCTGGACACGTGGATTTGACATAAATAAATTCTACAATTTGTAGTTTTTTGTAGGCTTATAACGATTTCTTGTATCCCTCAATTTCAATCCAAAAATCCGAGGCGGAAAACATAGGCTTGAGTACATATTTCAATCTTATCCAATTATTTTTTTTAAGAATAATAATTATTTATTATCGATTAAAAAATGGCGCTTGTAAAATAACCAGCAAAGGTAAAGATGGATATGAGTCATCGAACACAAAAAAATTGGCAAAGTTGATAACAGCACAACGAATTCCACTGATTTGCCATGGTTTTGAACAAAAACAAGGAATGGTTTTTAAAAGGGTGAAACATAAGTAAAAAAAAATGTACATACGAGAAACAAGCAAAGATACTAATGGAGAGAAATAATCTTAATGGTTTCAATATGGTGAAAACTAGAGAAAAAAAAAAATAATAGAATCGAGTATTTTTGAAGTAATTGTAAAAACCTAAAAAATGAAAAATTCAACTTTTTTTCTTTTAAAACCCATTTTTGTTCTCAAGCTAAGTTTAACTGTTTAAGTTATAAAGAATTAAACTTTAATTTGCTTTAATTTTGGGAACTAACAACAGTATTTTTTGTTTGAGAAACGGCAGATAATGATGACAAATAGGTGTCACAGAAATTAGGTTAAATCTCTGTTATTACGAAAATATGGGATGCCTAGAAATAATAATACAAAATAAACCGGAATGGATCTTAGCAATTTGGAAGGGAGCTTTGAAGAATGCACAGTTCAAGATAGTTTATTTAACGAGAACATTACCCCCCAATTGGAGAAAGAGAAAATGGCCGGAGAATTGATATTCAATAAAGGAGTTGGTATTTAAAAACCCCACACCCACACATACGAAAATGTTCGCTCACACGTACTCGCCTGCACATGCAATGTGTGGGTGCATAATTGAGAAATGAGTGTATTCTTGTTTTCTAATTGATTTTAATTCGATTTAATTTGATTCCAGACTCACCTTCGTCGCATAAATTTGCCGAGAAGAGCCCCACAAACAGGCATAGAACTAGGAATTTCGCCTGCCGATTCATTGTGGTCGGGAGAATATAAAATCGAAACGAAGTGAAGTGTATCTGCAAGTATGCGGCTGCAAAAATGGATTTTCCAAGTGGAGGGGGATTTACGGAGTTACAGATACCGCTGAAATCAAGTATTGCACAACTGGCGATATCGCCGAGCTCCGATTTTGCTCACCCACAAATTAAAGCAACGCGCAATTAATGAATAACACGACACGAAGACCAGATTTTTTTTATGCCAACTCGATACTCCGATGCATCCCGATACATCGCCAGCTGAGCCGTGAGTTGCAGCCCTGGTACTTTTCACTAATTAGTAGGGGGATTCCTTAACTTCTTGAGTGACCGTTCGGCTTGTCATTTCAGCAAATAAATAATATTTTACTATCAGCACTTTACCAGCACACTTAGAAATTTCATTTTTGACTCCGCTTGCTGTGTTTATAAAAGAAAAAATCCTATATCCAATAAAAAACACACAAACATTTATTAAGTTAAAAGGCGGTGCAAACGAAATTTTGTTTCTAAAGCTCCTAAAATAATATTAAAGTGCACAAAAGGTACTCATTTTTAAAAATGATATTGCTAACGACATCAGATCTGTATAATGTGAATACCAAGCAAATCATATTTTTAAGTTTATACGCATTTATAAACTTACACTAATTCATAAATAACAAACACAGAAAACTATTTATAGCATGACCCATCAAAAAACAAACTACAATCACTAGTTGTTTTCTCTATTTTTTTTAGTTTTAATAAATATATATATATTTAAGGAAAATTACTAAATAACATTTTTACATATGTCGGTATGCATAAGTTTACAAATGCAATGGAACAACCTTCACTTAAAGGGACTTTAATAATAATAATAATAATAATAATATTTAAGTGTTGCTAAACCTTTTCAGTAGTGCTGCAAAACGAAGAGGTTATTTTCGGTATATTTTCGTAATCCACAGTGCGGTCACACAGTCGGTGATTCAGATTTAGTAGTTATTTTTTGTCTGTTTATGGCCCCTGTGGACACGGGATTCGAATTTACCTAAAGGACTAAAGGACCTAGCAGGACAGGAGCAAGTCAAGATGACCTCGTACGTGCGCGCAATGTACGACTTCAGCGGCGAGCCGGGCTCCTCGGAGCTCTCGATCGCCACGGGCGATGTGCTCTCGGTGACGCGGAGCGACGTGGGTGAGGGCTGGTGGGAGGGCAAGAACGCCCGCGGGCAGGTGGGCCTCTTTCCGGCGGCCTACGTGGAGGTGATGTCGGCGGCGGAGGCCCAGAAACTGAGCGCCAGTGGAGCCACTTCGGTGCCACAGGTGCCGGACCCGTTTGCCTCGTCACCGCCGCCCCGATACGATCAGACGGCCGATGACGATGGGAGCAACTGGGACGACGAGGACGACTGGAGCGATGACAACGACGATAACACCTATTCGGCGATTGGTCCCGGTGGCCTCAAGTCCGCCGGACAGGCGGCACGCGCCGGAGGACTGTCGCATTCCACCAGTGACTACGATAACAAACACCTACCCATTGCCCCTAGTGACGACACCCAATCGCTGGCCTCCATGGCCGGAGGAACTGGCGCTGCCGGCACCGTCAAGAAGGGCATGTTCGCCAAGAGCTCCGACTCGTACATACTGGGTCTGTCCAGCCCCAAGGAGAAGATACCCGAATGCGAGATGGCCTACATCACACAGCAGGAGGACTCCATCTACCAGTGGACGCAGAACCATTCCCCCTACTCCGTTGTGGTGGCCAGTCCAAAGAAGGAGTCCAAGTTCAAGGGGATGAAGACGTTCATCGCCTACCAACTGACGCCTAGTTTCAACAACATATCCGTAAGTTGACTCCGCTGATATCGCCGTGATTAACAACACAATACGATAAAGCTCCGCGCCGTGTGAGTGTGTAGCAGCGGGTGCAGTGCTTCTTTTCAGCTTTTCATGTGGCTTGTTTATTTGTTTTTTGTTTTTTTTTTGCTCTACCCTCTGCCAAGGGTAATTTGGGCTGGGTCATGTGCTTTCGGGAAGACAAAGCATTGACGGAGTCGAAGAAAAATAGTAATCCTTTGTTTATTGGAGCTCGCACTAATTGCCGGCCAACATTTGCCAACTGAATCGACCCTTGAAATGACCTCTCTGCAACTCTAATTCAGTTGGAGAGTATACATATCTACTCTCAAGATGGGATGTTTATCTCACTGAAACTTTCTTTAAATCTAAATGTTCTGACATAACATGTTTACCTATTTTATTTGCTTCTTTTCTTTTAAAGTGCTTTATTATCTAAACAAGCTAAATAACATTTAATATTTTTAAAAATATTTGTTTTATTGAAAACGAAATTTTATTTGCTTTTTTTGCATTAAAAAATACATTTTTCATTGGATATATTGGATCGTAAATTTTTTTTTTATTATAATTATTATTGAAAAACTTGAATTATATTGTTAATGGTTTATATTAAGTAAAATATTTACTTGTAAATCAAATTCAAGTAACATTTTAAGCTTTTCTTAAAACCACAAATACGTCCATTTCTTTAAAAAAAAAAAAAGCCATAAAGAGCAGGGTATTGCAGCGTCGATAAAACCATTTAAATTCTTCTTTGTTGGGGCAATTCTGACCAACTGGTAGCCAACGCCAAATGCGATGATTGCTTCTGCTTGCGAACCGCCGCAGGGAATGACTCAGCACCGACCGCTGACCCACCCCACCCCGCGCTCCGAGTTCCACTTTCCGTGTCACATTTCACAATTAATTGGTCATATCTAATCTGGGTTTCCCTTTCGTTAGGTGTCGCGTCGCTACAAGCACTTCGACTGGCTGCACGAGCGTTTGGTGGACAAGTTTTGCCTGATCCCGGTGCCACCGCTGCCGGACAAGCAGATTTCTGGCCGCTATGAGGAGCAATTTGTGGAGCACCGTCGCGTCCAGCTGCAGGAGTTCGTGGACTGGGTGTGCCGGCATCCGGTGATCTCCAAGTGCGAGGTCTGGTACCATTTCCTGACCTGCCGCGACGAGAAGATCTGGAAGTCGGGCAAGCGCAAGGCGGAGCGCGATCCCTACATGGGCGTCAACTACTGCCTGGCCATCTCGCCGCCGGACAAGAACCTGCTGCACTCCAAGGTGGACGCCCAGGTGGAGCTGGGCACTCAGTTTATCCACAGCATGGACGTAGGCCGTGCGCAACCTGAACAGCATTTCCAACGACATGGCCAAGCGCTCGATGACGCAGAGTAAAAAGGAGTTCCAGCGCATCGGTGACGGACTCTCCGACCTGGCCAAGGCGTTGGCCATTGACGAGCGGCGTGCGCCCACCCGGAACGCGGTGCCGCTCTCCGAGAGCGTCGGTCGCATCGGGGGCATCTTCATTGGCATTGGCCAGGCCTTTGGCGACCAGCCCAAGCAAGATTGGATACCCCTTTCCGATAGATTGCACATCTACAGGTGAGTTGGTGTCTTAAAAAGAGGGAAAGTTGCCTTTGTTTAACTTTTATGTAATCAAAATGCAATAACAATAGATGATCGAATGAAATAACAAGCAATTAAAATAATTATGATTTATAATTGAGATGTCCAACGTAAGTAATCAAGTTGAATTGTTATTTGTAAACGAATCAAATGTAGTTGCTTAAATTGTTTACTCTCAAGAAGTAAACATTCTTTTCTTAGAACTTTTAAGTTTTCTTTGCGAAGAGCACAAGTACCCCACATTCGCAAGAAAATAAGATTATTTGCCAATAGTTTATTTTGAGATTTCCTATTCGATTCGTTCGTATGTTGACCTTTATTGGGGCATCAGATAGAGTTTATATATTCTTGAAATTGCTCTGTCTTTCCATCACTATTAGAAACATATCTAATTTCTATTTCGTTTTTTTTTTTACTCAAAAAGGGGCGTTCTAAGCTGCTTTCCGGATATATTCTCCACTCACAAGGGCGCCATACAGAAGCGAAAGGATTGCGAGCGATTGGCTGGCGAGGGGAAGATGAACAATCCTCAGCTGCACGACGTGAATCGGCGCACTGATGTCGTCTCCTTACACGGTTCTGGCCGAGTTGACCCACTTTAAGAGCGAGCGGGATACGCATTTGAAGCACACGCTGAAGAATTTCATTGGCGAGCAAATTAAGTTCTACCAGGGCGTGGTGGCACGTCTGCAGGAGGCCAGCCGGCAGATCGAGTAGACTCATCCGTGGACTTATCGCTGGAGATCGGCTGGGAGCACAAAGAAACAAAGAAACCACACCGGGCACACACTTCCACAGAAACACACACACACTCTGATATATAGCTGAAAACATTCGCACGCGCGCATTTCAAATGCCTTAGAAAGGAACTCTTACTTTAAGCGTGGTTCTAACTAAATGTTAAACAAAAAATATTACATAATGTTGTTTGTAAGTGAAAAGTTGCGTATTTATACAGAAATTAACTTTTATATGCCTATTATACACTGAACTTGAAAAGCAAATATAATTATATTTATACAAAAGCACTTGTAAAATTTTAGTTATATACACCAAGTAAAAGTCCGTTGCGATTTGCTATTCTGTTGCTTTTATCAGCGAAATTCTCTAAAAGGGATCTCTTTATTTTTCCATTTTCATTTTCATTTGCATTTTCATGCTGTTTGCTTTGCCATTTTCGCGTTAATAAGTTTTGTGATTCTTGTGTTTGGTTTTTGTATCTAGAACATAAATGTTAGATTGCACATGTTAGGGATTTCCATTTTCATTTCCATCGTGTTCATAAATAATCAGCGTAATAACTAGTAAAAACAAAAAGAAAACACATTTCGGAATGAATACAAAATTGGTTGTTTGCCTTTTAGCGCTGCGGTTTTTCGTTTCTTTTGGTTTTTTTTTTTTTTTTTTGTGAGGGTCTGGGGGTCCGAGGATTGTCCTGGCGATAAGAAGGATTGATGGAGTGGGATCTGGGGATGGGGTTCAGGGATCACTAAGTGTAATACATCTAGATAAAAACGCTATATACAGACACACGAGTTAATAATAATAATATAACGCAGCTTGAGATAATAATAATAATAATAGATTTTGGTTAACAATAATACAATAATTAGGTTTTTTCTTTTGCCTTCCGCTTTCTCATCGCTCTACTACATTATTTTTTGTTTACTTTTCGTGTTTTTTTTTGTTTTTCGTTTTTCTCTTTTCATCTTTGTTTTTCCTTTTTTTGTTAACAAACTACCAATAACAAATTTTTACTAATTCAATTTAAGTTTTGTGTTTTTTTTTTTTGTGGTTTTCTGTTTTTGTTTTTCTCCTTGTTTGTTGTTTATAAATTATTGTTGTTGCTTTCCGGTTACCTTGTTGTTGCTGTTCCTGTGTATTAAATTAAAGGAAAATCTTGGTTTATCCTTTACCAATTCCTGGCGGTAAAACGGCCTATACGATGCCTCTAAATATATAGTTATTATTACACGTAAGTGTTATATATGCCTATATGTTTATGTTAATATGCAAGTGTTTTTTTTGATCCGGTTCCGGTTAGTAGAACGCTGATCCCAGTGGACTCTAGCCGTAGTCGCCAACGAAGCGTCCGTGCTTGTTGCTCCCGTTGTTGTTGTTGTTGTTGCTGCTGTTTTGGACCGCCGCCGCTGCTGCCGCCGCCTGGGCGGCCTTCTCCGCCAGCAGTGCCGCCTTCTGTTGCATGTAGGGATTGAAGTGTTGCATGTACATGGAGGCTGCTGCTGCCGCCGCATAGTTGTTGGCATAGTTGTTGCTCCTTTGGTTGTTGCTGCTGCTGCTGCCGCCATTATTACCGCTCCACTGTTGCTGGAGATGTTTATGTTGCTGCTGGTGTTGCTGCTGGTGTTGCTGTTGCTGTTGATGCTGTTGCTGTTGATGCTGTTGTTGCTGATGCTGTTGGTGTTGCTGCTGCTGCTGCTGTTGGTGTTGCTGCTGTTGCTGATGCTGCTGCCAGTAGCTCTGCTCCGAGATATAATTGCTGGGATCGCTTTCTTTCTGATACAGATATGAATTTAGCAGCGATTCACGTGCGGCGGCGGCGGCCGCCATCTGATTGTTTGGAACATATTCTCCATGGCCGCCGCCGTAGGATAACAAAATTTATTGCTACTATTGTTGCTGTGATTTTGATTGTTGGCTGCTGGAAGTTGTGGTTGCTGTTGCTGCTGCTGCTGCTGTTTGGCCGAGGCATGGTAGTTGCTGTAGTCCTGCTGCTGCTGCTGCTGCTGTTGCTGCTGAAGTTGCTGCTGCTGTTGCTGCTCCTCGTAGATGGCCGTTCTTGTTCCCGTTGCAGGTGCTGGCTCCTTGTGAGCCCGGCTTGACTGTCATTCGCCAGAGGCCGTCACCGTGGTCCACTGCCAAGGACTATTGTAGCCCTGCTTGGGATTGCTGCAAGAGAATAAACTGCAATTATTGAGAGTTCTATTTGATGGTACTAGTAGCAAAAAACAGATTTAAATCAATCGGCTGTGAGGAATATCTCTTTTAACAAAAACTCAGCCTTGGTGCCAAATGAAATGATGCTTATGCTAGGAAAACAAATAAATTAAAAGGCTATTCATAGAACACGGCATATTGTTTTTTTTTTTATTTTCATTACTTTTTTGAGGAGATACTATGAAAACTCAGTTTATAATCGATAAAAAAAAAACAAAACAATACTCTATAGAAGATCAAAAAAGGCATTAAAAAAGCAAAAAAGCCAATGAACAATCATTTTACATAAAACGCTTTCGATTCACTGAATCAAAGAGGCAAATGATTATTTAAAAATTAGGAATTCGCTAAGGGGTCAAATGTCTTCAGGATAAATATAGCACTCTGCGTGGAAATAAAAAAGATAACAAATTAAATGAAGTTTTATCTGAATGAAATGTTCCGAACATTTTTTTTTTTCAGGTATCAGATATATTATATAACTGCCATAGGAACAATCGAAAAAATAAATAACAACAAAATATAAAATGTCGTTGTTTTCAGACATATGCGAATAAATTCGAAATATAATTGTGGTTTCCTTTTTTAGAATAAGGGTTATAAATTGTTTTAGATCGACTATATCATATACCGACTATATCTTAAAAAATCGGAAAAGTAAATAAAAAAAATATATAGCTTTGATTTTTTTTTTTAATTTTTTGAATAGTGTTTGAGATAAGGCAATATGGGTTACCATTTTAGAATTTACGGTTTAAATTTAGTACTATCGAAAAATGATAAAATTAATGAATAAACGCCTAAAAATCAAAATATAGTCGCACAGTGTATAATATTTTACATTCCAAATAGCTGCAAGGGTATAAAAACTTCTGCTTGGCAAAGTTTGCTATCTTTCTTTTTTTCTTTTTATGTAGGGGACATCACAAGTTCATACGTCCTATCTTTATATGAAATTACTCACCTTCCGAATAGGGGATGCCACAGCGCTGAGTTGGCATCCATTCCGGCTGCCGCCGCCGCATCCGCGAACTGTTGTTGTTGGTGCTGCTGCTGCTGTTGCTGCTGGACATCCTGGGCGAGCATGTTGCCCCGCTTCCGCTGCTGCTGGGATCCGGCCACTGGGTGCAGTCTGCTGTTTGGCCTGCTCGAGGGGATTGTAGGTGACGCAGGCCTTGCTGGAGCGCAGAGTGCGTCCGGTGCCGGCGTCCACCTTCACCTGATCCGGCGCCGACTTGTGCAGGGAGGGACGTCCTCGCATGCCGTCGAACGGCACGTTCAGCAGGGGCACCACGTTCGCCTCCGGTTCCAGCAGATTCGAGAGCGATTTAATGGTCAGTCTGGGTTTGTGCTCCGCCGGCGCTGGCGCTGGCGCCGGAGCAGCAGGAGTGTTGGCCACCGGAGCAGCAGCAGCAGCAGCAACGGCAGCAGTGGCGGGTGGAGCAGCAGATGTGCTTGGAGCCGGATGGTGGCTTGCTTTCCGGTTCCCTTCGCGGCCGCTTGTGCTCCTGATGATGAGGATGATGCGAGGTGGCCGAGGATGTGGCTGATGATGAGGCGGCCTCCTTGGCGGCCTCCCAGTTGAGGAACTGCGGCAATTGCGGCTGCAGAAGCTTCTGCATGAGGGCCAGTTCGACGGGATTGGAGAAGCCATTGAAAGCGTTCGATCCGCTGGCCGTGCTTTGATGCGGAGGAGGATGCGAAGGCGCAGGAGGAGGAGGAGGAAGAGGAGCTGCCACTGGAGTGGGAACCTTGGGCTGCTGCTGCTGCTGCGGCTGCTGCTCCTCCGCCGGCTTTTGCTTCATACAATGTTTATACAGCTCGTCCAGATGCTGCAGTCCAAACTGGCTGTTGTACAGGGGCAGCAGATTGCTCATGAACTTCCGCTGCAGTCCCAGCGGATCCTTGATGGTCTTGAAGAACTCCTGCGACAGCTGGCCAAAGTAGGGAAGCCACAGCATCTGCTGCAACAGCGCCAGTGTGGTGGCATTCAGATCCGTGGAGAGGCTGCTGTCGGCCGGCGAGGGCGGAGTGGGGGCCACCGGAGGAGCAACTGCCGGTGGTTTCGGCTGGGCCAGCACGGGTTTGGGCAGTGCCTGCTTGGGACTGGGACTGCGCGGCTTGCTGGGCACCACGATCACCGGATCGGGGTCCTTGGTCGCCTTGCTTGCCTTGGCCGCCTGCTCCGACTCGGTTTGGAGGATGGCCTCCAGCTGCTCCATGGTGACCACCAGAATGTTGGGATTCTGGATGATCTCCGGATAGGCAAAGGCCTCGGGAAGACGCAGCTCCGGCCGTGTGGTCAGCAGCAGGGGAATCTCTCGCGCCGGCGAGGCCAACACCGCGCCCAGGCGATCCTTGGGCACGAGAATGGGGTCGGGCACCTTCCACTGCGGATTGCTGATCAGCATCTTCAGCTGGGTGAGCGCGTCCGGATCCTTGTCCATCTTGATGCTGGCCTTGGGCCGCTTCTTCAGCGGCTGACTGGACTCCTCCTCCTCATCCTCCTCGTCGTCGATGACCACCGTTTCCAGTTTGCCGTCGCGACCCGCCTTGCCCAAATCCATGGGCTCCGCCTGCTGGGGATTGTTGTTCAGCTTGAGGAACTGCTCCAGGATGAGATTTTTAATGGTTTCCGAGGTGGTCTCCACCTCGGCAGGTATGGAGTTGGCCGGCAACTGGAGGTCGCGGTCCGGAGATTTGAGTATGTCCGAGCTGGAGGTCACCGCACACTGACTGCGCGATTCCGAGGGCGGACACACCTCCTCGCGCTTCTTGTAGCTCAGATCCTTGGGCGTCTCGTCCGCTCCGGCACCGGATTTATCCTTCTCCTTCTCCTTTTCCGGCGTCGGCGTAGGCGTGGGCGTTTGGGTCAGTTCCACGGTGGCCGGTGTGGGCGGTTGGGGCTCCGGCTCGGTGGCCACCGTCTCCTGCTGCTTCTCGAAGGCCTCGATGCCCAGGAAGAGCTCTCCGTTCAGTCCCTCGATCTCGCCGGCCTCGTTGAAGGACAGACACTTGGGCGCATCGTCGCTGTCCATGTTGAGAATGCTGGGCAGGTCCTTGTCGAGATCGGGCACACAGAAGGAGCTAAGTTCGTCGCCGGACGAGGAGGAGTTCTGCGGATTGTTCCCGGTACTGCCGGTGCTGCTCTCCTGGACGAGATTATCCTCGCAGCTGCGCTTGACCAGCGAGTCGAGCAGATCCGCCCCACTGCTGCCGTTGTCACTGCTGCAATTCTGGAGCAGATCGTCGGCATCGTCGAGCAGATCTTTCAGATTCTTGGCATTGGCATCGAAACACTCTACATGCTCCGTTCCGGTCATTGGCTTGTCCTCCTCCGACTCCTCCTCCTCCACGTCCTCATCCTCATCCTCCTCCGGAAGATGAACATCTTCCTCGGGCAGCTGGACCAGGGCAAGATCTCCCTTGGGCAGGAACAGACCCGTCTTGGGACACAGCTGCATTTGCAGTGGCGATGGCGTGGAGCTCTGATATGTGGGCGTGTTGGTCTTGGTGGCCTTGGTCGAGGCATTCGTCTCCTCGCTGTCCATGAGACCATCGAAACAGGGCTCTTGGACAGGTGGCAGCACCACCACATCCTCGAGCACGGTGGTCAGGTGGCCATTCTGATGTGCTGTGGGATTGGCTTGCTGCTCCAACTGCAACTCCTCCTGATCCTGATCTTGATCCTCCTCTCCATCTTCGATTTCATCTGGCAATTGCGTGGCACTGTCATCCCAATCGTGCAGCAGACTCTGCGCCATGGAGGGCAGTTGCTGCTCCGCTTGGTCCTGCTCCTGCTCCTGCACCTGTTCCCGCTCCCGCTCGTGATCCTCTAGCTGTTCGAGCTCCTGGTGATGCTGCATCTGCATCTGCATGTGGTCCTCGTCCTCCTCCAGTCGCTGCAGGTGCTGCTCCCGCTTGACCTTCATTAGGGGCGCTGCGGAGCCATGGAAGAATTTGACTATCCTAGTTGAGGAAGCATCTGTGCGCGGCATGGAGCGCCAGCCATTCGTCGTCTTGGTCAGGCGTATCCTGTTCCGCTTGTCGTAGTCCTCGCAGCGCACCTCCACGATGCGTGTGTCGTCCTGTTTGACCCACAGGAAGATGGGATTGACGCTGGGCGTCGTCGGCGATGTGGTGGGTGCGGGCACGGTACCGGTAATGGGAATGGGAACTAATGGTTGTGGGGCAGGAGTTGCTGCCACCGACACCACCTTCTTCTCCTCCAGCTTCTGCTCCTCCCGAGCGCCGGTAGCCTTGGGCTTGGGACTTATCCGCTTGGGTGCTGAGACTGTTGTTTTGGTTTCCAATTTCACGGCTGACGCACGCGGCAATGATTTGGCTGCTGGCGGCTGCTCCTCCGCCAGTTGAGGATGCGGAGGCGCCGCTTTGGGATTCGTGTGTGCGGGAATGGGTGTGATGGCGGGTATAGCTGGGATGGCTGCGATGGGAGCAGCCACTGCATCCGCGCTGCACTTTGGTTCCGTTTTGATCTCGCGCAGCACATTCTTGTTGATGCGCGGCGTATTGGCCACCTTCAGGTGTCCGAACTTTTGCTTGGCCCTGGTCGCCTTGCCCCGCGCCCCCTTCCCCCGGCGACGGGTGGTCTGCTCCTCGAAGACCAGAAAGATGTCGCGTGCCACTCTCCGGCGCTCCGATTTCCGGTGGCAAACCGGCGGAGCCGCCTCCAGTTCCTGCTTGATGTTATTGTTATTGTTGTTATTGCTCGCATTCGCCTCCGGCTGATGCTGATGCTGTTGCTGTTGCTGATCCTGGCTAGCTGCTGCGCATTCACTTGGCCTGCAAGTGTTCCGGGGCATTTTACGGCCGTATCCGTATTAGCTAGTGGTCCGTGCTCCTGCTGCTGCTGGTCATTTTTCCATTACCACTCGCTTGGTTTTGGATTTCCTATCCTTTCCACACAACAACAACGACAACGACAACAACAACACAACACTACCGTGCCCCCCGTATCGGGATTTTTCGGTCGCGCCCCCCGCCCTCGCCACCTGCCACTTCTGATTGGGAGCAGCGTTCTGATTGGACAGCGGCCCAGGTGAAAAGCCTTCGCTACGGGGCTTCCAAATTCAGTCCGTTCGCATTGCCGCCGCACACTTGCCGCTCCGCTCCAGCGTTTCTAATTCGATTAACTTCACTGGGGTATTCCAATTGGAGTTGCTATATGCCGTGCGCTATATGTTTTACGTTGACAAAATCAATGAATTTTGTATGTATATGTTTGCTTTCGATATGTTTTCATTTTCTGTTTTTGGCATATCGATTTTACATCTCGTATATCGATTCTACTTCTGGCACGTCGATATTCGATTTCTGTCAGAGTGCCAACTTGTTTTAAGAGCTTTTCTATCGCGCAGCCGCTCAATTTGAAATATGTTTTGAACAATAGGAAATCATTTTTATTTATATTCGTTGGGAAAAAAATGTGTACTAATCAGAATCGGAACATTAATGATAAAATAGAATATCGCTGCCAGTATCGAAGTCTGCAAATTTGGGAAAACTTACACACAGATTTTATATAAAACTTTTGTGGGAGGAAAGTATAAATTTTACTAAACTGTGTGCTAAATTCTGAAAAATATTATAAATTGCTTATTTTAGAAACGTCCTGAAGCTTAGTGCACTCTTTTTCCGTTAAAGAAATTGTGTGAAATTTATTTCTTTCTATAATAGATTCAATATTTTTACATTTGTAACTTAAGTATTACATTACATTAGTTTAATAAGTGTTTATAACAAAACTACTGTTCTGACCAAATTTACGGTAAAGTTAGAACATTTTGTCACCATTGGAATTATTTTATATTATAAAGATAAAGCTATAATATACAGAAAAACTCCAAGCTATTGGCATCAATTCTCTCAGTTGTGTCGTTTCATTGCTGATTTTTTCGCATTGGGACTTTGCTTTTTCCACTTTCCCCGAATTCTACTGGGACAAAAAACATTATTTAAAAATTTAACTAACTAGTAACTAGACTTACCTATCGATGAGCAACTTAAGAGTGCTGCCCTTAAGGATAAGCAGCACAAACATAATTATACCAAAGGCGGAATAGAAGTACAATATTACTTTTACATATATAACTGTCTGAATAATATTATATTTTTGCGTCAAATGCAAAAGTTTAAGCAGGACCAAGGACACGCCCATTATGGCAAAGAGCCGCAAAATTTGAAGGTAACTGAACTAGAGATATATAAATAATATTAGGATTGTTACAAAATTTTAAATGTCTATGTTTAGCTCTTACTTCTCAATAGAAATAGGGTACATTTTTTCATTTCCCTCTTCACTTTCCAAATGTGTATAGCCATCAGGACGAATGTGCCTAGGATCAGTGTTGGTCCATGATAGTAAATCCAGGAAGATGAGGTGCAGTCTAAGGACGAAAAAATACTTTATGTAGTTAGATTTACTGTCTGTTTAAATGTAATCCAACTGAAACCCACCTTTAACCGCGCAGTCAAAATATCAAATTAGGGGTATCCAATTCAATATTTATCCGAAAGAATCCAATGCATATGACAGCATCGACTTGATTGGAGATGCTGATTAACAACAAATTAATTTTTACGGCGTTCAAGATCGTGAGTTGAAAGATTTCATCAAAATTTTTAAGATCATATTTTTGTTAAGGTTAATTTTCGCTCAAAGGAATCAAAAATATGTAATTTTCAATACATTTTTTTCCTCCAACAAAGCGTTTTATTTTGCGGCTCTCTGTCTTAATGGGCGTGTCTTTGATCATGCTTCTGATGGATTCTGCACATTTGCGCAGAAATATAATGTTATTCAGTCAGTTATATTGATAAAAGTTATATTGCTTTTTCATTCAGCCTTTGATGTGATTATGTTGTTATGTGTTATCCTTAAGCGCAGCAACATTAGGTTGCTGATGGATATTTAAGTCCTTAGGATTATATTACATTTTCAAGAAGCTTTATTTCTATTAGAGTAGACTTTATTGCATTTTATACCGGTGGGTGTTTTTGATTTCCGTCTTAATGTATCCATTTTTCCAGCCTAAGAATATACCCCTAAACCTAAATATTATTAGAAAGATATAAAAGTTGGCAGAGTAAAAGACAAACCTCAAACATCGTGTAAGTATTTTTTCTCAGGTCGAGCAGGAAGTCGACAGTTCATTCCGATATTGCCGCACTATTTCAAATTTTAGATCTGTAAACCTTCGTCGCGGAGAGCTTGGCTCAACTGAAGTTCAATGCTGCTAGTACGCGGCTTATAAAGGTTTCCATCGAAAATGTTTGACTTTTCAAATCAACAGCAAAATAAACACGTATTCCCTAAAGAATATATATTCTCAGTCGTTAGTGCCCGCAAGGGAATTTCAATGAAAAGAATCAAGAGCATAAAAAAAGCATTACAAACATTAATAAAAACACAATTTGGCGTCTTTAAACAACCTCTCATTTCGACTTAATCCCAGTACGCCAATTAAGTCTTTAAAAATATATCTCGCGATTAGAAACGAATATTTGCATGTTGCTTAATGATGTATATGGGAATTGAAAAAAATATTTCTTGCGATTAGAAAATTAATGTTATATTTCTTTATAATTAGTAACGAATTTTTGTATGTTAAATATCAATGAATAAGGGAATTAGATTTTAATCTTAAAGGAATTCTTACATGTAATTTAGATTTATTTTTACAATTTCGTTTTTAATTCAAAAGTGAGTTTTTTTTTAAACAAAGTTCTTTTTTTGAATATTCCGCCAGTTGTGTGGAAAAGCTTTTTACTACACTACTGTTTGTAAAATGGAAATTTGGTTAGTTTGTTGAAAGAATTCTAACAGGTTAAACAAGAAAAGGAGCAACGATACTCAGGTAAGTTATTAATTATTATTATAAGTATAAATATTTAAAAAAATGTATAAATTATTGTATTTTAAAATAAATAACGACAACTATAAACCCTGAAATTGATTTTCAACTTGATTAAGTAAGCGGAAAATGTTTATTTTGTAGTGAAGCCAAATTAGTGATTTTGTTTATGTTCTTTGTTCACCTGATAAATTACTTTAAAGAAAAAATTATGATATTATAATAATTTTGACCCAAAATTCCGGTATAGCTTGAAAAATCAATTGGGGTCACTAGTTGCATTGTTTTTTTTATTTTGTTTTTGTTTGTTTATTGGTAGTTGCACTGTTGTTAAGAGCAACGGACAAAATCAATCGATAATGTCCAATTGCCAGTAATTTGTGCATCGGCCAGGATGCAGAAATCGGGCTCCGACGAGGGAGCCACCTCTGCTGTCCAGCCGGATGAATCGCCGCCGGCTCCCTCCCAGAAATCCATCGATTCCGGCAGTGGCGCCGAGTTTCAAATCAGTTTGAACGAGTTCCTAGAGTTTCTGAAACTATCCTGTCATGTGAACGACATGATAGCGAAGGCCGACATGGGGAAACCACACACCAGGGAGCCAGTGCCGCCGATGGAGGGCAGTGCCGCCACAGCCAAGGGGAATTGCAAAAAGGACGAGTTCGACTTTGCCCATCTGGCGGACAATCCGTTGGTCAACGAGCTGCTCGGTCTGCGACGTCCATCAAGGAACGAGAGTCGCTCCAGTTTGCTCCAGGAGGCGAAGTCCAGTGTATTGCGTTCGGGACACACTCACCACAGCCGCACATCCCGTCCAGAGTCCACCTACCGGGGACTGCATCCCAAGTTGGGCGAGCAACTGGATGCGGCCATCAACGAGGGTGTCCTGGACTCGGTGTTGTCCTTCATATGCCCGGTTCCAATGCCCACTCAGCTCCAGAATGGCAGGTGTAAGCCCAAGCAGCTGCAGCCGCCAACGAAGGAGCCACTTGCCCAGACATCACCCACTCCCTCGCCGAATCCAGTTCCACCTGCTGCTCCCCTGCACTCCGGAGCATCCAAATCCATGATGGAGCTGGGCCACTCGCATGCGCCGTTGTCTACAGCCACTCCCTCGGCTCCGTGCCTCCAGCAGGCCCATCCCGGTGGTGATGCACTGCATCCGGATCAATTGACCAACAGCATGGTGCGGGCGCTGATCAAGGAGCCTATCCAAAAGCCGGTGGGACTAAACGCCGGCAGACGCAAATCTCTACTGCTGGTTAAGGACAGCAAGCACGCCAGGCAGGAGAGGAAGGAGTAAGTATATAAATATAATTTTTAACACTTATTTTAGTAAATCAAATTCTTATTTATATAACACTTGTATCGTAAAGGGGTCTATTGTATTTGTTGAAAAGTATGTTCTTAATGAGGATCAAGAGTCAAGTCGTTCTGGCCATGTCCGTCTGCCTGTCCGTTTGTTTGTCCGTCTGTCTGTCCGTTTGTCTGACCGTATAGACGTCGAGATTTGATCAGTATCTATAAAGTATTATCCCAATTCGGAACATTATTTCAAAGGTTATTAGCGTTAATGTACATTTTTCGGCAGATGGCATCAGGGGGCAAACTTTATGTTTGAAATTGGTAAGAAATCGGTGTCTAATTATCGAAGCACTCGAATGTATCGTTCCTTCTTGTTGAATTTTATTTTGTGGTTGATATCGCAGAGAAGGTGATATTTCCAAACTTATGAAACACACTCAGAAAACAGTCAATAACCAATGTATAAAACCTCATTTTACCTCATTTTAGGAATAATGACATAAAATAAATCAAAACTTTTTATATGAAAATTTAGCATATTTTTAAAGGATTTTGAAGTATTATTTTTAAAATAATTTTTTATTTCTTAAAAACTGTTTTTTTCTTGTTTTTTCTATAAAAATTAATTTTTATAAAAGAATTGAATATTTTTAAAGGAATTTATTCTGACCCACCATAACATACATTTATCCATTTAACCGAAACTTTAAATTTTTATTACAACTGCAAGTTTGCTTTAACTACAAAACAAAATAAAAACTTACATATATTTTGAAAGACCCGAAGTGGTGATCCACGTTTGCGACGAGGTGAAGAACACTTCGAAGGACTTTACCTGCCCGCAACACCTGCTGGTGACCAAAATGGGCTACTTTGCGGACGTGACCGCCGGCCAACGGCTGGAGGAGATGGACATATCGGTGCACTGCGACATCCTGATCTTCGACTGGCTGATGAAGTGGATCAAGCACAGTGCCCAGAGCCAGGATCTGCCAGTTTCCGGCCAGAGCACCGGGCCGCAGTTGGACGGCAACAATGTGGTGCCCATTTTGGTGTCGGCCAGCTTCCTGCAAATGGAACCGCTGCTGCTCGAGTGCCTGGCCTTCTGCCACGCCCATCTCAGCGAAGTGGTCCGCACATCCACGAACCTGTCGTGTCTGAACGATGCCTTGGTCACCCGACTGGCGGCCATGTTCACCAATCTGGAGCTGGAGATGGTGAGGGACAAGAAGGAACGGGTCACGCCGCGTCTGTGGACCAAGCTGATACAGTCCCTCTGCGAACCGGATCCGGAGGCGCTGAGGGGACATTTCTATAGCATGTCCGGGCTATTCCGCTGCTCGCGCTGCTTCAACTGCGTGACCAACACCATGAAGTCCTATGTGAGCTGTGTGCCCAGCAACATCCGGCTGAACCGCTGGGGTCAGCTGATGAGCCACCATGTGCGGGACACCAACTGGGACCTAAACGTCTACATCGTTCAGTTGTTCAAGGAGCTAAAGTCATGGCGGAAAGTCTACTGGAAGCTGTGGGGTCACTGCCACTATCTGTACTGCTGCACTTGCGAGGCTCATTTTCCGGTCTACCAGATGCACTGGTGTCGCTTCCATCCGGAGTCGCCCAACTTCCTGGGACCCGTGGGAAATGCCGGACCCGCTGGACGCTTTTCCTGCTGCGGTCAGCAGGCCTTCCGCTACGAAACGCTGCCGGGACCAAATGTTTGTATTCATTATGTTAGACATTTTATTTAAGTTCTATGCCTAAGGTCCGGTTTCTCAATGTGAAATTCAGTTTATATGCTGTTTCGGAAAAATAATGTTTTTTATAGATTTATAAGATTAATTTAAAATTCGTTTTAGGTTTAACTTTAAATTTAATTTAATTTAATATTTTCTCAGTATAGTTTTAATGGTTTTTTTGAGTGACACTTTTTAACTAGAGCTTACCTTACTGCAATTACAGCCTATTTATCGAACATACGATTGGTTTTGACCCAAGCTTAGATTTCTCTTTGGAAAGCATTTATTTTGTTAATACCATAACTAACAAAGCTATTATATCAATTTCCTTTAATTGTTTTAATAGAGTTTAACATATACATTTAGAAATGGGGATTTTATTGGAAAAGATGTGGTTTTATATGCTTTAAATTATGATTAAAATAGTTGGTGGTTTCAAAGAATTTGATTTTTAACTATAGTTTTAAAGTATTTGATATTCAACTATGTACATCTTTTCTGCAGGTTACTTAACCGTAACCGAATTTGAAAAATCTGGTTTTAATAGAAATTTCTCTAAATCTTTTCAGGGCTGCCAGTTCCGCGAGCACAGCGTCCTGGTGGAGACGGATCGCGAGCGGGCCATCCTGGCCATTGCCCAGTTGGTGGGCGAGAACTATGCACTGTGCGAACAGCCACCGCTGAGGATCCAGGAACTGGCGGCCGCCGGCGAGATCAGTCCCAGCTGGCAGGGAATCTCCCTGACTCCCCAGAGATGTCGCCAGGGCCTGCTGCCGCAGCTCTGCATGGACAGTGTGCTGAAGAGGGGTGAGTAGTTGGTTAAGCGAACACGAGTGTCCGTGTCCTATGTCCCAATCCCTGATCGGCAGTGACCAACCACCGGGTGAGCCGTCGGATGCGCGGATCGCGCTACCAAATGGACACCAGCACCGATTCGGAGACGACATCGACAAGTGAGGATGATGCCCGTTGTCTGCGTCCGCGCATGCGCAACGTTCACGATGACGACGAGGATTACAGCTCCAGTAGTGATGGCTGCGAGTCGGAGCACCGTCCACCACCTAGGAAAACACGTGGCAAAAAGTCACGAAAGCGGTAAGTTTACAAACACCAGAATAAGCATATATATATTATATATCTGAGCTGCATCACCAGTCCCACCGATGTGTCGGGCCGTTTTTGGTCCTGGTGAGCTGTCGGCACGCAGCAACCAGGATCATCAGCGGGACTTCGAGGAGAAGATCATGAAGCAGGTGGCCAACTATGTGACCAAGAAAACGGGAACGGATCAGTGTCTGGTGCAGAATGCCCAACCTCTGGGCGGTTCCTATGTGCGCCTCGAATCCGAGTGGAAAGAGATGCTCAAGCAGCGCCACAGCCATCACAATATCCAGGGAACCAATGCCGCTGGCCTCTCGTTGCCCCAAAGCAGCAACACTTGCTTGGGATCCGCCATTGCAACTGGTGGATCCTCCGTGTCCGTTTTGTCCAAGCAGAAGCACAAGTAGAGATTCGTTTTCGAGTAGAGATGTTCATTGCATTCGCCAGCAAAGCTCGTAGACCAAATGTTTAGTCACAGATTATTAGTAAAATGTTTAGCGCAAATCATAAATATTCAAATGAAAATGTAGAAAAAAATTAATTAATTGAAAATTTAGAAAAATATACATATGATTATATTGCATCTTAATAATGGTAAAATATGTTTAAATAACATGGAGAATATAAATTTGTCATTTTAAGTTTTTTATATTTGGTTTGAAAATTTGGATTTTATTAAAATTTTTTAATTTAGATAAGACAAATATTTTTATATTTTCAAGTTAACGTAAATTACATTTTTCATTTTCAGTCTACTACATTTTTTACAAAAATCTATTTAAAGTTTGCAGCCAGTCATCTACAAACTAAAATCATAACTTCTCATTTAGCATTTCTTAATATTTGTTTATTTATTTATTTATTAACTTAACGCAATTTACAAAGACTTCGATTTGTTATACACTTCTCATGTTCGCATTAAATTTTTTAAATCATTTTTGTTTGTGGTACAAATAAGGGTTGAAATGGAAAAAACAGTGTTATTAAAAGGCCAGCAAATAAATGCGACTGCACGTTATAAAATGAAACGGAACCCTGGGTTCAATTGCAAAACACATGCTTGAGGGGCGGGCCTTAGATTCAACCTTTTGGTGACCCATCCAGCGTCAAAAGGTGCACAGTAAGCATACAGAAATACGGAACAAAAATATATTGGTATAATTACAGGGCAATGCAATTTTGTGGACAAAATCTACGATAATCGTTTTGTGGGCAATGTATGGGTCTACTAGAATTTAGCATTGTTGCCGAACTGAAAATTTGATGCTGAAGTTGCTGGTGTAGCCGCCGCCGAGAATGGTACTGGTGATTGTGCGGCTGGGACAAGCTAACTAAACAGACCCTCCGTGGCCTTCTCCAGGTTCCAGTTCTCCTTGGAGAGCACGGCGCGCGCCTCATGCTCGTCGATGCCCATGTCCTTGAGACGTTGGATCTTTGAATCACAATCGGGAAAGGTGTGCGGACCGCCCGCGTACGCGTTCGTCCAGTGCTTGGCGGTCAGCAGGAACAGGTCATACTTGTCCTTGAACTGATATGCCACCACGGCGTCCTGCGGATCGTCCGGCTCGGCGGCAGCCAGGAGCGCCTGCAGGGACAGCAGCACAGTGCGCAGTGTCATCGCCGCGGCCCAATTGTCCTTCAGGATGTCCAAGCAGATGGCGCCCGTCACCGACGAAATGTTCGGGTGCCAGATGCGCGTTATGAAGCGTACCTATAAGCAATTTGTAGTTTAGTGCTGACTTTATTTATAAAGTTATAAATAAGCTTTAACTTTTGAAACTTTTTGAAAATCCCTAGGTTATCTTCTTAGAAAAAAAAAGATTTAAAGCCATATTTATTTTTTGCTTATGAAGAAAATTCGATCATTTTTGAGTTTAGTATAAATTGCACTAAACTAGTTTATTTCGCTTGGATTATTTTGATGGTCTTAAAAAAAATTTTAAAGTCTTGTTAATCCAAATTTAAATCACGTACTTTATTTAAAAAGTTTAACTGCTATAATCAGATTTTAAATGTAAATTAACGAAGAAGTTTTATTTAAACAAATTTTAGAAAAGACTAATCATATATATCAAATGGTTTTTCAAGCTTGGTCTCCCAGTTTTATTTGTGTTTTGTTAAACTTTTGAGGATTAAAGTGACTGATACAAATTTTAAAATTCTGATGTATTTACATGACTACCGAGGCTTTAAAATAACTTTTTATTTGTAAACTATCTAATACATATGTTTAAATTATACGCTTGTAAAGAAAGATACTATTTTTGCGCGACTTGAAAGGATATGTCCCAGGCACCCTAGCCCTGATCAAGTTATATAATTAAAAGTACATATTTGTGCATACTATTTTTAAAAAAGCACTATATTATATAAATCTATTTTAAATCTGTCCCGAGTTTAAATATTTAATAGTTGCCCTTAGGGTGCACTAACCTTTGGCGGATTGAAGGGATATGTCTCGGGCACCTTGATCTCCAGGACGAACTTGCCGCCTTCGTAGGGCGTGTCGGGCGGACCGGCGATCTCGCCACGCAGCTCCGTCCAACTGTCGTTGACCAGTTCGATTTTGATGGAACACTGGACGATCTGTCAGGAAATACAAGTGAGTAGTACAAATCAGTGCGGTCGGTGTTAACATTTTGCTCTACAAATCATAGCTATAACTAACTCGAACCAATAAGCGCGCCAAAAAATGGAACCCAAGACCGCGGACGTGGACCCCACACCCCGCGGCACCATTAGGGGTGGTGGTGCTGCAGCTGGCGATGCCAAGGGAGCGGGTAAGTGTGGTGTCCTTGGTACTCGATAACTCACCTCCTCGCTGCGCATCACCTCCTTGAACTCCCGTTTGATCCGCGACACTGCCATGTTCGCCATGATGGTTCTTCTGTTTCCAACTCTCTTCTCTTCTCTGTTCTGTTCTCTGTTCCCTGTTCTCCGCTCTCCGTTCTCCTTTCTCCGCCTCTCCTCTTCGCCGTTCTCTTCCCTGTTTCTGTTGTTGTTGGCCCTGTGCAATTTTGCGGATTTGGATTTTGTGGTGCGTTGCGTAAATTACACCTGGTTGATATCCACTCCAAGGTCGCTCCACTCGATCGCTTTCCGGGATTGTCGAGGCAAGGAGCTCGACCAGCACACAATAAATAATAAGCTCAATATCCGAAATTTATCGAAACTGACTTTTGCTCAGCACGTCTATTTTGCTGTGCTATTTTTTTTTTTTTTTGTTTTTTAGTGTGGCCGCAGCGCCGCATGACAAAAATTCTGAAAGCTCTTTTATCGATTGGCCAATCGATAGGGATTCTGAAAGTTGGCGGCAAAAATTCGACACGAGTTCTAAAACTATGTTTTTAAATGTATCTACGTTCAACTTACTGAAAGTAATTATAAAGAATTTTGTCAGAAATATTTTTAAAGAATTGCATAACCAATTAATTCTGTTCTTTATTTTACTAAACTTAAAAGGCCTGTTCTACAAATTCAAAAAATTTATTTAAAGTTACATAAATTAAAAAATTTTTTTTTATAAATCAACCAATTTTTTGTTACAAAATTATTGATTTATTTCGCCATTAAATTTATACATAACAATAATACATAAAAATTAACGATTATATTAATACTGATATGAATTTATACATTATCTGCCAGCTAAACCATACCTATTAACAAATACATGCTTGGGTTTTTAAAAAAAAAGTATATGTCAACTCATGTTTCAGACTTCTAAGTTTTCAGTCTTCTTACCCTTTTTAAAATCTTTGAGATTTTTGTGAAGGGTCTATCCTCCCAAGGATGTTATATTTTAAACATTAAGGCAACAACCACAAGAGTTAAATAAACATTTGCATGACTTTTCGAAGAACATAAAATCGATAAGGAATGTGGCGCCTAGTAGAACCGCTTTAAGATCCACATCCATGTTCTTTGGAAAGGTGATGCCGAACATATCCGCATCCGTTAAGAACTCACGACCAAGTCCGGACCATTGCTTTGAGATCCTGCCGACACTTTCACCGTCTAGATTTACCACCTGGTCAACAATTAAAACGATTATTTAAAAAAAAAAAATGTCATCCAGAAACCCACATTAAAGTCCACATTGCAGCAGATTGAGCAAAAGCACATAGGTCCTTGGATGCGCAAGACGAGGTCCCCACTTCGGTTGAGGATGCGGAAGGAGGGTCGACAAATAGACCACTCCTCCTGAATACTACCGATCACATTTCCGGGTGGTGCCGATATCTCGATGCTGTGCAGGCAGCAGGGAAAACAGACGGAGGAACAGCCTAAAGGCCTATGAAGATGAATTACCTCTTCCTTCAGATAGTTATCAAACACCTTCATATGGAAGGGTCTCTCGGGACAGCAGTTACGGGTGCAGCAGTTGGTGTCCTCCACCGCATAGAACACTTTTTGTCCCAACGCGTTTTGGATGGAGTAACGGTTGTTGGTCTCAAATCCGGTAATGGCCTCAAAAAACTCCACTCTTTGCTTGACCAGAAGCTGGTCGATGATCTTAAGGTACTCCAATCCACTTGTACTGCTTGGTACTACATTTTTCCAGTTTCCAGTTAGTTCACCCCGTGCCATTCCAGTGCCTATTCCAGGTTGAGTAACTATGGGTAGCTGTTTTGGAGACCATGGAGAAGATCCTACCAAAGGATGAAGTTGTTCCACAGGATATCCTTTAATAGTGTCGACCAATGGTTTACTGATTCCAACACCAACTGGGTTTGCGTTTCCATCTTCACAAGACGGAACCTCTCCTGAGGATGGCACAGACATGGAATTCATGGGCGGTTCTTTTGGAGATCTAAGCTGACGCTACAAAATTACAAACAAATACGAAAGAAAAAGTGGCAAGTAAATTAATGCAACAAACTTAACACCGGTTAGCTAGATTAGCAATTTAGGAAAATTTAAATTGATAAGGTCCATTTACTGTATGACGGCCTAGCGACCTACTCAAATAAAGTTTTCTGATTCGAACCTGTTTTTAATATCGGATAAAAAAAATCCAGCCATAACCCCATATACCATCGCTTCCATTAGCCGCAGCTTTTCATTGGCATAGAGCTAAGGTTATTTTCCATTGCGTCTCTGATCTTGAACACCGAATACATAAAACTTATAGAACCAAACCAACCAGCATTAATTTGAGTTCTTGTGACCTCAGTAATATGGTTCCATTACGCTCACCTGCCTTGTCTGCGGTCGGAAATTTGAAACTTGTTTTGCCTCCTCTAAACAAAAATAAGAAGTTTATTTTTTTAAGGCGTAGGCCTCTCTTGGCAACAGTCCGAAAATAATAGACAACCATAAATATGCGGCAAAAGATCTTGGGTTTATAGAAGGTATTGCTGGGGAAAGCGGGTATATGAGAGTACATGTTACATATGTACATATAATATATAAATATAAGATGTGTGACATTTTTAAAAAAACCTTTTAACCTGCCTTAAGCTTATATGTACTTTATTTTGTGATTTTAAAATGTTTACTAAATTTCAATTGAATTGTACAAATTAACGATTTCATTAAAATTTGGCGGCCTGCTTATAGGGTATGGCCCCTGCCCGGAAAACCTTCTACTCGTCATTCTGTTTTACTGCCGAAATTCACGTTTCGCACAACAGACATGGCGATCGAGAAAAAAAACGTGTCAGCAAAAGCGTGTGGAGAAGTTTTAAAGCCAACACAACAACAATTTTCGGATAGGGAAAAAAACCCAGTAAACAATTTGGGGACTGAGTTAAAATGGAAGAGTTGGTCATATATTTTACTCATTTGTCTGTTGGGCACACGTGCTTGTGCTCCCCCTTTTGCTGCGCTCCAAAACGTTTTGACCAATACAAACAATAAATGCCGGCTCTCCTACGCTCTTCCACTCTCCCGCTCTTCATAATATACCCTTAGAGAGAGTTTTTTAGTCCTCACCAGAAAGATTCCCAAATATATAATTTTCTTTCCATCGAAACTACCAGAGTTAGTTATTTAGCTTAGAAAAAAACTTCAAGTTTGGTCCAAATAGGACGCCAATATCCTCAATTATTAAGTTAAGGGGTAAGAATATATTTATTGTGTTAAGGATGTAATATGTTATGAACTAAAATTTTTACATAAAATGAAATAGTTAGCTTTTATTGAAAGAAACTGAAGCTCAAATAAGGTTAAATATATATTTACATCCATATCTTTGTTAAAACCGCAAGGGTATAAAGTTTTCGTCTTGCTGAAGTAAAGTTTCCCTCTCGTTATCTCATGCTCTCTCTCGCACACCACAAACTCCACAAACGCAACTTCCCTCGCTCGAATTCGAATCGAAAGCGTTCTGATTCATTCAGCTTTTGCATTTTCGGAAAGGCGGCTGCACATAAACTACACAGTTTCTGTCGACCAAACGTGTCCAAACCGCATCGTTGAGTGTATAATAGTTAATAGTTTAAAAGTAATTGGGAAACGTTTCTACTGCACATGTTTTAAGTAAGTCTGAGTATTAAGTGTACTTTATATTGTATTATTCCCGGTCTTCGTGTGTGCGTGCCTTTTGTTTTCCTCCCGACTCAAAACGTGCGTCGCATTCGGCACGTGGTTTTCGCCTCAGCCCCCCGCGATCCACACTTTCATTATTTTTAAACGTACGCCCCACTTGCAACGCCATTTGCGTCAGTTTTGAGGGATAAAACACGGAGAAGAGTACGTCAACATTTAGCATTAGTTCATTTATATTTAGCCATAGGCACGCAAAAACAATTTAACAAATCGCAGTGTTTTCAGCGACGTTCTTTTGTTCAGCATCCCAATCCCAGGTACAGTTGCACCAACAACAAGAAACATCTCAGGGGCAAGAAAAGCAGTGACGAGCCCCCGTAGAAATGAAAAGACTGTACTCGGGTCCGTCTTAGCAATCTAAAAAACAAAACATTCCTACTCATATCTTTTGTGGAATTGTTTGCAGAGCAACAATTAGCCCAGAACCAATTGAAATCCTTTCAAAGCACAACTACACAGGAGAAAATATATTTATATATATTTCATATTTATAAAAATAATAACATACAAAAATATAAAACAGAAAAATAAGAAGGCATGGAACATTTATTATTGTCTCAGATGCTTAACAAACAACAAATTGTACAATCTAAAATATAAATTTAGCATTGACATTTAAAAATCTATTAACTATTTTTGTGAGACAGTTAAAAATTCATTTTACTTTCATCTTAAAATTGGAATGTATCGTAGACTTTTTTTTAAATTTGTAAGTGTTGGCATTAGCCTAACACATTTGATATATTTTTGTATGTAAATTTTTTTAAAATATTCATTTATCTTTTTTGCCAATAAATAAAGTTTAATAAACTAATTTATTTGGGGTTGCAAACATACGTCCATATTAATTTTTTAAATTATTTTCTTAAATTGTTTTTTTTAATTTAAAGTTTCAATAAATTATTATTGGGTTTTTTTTTTAATCCAACTATATTTTTATATTTTTTTAAGGAAATATACAACATGAATATACTAATTTGTTTAATAATTTTGGCTCTGAGTGGCGCACAATAGGTTTTTAAATATCTAAAACTGCAGTATGACGTACCATAAATTAAATGGAAATTGCCTCCCAAAACAGCTGATTTCGAGAAGAGAGGAAAGCGCTGTCGTTGTGGCATCCCGAAAGCTTTTATTTGTGGCATCAACTGCGCATCATCCCTCTCTCTAGCTGTGTTTGTGTGTGTGTACCCAGTGCGTATGTGTAATAGACGCATACGCCATGTTGTACGGCGCTCAGTTCCATTTACTCGCTCAATTTCGCCAGATGCGGCTGCTAATCTCAATCTCCAATTGTCGCTAAAAACGGTGCACTTTTTAGTTAGCCTGGGCAATAACAGCTGTGAGTGCGACTTGTTGTTAAAAACCCGGCGCTCTTTTTAGTCGCCGCTTACCTGTCGCAGCACCTTGATCTCGGGAGTTAAGTTGTGTATAATGCCCGATAAGAAATGCACGGAAAACGAGCAGAATGGTGCGTAGTTATATCCTAGAAATCACGTTATTGCCCTGTTTGCCTGAGTTTGTGTGTGTGTGTGTTTTCATGGTCAACTTGGGACATCCGTGAAACAGCTGTTTGCCGAGGTCGCGTTTCAATTTTCCAAAGCTTTTCTTTTGGCGCGCGCCTGTTGGCATGCCAGCATATTTTTTATGTTAAACTGAAAATATAGATTGCCTTTGGGTGATGATAAGCCTTTTATCTATCGGCTACAATAGAAATTTTCAAACAATATCAATTACAAGTCAGTTTGCAAAGAAAAGAATATTTAATAATTTAATAATATTCTAAAAGTTTATTTAAACACATCACAAGGAGGCTGTAAATGCAATTTTATTCTAAAACTTATTGGAAGTGTTAAGAAATACCTAACTTATTTTGTTTAGCATCTAATTAATTTTCTTGTAACTTTAAGAGCAAAAAATGAATCTCGTCAATAAAAAAATTAAAATTTTTTTTTTTATTTCAAAGGGTCAAAAAGTCATCTAGTTAAAAAGAAATAATATAGGTGTTTCATGTTTTAAACATTTTAAATACATTAAGTATAAGTTCATATAAACAGCTAAAATTTTATGCACATTTGCATATATAAATAGAATATTTAAAATTATGGAAATCTATCGAACTGCTTCCAAAAAACCAAATCGACATCGATAGCTTTAATAGTTCCCTGGAGAACACGTAGAAAAATCACATGGTCGGACTTGGGGTGGCTTTACAGAAAAAAGAGTAAAAGAGAGTGGCGCACTCACACACACCCGCACAAAGCTTTCGCGCTGCCGACGTCGCCGTCGATGTAGTACACAGAGAGAGGGAGGCACTCTCTTTCGCGCTCTCGCGAGCACACCGATAAGGCAGCGACGTCGCTGCCCGCGTTTTAGCGAAAAAAAATTTATAATAAAAACTTCTACTCGTAGATTGTGTGATGCCAGTTCGCTCTGCTAATCCGATACGCGCTAGAAGTTTGATCCGAGACAATTTGGAGAAACAGGCTGGTTGTCTAAATTTAATCCACTCCAGAATGCCGAACATCAAAGTGTTTTCGGGCACCTCGCATCCGGATCTGGCCCAGCGGATCGTCGATCGTCTGGGAATCGATCTCGGCAAAGTGGTTACAAAGAAGTTTAGCAATTTGGAGACTTGGTAAGTAGAAGTCCTGCGGAAAAGTCCCCATCCTTTTGGGGCCACCAACAAGTGTTAAACCGAGTGTAAAAAAGTGCTTCAAAATGGTTTACGTTTTTCGAAAACTGTTTGTCAAACCCATGTGCTTTAAGGGTCCTTGACATTCGCTGAAGGTTGCTGCCGATTTGGTGCCGCAACCAAACATGGAAACCAGTGGGAATTCGATTACCTTCAACTGGAGGATTTTACCGAATTTTGTGGGTTGCCTTTTGCTGGGTTTCTTTTTATTTTTATTGATTTAACAAGTGGACTGTACACCGTCTTTGTCGATATAGCCCTGCGTTTGTGTGTGTGTATAGTGCTGGTATGCTGGTATAAGTGAGAGTAACACACGGACACACACACGCAAAGCGCGTCCAATGTCGCGTGCAATTTTCGGCAAATTTAAATTTAATTAAAAAAAAAACTGAAAAACCTAAAGGGAAGCAAAAAAAAAATACAAAAGTTATTTCCATTTTATATTTTTAATTAAATTAGCAGCTGTGAGAATGTGTGTATGTCTAGACTTGCGGCTTGCACGCTGTTTGCTTCCCTCTCTTTCCCCCACTCACACACGCGCAAGACCCGCCAGTCAGCTGCTGATGCAACAACAACAAATAATAAATAAAGGCACCCCTGGGTTTTCCCCCACCCCCATTCCAGTTTTTCGTGATCAACTTTTCTTTTTAATAAAATTAAACAAAAGCCACATTAGCAAATAATTAGGCGGTGAAAAGGTGAAATAAACGAGGCAAACGGAAGAAACCGAAACGAAAATAGAGGTTATAATACGCGCTAAGCTTTTTGACATGATACGCGCTTCGTCAGTGTGCGTGTGTTTTTTGTTATGTTAGCCCTCGCACGCACACGAAGGTAAGAATGAGAAGCGAGATAGACTTCGAAGTGACGATACCCTATAATAATCGCTGCAGCACTTTTTTAGGGGATATTTTAATTTGGGATATTAAGAACTCAATAAATAGATTTTTTTCTTTGAGTTATGGTTTTTTTGTATATGGTTTAAATGGCTTTGTCTTCGAAGGGTTATATAAAATTAAATATAATTGATACTATAATTTTTAATAAAAAGAAAGCGTTTATGTATATATATTTTTTTTGTAGGTTTTTTTGTTTTTTCTTAATAGGAATATTTTCAAGCAATAAAATAACATGCCAACAATGACTTTAATTAAATTAAAACATGCGTCTGGGTAAAGTACGTTTGTTCAACAGTGCGTATGGGTGATAAACTTTAAGTTTTGTATGCTTTCTTTTTATCATTTCTAGTATATGTATTTTCTACCTGTACAAGAAAATAAGTATTTATACAAAGAAAAGAAAAAATAAATTAACAATGTAACCAAACATACCCTATCACAGGGTATTAAATGCCTCCGAGTAGAGAACCACAACACGACTCCGTCACGTTTTTCGTTATTTGACTAAGAGTGGGAGAATTCTCTTATTAGGCGAGAATCAAGAATGGGGAGAGCGCCACATCAAGAGTCGGCAGACGTTAGGACGTCTACAGCGGCAGTGGCAGCGACGCCCCCGCATATTGTGGAGCCCGCTCTTTCTTTCAATTCTCTTTTTCTCTCTCACTAAATAAAAGACCCCCACGTGTGCATAGTGGTTGTTGCTCTACATTTGTTGTTGCAATATTGCTGTTTGCACTTGTCAGCTTTGCTTTTGTTGCCCGTCTCTTACTTTCTCACTTCTCTCTGGCTTTTTCTGGTATTCTCTCGAACAGCAGCCAGAAAATCATATTGCTCCAATTTACACTAGTTGTTGTTATTTGATAGTGCTGGTGTAACGGGTCAACCTTTGCTTTTATTTTTCTTACTTTGTCTTGATTGTTGATAAAAGCGAGCAAACGGCGATGATGATAATGATATTGTTGTTGATTTTGTTGCTGGGGCGTCTGGGCTAGAGATCAAGTTTTAGTCAAGATTATAGTCAATTGAAGGGCGCTCAGATTATACGAATGAATCCTGAATTAAGACTGTGACACTTATTCTTTTTAGCGCAATTTGGTGATAATGGAAGATAAGCTTATAACAAAAGGGCGGAGAAGAAAAGAAATAAGTCCAAACTAGATGATTCCGCATTATTCGTTTTTTTTTTAGGTCACACGTTAGTTTAAAGAAATGATAGAAATGAATACTTAGAGTACTTATAGTAACACTCTTCCGTTCCAATTTTTGTTTTTTACCAAGTGCACAGAAAAAACTTGTTTTTGCATAGTATTTAGTAATTAATATGAAGGCCATCAATTTTTATGACTACAACCCAAGAGAACCCACAAACGACCTTTGCCAAAGGCCAAGTCCAATTCCAGTGGCTACTCATAATATTTTTTCAATAACCCCAAAGTGGTCTTCAATTTCCATTTTGAAGGTTTTGCCACACGCAATTCTAAACTGTTTTCGACACCCCCTCTAAAAACTAGCCTACCACCCACTGCAATTATCAATTACAAGGCAAAAAGTTTGATCGATAAGGAATTTGCGTGTTTGTCTTTTGAGGTCGTATGGTATCAACGAGCTTTTGAAAGGGGCCCGAGTTAAAAATGATAAGAAGCTTATAAATCAACAGAAACCTACTAAAACTAAGCGAAAACGATTTAGATTCCGTCGGAGTGAGATAAGCTTTAGTGGGAGACGTTTGGCAACAGTTTTTATTTTTACAGTACGACTTCTGTACATTGAAAAGGTGTTCAGATATAATCCAAACATAACTTTAGAACTTAACTTTTTAGAAACTCCAAAACGAAACACAGTTCATCTTTTTTTTTTTTGGTTTATTTCAAGTTAAAATAAAATAGTTATTAGTTAATTAAAAGCTAATAAATATTAAAAACGTATTTATTGATAACCTAGCTAAAACTCGTTGAATTTCTTATGATAGCACAAGTATCGAAAATGAAAAGAATGCTCACAACAAACAACTACACAAATAAACAAACCAAATACAAAAAAGTGTGAAACTGGTGATTTCAATTAGAGAAGTTGGACTGTTTTTCATTTTCATGTTTTTTGTATTTTCGGTTTACATTATCACATGAGCAGACAGAACTGCGAACGAGGAAAGAGATAAAAATACGTAAAAAACAAAGGAAAACGAAATGAATTTTAGCTGAAAATCTATTTGACGGTCGGCCAAAGAAACAGCTGCTGAACTGAACTGTTGCTAGTTGCTGGCAATGCGGCGGATTCTGGCCAACCGCCAACTGTCGCAAGTCTCCCGTACGCCCAGCCCACCCACTTCCCACCCCCCCTGGTTTTCCCTTTGATTTTCCCAAGTTTTCCCGGCACGCTAACAATGTCATGGTGGCGAACGGTGAAAGTGTTTTTGCAGCCCCGGCAATCTGTTCAGAAATGCATGATTTAATGGCAAAATGCATCCGGCCAAGGTTGATGAAACCGCTGCATTAGCCGGCTAGCGATGATCCCCTTGACCGAACCCTAGATAAGAAAAAATATAACAGAGAGGAGTTCCAATCAATACTCTCGAAAAAAAAGCCGGTCAATAGAATTGTCGCTTTGATAAGCGTGTGCAGAACTATACTATATAACGAAAACGTGTCACGCGATCGGCGACAGGCGTCAGGCGTTTACTTTCATAAATTTGTATATGACAGACAAAGATAGACCCGAAATATTGGACAAATTAATTACGTGCCACAGTGGCACAGGTCGTTCAATCGATATTCGGTTGAGGGCTGAAGTTTGAAACGCCATGTAATTGAATTAACCTTCAATGGAAAAACAAAAACCGAAATAACCATGAGAACGCAAAAAAAAGCGTACAAAGTGAGAAGTAGTTGGACCAGTGTTTTATTGAGTGAAATTGGCTGCTTTATGGAATTTAACTTTTGAACAGAATAATATTTGCATCTTTCGGTGATTTCTAGAGTTGAAGAATTGTTCCAATATTTAATTTAAATAAAACTAGCATACTTTAGATGCAATATGGGGCAATATGTAATAATTTTATTGTTTTTAAATAAAAACAAGGTTACTTGAGATGTTTATTATAATGTGTTTACGTATGTTCTGGGTTATTTTCCAATTTATTTCCGCCTTCGAAACGCTGATTAAACCTCCCATTCTGAATCAAGGGTATCGAAAATCTATAGTTCAAGTTGCCAACCAAGCTTGGAGCCAAACCGAAACCAAAACAAAATAAAATGTAAACAAAATAATAAACGAAGCGACGTCGGTGTCGGTTGTCAGTGCAAATATTGCGCATACGCCATGTGTGTGTAGGAGAGTATTAGAGAAGATTCGATTGGATTGCGTTGGCGCTTGCAGTTTCGTAGGGCGTCGTCAAAGGTCAACACTAGTGGGCGCCGTAGACGTGGGCGTCTCTTGTTTAGATTATCTATAATAATAAGTGGGAGGGTGGGGATGTGGAGAAAAGGATACTTAAAGAACTTGCGAATTTGAGAAGTGTTGCCAAGACATGCGAGCTTTAGCCAAACAATGGAAAATTACCCACTCTGAAACAGTGTAATTTATACCACATTCTTTCTTTGCTTGCACAAAGAAATTTGCCTTTATATAATAATTTATTTCAATCTAATTGAGATGTTTGAGAATATATTAAGATACTAAAAAATCTCTAACTGTAATAACCCAGTTTTCCACAATTGTATTTAAGCCATTCCCCCAGCTTTATATACAAATAATTTCAAATCTAGATACAACTTTGCGTAACTGAAGTCGTAGTCTTTCTAACATAAATTTTGTAACATTATTGATTATTGATGCATAAGGGATTGCTAGGATACCTTATAACAACGTTTCAAAATTGAGCAAGCTGTCGGTAATCTAAAGATGATAAATGCTTTAGATTGAAACTATTTGTGCGTGAAAACCTACCAAACTCTTGACCAAATCTTGCTGATATTTTCTCGCAGTGCACCCACATCCAGCCTTTCAACTCACCCCCCGCTCTCTGTCTTTGCAGTGTGGAAATTGGGGAATCGGTGCGCGGCGAGGATGTATACATCGTGCAGTCGGGATCCGGCGAGATCAACGATAACTTGATGGAGCTGCTGATCATGATCAATGCGTGCAAAATCGCCTCAGCCTCTCGTGTTACAGCTGTGATTCCTTGCTTTCCATATGCCCGCCAAGACAAAAAAGACAAGGTAGGTTTGCCTCAACACGATCCGGCCGCCGAAAATCACACGGTATTTTATTCTATAGATCCTTTTCGGGTCCTACGTGCAAAGAAAAGCAATGTAAACAATTAATTCTAGATGATCCGACTATTACTCCAACTCAAAGCCCACAACACACTGTTTTTATTGGGGAAAAGTGCAAACGAAAAAGCGTAAACTTTTCCCCCAAATGTTTTCCCCAACGTTTAGCTCGATTGTTAATTGCTATATAACCGATATATTTATCCCATTATATATACTTCTCTATTTCTGTGTGTGTGTCTGTGAGTTTCTAATGCATTTTGTTAATCAAGTTGGATTTAATTTTCTTTTTCAAAAAAAAGTTGTTTGCAACGAAGCTAAGCTGGATAAATGCAATAAATGTAAAAACGCACGCAATTGGAAAATGTGGAAAATTTTTTAAATGAATTTAGCAACATTTTTTGCTTAATTTTCCTGCCGTATGTGATTAAATACTTTAATTATTTTTTATTCCCATGCCATGCTCGCTCTCTCTTTCTCGCCCCCCTGCTACTATCTCCCTCTACCCGCGCGTGTGTGTGTGCCTTGGTGTATTTCTCTCTCTTTCTCCGTTTCTCTATCGATCTCTGTCTCTCTTTCTCCGTGAAGTTGGCAGGCAGTGAGGATAATGCGGAAAGCAAGAAACTAGCCAAGAAAAACTACGATTGGAAATTTAGGGTATTTACCTTGTTATACCTTTTCAACTACTTAACGCTCACCTAATTCACACTTTATGTTCTTCTAATGGGAAATTTCGTATTAATTTTCTTTTAAACCAATAAAAAGAAACAAACACTAAGAAACACTGGAAGGGAGTACCGAAACGGCGTAATCATCCTCATAACTCACGAAGGAAAAATTTTGGCGTCTGTCTTAACAAATTTCTCGTTTCTCTCCAGAAAATTCGATTTTTGTCTACCTTGCATGTCCTCCCCAGATCCCCAGATCCCCCCTCCACTCCCCGCTCATAAACTAATAAAGACATTTTTAATGAATAATAATTGGCGATAAATTCAAATCAAAAAAAAATTTTCCACATACTTTCGTTGCCTCTGTTTGTTTTGTTTCGGCGGCTCTTCATTGCAAAAAAAAAAAAAAAGCGAGTATGAAATAAAAAAAATTTACATTAATTAATCTATATTTAATAATGGACCTCTAATAAATATTATTGTTTGTGTTGTTTCGACTGCTGTTTGTTTGTGTTGATTGTTGTGATCTTGCACTTTTGTTCTTGTCTTATCGGCCCTGACAACAGCCTCCTTTCGGGGCTTAAACAAAAAATATATTTTCCATTCCACTTGATTAAGTTTTTCCGTTGCTAGATAATCCCCTATGACGTCAGACGATCGGATCGGCAATGGGGGGTATATAGTACATATGTACATATAGACGATGAACCCTGGGGGTCAAGCGCGCAAATTGCACAAATATTTTTCATTTCTGTAATCTGTAAATGGGTTTCTTGACATTCAATATAATCAGCTGAAATGGAAGGAACAAAAATATAGTAATTTTTTAAAAATGTTTACTTGAATTGGCACTGCAACCTGATTTGATTCAATTCCCCCACTTGACTAACAAGCCCTCTTTTGAAATACGAATTATAACTTTGTTAACTTAAACTTATGATACATACATTTTGACTCCTTTTCCCCACAATAATTTTAATTTTAAACTCTGAATTATTCTGAACTTTTTTGTGTTTTCTTCTTTTTCTTTTTATACTCTTTGTCTCTCTATTGCATCAAATTACCCAAAATAAAATCAAACAAAATTCGATTTCTGTTGAACTTAGGAGTTTTCAGCCAAACAATATACTGTGAGTAGCTCGGTTAGTTCCTGTATCCCAGGCATTATTATTTTTAATGCTGCTGCGGGACTAAAAAAAAAAAGACTATTTTGCTTTAGATTATTTTTGTCTTAAGCCTTTTGCTTTGTTGCGTTCGTTAATGTTTTCTTTTGAGTTGATGGTACCAGACGGTCTTTTTTCCCCAATCCTATCTACACACATGTTGATAACCAACCGATGTTTTGCATGCCTTATTCTCGGTTCAGTTCGGAATTCAAATAAACCACCAAAATCCAATACCCAAATCAAATGAGAACAACGAAATGAAAAATGTCAAAAAAATGTTTGATTTTCTTTGCACTTGTTTGCGTATTAACCGATCTATCTGTATATGTTTATCTCTAACTGGCGTTGCACCTTCATCACCTGGGTATATATACCATATATCATTCTCGGCCTCTCTCGATCTCAAATCATTATTTCCGGGGGGTTCTGCACCCAATCACATTTGTCCTTTGTGTTGTCGCACCCGAATCTCTTTTCTGTCTATGAATTATGTATCTCCATATGCAATCTATTGGAACGTTAACCTCTTTGTTGATTTCTGTCTATATACATAAGTGTGTCCATGTTCGATTTTGATTTCCATGGTTTACTCCTCATAATGCCTAGCCTTAAGATCTAAACCACTACTAGTTGCGCTAATGGAAACCTTTCGTTGCATCTCTTTCTACGCTGGCCAATGCACAGAGTCGTGCGCCCATCTCGGCCAAATTGGTGGCCAACATGCTGTCCGTCGCTGGAGCCGATCACATCATAACCATGGATCTGCACGCCTCACAAATTCAGGTAAGTCTACCAGAGATTTTAGCCTTTAAATATTTAAATTATCTGGAAACCACACAACTTTTTAAATCAGTACAGTTTATGTTAATTTTGAAAATGGGGTTTTCAAAATATTAATACAATGTAGACTTCAATAGGAAAATTTGATGAAATATAACAACATTCGGTTTTTAAATCGTTTAATTTTAAGCAGAACTTAAATTTGAAATGATAAAGAACATCAATCTGAACGTCAAAGGCTTGTATTTGCCGAAGATAAAAACGTTGTTTTTAATAAGTTTTAAAAAATCAATTATCTTTTTAGACTCAGTTATAATTCAGTTATAATTAGCAAAAGCTTTTACAGTTTGCATATAGATATTTTTCAATCAACTGCCCAATAAAAACTGCATGAATCACTTGTATATAATTAGCTAGACAGCTAAAAAACCATAAATCAAATGAAAACACCCAGCAGAACCTTTTTTTATATGCAAAAGTTATCTCTTATATCGATATATTTGTAAAGCCTTCAATACGTTTTTCCTATCTCACCTCGATTTATCAGCTTACATTTAATTAAGATAAAGAAAATTTGATGTTCCTTTTATTCGACGTAACAATTTCGCTTTGTTTATTTAGGGTAAAGCCATGCAAATTTAAATACAAAATATATGGTACAGATATATCCAATAACATGCGGTCGTCGAAAAGCTTTACGTTTTGTGTTTCAATGGTAAGTTGAGGTATGAAAGAACTAATGGGGGGAGCTTGTCGAATCCTCGAGGATTGTGAGATTGTGCTCCCATAGCTTGGTTAGGTGGAAAACTTGAAGAAGGGCTCAGAGGCGTTATTCATATGGGCATGGGTATTTATACCGATTCTTTTGTATTCGTCGTTATCGCCAAGCATGGGTTGCATGGAAAGAATGCTCACCGACAGTTTGCCCAGTTGGTCCATTAGCTCGGAGATGCGCTCCTCCTTCACGGCAATAACGCTCTCCAGATAGTCCGCCTTTTGGCTAATGGAGCTAATGTATTTGGACTTTTCGTCGCTCTCCCTTACTACTTTGGCGTAGTGTTCGTGGTCGACTACCTTCCTGGCCACCTTCTTGATCTGTCCATTGACCAGGGTGTCCACCTCCATGGTCAGCACTTTGGGTTGCTTCTCACCGGAGGAGGGACGTTCGATCACTTGGGTGAGGGATCGATGGAGGGCACGACTCCGGGAATCCTTATTAACCGGCTGTTTGGGAGAGGCTCGCAGCATGGGACTCGGTCTGGGACTGCCACACTTGGTGACGGGAATCAGTTCCTGGAATAGTGTTTCGATAGCGCCCGGAACGGCTGCAGCCAGTTGTTGCAGCACAGGTCGCGGCATATTGATGCCCAATTTCTTCAGAACCTTGGCGTTGAACGTGTCCCAGCTTTGAAGCTTAAGCACCACACTGCTTTTGATTGGATAATTGTGCAGGTCCACCAGACGGGGGTAGCATCGCTTGACTATCTTGGCCACTGGCAGGACATCAGAGAACGAGCGACGGGTACGCAGGTCCAGGATAATACGCTGCTCCTTAAGCCACTGTTTGAGGTCCTCATGCTCATCCATACTCAGCACGCGATTGGGGGAATGGGATAGTGATCGAGACATTCCGTAGCTTTCTTATCTTTGGGATTTTACTCGATTTCTTTACTTTTGTTTAAAATTTGTTTCTGTCGAGATAAGTGATGTTGATCATGGGGGGGTCAAAACAAGAATGTTTTAGATACCGATTGTTAATGATTGACAACTATGTGTCATGTCCGAAAGACTACTTGATGTTTAACAAATTGTAATAACTCTGTTTCCAGGGTTTCTTTGATATACCAGTTGATAATCTCTATGCCGAGCCTGCGGTACTGAAGTGGATCAAGGAGAACATTCCCGAGTGGAAGAACTCGATCATTGTGTCGCCCGATGCTGGCGGTGCCAAGCGGTAAGAATTATTTTTGATTTCTCTATAAACTGAGTGTAAATTTGAGAAATCCGCTTACAGTGTCACCTCGATTGCCGATCGCCTGAATGTGGAGTTCGCTCTGATACACAAGGAGCGCAAGAAGGCCAACGAGGTGGCGTCCATGGTTCTGGTGGGCGATGTCAAGGACAAGATTGCCATCCTGGTCGATGATATGGCCGACACATGCGGCACCATTGTGCATGCCGCCGATCGCCTGGTGGAAGCTGGAGCCACCAAGGTGCTTTTGATTGACTGATTCCTTTTGAAATTCATTGTTTACCTACATAATTCTCAATTTTTATTAGGTTTATGCCATTCTGACGCATGGAATTTTCTCGGGTCCTGCGATTTCGCGGATTAACAATGCCTGTTTCGAGGCGGTGGTTGTGACCAATACCATACCACAGGATGGACATATGCGGGATTGTCCCAAAATCCAGGTTTGTCAATGTTTATAAAGAAGAATTTACCTAAATATATTTACGATTTTTATGAAGCCTCAAAATTACTATTTTTAAATGTTAATAAAACTATTATTAAAGTAAGCAAACAAAACATAAAACAAAAACTTTAAATATTAAACCATATATTTGGTATATCCTACAAGAGCTTAAGGCCTCCCGTTGCTATAGTTCCTTTAAATCACTATAAAATAGTATTAAGTTATAACTTTTTCATAATGTTAAATGTTAATGTTTTTTTATTCCCTTTAGTGCATTGATGTCTCGATGATGTTCGCCGAGGCCGTCAGACGGACACATAACGGCGAGAGTGTCTCGTATCTCTTCTCAAATGTTCCATACTAAGCCACATATAAAACAACCGGCAGTTAAACCAGCAAACGTTTAATACAGCAACCAGAACACCGTTAGCAAGCTACCGCAAAAACACAACTTTAACAGCAATTTGTAATGCAACCAACAACCACAACAATTTGAGACAAAATATTTTGCCATCATCATCGTTATATATTTTTTATGGATTAACTATTGTAATTAAAGCAAATGCAAACTCAGTAGATGGGAAATCGTCATTATGTAATTATACTAAATAGAACCTTAAAGATAACACTAAACAACACAAAAAAAAAAAAAAAACAAAAACAAAAACAGAAGTACACAAATGCAATGCCTTTCCTTTGTATAGTAGGATCTTTGTTTAAACAAACTTTTGCCGTTTTCTGATTTTAAAAGTTAGCACGAACGATAATTTCCAGTTGATTGGTGTAAACATTGGCCTGCTCTTAGAGAGAATTTTAGATTTATAGATTAACACCGTAGAAGATATACACCTAAACCCACACACACACACACAACACCTATACATACACTCACACACAACAAAAATATTGTAATTTTACACTGTGCAACAAATTTTTGATGATTCTTTATTGTAAGTTCATAATGAAAAAACAAAACGCAAAATACTTGCAAGTTCAAAATAAAACCTAGTAAAATTAAGTAAAACAAAAAAATACAATTGAAAAGAACATAGCTAATAGGCGTTAAAAATAATAAACAAAACAAACACAACAAAAAAACTAAAGAAAAAATACAAAAAAATATTACAGAAAACTAATGCAACTATGTGTTTTTATTTCCACTCTTTAGGATTATCCTTTACAAGTCTCTTCTTAATTTCTGAAAGTTGGCAAATTTTATACAAAAGGTATATGTTTAAAACAGATTATTATTATAAAAACGGTTTATTACGGTTTTTAAATTTACCTAAATTCTATATCACAAATAAAATGAATGGAGTGGAATAGAATTTTGGTTGAAAATAAAGTTTTAGTTTTGAAAATGTCCATTTTTGTCACACTCCATTTAAAGTTATAGTACTTACCCAGTTACCTTTAGGCAAAAATAACAGCCACATTTATTAGAATTTTTATTTCTTTTCCTCTTAGTTATATATATATGTTAAAGCCTGAAAACCCATTTTCTTGGTACTACGTTTATATAACTACTGTATTATATTGGTTACCCTTACTCAGTTTTCTTCAATTCTTTATTAAAATATTTACATTTTGATTGAATATTGAAGTGATTAGGCCTGCGGAATGACTGGGAATCGGGATGTGCTCTCAATAGTCCTCGAAATCGCCCTCGCCCTCCTCGTTGTTGTCCAGACCGACCTCCTCGAAGTCGCGCTCCAGGACGGCGATGTTCTCCCGCGCCTCCGTGAACTCGCCCTCCTCCATGCCCTCGCCCACGTACCAATGGACGAAGGCCCGCTTCTTGAACATCAGGTCGAACTTGTAGGACAGATTCGAGAAGGCCACCGATATGGCGGTGGTGTTGGACAGCATGCAGCAGGCGCGCGACGTCTTGGCCAAATCTCCGTCCGGCACAAAGGCCGGCTTCTCGTAGTTGATGCCAATCTTGAAGCCAGTGGGACACCAGTCCACGAACTGAATGTGCCGCTTGGACTTGATAGCCGACACCGCTGCATTCACATCCTTGGGCACCACATCGCCCCTGTACAGCATGCAGCAGGCCATGAACTTACCCGCCCGAGGATCACACTTGACCATCATATTGGAGGACTCAAAGCAGGCATTGGTCAACGTGGTGATGGCATGCTGCTCGTGGGCCGACCTCTCGGCGGACATCAGTGGGGCGTAGGCCACCAGGGGGAAGTGGATCCGGGGGAAGGGCACCAGATTGGTCTGGAACTCGTTGAGATCCACATTCATCGATCCACTGAAACGCAGCGATGCCGTGGTTGAGCTCACTATTTGAGCGATCAAACGATTCAGATTCCTATAGGCTGGCCGGTCCACGCCCAGACTGTTGTTGCATATGTCGTAGATGGCCTCGTTGTCCACCATGAACACACAGTCCGAGTGGTCCATGGTGGAGTGGGTGGTCAGCAGGGCATTGTAGGGCTCCACCACGGCAGTGGAGACCTTGGGCGACGGATAGACGGCAAAGTCCAGCTTGCACTTCTTGCTATAGTCGGTGGATAATCGCTCAACCAACAGGGAGGTGAATCCCGAGCCAGTTCCTCCGCCCAACGAGTGGAAGATGAGGAAGCCCTGCAGACTGTCGCACTGCTCGGCGATCTTCTGCAGCCGTGAGGTCACCCTATCGATAACCTCCTTGCCAATGGAGTAACGACCTCGGGCGTAGTTATTGGCCGCATCCTCCTTGCCGGAGATCAGTTGTTCCGGATGATACAGTTCCCGCATGCAGCCATTCCTCACATCGTCGATGACCGTCGGCTCCAGATCCACGAAAATCGAGCGGGGCACCTGTTTGCCATTCCCGGTCTCCGTGAAAAACGTACGTGCATCATTGGCGGTGGTGTCGTGACCCACACTGGCACTGCTACCGCTGGCCGTCAGCTCCTCCTTGGTCTTCAGGCTGCCGTCCAGATTGATGCCGTGCTCCAGGAGGTACAGCTCCCAGCAGGCGTTGCCGATTTGGATGCCACATTGGCCAATCTGGATGGAGACCACTTCGCGCTGGTACGGGTAATACACAAAATGCGAATCAGTTGGCAAGGCGCCATTGTTTTAGGTTAGGTTATGTTGCATTTTAATAGTCTAATTATTTATATTACTCAGAAAACTTATAATTTAACTAAATATAAATTAAAACACTATTTTTGCCTTTTATATGATATATATATATATTTAATATTTTAAAAGTATTCTGAACATATGTTTTATTATTCATTGAAACGGGCAAAGGAAAAATGGTATTTAGTAAACAAATAATGAAATATGTTTTTTTTTAAATAATATTTTTATATTTCATATTTATAATTTTCAATGCGCTTTACACATTTAAAATAAAACAGTAATTCGAGATTTGGTGGAACTATCACCCACTTTTATTTTTTTACGACCAATTATTAATTAAAATAATTATGTTGACTGTAGTTATGGAAGAAAAACTTAACAAGAGCTTAGACTTCGAAAAAAAAATGGGTAAAAAAATAGTACATTAGAGGTTTTTTATGAGGCTTGATAACCTTTGTTAAATTTTCGTTATCCACTTTTATTCGATTTCGCTTCCCACACTTCTCACTTCTTTAGACCTAACCAAGAGGGAAGCATTTTTCCAAACTTACCATTTTATTTGTTTGCTTCTTTGCAGAGTTAAAATTGGGGTATACAATTTAAAATTTACTACGACCACGGCACCTTTAACTAATTAATTTAATTTTTTTTATTGGGCTCGCCACGCGAAAAGTGCAGCCTCAGGTTGGTTGGATGGTTGGGGAGTCACTGGAAAAGCGCCGTTACGAGGCGCCAAAGAGAAATGTCAAACTGGGAACAGGGTTGCAGACCAGCGATCGTCATTCCAAGGTTTTCCAGGCCATTTTTAGCGGCTTATCGGTAAAAATTCTACAGTAGTTGTTGTAAAACTATCAGACCTACAATTTAAAAAAAAGACAACTAGGGCTTAATATGATAGTTCCTAAAATACTACATACTTTCAACTTGGCTACAAATATTAAAAGACACGAACAAAATTGGAATATTAAAACATAATTGGAAAAATCTAATTGTGAAGGGGTTAAATCACAATATCTCGTATAAAGTAAATACGTGGTTCATCTTTTTTTGTTTTTTTTTTTTGATTGTTTCTCTCTGAAATGTATACATGATATAGTTTTGTGATCCAGCCTATGCCGACTTTCATTCCGATAGCTTTAATTATATTTAATATAATGTTCATGTATAAGTACTTTATAGGGTCGAATAAGTCTTCTCTACTGCTGTATCCCATTTTACCTGAAATTAATAATAAACTTGGCAACGGTATACAAACAAAGGCCATAAACCTTTATCCATCGTCGATTCAGACCATAAATCCTAAATGTAGTTCTTAGTGCGGGTTCTGAAACACTACAAACACTGTGATTTTTTAAAGATTTTTCAATTAACAATGTTGTAGAAACTTCAACAAATCGGTTTAATGTTTTTATTCTACTAAAAGAAATCTTGTATGGCGCTTTAATGGTGATTTTTAAATTATAGAGAGGGATTGTTCAATGAGAATTCTCTAGGCACCTAAATTTGTGTTGACAAAATCTCTTAACTTAAACTTAAAGTTAAAGTAAATTCATTGAACCGGCAAAAAATGCGAGTAAATATCATAATGGGCATGCTAATCCTTGCGAAATCCCGGGGGCAGGGTTACATCGAAAACGATGGGGGCATTGTTGGGTAGGTAATTGATGTCACAAGTGGATGCATTCACAAAGATGATCCTGCCGTCGCTGGTGATGCCATAGCCTTCGTGAACATGCCCGAAAACATGGTACTTCGGGCGCACCCGTTGCTGAACAGTGCTGAGCAGTTCCACGCATCCTGCTCTTACGCCCGAACAGCAAAGGTCTCCATGACCCACGGGTGGGGTGTGGGTGACCAGGATGTCGATGCCCTCGGGTATCTGGTTCCATTTCTCCAAACAGGCCGGCCCACGGGGAACATTAAAGGCCCAGCGACAGAACTCCGGCTGCCAGGGAGATCCATAGATACGAATGCCCCAAATCTCTAGCAATTCGTCCTCCAGATACCGACAGTTGGTCAGAACCCCTCGGACATTCTGCGTCTGTACAGCGTTCTCCAGACTCTCCTTGGCATTGCCCAAGGTGGGCAGATCATCCAGGATGGACATGCCGGTGTGTTTGCTGCTCGAAGCATGACCTTTGCCCTGATTCTTCTGGAAAGGATGGGTGAAGGTTCTGTCGAAGCTCAGCTCATGATTGCCGGCAATCACGATCTTGTGGCGATGCGGCAGAGCGCCAATCCAAGTGTTGAACTCCTCCACCTCCTCCAACTGGCCGCACTTGGTGAAGTCGCCCGCATGGATGAATATATCGCCATCCGGGATGTCGAACTTGATGTACGGAGTCAGGGAGTGGGTGTCGGACATGCAGACCACTCGGGCCTTGTTGGGCGCCACTGTGGTGGTGGGTGGCTTCATCGTGACCTTGATCACCCGCTGCGTTTTGCTGATGTCCCTCCAAGCGGCCGTGGGATCCTGGCTCAGCGGATGCACTGGCACTTCCATATCGATATCTGCAATTGTAGATAGTCAGAGTGATGGATTTCTTTATAAAATCGGACTTTCAATTTGTCTTTTGTTGATTCGAGCTTCATTGCTTGATTAGCTGCAATATCTTAAATAACATATATTATTTTCTTTAATTTGCTTAATTTCTGACTTGTCTTGACTTCGTAAATAATTCTAGAAAGAAACTTCGTCCGCATTAACAAAACATTTGCTTAAAACAGAGTTAAGAAATAATATTACACTTAAAAAAAAAACAATACATTTTGTATTTAATTAAAAATTTAAAGATTTATTTATTTTTTGACCTGTTTTGGGTTTTTTAGGTAAACAATCATAAACACGCTGTTTTCATAAGATAGTAAGAACAATAAAACGTGGCCATAAACGTTATCGTTATTATTGGTAGATATAGACTTTTATATGCTAAAAACGAAATAAATGGGGTCTTAAATTTACTGCGGTAGGTAAGGAGCAGTTTCAGTTTAAGAAGGTCTCGTTTCAAAATCAAATACATTTTTGTAGCCGCAGCCCTAATTTAAAGTATAGTCTAATTAAATCACTTCAATTTATAGAGTTTTCATAGCATTTCACATTTTCTTACTATTTTAGTGAATTTTCCTGTGGGTTTCTTCCTAAGCTTCTTTGGGCCTTGTCAATTTTTGATTGTTTTGCCTTTGTGGTTAGGCCTTTAACCACTCAATGCAATCGGCGGCGACATTATCGAGCCCTGATTAACACATTTATTTATGTTTAGTCAAGTATTTCCAGATAATTGTAATGCAAATAATCAAAACACAAATAATTTACTGTTCACGCGTGACGTCATAGCCGGGCAAACAGCTGAGCGCCGATAACGCAGAACGTAATGAAATGTAACGTAAGATTGCATATCGATAGGCGGCTGCGATACGTAGCCCTGGTCAAAACAAAAATCAGCTGCTTTGATATTTCTCTGCTTCTTCACAACGCGTAAATTTTCGTTTGGCATTTGCAACAAAAGAACGGGCCAAATTTTGGATAAATCAAATAGGAAATCGTTAATTCATAGAGTGCGAGTATCGTAAGGTTTCAACGAGTGATATTTAAGTGTTTGCAGACCATAAAAGTGGTTTTCAAGAGAATTACACGCTTGGCTAGCGAAAAAATGGCCGCAGCTGCAACTTTCCCAGACGCGTGTTGTTTTTAGCCATAAATTATAAATCAGGGCTTGTAATTGTTTACTATGGATCAATTGGAGCTGCAGGAGGATTTGTTTGCCTTGGAAGCAGGTGCTGCAGGTGAGTATTTTGGGTTTTCGACTTCTTTTCTTCAATTTTAAGCTGATTGGGGAGCTATTTTGGGATTTCAACAGCCTTCTGGTTATTTTTGTGTGTTTTTTGGGCGAAGCTCTTGCAATTAACTGCACTTCGTTTTTTATGCTTTTATTACCTTTTGTTTACGCCCACTTTTTGTTTGTCAGTGTGTGAGTTCGTGTGTGTAGTGCTCTGACACTGCATTTGCATTTCTCCCTTACTCCCTTACCTCTCTCCTTTTCCCAATCTCCCTCCCACTCCCAACTTCAGCCGCTTTTGCATCTGTTTATCCGTTATCCGTTTGTTTGTTTGCTCTGTCTTCCTCATTTGTTAAGTGATGATTCACTTTGATTGCCGGCCATCCAAGCGCACCAACACTCTCACAGTCTCTCTCTCTCTTTTTTACTCACACTTGCGCACCTAATCAAATCCGGTAATTTATGGTTTTGATTCACTGTACCACTAGAGTGGAGCAAATTCCTATTGATCAGGAAACGGTTTGTTTACTTTTTGGAACTCAAAGTTTAAAAGCTTCAATTGTTTATACATATATTCACAAAGAAACGTCCGAGTGTTTATCTTCCGATGGTTATCGAAACGGAAAATGTATTTGTTCTCAAAAATGCTGAGTAAACTCTTCAAAATATTTTCTTTGCTTCACTTCAAACCGAAAAAGTTATTGTCTTCTTTTCTTTTAAAGATTTCAGTTCTAAATGAATGTGGACAATTTCGAATGCTTTCGATATCTTAAAAAGAAAAATAAAGAACATAATTATAATTAAGCCTAGAAATTATTTTTAAATTTGTAATTAAATTAGGCATTTATGTTATTTATTTATTTTAACAAACAAATGTATAAAATATTGGTACTGGTAGATTATGCTAAAAAAAGTTTTTCTTGTTAATAAATATATGTTTTTTCAATGGGTTTTATACTAATAATCAAGTTTAAACTTATTCAAATTCATTTAAAAAATTTTTCAAGGGATGCTATTATTTCATAAATGCAAAGATAATTGTACTTTTATAGATATCGTCAAAAAACGGGGTTGGTTTTAAATATCTAAAAATATATGAAAAATCAAAAAGGAAAACAAAATTCTGAAAAGTCGTAACTCTTAAACCTAATATTGCCAACAAACAAATGGGACTATAACCACGGAACCACGGCGGACAAAATGCATCTCTCCCTTTGTCTTCGTAAAATTTATTGACTCATCGTATAATATTTTTTTTTGGCGCACAACGATTTTTCATTATACTCTGGGATTGATTTACCGCTACGCGAACCGATGGGCCCTATCTCAACATCACCCTGGAACAACACACCCCTCAAACAAGCCCACCCACTCATTTGTATGCTTTTCATTCACAAAACCAAAAAAAAAAAGGCGGGAAAAAGAGTGCCAAATAAACCTTGATAATGACATTCAGCACTGAAAGAGGAAGAAGAGCAGCGCAGAAAAACAAAACAAATGTCTGGCGTCAATGGGTGGGTTTGAAATTTCTGTATTTGGTTTATTTTTTGTTTTGGGGCGGGCTTGCCACTGCCACCACCTGGCAGTTATCCAACGGATTTTGTAGCGTACTGTGGCAAAATTAGAAAATTCCGCCAGCCATCCAAAGTCAAATGTCGAGTCGTCGTTACCATCACCTGTGCGAAATTGCATAAGTTTCGGGCTCCAAACGCTCGTACATCAGCCCATTCTCATTCTCATTCTCATTCACATTCTCATTTGTTTGCCTGCCGCCGAGCCACAAAGTACCAAAGGGAAAAATAATACGAAAAATCAGCTGAGACGAGTATAGCCCACTTAAGCCAAAAAAATCAAGTGCGTTCCCAAGTGCTTTTAGCGGGTGTAAAGTGCGTTCTGGTCGCGTGCTTACATTTTCGAATCGCGTGCCCGTCCATCATTTACTACTGTACTACCAACTCCTCTAGTTACGCGGTGGGCGTGATGTAATTTGCAATAAAAGCAGTTAACTAATTCATCAAACCAATATTGTACCGATGGAAAGTGCTCTTGCCAAGTGCTAATTTTTCGTACATGCATTCGCGCATTCGCCTATAATGGCAAACAATCTGGACGCGTACATAATCAATTTACCTGTTTGTCGTTACAAAATGCCTTGGGCTTTGTTTTTTATTTGTTTGTTTATTTATTTATTGTGTTGGTAAAATCAATTGGCACAAAGTTTGTTTAGAAATTCGCCAAGGCTGTTGGTCATTTCTATAACGGAAAGCGTTTGAATACAGTCAGGAGAGAAAATTATACACAGTCGGACTTTGGTAACTAGGACGTAAAGATTTGAAACTTTAAAGCCTCACAATTTAAATTTCGTTTAATTGATTCCTGTAGCTCAAACTTTCTTTATCTTTTTTTTTTTTGTATGAATGCTTATAAACTCCTAAATTAGGAATACATAAATTATTGAAACAGAATTTACATACTTTTTTCAACAAAAACAAAAATATAAATTATAATTTCTGTTTTATTACAGCGAAAAAAGATTAAATCTTCAAGTAAAATTTTAAATGAATACGATTTTACTTTAAATATGTTGGTCTTACCATCTTCAAAAATATAGAATATTACCATTTTATTAATAATAGAATATATCGCTGAATTGAGTAGTTTTGGCTATCAGTGTTTTCTATTACCAAGAGTTCGATTCAAGGAAGTTCGACTGTAAATTTAAATACCTATTCCTAATCCCACCCAGAAAATGGAAAGCACTTGCCGAGAATTAGATATTCGCGGCTTGTAAGTGTGCGGAATTCGGGTTAAGGACGTCCTTTGAAGTGTTGGAGCTTAGCTCTAGCCTTGTCTTCTCTGCGGGATTTCCACGCCGAGGGCGGAAATTTTTCCATTAGCACTCGTCGGCGGGGAGGCGCTTGCCAGTTTCCTCCGTAAATTGAAGCTAATACGACCGATATATAGGCACTAGCGGTGCTAATCAGTTAGAACCCGCCGGAGAGAGCAATCGCAAATAAATAAACAAGTAAATGGTCCAATCATCTCTCATTTCGTTTAGTTTCGTACAACGCGGCGTATGAGTGTTGTTTTGAAAGCGACTCAGCTGATTTTCATTTCGCCGCAACAGGAAAACAGCTGTTCCGCTCGCTCATTCTCTCTCGCAATTGTTAATCATATTTTTAAATAGACAATAATCGTTTGTTTTGATTTTGGCGAGCGTGCGCGATTTGCTCATTTTTTGTTGATTTTTGTTCGGTGTTTTTTTTTTTTACATTCTGCTGCCATTGACGTCGCTCGCTCTTTTATTTATTTTTTTTTCTGTAGCCGTAGCCCGTCCGTTTTTTCGGTTCGTTTTCGCCGCAGTCGAAAAATCGTCGTCGTCGCCGCCGTTTGCCTCGCATTTTGCACTTTGCGGTCAGCTCGAAATTTTTATTTTGGATTTAAACGTGTGCTCCTCGCCGTCTATATATATCACTATATATAATATCCGTCTATATGTGCGGCCATATCGTAATCGATTCTATCGGGTCCTACAAATAATTAGATTCAAATTGCCAACGTAATTTGACAACAGCCAATAAATAAACAAATAAAAAGGTGTACGAGTTTCGTTTAGATTTCAAAACGCTGAGCTCATTATTTCTGGCTGATTAGCATAAAAATCGTAAAGCTCTAAAGCGGCAGTGAAATAATACAAATTATGTTTCTTACATAGTATAAATGAGTGTTCTTCGATTATCACCTTACCTTTAGTAGTTTAAAGTGAAATAAGCCTGAATAGTGACCCAGTGGCATATTTAAACCATCTTATCAGCCAGCACCGTTTTAAATCCAATCTAATACAATCTCACAAACTACAATTGTTTCGTGGGCTGTGTAGAAGCACCAAATCACGTGCTTATAATTTCAATACTTGTTCGTGTTAATTAGTGTTAAATAGAGTCGCTATCGCGCTTGTTTTCTAGTCGGGCAGAACAATTGTAAATCTGCCCGAATATCATTTTCCCAGCTGTGATTCCCTTACAAATTTATGCTCCACTTTCATGTTATGGAATTTTCAATGGACTCCAAAAAAACTAAAAGGTTTGTTTGGCATTTTGGATTTCTGCATTACGAAACTCTACAATTATTTTTGCGTACTGAAAAGGCGATAATGAAAAGAACGGGGTGACAAAACATGTATCCAGGAAATGTTTGGTTTACAGACGATAAAAATAATATGTGATAAACGATTTGAAGGTTTCGACTGTTTGTCGAAGTTCAAGTTTGTGTGAAGGGGATGAAGAACCACAAAAGTTTACATGGTATCGGTATATAAGTTATCTTATCGGGGTGATTACGAAATTCTTATAAATTGTTTTGTTTTCGCTGTCACTTGCTGGGCAGATTATCGAGAAAAAAAGCGGCAAAAAAATTGACTACATGAGAGTTCAAGGGCGCAGATTGATGGATTAATCTTTTAGATAAGATAAATATTTGGCGATTCTTGAACATAAAATTGTTTTTTTTTTTCAAAATAACTTAAAAACAGCATACACACCTCAGATAACTTTAAATTTGTCTTGTGTTTCCACCAAATTGTTTGAAAATTTCGTTTTAATTTTACAAAGCCAATTCAATGTAAAATCATCCTCTTATCGCCCTCTTGTTTTTTTAGTGTTCTCATAAAGAATCGTTTTTTATTAACTTTAACTCGTTTCTGTTGTTGCCAAATTTCCTTCTTATCAATAACAATAAAGCTTGATTTCCTATCAATTGCCATAAACAACTGGATTTGCGTCGATTTAATTAAATGAGGATTTGTTAAACCGTTTTTCATAGCTTTTTTTTGTATTTGACCCTTAAACTTTTTCTGAATTTCCCATAAATAACAAGAGCATTCTTCAAAGGAGAAAAGCAACAAGTGAAAATCTATGGCATACTCAAAATTTTCAACAGCGACATAAAAAAGCAGCTAAAAATATTTCCATGCGCCAAACTATAGATATAATTTTTTCTACGAAATCGAACAAGAAGTAGGAAAACAAATAAGACTATTCCTTATATGTTTCCGTGCACGATATTGAAAACTGCTAAGGTTTTTTGGATTAGTGTCGATAATAAAGCAAATACATGATTATGTCGTCGTTTCTTTGTTATTTACAAAACATTTTCCGCTTAAAAATAATATTATTATACTCAGCTTTATATGAATATAAAAAAAAAATTATTTTGAATACTTAAAATAAAACAAGACAGAGATACGCAAAAAAATGTATTATTTGCTATCAATTATATTTTGCGAACATATGACTAATGGGTATTTGCGAGTCGAACTCCGATAAATCTGTTTGCTTGCCTTATTTTCCTGCCATTGTTGCAGTTTTTGTTTAAAACTTATTTCGTTTTATTTTTGATTTGACTTGGCCCAGTCCGATGGATTAATCGGTTTGCTGCGAGTTATTTGTTCGGGTTCGTCGAACATCTGAAAAGTGGCGGGGAATCGTGTTGCTTGCGTTTTTGTTGCTGTTGTTATATGACACATCCAGAGAGCTCTTATAAGACGTACGTTTCGTTTGGGACGATTTTGGTGAGCGTGTTAATACGGTATTAATAAAGCGAACGTATATACATATGTTTTCTCACATTGTTCGAGTATTCGCTCTGAACTTTTCCCTTTTTCACAAACATATGTGTTTAGTGAAATGTCAAACATTTTCCAGCCCATTCCTCACATTATTTATTCCATTTCTGATTGCGCACAACATTTATTTGTCTGGTCTGTGCTGTCTTAAAGCGATTTCCTTGAAGGAGATTTCACGACTTTTGCTGCAAAGTTAGGGATCAACCTTTGCTGTCCCCTTAAGAGCCTCCTAATTTTGCCTTGTACTTCAACTTTCTCAATTATTCACGGAAAGCGGCGACGGAAACCTTTACCCTGAACTTTAACAGACCTTCGGTCGGAGCTCAAATGACACATGGCAAATCGTTTGGACTACGTTTGGTAGTGGACATCTATTATTCACCGGTTACATACAATAATACTTGACTTGGCCATAAAGGACGCTGGTCTATTGATTGAATTCGATTTGAAAAGAATTTCGGCTTGGACGGCCTTCCTTCCATTTAAATAATAGATTGGGGCAATTGATGGGTAATCTTTATTTGTAGAATTACATTTTATTTTTGAAAGTAATATTCAGAAATGACTGACAATCAAAGTCGAGTATTCTTGCTTATAATTTAGAGTTTAACGATTTCGAATCTTTAAATAGAGTGACTTTATTGCTTACAAACACATAAATAACAATTTCAAGCAAACTTAAAATATTTGATAACATTTTCGCACAACTTCCATGGGGTTTTTGGAAATCTTATTCTCAAAATAATTTTTGTAGAATTTATGCTTCATACATATTACTGATTTGGTTTCAGTTCTTATCACCTTCATATCAATACAAAGATATGGGGTGCAAGAAGGAAAACAAAATCATCAATTGTAATTATTGTTTTGCATATTCTCCAGAGACGGAGTGCGTTTGACAGATGTATTGATGATATTCCATATGGCCATATGGCAATAATAAGTTTACAGTTATTTCTTGGCAATTTAGATACAGAAAACAAATTATTGAATGATAACACGACACGATTCAGTCCCGAAATTCCGAATTGGGCCCATAAAGGGAGTTCGTTTCGTATTCTCTTCCTAATTTGAGTTTTTGGGGCGTGTTCTTGCCACACCCCCACACTTGATGATGATTAAATTGTTGATGTTTGCTGATGATAATTTCTATTTACAGATTTCGCTTTATAGGTGTGTCCTAGAACCAAGGTTGGGTAAACAAATCAAAAAAAAAAAAAACAGATCACAAATCAAAAATTCACACAGTATATATCGCTTATAAGAAAATATATTTAGAATGCCAAAACATTTAATAAGTGTCACAACGTTTTTAATTTGGTAGAAACATACATATATCACAGAAATATCTATGAGATGTTTGTGTTTATAAGGTGTAAAACAACATTTCTTTGCCAAATCATTAATTTAGTTTAAACTTTTTTTCTTTATATTTTTACCTTTAAAAAGCGTATTAGTTTTGTATTTTTAATGCAACTTTAAAGAAACGCGGTGCCATAAAAATAACATATAAATTAAAAATAAACATATGCAATAGGTGTCTTAACTCAAACCCTTGCCAATTTAGCTGACATCATGTGAGCTAGGCTATTTTATGATTTATGCCTATAGAATGATTCATTTTTGGGACTCTATCTGAACATGTAATATAAATAACTGATAAGTGTAATCCGTTCAATCATAAAACCGATAATGATAATGTTGTTTTGTTCTTTTTTTAACCAGGCACAAATCAAAACCCAAATGAGCAGCACCTGAGCGATCCGGCTGGCTCGCCCTCCACCGCCAGTCCCAATAACAACAACACCGCGACAGCTGCAGCAGCAACAACAACATCAACAGCAACAACAACAGGGACCGCTACAGCGGGAGGAGCGGGCGGAGGATGCGCAGGGGGCGTGGCGACACCAACAAAGAGCCCCCAGCGTAACGCTTTCCAGGAAGATGCTTATCAGGCAAACGCGGCTGGCGGCGATAGCGTCGATAACGTTGAATCAGCCCAATCGGAAGGCAATCCGAGCGGTGGATCGCCCGGCCAGCGTCACTCGATAAACTCGGCGGAATACACATCCACGCCGAAGACCAGTCGGAATGGTCCGAGTAGCACGACCGCCAGTGGGACAACTTCGCCCATTAATTACCAGCTGGCCGGCGATGACTATCCGTATGGCATAGAGTATGAGTCACAGCAACTGCAATACCAGCAACAGCAACATCAGCAGCAGCAACAACAGCCGCAACAGCAGCAACAGCAGCAACTTTTGCCAGTTAGCGGAGTGGAGCAATCGCCAGCAATCACCTACCAAAGTTTGCCGGCCAGTCGCCAGAGTTACGCTTCACCGCCAGCTCTGGTGATTCCCCAGCGGCAGTCACTGCTTCCGTGGGGCGCCCATTCAAGGAGCTCGATCATCAACGTCCTGCCCAGCTACACTCAGGCCGAGATGCATGCTCTGGCCGCTAGCGTGGCCAGTGTGGAGATCTCCGCTCCACGGCCTGGTGAGATTGTGATGCGTAACCTTTTCAGCGATTTTACTGTCCAAGCGGAGAAGAAGATCGAGCTGGTGATGCTGGAGAGTGCCGACAAGAATCTATCGAAGCTGCTGCAACGCGGTGAGGATCAGCAGTTTGATCAGCTACTATCTGCACTGGGTTCCGTGGCTGAGCACTGTCTGCCCTCGTTGCTGCACACTTTGCTCGCGTGGCATCGCCGCCAGTTGTCCGACATGGAGATTAAAAACGACCTGAAGAAACCACCGTCGAGTGGTAGCAACTCGCAGGCGGCGAGCAACAAACCCACAGTGGATCTGGATTTCCAGCTGCAGCGAAGGGAAGCGGCTGTAGAGTTCATTTTCTGCCTGGCTCTCATCGAGATCCTCAAACAGCTGCCCTATCATCCGGGTCACGAGGATCTGGTGCGCAGCATCGAGAATCTGGCCTTCAAGCACTTTAAGTATAAGGATGGGCTGCAGAACAATCCAAATGCCATTAATATCCACATGATCGCCGATCTGTATGCAGAGGTAATTGGCGTGCTGGCCCAAAGTCGGTTTGCATCGGTGCGCAAGCGCTTTATGAGCGAACTGAAGGAGCTGCGCGGCAAGGAGGTGTCGCCCACGACCACCCAGAGTATCATAAGTCTGCTGATGGGCATGAAGTTCTTCCGTGTGAAAATGGTGCCCATCGAGGAGTTCGAGGCCTCGTTTCAGTTTATGCACGAGTGCGGCCAGTACTTCATGGAGGTGAAGGACAAAGACATTAAGCATGCATTGGCGGGACTGTTTGTGGAGATTCTGGTTCCTGTGGCGGCGGTGAGTTCAAAATCATTTAGTGTTTTATACTATTGATAATAAGCTACTAAATTATATCTTTCAGGCCGTCAAGAACGAGGTAAATGTGCCCTGCGTAAAGAACTTTGTGGAACTGCTCTATGTGCAGACTTTGGATGCTTCAACGAAGTCCAAACATCGTTTGGCCCTCTTTCCGCTGGTCACCTGCCTGCTCTGCGTCTCACAGAAGACCTTCTTCCTGACCAACTGGCACTATTTCCTGGCCATGTGTCTGAGCAACCTAAAGAATCGCGATGCCAAAATGAGTCGCGTGGCTCTGGAGTCGTTGTACCGTCTGCTCTGGGTCTACATGATCCGCATCAAGTGCGAGTCCAACTCAGCCACCCATTCCCGCCTCCAGAGCATTGTGAACTCCCTGTTTCCCAAGTGAGTTTTGGCACGCATTTGAAACCCTTGCCGATTTTTGAACACTTTTAAGCTATTTTGAATTATAAACAGCTACTAGCTTTTTCTTTTTCATTTAACAAATATGAAAAACCAAATTAAGTAACTAAAAAAAATTATTTACATATCTGCAAGGGTATATCATGGGTTGCTCATTGAATAGTAACTATGTTAAATTATTGCAAATCCCTACTAACTTATTTAACTTACAGAGGTTCCAAAGGAGTAGTGCCGCGTGACACCCCGCTGAATATCTTCGTTAAGATCATCCAGTTCATCGCCCAAGAGCGTCTGGATTTTGCCATGCGCGAAATCGTCTACGATCTGCTGTGCGTGGGTCGCTCCATCAAGCTGATCCTCAATCCAGAGCGCATGAGCATTGGACTGCGAGCCTTCCTAGTCGTCGCCGACTCACTGCAGCAGAAGGCGGGTGAGCCGCCGATGCCCAGGACGGTTCCAGCCCTGCCATCTGGAAACACACTGCGTGTGAAGAAGACGTACATCAACAAGATGCTAACGGATGACACCGCGCGGAGCATTGGCATGTCAACGTACTTCCCACATGTACGTCGGGTTTTTGTGGACATCTTGAGGGCTTTGGATGTGCACTACGGACGTCCATTGATGATGACTAACACGCAGAACCAGAACAAGGAGCCCGACGAGATGCTGTCCGGTGAGAGGAAGCCGCGCATCGATCTCTTCCGGACCTGTGTGGCTGCCGTGCCGCGATTGATACCCGATACCATGACGGCTCACGAACTGGTGGACCTGCTTTCCCGTCTGACTGTTCACATGGACGAGGAGCTGCGAATTCTGACGCACCAGTCGCTAACGACTCTGGTCATAGACTTTCCGGATTGGCGTCAGGATGTCGTGCACGGTTACACACAGTTTCTGGTGCGCGACGTCACCGACACCTATCCGCAGCTGCTGGAGAACTGCACACGCATCCTGTTCAACTTCCTCAACATCTGGCGGTGTGCCATAATTGTGAACGGCAATAGCACCACCAGTGCTCCGAGCGTGTCAGCAAGTGCGGCAAACACAGCCACACAGCCCAAAGTGGCCGCAGCCATCTGCCACAGTGGGAACAGTGGTGCAGGGTCCTGTGGTGCAGGTGCAGGGCACAGCGGCAGCTCCGGCCAAGGACACCGCCAGCAGTCAGTTGTCCAAGCAACAGCATTTGAATACGGCCAGCAGTGCCGCCTCCAGCATCACCACCTCGAGCGGCATGTCGAGCATCACCCAGCACACAGTGCTGAATATGGCCAGCGATGTGGCCAAAAAGAATGAGATTCCGCTGGCCACCACTCTGCATTTCGTTGAGGGTTTTGCCTTGGTCTTGCTCTGCAACTATCGTCCCTATCTGCGCAAACTGGCCGCCATGATCCTCAAGGAGGTGAAGAATCTAATGCGTGCACTGGGCATCCCGGAAACGGAACCGCCTCTCATCGATGTCATGGATCGCTGTGTGCCGCCCATCGTCGAGAAGTGCCTGCCACTGCTGCCGCAGACGGAGAAGACGGCCATTCTGAATGCCAATTGCATTGACCTGCAGTGGATAGCGGAGAGGTCGAGTGGAGTGTGGCTGGCGGGTCTAATAGATGGTAGGCAGTGACATTAAATCAATTATTGTTATACGGATATAATATATACTTGTATTCTTTGCAGACAACTCGAAGTCCTCCACGTCTACGCTCAACCTGTCGCAGTCTAGTTCAACGGCGAATGCCTCGGCTACGCTGGCCAGCTCACCGCAACCCCCCTTCGATCCCTGGGCCACCTGCTTGTTTGGACTGCTGGAAAGGCAGCGCATCCTGCAGCAATGTCCATCGGCGGTGGCTCAGGCCTGGCCAATTTGTTTCACGCGTCTGAATGCGCTGTACAGTGTCATAGATCCCACGTAAGTTTCAATTAGCTTAACCCTGCCTTGACATCAAATTGATTATTTGAACTTCCTGCTGTGCAGCCCCGTGAGCGACAATCGGGCTTCATTGCTGCGAAGCTCGGCGCCCACCAAGAAAGTGCCCACCGAGAGCCAAAAGGATTCGTATCTGCGTCTTTGGAGGAACCAAGTGGCATGTGCCATGCGATTGGTGCCTCAAATCCCCAGTGTTGCCGTTCGTTGTGCGTCACCTGATTTGAGTTTGAGGTGAGTAGTGAGTAGTGAGCCTTCAACAAAGCATTTGTAAATCATTTTCAAACAGAGAAAAAAAATACAACTTCCAAACTGTCATCAAATGTGTTTTTCAAAATATGACATAGTTGCTGGATTTTAAATATAAGCTCGATAAGTTAATTTTATTTTAAGTAAATTGATTTAAATTCTACCAAATCGATGGTCAGTTTTTGTGTTATTTTTCTCTGTGCATTTTATTGTATCCCTTCACTAACCGCATTCCAATTTTTAATCAAACAAGACACGTCATTACTTCTGTTTGACTAACACTACGAATTCAATTACATTCGGCACGAATTTGCATGTAGTATTTGTATACTCTTGATGTGCTTTGTTATTGTTGTTGAGTGGGTGTCAAATAGAAAAACCTAGCACCACATGCAAATCCATTTTATGTTTTGTTTTCTGTCCAACCAACTTTTCACTGCATTCGGTCTAATTGCGAGAATGGGCTTGACTCTGTTTTTAGTTTGTGTGAGAGGCATAATAACAGATACCGAAACATGAAGTCCGCAGTCACATATGTATAGTTTGTTCTTAAATAATGGATTTTTGTCTTACTTCATTTGCATTTTAATCCGCATCAGCTTTAATATGCCATTAGCTGTGTTTGCCATCTGCGTTACGCATAAGTCACATTGTGTGTTTAGCTGAATTGTTTTGCCTGCATGCACTCGACTAGACTTTGCTGAAATTTGTGTATCATTTTGCATATAGAATATAATGTCGCACATCAGGCTTCACAATCACAAACAATGGGACACCATTGTCAATATTTGTGTACCCCATCGTTTATTAGTTTATTAGGCTGTTTATTATTTAAGTGTAAAATGTTAAAAGGGAAAGACGAAAGTTTAACGAACAAGTAACAAATAAGTTCGTACATTGCTCATACATTAATTGAAAAAAATTTTCAGCAAATTATAAAATTGAGATTTTAAATGTGCCAATGCTAAAGAAATAAATACTAAAATTATCAGATTTAAGGAATAAATAGGTTAAAATAAAATCAAAATAGGTCAGTGTAAAATCAAATTTTCAGGAAATTATAATTATAAATTTGTTCAAATTTGGTTTCATCACCAAGTTAGAATTATAAAGTTGGTTGGGGAATGTAAATTAAATAAATAACGTTATTAGTACAGCGTAAGTATTTAGTAACATAGGAATCGCGGATTTCTTTGAAGCACACTTTTAATAAATTCAAGAACACAATTCAATCAATTCAACAATATGATTTGAAACTTTGATAGCTATTTTAACATTCATTTCGCAACCAGTTTATTGCTGTAGTAAATCATCGTAAATGTATTTTAGTAGGTTTTTCTTTAAAGATTTAACTTAATTAACTTAAATGTGAACTATTGCAACCCACAACACCAATCCAAAATCCCACACAAAACACATTCATCACCTCAGTTTGCAAATGTTGCCCGGTGGAAAATGTCGATAAAAGGGGTGAATTTCATAAAAAAATCCACTTCCACACCCAACCACCACATGTGTCCGTGAAGGTCAAAGTCCATGTCCACATCAACAGAATATCCCATGGACGGCGGACATTCAGATTGGCTATCTATCAATTTGCCATGATGAAAATTCTGTGGAAATGCGTACATTAAATATTGATCATATAAATCGAATTCGAATCATCACAAGTCGTTCAAAACCCATTAAACCTGCTGTTTATCATAGATATTGATATGGATTGTAATTTATAGTTTACAAGATCAGTCGGACTCGCGTTCGCTGTCCGATTCCCTGGACAATATACCATCCAATGTGTTTGGGCCCGAGGGAATCGTCACGCGTTTCACGCTGCCACTCTCCTATGGACGCAAAGAGGCGCGCCAAAAACGACTTGGGTAAAGCAAATACAACCGAAACCAAAACCAAATTAAAACCAAACAATAAATAGTGCAACCAAATACCTGCTAAACCGTAAACTTATTTTGCATATGTTTACCTAACTATGAATAAGAATGCAAAATAAGTATGTTATGGCTGCGTGGTTTATGTTTTTATGTGTGTATGTAGCTTTGGCATGTTGTTTAGCATTTTTCCAAAAGTTAATTTGCTATTCATTTTCATATTTAATTTAGCAAGAATTTTGATTTGATTTTTAAAAATTTTAATTTAAATACCTATGGGTATATTTGTAAATATTTCTAAACATTTTATTTTATTTGGAATTGTGCTTGGTTAATGAGAATATGTAGCTTTGATTCTCTTTATTTTAAAATTAAAAAAGCTTACATTTTGTTTTAGTCTTCACATAAACAACTCGTTTTGTTTAAAATTCGTTTTAAATTTTATTTTTGTCTGTTTTTATCGACAACTAAAGAGCTGAATTAATTCTAGAAAGGCCGATAAACCAGAGTATTTCTTGCTCAGTCAAGTGAAAGTAATTACATACATAGATATTTTCCCATTTTCATTGGCTTGGCTTTCATTGAGATCTTGCCGTATAATTGGGCAAACACAGCTCTTCTCCCTTCATCTTTTTTCTATGCAACACAGCTCCGAACAAGTTACGCCCCTTGTTTGCAGTGAACTGATAAATAATGTTGAGACAAGTTTGTTTATTTTTCATATAGCGCATGTCAGCTAGTTTCCCCGCAATTCCCAAAAACCCTCTGACCGAAAAATCCAAAAAAGCTTGATTTGGCTTCATGTTCGCTTTTCAGCAGCAAAAAAATGTACATGTATATGAAATTGTTATTTGCTTTCTGTCATTTATTATTATTCGTCCTGGCCGACCCTCGCAAACAGACAGGGAAAATCCAGGTCAAAAAAAAATAAAATGGGTTTTAATTGAAAGAAGATTTCGAATTTAATATTCATAATGTTTATTATTGCACGGCAGAAAAAGTGAAATTGCGTAAGTGCAGGGGCCGTGATCCTGTACGTAGTAAATGTAAATTACTGCCTGGAATTTGAGTTTGTCAAGTGAGCGGATTTAAGAGACCAGTTTAAATCGCAGTAACCCTTATGGACTCTCGCTAAACGATGACCTTGCCAAGGCAGCACCAAAGCACCCACAGCCAGAAAGCGACATTAACAGAAATTACTGCCACGGAGAGTGGAGCGCTCGCTGTTTGACACTAAAATCCATGGCCGTAAATTTGTTTTACAGCTCATCGCCGGACTCCCTGAACGCCGATCGCAGTGACAAGTCGGCGATGGGTAGCGCCTCCCCACACGCCCTCTACAAACTGGTGGTTCCGCTGCTCCGCTGCGAGGTCGTGGATGTCCGGGATGCGGCAGTGAACGCCCTGGGCCTGATAAACCACGATGCGCTCAAGTAAGTCTCTAAGCCACATCTAACTTGATGTTCCCCTTTTGACAACATGTGTTCGTGTGCGTGTCTTCTGGCAGGGATTTAATGGAGGAGCTGGTGGTGTACATCCGGGAGGCGGTGGATCGCAAGCAGGAAAACATGCGAAGGAGGCGGAGACGCGATGCCCTGCGCCTGCAGGTGGTGCGAGTGCTGGAGAAGATTGCCGAGAACGGAACATTTGGTGTGAGGTAAGAAATACTACAGGGATACACAAGGTCAAACCACAATTTATATGGCTTTCTTATCTAATGTAAACAATAATGATGCAATCAAAAATAAAAACCACAATTTATTTGGTTTTAATTATCTAATGTAAATAATAATGGTGCAATCAAAACTAAAAGATTAAAAGTTGTCAACTAGATGAAAGAAATCAAATAAATTAACAAAACGAAAGTACAAATTAAAGTTGAATTTCCATAACTCAAACTTTTTAAAGTTGTTAAGGCAAAAGGAAGCAAGTGAAATGTATTGCATAAATTAAAGTCTAACGCTAACTTCTTTTGGTGGGAGATGATGCTTTGAACTGTGGAAACTCGGCTGTATTTGAAGTAATTAAAGTGCAATCGTATTCCATAGTTTGTTTACCAGACATTTTTCTGTTTGTAAATGTTGCTAATATACCGAGAACTTTACTTCACCCATTTGCAGCACCTGTGTGCTGGAACGCGACACGATGTCGCTGCATCCCACCTTCGTGGAGTACATCGAGGGGGCCATGGCCTATCTAATGGCTGAGACGGACAAGGATAACCTAAGCATTCGCGAAGTGAAGGCTCACTTTTGCAATTTCATACGCAAGATGATTAAGAACTTCTCACGTAAGTGCTCAAAGTCCTGACAGGCTGTCGTCGCCACAACTTTGGCGGCGTATCCATCTGCTACAACTGATTGCCTGTTCATTCCCCTTAGTCGAATCCTGTGCCACGCTGCTTTCTCGGGTCCTCAAGCGTAATCTGTTCAATTTGTTTGCCGCATGGTGCGGCAATTTTTCCAAGCCGCTGGGCATTACCATGCAGATTGGCCAGACCCTCGAGGAGGAGAAGCTGCAGTTCAGCGCCCTGCAGGCAAGTATTATACCAGAACAAGGCCGCATCTCGATTATTTCTTCTCCAAGTTTTGTGCACCGTTAAAAATTGTGCTCTAAATTATGGCAAAATTCTGTGTTTTCTGTTCATGTTATGATTTTATAGAATCTATACCTTCTTACCTTTGTAGTATTTAATATCTAGAAAATAGTTTCTAGTTGTTAAATACTAAACATATTAAATGCTTCTATGCTGCTTTAATATTTATTTCTAATATTATAATATAATTACACTGGCTTACAAATTTAAAACGACGAAATTCTCCGAGATCAAAACTTGAGTTTGGCTCCCAATTTAAGATAAAGAACGTTCTATTTTTTTATTTTTATTATTATTTTATTTTTAATCTCTAGTTATGTTAAGACAATTTGGGTAACGATATCTTATTTTACTACAAATAGAAAGTTCTTCAACTATCTTATATATGTTGTAAGGATAGGTTCGTGCTAGGGCACGACAATGTTTGTAAAAGTAGTCAAAACTAAAGTTGCTTATGCTTAAAATCCGAATATTAAGACCTATAACCACTATTACATTTCTGTGTACTTTTCTTCTCCGTTTGCTCTTTAGGCCATGTCCGCTCTGCTCTGTTGCGGTCACATCTTCTATGCGCCTCATCTCCAAGATGACGGCATCATATACAAGTGGCTGGATCTGCTGCTGACCTCCAAGGACGAAAAGGTAAACCGCCAACCACTTGTTCCTCCACTTGAACTGCAATTAAAGCGGAAGTCACTTTCACAGATTTACCAACTGGCCCGGGACACAGTTGTGCTGCTGCTGGAATCAAATCCGGATATGGGACAGCTCCTGGAGTGGGTCATAGATCGGTGCTATACGTCGACACCGCGCGAAGCTGATGCCTGCTTCCTTGCCCTGGCCTCGATCTTCAGCGCCAAGTAAGTGCATGGAAACGACACATTAAACTTGAACCCGGCTGCCGCTTAATATGTAATCGCCTTACGCGTTGCCCCTTACTCCGCCCGCCACTTGCGGCGGTAATCACATCGCCCATATAACCAGGGATTGGGATTGGGATTGGGATTGGGGGGATGAAGGACCAAAATCCCAGTGTCTATGGCACACTTAAGTAGCATTTCACGTGTCTGCGAGCAATGGAAACTCTTTTTAAATTTACGTACACACACATGAGTGGATGACAGCCTATTTGTTCAGGCACATTTTTTATTTCCTTCCGCTTTCTGTTGTTTTTTTTTGTTCTGGCTTGGCCATTATGGCCATTATGGCAGCGAGCGGGGATCGTTTATGCAAGATAAACAGCTGAATATATGAAGCATGGCATGCACGGCTAATTGCATTTAATGCAACTGAATTCGGCAAACAAATGTTTCACAAGCAATGGCTTTGTTTAGGTGTGGGCCTTTCCGAAACAGTCCGAAAGCATAGTTTAATTTGTTTTACTAATTATTTACAAATTTCCATTCATTTTGTATTAATGTATTTGATGAGCCATGTTTGCTTTTGATCTTATTAAAATAAATATTCTATATAAACGTAAAAAGCGTATATGTATGTTGCTAAAAAAAACTTTGTTTGCTTGTACGATTCTAATGAAAATGAATAACCTATTATAATAACCAAATCGCCCGCCACACCGCAGCTTAAAGTTTACATTTGTAATTAGTCGACATTTGTGAATGTCGAAGGATTTTAGTTCGCTGTTATAGTAACCAGAGTCACTAGTTTGCGGTTTGTCCTTGTGTCTTTGTGGTTTTGCCTATAACCGAAAGCCATAGGCACAATATATACACATCTAAACCACCTGAGACGACCATGTGGGGTCTTTGCCGGCTGGCTATGGTCTTACTGCAGTGCGCGTGCTGTGGTTCTTGGTTCTGAACTAACTTGTCTCAGAATACAAAAGTATTTGATTACGTCATATATTAATACTCAACATATTTAGAAACATGAAATTGGCTACAGGGTATTTAACATGCATATAGTTCGACTGAAGAATTTACCCTTGTTTTTGTTTGGCTGAATTAAATGCAGCATTTGGTCAGCGCGCGTGGCATTTCCAACATTTTTTTTCGCTTGATTTTTTGTGGCAGGTGGCGTTTGCAAGCCGTTTGCATATCGTCGAGTATACCATTTTAATTTTCATCGATAGTGTGACACATTTTTTAAATTGTTGACCAGATTTAAAGGCGTTGAAAGCAATTTTGCCAAGCATTGATTGATTATATCCAAACAGTTTTGGGTCTCGGTTGCTTATCGCAGGCAACTTGTGCCCAAAAACTTCGACTATTTGAACAGACTGCCGTTTGTCCCTGAACTTTGATCTTAACGACCATTTAGCTTTAAAATATACATGGGATATATTCAGCTCTGCACTTTCTGTTTTCATTTAAACTCTTCAAGAGACAGAAGAGAGAAAATACAAAAAGTAAACCACAGCATACATTGTAGCGTTGATGGCATGTGTTTGTGGGGATGCAAAGCGAAAATCGATTTGTGTAAATTATTCAGTTTACTGCAAGCATGAACGCAAGGTTAAGTGGGTGGTTCTTGTCCGAAAGTGTTTTTCCGCACCCAGGGCTACAAATTTGTGTGGATGCAAACAAATAGTTGGAAGCGGGCTACGACATTTTAATGGATCTCTCGGCCATTGGTTGTGGTGGTGGCTTTTCTGGTTACACCAAGTGGCAGTTCGAGCAGCAACTGTTGACGGTTGGCACGTTGGGCGTGAGCCGTGTTAAACATTACCCGCAATATGTTCAGCACACAACCGCAGAACCGCAGGCCAACTTTGTAACTTGTCCTGTAACACCAACCCCACTTATTAAGGTTTTTGGCTTTCCTTCCATTTCAATTACAGGGAGTATCCGTGCGACCATTACACATCTGTGATAACAGTGACGCTCCTGATGACAGGCTGTCCCCGTGTGGAGGTGCATGCAACGGCGTTGCAATTGCTGCAGATCCTGGACAAGCGATTTTTCGGCAGCGTGGTGGGCACTCTGCACAGCGACAACGAGAAAGGTATGAGTTTTCCCTTCTGACATGGCAACTAACGCGGGGTGATGGCAATAAAATAAAAATTAATTGAAAATGTCAAGTAGAACATTGCTGTGGAATGGAAATCTACAGGCGGCGATTTTATAAGGTTTGAAACTTTAATACTGACAAAGCTTAATGTTCTTGATTGATAAAACAAAAAAAAAATTTAATTCGGTAACATATATGTCTTAGTGAGTTTTCAATTCTGCAAATAGCTAAGATCTAAAAATCAAATGTTTTTTAAATTGAAAAAGACCAAAGTTTTCGTTTATTTGCATAAAGAGCCAAAAACAAAGCAAATTATACAAATAATAAATTCGATGTACGTTTAGTTTTACAGTTTAAACGCAAACGATTTTGGAATTGATATCATTGCTTTGTAACACTGATTGATTCTACTTCAAAGACTAGAAGGGAAAATTCACCAGAATTTATACTTGTACTGAGAAATTCCTAATTCCCACTGTACTCACAATACGTCAAGGGTTGGGCTACATATAAAAGTACGAAAACAAGTTGTCTGATACTCAAACTCTCAGACGAGTAAAAATGTGTTTTTCACTTTCGAGGAAAGCCCATCCTCGTTTGCTAAATTTCCCAATACGGCAAATGTTGTTTATTCTCCTTGTTTGTTGAAAATTTAATTTTGCATTTTAACTTCATAAATGTACGTACCATCATTTTATCGTTTTACTTGGCTGTGGATGTACACATTTTATTGCATAACATATGAAGCTTGAACAAGCTTTGTAAGCGCTCCCACAATTGATCTGATGGTGTTGAAGTTTGATTTGCTGTATATCTTTTTAATCCTTCGAAGCTTATTGTTAATCTCAAAATGTGTTTTTCTATAAAATTGAACCAGCAATTTGGTTTTCCATTTCCTTGAAGGGCTATTATGTTTTTAAATAGCTAAATTTAGATTTTTGCACTTGAACTATTTTAGTTACCTTTTGCAAAGTTATTTGTTTACCTTTAAATGTTAGCAACCCACCTAAAAGCAGACCCTGACCTTTTTTCTGCCTTCGCACTAAGCTGATGAAGTTTGTGTTTATTTTTTTATCGAGGATGCTGCAGTACAAGCTTAGTTCTGTAAAGTTAAAAAGATAATAATAAATCCTTGACATTGGGTAAGCAGCGGTAAATGAAATTGGCTTAACTCGGAATTTAGCCGTCATTGCCAAATTTAAATTGCTTTAGGCTGCCATTTAAAGTTGATTAAACGCAATTGCCCTATTTAGGATTAGTCAATTGGAAAATGGTTTAAGTGCTTGCTGTGGCGAAGTGGGAAATCCAATCAAAACTCATTTCTGCTGGTTTTTCATTGAACGAAACTAACATTTATTACTTGTGTACATACATTTTATCGTTGGTTGGTTAGACAGGAGTACATTTGAATTAATCTAATCTATTGGGTTTTACGTTTGACGTTTTCAATTTGTATTTGTGGTAAGCAATTAGTTAAATAAGCGTGCGGATTTTAATTGGACTAGGCTTTATTAATAGACGTAAAGCAAAACAACAACTAATAATTTTATTACTACATGATTATTTAAACACTTAAATTCATGTAATGTGGTGTATACAATACATTCCTTAATATTGATTTTTATTTTTATTTTCATTTTGCTTGGCCTTGACAAACATCACAAACAAATCTTTCGCTTTTGTATCTTTACTTTGTATACTAATTTTTACTTTCCTCGTCCTCTTATTATTTAACGTTTTCTGATATCTATTGTAATTAAAAACGAAATTCCTGCTTATCCCGCGGCGTATTTTGCAATTTCACATCTTCCGTTGGCCTTTAGAGCCTCTAAGTTAATTTCTGTGTAAGCTCTGCTATTTATTTGAGGGGATGCAATTCGTGCATTTCGTTCCAACAATGCTGCGTCATCATACGACGGCGGGTGGAGGTGCCAGTATTACGACAATATTCTGAAACTGAAAAGAAAAAAAAGAAGAAAAAAAGAAAAAAATAGCATGTGAAAATGTAGTAAATTGAGTGCGGTGAACTCTTTCATAAGTGGAATACTTCTTAGAATTTCAATTACCAAAGCAAAGAACCCATTTAATGTTTGTAAATGTAATTAAAATTTCATGGCTCTACATTAAAATATTTCTAGATGCAGGTAGCTCTTGGGTACCCTAAAACAACTTAGGGTAAACTTGTATCTTTCAAATATATTTATAATTATAGCTTGGGCTTTTTTATTTTATTGTTTTTGCTTTTCGAAATTAAAATAACTCCTAAAACAACTTTTTTTATTCTGTTTACAACTTTAATGCTAAGCCTTACAATATATAATTTGTTAAATAATATAATTTTTCATTTTTGGTTTTACAGATTATCCGCCTTTGAAAAAGCGTAAAACAGAAATAGTTATCCATTGGCATTTTTTTCCGAATCAAAAATGTATTATTTATACTTAATCCGCAATTGTTTATGTTTTTTCCATTCTTATTTGGGTGTCCGTTTCAATCCTTTAATGTGTACCTGGAATTTACGTCGTCAGTCGAATTTGAATCCCAGCGGGGAGCACAAAAGTTGACTATAAATTCAGTACTTTGGGGTTTCAATGGGCTGCTCAACGGGTTTTTTGGCTTATTTGCGCGCCAATTTATTAGCCTTCCGATAGGACCAAATGTCCGGATCCAAATGCTGAACAAATCGGATATAAGGCCCCTGCAAAACGCAGAGAATCATTGGGTCTTTGTTGGCTAATTTAACAGACAGCAGGAGCACATATTTATTTGCTTTGTTTTCATCGTTATTTTCCTGGAAATATTGTGTTTCATGGCAACCTGAGCTAATCAATCATCCGTGTCGAAAGCTTGAAAAAGTGCCAATAAATTCAGACCAGCGGCATTTTCCAACAAATTGTATGCCTTGTTTGCATTTATTTCCTTATGATCTTTGCACTGGGTAATTATGGTTATCCTTCAAAAGCAATTGTACTCTCGAAATTGCTTTAAACTCACCGCAAATTAAACATTTATTCCTCAGCTTGACATTCGACACACTTTATCTTTTCGGGTTGTCAACAGTGGAGATGTAAAAATAAATTTTGGCCACTTCAGCATGTTGGGTAAAATTCCACCCTCTTTTCCTTTTGCCTTAAACTTTTTGTTGATTATCATGTGTGGATATTTGTGGCCTGGCGAGATTAATGATGACGTTCTTCGACTGTCCTTGACGCGTGCTTGATGCTTACTCAGCTTTTGTGTGACACGTTTTTATTCCTTTTCCAGTAAGTTATTAAATTATACCATCAACTTCTCGCGTCAACACAAGTCTTCCTACCGCCCTTTCAAATGGAAGCCATCGAAATCTTAAGTGAATTGCTGTGTTGATTTGTTTTTTCAATTAATAGTCATACCTAAATTTCTAGGTACGCTCATATCTTGAGGCTTTCAAATCTACAAAGCTGCTGCCTATGACATTCTGCTTGACAGCTGCTTGATATTCTGAGAACAAATCATTTTAAACGAGTCCATTTAAGACAATGCTTCCTAGAATGGAAGGTCAGGATAGTCGTTACTTTTTCTAGCTAGGAGACGACGGCAATTGCTTAGTTGGTTTAAAAACAGCACTTTAAATTTGAAAAATAGTTGACTATTTTTAAAAAATTTTGTCAAGTTGGTTTGAAAATAAGATTTAAAATTTAAAAAACATTTAACTATTTTTAAAGTGCTATTTTGAAACCAACTTGGCTAAACCCCTCGTCTTTTTTTAAAATAGTCAACTATTTTTCAAATTTTTAGGGTTATTTTCAAATTAATTTGGCAAAACCCCACGTCTTTTAGCTAGACAAATAACAAACGACTATCGTTTGCTTATGACTAATTGTATATATATAAATAATATATATTTACTTAACTCCAGAACTCCAATTTCATTCACCTTAAACCTAACAGCTAGCCAATGAACCTTAGCAGAAAAATTTCTAGTTGCTTTTCTATGATTGAATGGAAAAATAAAGCGAGTGGCACTGTCTTCTCCAGAGGCAAGCACTGATTGACTTGCCATGGAGAAGCCTGAGGAGCTCAGGGATGAAGTGGCAGCCTGGAGGAGCGTGACTGGATGTGTTGGTAATTTATGGCCAGTAAGAAGCACCGTAATGAGGTAGCAGGCGGATCCCGAGAGTCGCGCAAATTGCCATTGCATTCAGCACACGTACTACGCTGCGTATGAGTAATGCCGCGCGAAAAAATGAAAATGTATTTGCGGAACTGGCCGCAAGCCATGATTAAAAGCGGATTGGTGGGGAATCTAATGTGCGAACGCAACGCTTTTCTCATTAACTGCCGATGTTTGATTTTCGGATTATCCGGACCGGTGTATGTAGTCATTCAACGAAAGCATTTTGGAATTGGAATGAGGAAAAATCGATTACAATTGGATGGATGGTGATTTTAGAGCAGTAATGAAATTCTCTAGCTATTCAGGTTTGTTCGTAGGTTTTCTTTAAATGCCACTTGTTTAGAACCTCGACTGATTTAAGCCGGCAAATTATTAAATTATAAAAAAATCAGAAAATAAGGGAACAAACAAGCACAAACTGCAAATAGTAATCATTTTTATATATTGCTTTCATTGCGACTGTGTTAAATGTAATTTTAAATTTTACAATTGTGCAAATTTCTGCTCTCTTTTCCAAACGAGGTAGACAAACAAAACAAGAACACCTCATATATTTGTATAGTGTCAATATTTGCATGAAGCACACTTCTTTATCCTGTTTGATCCTTTTCGTCCCTCAGCTTTTACCTAGGAAATCTTGCTGCCATCTGAAGCCTTCGCTGTTCCTTTCACTTTCCCCTTTTTTCATTTTCTGAGGTGTTGACAGGATTTGTGTGGCACAGTTCCTGAATTTTCCACACTTAACGAAGTGGCAAACACTTTTAATTAACAAGTGGAAAAACCATACTGTAAAATAAATATGCACCTTGACATTTTAATGGCTTTCAATATGCCACTAGAGAGCCAAAGAAAAATGGCTGTTCAAAAATGTTCTTGGTTTTAGTAAGAAATTAAAAATTGATGATTCCCAAAGGTAAGCCGGAAAATCGTAAAACTAAATTTTACGGCTAAAGAACGATGGTTGCAGGAAATGAGAGGAAATCTTATTGTATGCTTATGGTCCCAGTGGAAAACCCAACTTAATGCCTATGGATAAAATATTCTTAAACCAATTTTAATTACTTAACTTAACTTAATTTAAAAATAAATGTATTAAGTGTTGGCTTTCAGTTTTTTTAATGCAAGTTTTAAGAAATCCCTGGAGCGCAATGGAACTTATTTTAGCAGTCCTTTACCATTTTCCTTAGGTTTTTTTTTTCATGTCCTTGTCTATAAAATTGCATGCTCGAATGGTTTAAGACTTGTATCGATTCCGAACGAGTCTTGACCATACAAATTGGAAGTATTTGTGTTAAAACCTTAAAGACTGAAATTGAAAGTCTGACTTCCTTTTCCATTATGTTATGTTTATTGGAAACCATACAAACAAACTATTCTGTAGCCCAGGAGCTTGTGCTTAAAATTTATAACAATTAACAATATCTTATGCTTAACTAATTCAACACAAATACCAAAATAATTATTGAACCGCCCTGAGTAATTTAGTTTCCCAGTTGCCAAGAGCAGCAAAATTTAGGAACCGCAACCCTGTTGGCATTTTGTAAAGGATTTAACCAGCCTTAACTATGCGCTCAAGTCTAGTAAGAAAACAGAGAAGCTCTCATTGCAATTGCCAAGTTTAAGTCTCATTCCATCCATCTTCAAAGTCGCTTGACTTGAGGGCTTTTCGTTTGCTAATTTATTCTTACCCCTAGGGAAAGACAACGAATATTTTGCCTTTGTCCATTAAAGTGCATTATTAAACAGTTCTAGGTGGAATTGTATGCAATTTAATTCTTTGTTAAATCAGAAATAATTACACACAAACCCAACTACATTTTATTATACAACTTTGTTTAAATAGTTTCAATAAGGCTTAACGTTTTGAGTATAGGATTAGTTAGATGCACCGATATTTTCTCAGAACGTTAAAAGGCTCTCTGGAGATTAAATTCCCTTAACTTCTCATTACCCTCAAAGTTTATGGTTTATAAAATTTGCCGAGCACAACAAATCACATTTTGAAGCTTTTTGAGAACATAGAATCTCATATGTCATATGAAATTTCCCCATCCTGCATTGAAGGCATTATGGTCTCTTATTATTGGCGGAAATTCATCCACTCACCTGTCACTTGGGTGTTTCCCGCCTCCCGTTGAGCGGATGAAACCCTCCGGAAAATGCTCAATACGGCTTTGCTGTAATTTCATCAGAAACGTTGCAAAGGATGCGAAAAATGTATTTAAATAATTATTTAAGCCAATGGAATAAGCATGCGTTATTGGGGTAATTTGTGTCGCATTACTTACCGGAAATTCTGTCCGCTGACGCAATAAAGCACGAAATTTATCCCGAAATTTGTGATGAAAAATGCGTGAAAAATATATTGCAGGGCAATTGTTGAATTCTCGTTTCTGGCGGACTCCGTCTGAGGGTCAGAATCACAAATAACATGAAAAGTAATAACTTTAATAGAAATTTTGTGTGCCAATTAGGATACGTTGTCATGGTTCTTCCTGGCATCAACAGTTTCCCATCGATCTTTGCGCTTTTAATAAGGATATCGATATTTTTGATTCAAAGTTTTACATAACTTTTTAATGGCCTAATGATCTGGAATTACACATTTCAACTATAAGTCACACTCAACACTGATCGTGTAATGGACACGTGCCTTCCCTGTTGTCCTGTTGCCCTGTGAACTCTGTGGAAAAAGGCCGGAATATAATTTAGCTCTTGTCTGTTTTCCATCGTTTTCCACTCAATTAATTTTGTGTTGCAATCAATGTCAAAGTTTGCCGCATTTTTAAGTTGACATATCAACTTGATTAAAATGAACTTTTATACTCTAGCCAAATGGACATACAATATATACTTGCTTACATACAACATATACTTTTTTGTAAAACATTGAAATTGAATATTTTCAATATTTTATTATGGTACTAGTTACTTTTTGGGGTACAATATTTTCGGTGTATTCTTTGCAATCTTTAAAATACTTTTTATGTGACAACTTTTTATGTGTCAACTTTGACAAGCGTTCGCATACAAAAATTTGTCAGAGCTTTATGGCATATATTAAATTCTCCGAAATGTAGAACCAAATTGGAAAAAAGAAAGAGCAGTGAACTGACACTCACAGTTTAATTAAATTGTATTTATTGAATTTCTCTTTGCTCTTTGAAACGCCTGTGTAATGTTCAGATACAAGCTTAATTAACTAATTAACTCGTATTTAAATTAATAAAAACTGTAATAATTTTAATATTTTCCCTTTGTAAGAGTCATATTCAAAGTCATTAACCAAATAAACTCCAGTGTTATTTACTGTTATTTGTGGTAATGTTTTTATAGTCCTCTAGTACCATGGGCATAAATTTAACATGAAACTGATTTTATTTTTACGATTTGCTTCCAAAGTGTACAAACTAATTAAAGCCTAATTGACACCCATATGACATTCACCATGCCAACCACTCTGTGCTCACTTGGCGAGGATATTAAAATGTTACCCCTTTTGATGTATGTTATTCCTGGATTTAACGCGACAGTTGAGCTAACTAGGCGAATAGCCGTGGGACTGAAATTGGGAGAAGTGGTGGCCCACAAAAGCCGAAGCATCCGCAATAGTTAAATGTTGTCATGACAATTTTATGATTTTTTTCAAGCCATATTTGATATAGCTTTAGGGCTACTTTAGAACCCATTGTTTTGGGAAGATATTAGGAATTATTTTTACAAAAAATGTAATAATATACAGGTCTAAAAACTAAAATATTTATGAACCAAAAAAAGTTTTCAATGTTTTTATACGACAATAAGCTTTAAAATTACAAAATTATTCGTATCATGATTCCGATTATTTGTGATCAAATATTTAAAAAAAGTAAGTGGCGCCTGGAATAAATATTTAACCATTCTAAATTTCTATATAATGTAGATATTTATTTATATTTTCTCGGTGTAACTCTTGTCTGTGTATATTATCTACCACACTTAAATTACAAGCTATGGTCAAGGGTTGCTGACTCAATTATTTGGCCCAAACCTAGGTAAAGTCCCATCATTGGGCCTGGCATAACAATGCATCGGTCTTGTGCCCCGATATACTAGAAGGGCTTTCAACCTGACTGATTGGCTGAGATGAGCTCAAAATTGCCTTGGGCAGCCATTATGTTTGCATCACTTACCTCCAAATAGGCCTCGATGCGCAGCAGGCAGCTTGGCAAGTTCAGGCAGACAAAAACCGTTGAGACAATGAGCAGCATTTTGGTTACCTTGATCTGCGATGAGTTTTGTACCTTGCGACGAGCTAAGAAATAGGTATATATAATATGTAATTAAAAACAGGCAAGGAGTTAACTTGAGACATTTCTCAGACTTTCACACTTCCGCAGTCTTCATAATAGTTAGAAATTATATTTAATAGTTGGCAAATTGTTTGACAATTTATCAGTGTCGGAAACTTGGCTAAGATTGCAGCTGTCAGAAAGTGTTTCATAAATTTTTCCTCCTGCTTTCGTCATTGTTTGTTTTGTCATTTTTAATGTCAGACGGTGCTGCAAAGTTAAACGGCTTAAGGAAAACTTGTAGTCTTTGCTTGTGCCAACTTTCTAGAAAATGTCACCATAACGAGTTCCTTAGTGAGTGCCAGTAGTGCGAAGCACTGGCGTTTTCCAAACAGACAGCCATCCCAGATGTGTAGGACTCTCACCTGGTTTCTGTGTAATCTCGCAGTGGTGCTGGCAATTGTTTATTTGATGCTGTTGTGGCTGCTGTTGTTCCTGCTCATCCGTTTGCCCCAAGGCAACATTGTTCTGACCGCTTGGTTGCGCTCCCGTCGACTTCTGGCGCTTCAGCGAAGCCGAAATGCGGTACGATTCCACTGCAGATGCTGCTCCGGATGAGTTTGACGAGTTCGATGGCATGCTGTTCGTTTGCGGTTTCCTGTGTAGCAAACAAAATCTCAGAGTATTTATAATCTATTGATGGTTTCCCGAACAGAAATAAGTTTAATAAGTTTGATCACTACAATGATCTTTCTTGTAATGCGTTTTTTTAATAAATCTTTTTACTTTAAGTTTTACTTTAAAATCAATTTAAAATCATTCTAATAAATTAATCTTTTTTACATGTCCAGTTACCGTTTCTAACGGTTTTTCCTATAACTTTTTTAGGGTTTTCAAATTGTATATTTACTTTACGCTAGAGATTTTTTCAAATTTTCTTATTCAGTCCAGATTACCTTTCATTTATAAAACATATAAATACATATTTATTTTTATATTTATTTGCAAGTCGATTGGTTTTGTGGTTCAGCGAGCAAGCTTATTACGGATACTTTTTTTTTGAAATCGCAATGTTATCCCATAACGCTAATAATTTTGCACAACATTGATTTCATTCAAATCGGCTATAGAGGTCGAACTGCGATTAACCTGCGGCCAATACTCACATCTTGTGCATGGTCAGTGTTCGGCGAACGGTTGCGAATTTCCACACCGTGCAGCCTGTACAGGTGTTCAGCACAGCAATGGTGGTGAACGGCACCGCATAGACAATAATAGAGTCCCAGTAGTTGAAGAGGGCCAGTTGTTCCTGCAAATGAGAGGACACGTTTTTTTTTATTATTATTTCTACCCTGACTGCAATTCGATTGGTTTTGTGGTTCAGACACCGTGGCGTATACGAAACAGTAAACTAAATTGAGTATACGCCACGTAAACGTAATTTGGTTCTGCACCACCAACTATCTTTAATCTAGTTTGGCCCGAATTCAATTTGGTTGGCTTCTATTCAAGTGCTGCGAAATCCCTTTCTAAATGTAATTAAACTGAAAGAGTAGTTAAACAAATTAAAGTTTGAGTTAAATTCATTTTTGTGATACGAAAGCGCAACTTAAAAACTCAACTGTCCCGATGGCCTTTTCTATTTTAATTTGCATAATCCACTTGCCGAGAAGTTTAATGGAATTATTTCATGCTGAACCGATAAGTTTACGCTCTTTACAACAAGAGCTGACCTTCTGGCCTGTTTCCTTAATCTCGGAATACTTATCGGCATTTTCTGCTCGGCTGAACCCTTTTTCCCCGGTAAACTATTTTCACTTCGTCCTTTGCATTTTTTCAACTTTCATTTGGGGCAAGAGCTTTCGAGCAGATAAATTCCTGGTAGCCTGAATATTTTCATGTCCGAAAATTTCAATCTGAAATTTTCCAGCACACTCGCATTAATCTCGCCGAGCAGATGTGGATGGCCATTTCGCCTGGCTAAACTTGGGCAAAGCAATCTCATTTACTTCAATCACAATTAACCAAAACATAAGGGCATTATCATTCATTAAGGACAATCCAACGGTTCACCCGTATTTCTCTAGCCAAACCAGCTGGCCATGCGGGAATTTAAGTTTACTTCTACTTTCCACTCTAGATATGCAATCATCATCAGTGGGTTCTGCCATGATTTCTGGCGGTTGCTTTCAATTTACATAATTTGAAGTGTTGGCATTCATCAAAATGTATTACACAAGCACTGTAATTATGCTAATCATCGACCGAGAAAATCAAAATTGTTCATTTGTTATAGCCATACTTATAATTCTAAGCCTTAAAGTATATTCAAAAATGAATTTAAATATTCTGTCATCATATGTTTTGCCAGTTTGAAAGACAATGCGAAACTAAAATCTATTTTATTGGTGGAGTGGCCAGGGACTTTTGGTCAGTACACTCCAGGAACCGCAGTGAAAATCCCCCAAAAGGCTGTCATAACCATAGACGCTGTCTTGGCTTGACCAATCCATTCAATTTATTTGCTTCTTGCTATTTACTTTTAATGCCCCTCCCAATGATTTGTATGGTTTTAGCCGCCTGCGTGTGTCAAGTGGATCAAAGTGTAATAGCTCGTAAATTTTCAATTAAGTGACGATGATGGTGCCTGGCCCTTTGGTGCTTCTAATACACAAAATTGTTATGAAAGTATAATTAGTTCTTGTCTGTTATCCTTTAAAAAGCACCAAAGAGATTGACTATTTATAAATCGGATGTGCTGCATTGAATTGGCACATGGAACTTTTTAAAACGGAATTGTTCATTTTAAATATGCGTTATATGAGGAAAAGTTTTCTGCACGACAAATGGCTCGTCTTTTCATTAATATGTAAAGTTGTACAGATCTGATTCAAATTCAAATTCAATGCGAAGAACATTTTACAATTTTATAGATTCGCAACTCCAACGCAAAGTCGAGGAAGCTAAATCCAGAGCTTTTGTTAGTTTTACCCATGCATATGGTATTTGCACACTTCTATTTCTTGGACACTTCCTGTGTCCTCAGACTGTCAAATGGAGATTTTCATGAACTCAGTAGATTTTAATTTGGCTTCACATCTGCTGCCTAGTCACATCAAAGGGCCCCTCCTTTATTTGATGACTGCCGGTCATAATACCGAAATCAATTAATTATCATGAAGAGCTTTAAATAGAAAGCCATCTGGAGAATATGCGTTACATTTTCATAGCTTTCGTTGGGTCTCATTTTTAATAAATGTTCAATTTAAGGTAATACGCCGTCTGCCGTAATTTGTCTATTCATCAGAATGCCAGATACCCTAAAAGTCGCAGCTTGCCGTGAAGCTTCTGGTAGCGTTTTTAGAGGGCGGTTTTCTGCTTCCTCTCAGCCAGAGGGCTATTACCCAATGATTTGTTTCTTTCAATATGCCAACCGCCAAGTGCAAAAAGTCTATTTACAGCTTCGAGCCGATGTCTGTTTTAAAAATGTATGTGGTACCCTCCCCCCTGTTGCCATTTTGCAATATATATTTTGTTCACCGCACGTTGCAGCTTCTGTTCCGCCAACTTTCCTCCTCCCCTTTTAATTATTTGCCCTTCCGGCGCGGAATTCGTGCATAATTTCCTGGCCACTTGTCTTGTGCCATCTGGTAACTGGCATTGGCGTCGTGGCTCCCATCGCTCAAATGAATTTTTTGTCAAACGAAATTGCTTGCAATTCGCGCCTACACATAGAAAAACATTCTTTAAAATCTATAAAAATTGGAGTAGATTGTGTATCTTAGATAATTTGTAGTCTTCAAAATGTTTTTAAGCCATTTTAAGCAGGTTTTTCAAATAAAAAACAATTATTTATATAATTTTTTTATTTTTAAGCTCCACAGTTTAATATCCGAAAGAGTTGTTCAAAATAAAAATTAAAAGTGTCCGACAAATGTTTATCTGTCAATAAATAAATGTTTTGGAAAAACTTTTATTTATTGACAAATAAACTCAATAAATTATAAATAACATGTTGTTTTTTTAATTATTAACAAACATAAATATAATCAATCAAATAACACTTAAAGAGTACGTTTATAATACCTTTTTTAATTTTTTTCTCACTACAACGAAATGATTTGTCATTATTTTTTTATGTGTAATCTTTACTAAATTTTTTCGTTTTATTTTCGAGAGCTACACCCGCTCAACTCATCCATCATTCTACCAATCGAATCTAGAAACACACGTAGGAGCGACACTTAACGCTCCATTGAGGCCAATTTGTCTAATAGGCTGGCTGGCGGTCTACCTGGCTAACTGGCTGGAGCAATGCTGAGTTTCACTAGTTTCAAACTAATTCACCTGTCCTTCAGTTTGCATTGCAATGCGACCGCCCACATATAGTGAAAAATTAGCATTGAATTTCAAACCCAAAAAGCGACTACGGCTAAAGCAAAGGTAAACAGTTGAAAACCCAGTGAAGTATGAGATTTATTGGGTCCTAAGAACTGGAATTGTTATCCTTAAGACGCACAGGACACACCCAGTCGGCACACGTGCCTGCCGGTGGGTTTGGTTCTATTATTTTACTGCCTTGTCCTTACAGTTCCCTCCTGTTTGTGCTGCGGGCCCAGGAAAAATATTTGTCTTGGCTTAGTAGTCAGCAATGCCTTTTTGTTTTTTAGTCATCGTTGTTTACCCAATGTTTGCAGAGAGTACAATAGTTTTGACTTGAATTTTGCAACGCAGTTAGCACAATATAATACAAATTTCGATATTAGCTTAATAGTAAGTTACTAACAAATTATATTTGTTAATCTTAGAAGCTACGTTTAAATAAAAAACTGAACTGAACCTATTTTTCAAAAAGCTGTCTTACCCAGCAATGGTATAAAATCTAAAATTTATGTTAAGTTTTTCCAAAAAATGGCTTTGTGGTGGGTGACTTTTTCTAAATCTTTTCCATATTAGGGAATTTAAATATTCGTCTTTCCTCCCATTATTTCCTTTTTGTATACCGGTAAACCTTTTAGCCATTTTTGACTTTTTTGTAGCCGTTTCGCCCTTTCGCTAAGCAATTTTCGGAGGCCTTTTTTTCTTGTTCAATAAACGCTTAATTTGCTCGCTTAACCCACACAGCGGTTGGCTTTCCGCCTTTCGGGATCCAATTAATTGACTAATTGCTCTAGTTTTGGCCAAATTAGTGGCTCCTTCGATTTGCGGCCTGGCGCATGATCCGCTTATCCTGGCGGTATTTATTGGGCTCAATTGACAGCGTGTCAATGCCAAGTGAAGAAAAAGTGACGAGGGATTCGGCAGCTCAAGAGATGTCAAGTTAAAGTTGACCCGAAACAGCTGTAAATGCAGCTGACATATTCTCCAGATAATACCCCAACCTCTGATTAAAGCCGCATCCCCTCCTTGAAATCTTTTTTTTCGGACCGAAATCATGTTTTTTAAATATACAATAAAAATGTTGCTGGCAAACTAACAATGCCATTCAGATTCCAACACTAATACTAATGACAAAAAAAATCGTGTTTGGTTTACCTTTTAAAGAGTCGAATAAAGGTGCTGGAAATGTCGAATAAATTTCCGTTGTGCCCCTAGTTACCACTGGCAACACAAATGAAAAATTCGGGGCACTACAAGAATGTGTTTGATAAAGTTAGTTTTGGTGTGAGACAGGAATGAGACAGCCGCCACTAAAAAATACTACAAAAGCAAGTACACAAAGGTTTTTGCGTTGTATGCAAGCTTGAAGTTTTCAGGAAACTGCAAACTGTATTTTGCCTTAGCTCTTCATTTGTTTATTGTTTTTTTGTTGAAGTCATTTTCCAACTATTTTCGTTTGCTGATTGTTCTTTATTATTTATAATTTATAAATTTATTATTTATTATTATATATAATTTATTATTTATAAATGCACTACAAGAGAATTTATAACTTTTAGATAAAACCGTTTAGGTAAATTCTATGAAAAGCAAATGCAAATTTATTTTTTTATTTGCCGGTAGAAAAATGATGTTGGTAATAATAAAAGTTCCGATGTTTGCTTAATTAAATAATTTATAAATTTATTATTTATTATTATATATAATTTATTATTTATTATTTATAAATGCACTACAAGAGAATTTATAACTTTTAGATAAAACCGTTTAGGTAAATTCTATGAAGAGCAATTGCAAATTTATTTTTTTATTTGCCGGTAGCAAAATGATGTTCCGATGTTTGCTTATTTGAAAATGGCAAGAGACCAGTTATTTACACACTATGAACATGAAAGTAAAAAGCGCATTTAATTGTTTGGCTGTTTTTCAACACAATTATAATTTTATTTATACCGAATTTGGCGATTGGAATGTTTGTTATTAATCAACATATTTTATTTACTCAATTCACATTGTGGCATAGCGCTTGCTTAAGAGAACATGTTTTCCAACCAATAGGTGGTCTTTACTGGAAATAATATGTTTTTGTTTAGCAAAACCAAACCATTCTAATAAATTAAGCATTTTTCTTATTTGTTTGAATACGAATTTTTGCACAATATAAATAGCTTTTAGAACTCTTTGTTTTTTTCGGAGCATACTCACTTTATATTCCGAGTTGAGATCGCAGATGGTGGCGTTCAGTTTTTGCACAAATACCGGCTTGGCGATCACTATATAGGGCAGACAGTGCAGGCAGCCCACGAATGTGAGGCAAGAGAGCACGATCTTTGCCCGGCGAACGGTGCACATGGTCTGGCGCTTCAGCGGATAGATAACGGCGATGAAGCGCTCCACGGTGAAGGCCACCACAAACCAAACGGAGCAGAAGCTGGCCAAGTAGCTGGAGAAGGTGAAGAATTGGCAGAAGTAGTTCCTGTTGTAGATGTTCACGTTGAGGAAGTTCAGCCACTGGGCGAAGAGTCCGGCCAGAAAGCAGGTGTCGCTGACGGCCAAAGCAGCCAGGTAGAAGCTCGAGGATAGTTTCCGCAACTTGGTCTTGAAGAAGACAACCACCGACAGGATATTCCCAATGCTGCCGGTGCAGCAGAGTACCGGGATATAGTAGTGATGTACGAAATCCCCTATTAAGAACGCTATTCTCAGCATCTCCTCATCCTCGCCAGATACCTCCTCCGTGTCCATCTCAGTTGAATAACCACTTGAATTACTATCCGTGGAATTAGAATCACCAAGAGTTGTGGTGAATGCCGCTGCTGTGGCGGCTGATGTATTGCCACTCGTGTTGGACATATAATCCATATCCATGTCTGTAGTTGCTAGGGTCATATATGTTTTTATTAAATTTGTAGCACACTTTATATTTCAATTTTACGCAGTCCCTACTTCACTGTTTTTTGATTTTTTCTCGACACATATTTTTTGTTATTAATTGATCTAGGTCAAAGGCAAAAAGAATTGCATTTTAATTTAAATGGAAAAGTGAAATGTTTTCGGCCAACCAGACTATTTCATTCGGCACGTGTCAACAATTCAAAGTTTGGAATTATTTGCTCAATTTTTCACACGCTTTTCACACACATCTCTGCTTCCGCTCAACTTAATCTTAATTAAACAATTTTTGTTCGAACTTCTTTGAAAACTTTTCTTGCGGAAAACTTATTAAAACTCCCGATTGCTGCTCACCTAGGTGTTTTGAGTTCATTATCGGCCAACAATTTTTTCCCCGCAATTCTTAATAATGTAAACAAAGAGGAATTGCCAGGTAAATTTAAAAACTTTTGCCACACATAAAAAGTTTATTGTTCTCAAAACTTCTGAGGCTCTTGTTTTCACAAAGCAGAATTTATATTCCGTCTAGTTGTATTTTTAGTTTTTCTTTTCTCGAAAACCAAAAACTTTTCTGATTCAGTTCTAAATAGAGGCAATATTTTTTTCGATTAATTAGTAATTCTAGGAATAGAATTTGTGTTTGTTTACTCTAAGAGCTGGTGCTGGTGCAATTGATAAAGAAAAATATTTTTTTGTATTATCCCGCCGGTTTTTTAAATTCACGGGGTGAACTTGTCCGTCTGTGGGTTGGTTTTTTTTTCGGCCGTTTCGTCCAACCAGCAGGACAATGAGCGCGCAACTAAGCCGAGACAATGGACGTGGCAGCCTTTTAAACCACTTTCTGTTGAGTCTTGGAAGGCGTGAAAGTGAAAGCTTTCCCCGGCCACTGCGCCGGCGTCAGTTCATTCATAGATTCAACAGGTGACAAGGTCAGGGCTAGCAGGAAGAGCAACCAGTGGTAGTTTGTCCCGTCGAGGGATTAGCCCAGCAGGATTTGCAGCAGGACAACGACGCCACTGGGTCGTAGGCGACCCGTTAATGGCCGTTAAAAAACCATTGTGCCATGGAATTGTTGCGGTCACATTGTCATTGGGCGGCATTGAAAACCATAACAAACCAACACGCTTTTCCAGACGCCGGAAAAGCTCTTTTCCTTGGCATTGGAATGGCCAACGAAGGTTAAACTTTATTCACAGTCGCCTTTCGGGCTTGCCCGAGTTTGGAGCTTCGAAATGGCCATGCAGAGTGGCGCACAACATTTTGGTTCGGATTAAGGATTGCCCAAAACTTTTACGAGAAATTTTTATTAAACTTTCTGAAATTTTTTTTTATTTTCAGAGGACGACAAGGTGGGCACCCTGGATGTTTTGCTAAGCAGTGCCTACTGCCGTTCCCAGCGCTTCCTGTCCAAACAGTTGGCCCAGCTCCGTCCCGAACTTACCATGTCCATCTTCTCCGGTGAGTAACTAAAACTTATTTCAGTCCTTATTAGTTTTTAAAGCATTCTTTTTGTTGTTATTACAATTATAAGTTTAATGGTTTAACATATAAAAAACATTTAGATATCAAATTTTAAATTATTCTCTGTATTAATTAGGCTTACATAACTGATAAAAAAAAAGACCAAAATTTAACCTGATTTCAATTTTAAATAGGAAAATATTAACATTTTTCATTTGACTATGTTTGGAACTTATTATAATATCTGAAAATTTCATTTTAGTTTAAACCATATATAGCTTAAGCAGAATTCACTTAAATTAAATAGAAACTATTTTAAATTTTAAATTTTGTTAAAATTAAATCATGCAATTTAATATGCATTGCATTTAATATAAGGATTTTATATTTAATTAGAATATTACATAAAAATTTTTGAATTTAATAGACAGAATTTAATTTCACTATTCCGTTTTTGTAAATAGTCTATGAAAGGAACTTGTACTAATATAGGTATTTTATTTTGCAGAAATAACCCATCGCTTTCAGAGCGCACGTGAGGATGTGCGCGCCCTGCTGTTGCAGTGCCTCCTTCCTTGGCTGCAGAATATGGAGCTGGTGGCCACCAGTGTGCCGCCCGCCACACCACTGTCCTACATTATGGTAAGCGGTGCATGAAATAGCCTTCCGTATTATTCCGGAGACGGATTGAACCTTTGCACGTTTTTTTTTCCTTACGCAGTATTTTCCGGATTCCGGGACGCGGGGGCGACGCGAGGGCACCGGGTCGACCGAGGCCACGGAAATGATTCTGAACAATCTTTTCTACATCACGGCGAAGGTAAAGGGATCTACTCTGGCTCATCGTTGCACAGCGGATGGACATTAATCTTTAATTTACCCCAACTGCAGTTCTCGGACGCCCATCCACGCGACATTGAGGAGTTGTGGGGCACTCTCTGCCAGTTTTGGCCCAACAACCTAAAGGTTATCCTGCGCTACCTGGTCATCATGAGTGGCATGGCTCCCACTGAACTGCTGCCCTATGTAAAGATGAAACACGAAGTCTATATAGTCTTACCACAACCGTAATGCATTCTTTAATCCCCTTTAATCAGGCCAAGCGGGTGGCTCTTTATCTGGTGCGGAGCTGTCCGGATCGGTTACTAGATGAGCTCATGGCTGAGCTGCAGACCGTGGAGACGCTCAACTGTCTAATTGAGCGCACGGAAACGCCACCTTTCTATCGATTGACCAGCATGCGAAAGGCTTCCAGCCACAGTGCAGATGGTAAGTGCATGGATTTAACATTTTAGCTTTCATTGATATCTTTTAGAACTAGTTTTTTATAATATTTATTTATTAATTAAAATAATTTCATAAATTAATGAATCCTTTTGTGACAGGACAAGCTGTAGGTGGCATTAACGACTCCAGGATTCAGGACTTGGCCGTTGAAAAGGGCACTATTCACACCAAGCGGCACAGCGGTGAGGATCCCATTAAAATTGGGTAAGTTCATACTAAAAATTGGCATTGAATAAAGTTTATATTGTTAGTAATGCATTTCCTACAGAACCTGCAAATCGGACAGCGGTATTCGCGCCTATACACAAGCAGCAGCTGCTGCTGCCGCCGCTGCAGTTACTCCAGGATCCAGTGGTAGTCGACCACCGCGAGGGGCTGACAAAATCCGTGCCGCTTCAGGACCTTCTATACTGCCCCGGCCAGAGGATATACTGATCAACGATCCGGAGCTGCGGCAGGAGGAGAACGTTGAGTTGCGAGGTGCCTCAGATGCCCCACCCAATGCGCATCCGCATCCACTACCAATGCCGGAATACGGTGGCTACTTTGCACCGCTCACCGAGTTTCTACCCGATGTCAGTTTGCCTATCAGCGGATTCCACAGGTGAGTTTTCAAGAACAATTATCTGAATCGGTATTTTTCCGCGCTGAACACTCCTCGTTATAAATATTTTAAACAGACTTAAAATCTTAGTTATAAGTTTAATTTGAGTCTTTATTGTTGGTTAGTTAAATAATATAGTTTTATAAGTTTAGTAGCAATTTGATTTGAGTCTATATTGCTATTGTAGACTATTGTATAGTCTAAGCATCTATCGCTTTTTTGCAACACCATTTGATACCTAACCACCCAACCCGTCTTGATAAATAAGTCGAAATATTGCAGTTATTGAATGAATTTATTAAGAAAAGCAATGACTTTGCTGAGCAATCCTCCGCTTTGTCATTTGCTATGCCTCGTGCATTTAGTAAGAAATGCCGGTGTGGTCGCGGATCCATCCCAGGTAGTCGGAGACGCGGGTGTAACCAGACGGACCGTTGTGGCAGCTGACGGAGGCGAAGGTGATCACGCCCACGAGACGAGGGTTGTCGTGTGTGACCAGGGGGCCACCGGAGTCGCCGCCGCACACCGACCTGCCGTCGGAGTGGCGGGTGCACATGTCAGTACCGGCCACAGAGCCGTAGGCCTGCTCGCACTCCCTGTTGCTGATGATCTGCACGTCGACGCACTGCAGCCAGTCGGCCAGGTTTCCGTTGTCCATGCCGCCCCAGCCGCAGGCCACGCACCAGGTGTCCTGGAAACGATCGTTCTGCTCGTTGAAGCTGGGCAGGGGGATCTTGTTGATCAGGGCATTGAAGTTCACATGGTTAGTGCGGATCAGACCGATGTCCCGACCACTCTGCGAGGGCCAGTTCGGGTGGCTGATGAAGTTGTCGCGGCGGACGGTCTGCCTGTAGGCGCCGTTCCAGCCCCAGTTGGAGCCGTAGTGGATCTCCACGTAGTCGGTGGTCAGGCAATGGGCGGCGGTCAGGATCCAGTTGTTGGCGATGATGGTGCCAGCACCGACAGCAGCACCATTGCTTCCATCGGTACGGATGAGCAGGCCCACAATGTAGGGGGCCTTGCCTTCGGGAGCCGGGTAGCCGTTGACGATGCGACCCTCGGGACCCTCGGAAACGGTCACCCTGGGCAGCAGGGCGGTCCGGTTCAGACCCGTCGGGGAGGCGGCGGCCAAGGCCAATGCCACGGAGAGAGTTGCCAAAAACAGTTTCATGGCTGGGAAGAAACTTAGTCTTCTGGCCGAGACGCCCTGCTTTTATACCATTCCCCAGACGATAGTGCCTGATAAGGCTTTATCATGCCCACCATCAGCAATGAAATCGTATCGCACCCATACTGGCAAAAGTCATTCATGTTTTCCACTCAAAATCGCAAGTCCCTTTCCAGCCAGTTTGGAATTAGCATCTCAGGGGGGATCGGGCCACTTCACATGTCTGTTATCAGTTTCGGAAATGCAAAATATACTGTGGGCCCATGGGACCTCATAAATCTATTGTACCCCTTAAGAGCCAGGTAAAGATAAGAAGCCGGCAACTGATCAATAAATTAGTCCCTGATAGAACCACTGTCAGCTCACTGAAATTATGTGGTCAACTTATTCTGGCCAAGATGCCACCAACAACATATGAAAACAAGCCATATATAATATTTTCTAAATTTTCCAATAGTTTAACTTCGCTAACGTCCGAATGTCCACGCTTGCAATAAAAAAACGGCTTCACCAGCACTTCTGGTACTTTAGCGCCTCTCTTGGCAAAAACTATCACGGCTCTTATTATCACCCACTCTTAGAAGTACTCATGTAATTATTAATTTATTTTATTAACAAAGTACTTAAAACAATGAAAAACTGAATTGTTTTTGAGAAAGCGTGAAGAAACTTTAAAGACATAATAGAAACAACAAAAAAGTCAACAAAATGCGATCGAGATAAAAACTCTTGTATTTAATTATTTACGCTATCCTGGAAGAGTCAGTGACTGTTTGATGCGGTATGTGGTTATGCGGTATCCTTTTCCTGTATTTCTTCGAAATCAAATCAGGATACGCCGTAACCGACAATGGTGACCGCTATCGCGCCATTTTTTCTTCGCCTAAGAAACTATAGAAGCTATTGACATGCGATTTGCCATGCTGATAATAGTTATTCTGACGAAGTCCTTCGAAGGCCTACTAATCTAAAAACTGTAATTTTACTCTGAGACATGTTAGACCTTAGTTATTGGACTGTGTGTGTGTCATGTCTATAGGTAGACAAAAAAAATATGTTTTTTTTTTTTCATTGTTTTTTTTTGTATTTATTTTTTATTTTACTTTAGAAGTTATTGACAGTTTGTCTGCCGTCGCTCTGTCGATGCTCGGTCGCTGCTGAGACGGCGGAACACTATTCTATGCTCAATGGATAGGGTCTGGTGATCACTGATGTAAAAAGACAGAGTGAAAAAATTGTTGCACTTCCTTACCTCCTTAGAGTTGGCAATGTAGGTCGACAGGTGGCGCCACCTAAACCCCGACGGTTTTGTGGGAAAATATTTCATTTAGAATTAAACTCAGTAAACTGAGTAATCTAATAGTCGTGAAACTCGACTAGAACTCGACCCGTTCTTCATAGTTTTCCATTCTCCATCTTTTAATTTATGTTGCTATATTAAAAACGGCGTGGGAAAACTTTAAAAGTAATTTTATCTGTGAGTTCAATCAAAATGTATAAATGTATGATCCAATTGCTCTAGCCTATATATATTTTAGAGATCTCGATTCTCATAAAGTATGTTAACAGGGCTGTTCAAAGGGCTTTTTTTCCTTTTAGCCAGTAATAGTAAATTTAAACTAAAAGTTTAAAGCTCTCTTTAAATTTATTACATTTTTAAAAAGAATTTATAAAGTAATTCAGAAGAATCCTTCAGGGTTTAGTAGGAGATGCCGGTGTTGTCGCGGATCCAGTCCAGGTGGTCTGTGACGCGGGTGTAGCCCGACGGACCGCTGTGGCAGTCGACAGATCCGAAGGCGATAACGCCCACGAGACGGGCATTGTCCTGGGTAACCAGCGGACCACCGGAGTCGCCTCCGCAACCGGATTTGCCATCGGTGCGGCGGGTGCACATGTCGGTGGCGGCCACAGAGCCGTAGGACTGCTCGCACTCGCTGTTGCTGATGATCTGGACGTCCATGCACTGCAGCCAATCGGCCAGGTTGCCATTGTCCATGCCGCCCCAGCCGCAGGCCACACACCAGGTGTCCACAAAGCGGTTGCTCTGCTCGCTGAAACTGGGCAGTGCCACCTTGTTGATCAAAGTAGTGAAGCTCACGGGGGGAGTCCGGATCAGACCGATGTCCCGACCACCCTGGGCGGGCCAATTCGGGTGGCTGATGAAGTTGTCGCGGCGCACGGACTGTCTAAAGGCGCCGTTCCAGCCCCAGTTGGAGCCGTAGTGGATCTCCACGTAGTCGGTGGTCAGGCAATGGGCGGCGGTCAGGATCCAGTTGTTGGCGATGATGGTGCCAGCACCGACAGCAGCACCATTGCTTCCATCGGTACGGATGAGCAGGCCCACAATGTAGGGGGCCTTGCCCTCGGGAGCCGGGTAGCCGTTGACGATGCGACCCTCGGGACCCTCGGAAACGGTCACCCTGGGCAGCAGGGCGGTCCGGTTCAGATCCGTCGGGGAGGCGGCGGCCAAGGCCAATGCCACGGAGAGAGTTGCCAAAAACAGTTTCATGGCTGGAAAGAAATTTAGCCCCTGTCCATAGCAACTTGCTTTTATACCAATCTGAAGCCATTCGATAAGGAATCCGTCAAAAGTGTACAAAAGTACAAAATAATATATCAGTGCTCTTCTCGTCAACAGCAATCATAAATAATTTGTTTATTTATTAATCAAATTTCTAATTTAAAAATATACCTTGCTACCAAGATACTTATTTTAATAAAATGAGTAACTGGTTTTAAAAGTATAATTTTACCTCAAATTTTGGCCTGCATGAAACCATTTGGGTTCTTTGCAATAATTATAATAATATATGTAATCAAATTTGCGTTTCAACTTAAAAACTAAAATTTTAACAAATTTGCACCGTACTGTGGCCATAAACAGAACCAATTACATAAGCTTTATGGTCCGGTTGTAAATTGAATACGGATCGCGTCGGCTCCCAGTTTTTAAAGAAGAAAGTTTTGCTCGACGGAGTAATTAGCTTCCCATTTGAAAGGAGATATCAGTGTTCCGGAGACTTAATGGGTGTTGTCATTAACTTAGGCATTCGTTCGTGAAGTTAGAAAAGCAATGTATAAATTATATCGAGGTATCCAAAGTATTCAATTTCGTTTAGATTCCCAAGAGCTTCTAAGATTGCTAAAGAAAAAGCAATTAAAAATCACTATTTTAAGTCTAAAATTGATTTATTAAGGGTTTATCCCGAAAATCAATGAATTTTATCAAAATATAAACTATTAACTATTTATTATGCATCATATTGTTGGTATATATTTACATAATTTAAATTATAATGCATTAGGTATATTTGAAACTCTGGGTTATACAAAACATTAGATTTCCATTTAGCCAAGGTCGATTTTTTCAGTTAGTAGTAGGCGATTCCTGACTTCTCCCGGATCCAGTCCAAGTGGTCGGTGACACGGGTGTAGCCAGAAGGGCCGCTCTTGCAGCCGCCGGAGGCAAAGACAATCACGCCCACCTGAATGGGATTGTCGTGTGTGACCAGTGCTCCGCCGGAGTCGCCGCCGCACACGGACTTTCCATCGGTGGCGCGGGTGCACATGTCGGTGGAGGCCACTGATCCGTAGGACCTGGCGCATTCGTTGTTACTAATGATCTGCACGTCCATGCACTGCAGCCAGTTGGCCAGATTGCCGCTGGCCATTCCTCCCCAGCCACAGGCCACGCACCACCAGTTCTCGAAGCGTTCGCCCTGCTGACTGAACTTGGGCAGCGCAATCTTGTTGATCAGATTAGTGAAGCCCACGTAGGGGGTGCGAATTAGTCCGATGTCGTGGCCAGCGCTGTTTCCAAACCCGGGGTGCCGGAAGAAGTTGTCCTTGCGGACAGTGTGCTGTATTTGACCGTTCCAGGCCCTGTTCGAACCGTAGTGGATGGTCACGGAGTCGGTGGTCAGGCAGTGGGCGGCGGTCAGAACCCAGGTGTTGCCGATTATGGAGCCTCCGCCCACGGCTCCGTTGTTCATCCGCAGACCCACGGCGTAGGGAGCCTTTCCCTCGTACGCATTATATCCGTTTACAATGATGTTTTCGACAGCAGTGCGATTGGGATGCCGGCGGTAGGCATATGCTGTGGCCACAAACAGAATCAGCAGCACAAACTTCATTTTCGGGTTGGAAATTGAATGTATATCGCGTTGGCTCCCAGTCTTTATAGAACAAAGGTATGCAGCGGATTTAATGATGGGGGTAATTACTTTCCCAACCTTAAAGACTTATCAGTGCTTGTGCTTCCAAAACCTAATGGGTGCCGTCATTAACTTAGACATTGCTTAGGGAGTTTAGGTCATTAAAAAATCGAAGAATGGGTAATTTGATTTTGGTCAGTTGTGTGCATGATGTCGACAAGTTTTGTATTTCCAGAATTTCAACAGTTCTTTGCATTGGTTTATACTTGTTTATTTTTTCCTCATCTACCTTGCGTCTATATAATAAAATATATAATTGGAGTACAATAATTAAAATAAATAATGAGAAGATCAAACACGGACAGATTTTAGTTATTGATTACAGATCAGAACAACTGTTTTGTTTTGATTTTTTGGTATAAATCTTGAAATCGGAAAATTAAGACTTATTTAACTATTCTTTTTCATTTTTGTTTTTAACTTTGTCAACTTCATGGTCCTTTCCATATGTAAAAATTGTTAAAGGAACAATCTTTGAAAATTTACCATTGACCATTTCTTATTTGTGTTAAATTTACAAATCGTATGGATACGATTTGCCGAAACTCACATATCAATTGTAATAGGAAGAATATATGTATGCTAAACAAATTCTTGCCTTAATAAAAAATCAAAAATTTATTTACTTATTGCGGGTATAGTTTAAAATATTTATAAAAGAATAATATAAGTTTAATAGATTTATCGGCACAAATATTTGTAACATAAATTCGATTACAATTTGGACATGGTCTATATTGTCCAAGAGTATTAGTAGGCGATTCCTGAGTTTTCCTTGATCCAGTCCAAGTGGTCGGAGACACGGGTGTAGCCAGAAGGGCCGTTCTTGCAGCCGCCGGAGGCAAAGACAATCACGCCCACCTGAATGGGATTGTCGTGTGTGACCAGTGCTCCGCCGGAGTCGCCGCCGCACACGGACTTTCCATCGGTGGCGCGGGTGCACATGTCGGTGGAGGCCACTGATCCGTAGGACCTGGCACATTCGTCGTTACTAATGATCTGCACGTCCATGCACTGCAGCCAGTTGGCCAGATTGCCGCTGGCCATTCCTCCCCAGCCACAGGCCACAGTCCACCAGTTCTCGAAGCGCTCGCCTTTCTGGCTAAACGTTGGCAACGAGACCTTGTTGATCAGGTTGGTGAAGTCCACGTGGGGGGTGCGAATCAGTCCGATGTCATGGCCAGCGCTATTTCCAAATCCGGGGTGCCGAAAGAAGTTGTCCTTACTCACAGTATGCTGAATTTGACCGTTCCAGGCCCTGTTCGAGCCGTAGTGGATGGTCACGGAGTCGGTGGTCAGGCAGTGGGCGGCGGTCAGGACCCAGGTGTTGCCAATGACGGAGCCTGCGCCCACGGCTCCATTGTTCATCCGCAGGCCCACGGCGTAAGGCGCCTTTCCCTCCTCGGCCGGGTATCCGTTCACAATCCTCTCTTGGGGACCATCAGTATACGGCGCCGTGCGATCGGGACTCGTGCGAGCACAGGCTGTGGCCACAAACAGTATCAACAGCACAAGCTTCATGGTTACTGAAATTGAATGTATATCGCTTTGGCTTGCACTTTTTATAGAAGAAGTGGATGGATGATAGCCTGGGGTAATCCGTTCACCAATGCAATAGGTTGTTATCAGGGCTTTAACCCCTTGGTTTGTAACTGATCATAGATATTCCGGGAAGTCTGTCGGGCAACCAACTAAGAAAGAGGTTACTGTGGTTGGTCATCAGTGCACTCGCCCCTTTGTATGCAGTGTTGTCTCAGATACTAGTATATCCCCACTTAGATAAGGTACAGCAAATTGCAAAAATCTAGGTTTCATTTTTTTTTTGTTTTACTCAATGCATTTTGAACTAAAATTTAATTTTCCATTAGTGTTTCTGATTCTTTTTTATTATTTAATAATTTATTAAATAAATAAATCCACAGTTTAAACATGTAGTTATATAATGAAATAATGAACTAGTTAATAGGATTAATATTAATATTTAAAGTTAATTTTTAAAAATTAAAATGCATTTTGTAGAACGTTTTTTTAAATTTAGAATGCAATTTTCCTTGGTTTTGCAGATGCAACGTGGCCGTGATGCTGCTCACGGACATTGTGGTAGACGGGATTCCGGGCATGGACTGGACCCTGCACCTGCCGCTGATGCTGCACATCCTGTTCCTGGGCCTGGACCACACGCGCATCATTGTGCGCGAGCACTGCAAGCAGCTGTGCGTCAACCTGCTGATTGTGCTGGCGGAGCACAACGACCACCTGACGGTGGCCCGCATCCTGCTGAACAGCGAGACCAGTAAACTGGATCTGGGCCTGACGGTGCCTGCCCTGCCCGTGATTGACAACAACTTTACGGAGCTGCACCAGCAGTTCGACAGCTATCTGCTGCACGTGAGTCCCCAGGCGGCGGCCTATGCGCTGCAGCACAATCTCTCCAGCTCCACGATCATAGCGGCGCACCAGCAGAGTCTGTCACAAACGCAGCAGAGTCAGCTGCCGGCGGGCACCACGAGTACCACGCCTCCTGGCCTGACCGCCACTCTTCCGGCTGCCCTGCAAATAAACCCGAACAACTCGGAGAACTCGGAGGTGCCGCTGATCCATCCCGATGAGCATGCTCCTCCGCAGCCGGGTCCCAGTATGCCCATTGCCCATGTAATCAAGAGCCTGCTCAAGTTCCTCGCCCAGGACACGTGTCAGCCGCTGTGGAACTACGAGGACATCACGGCCAAGGTGTGGGCCGTCAAGTCGGCCGAGCAGCTGAGTTGCTTCCTCAAGCACATGGTCAAGGTGTTCGCGGACAGTTATCCCCAGGCTCGCATCGCTGAGCGCTGGGCCCAGACTGCCCTCCAGTTGGGCCTGTCCTGCTCATCGCGTCATTACGCAGGACGCTGTCTGCAGATCTTCCGGGCCTTGAATGTGCCCATCAACTCGCGAATGCTGTCGGATATACTCTCTAGACTGGTGGAAACGGTGGCGGAGCAGGGCGAGGACATGCAGGGCTATGTCACGGAACTGCTGCTCACCCTGGAGGCGGCTGTGGATAGCTTGGACTCGGACTTCCGACCGTTGGACGTGATGAAGGACATATTCAAGAGCACGCCCAATCTGAACAACAAGGACGGAGGGCCCAATTCCATCCTTCCCGGCAAGAAGTCACCATCCGGCACAACGCCACAGTCCTCGAACTACTCGATACCCAGCCACGGCCGGAGCACCAGTTACTCGGTGTCCTATTGTGGTCGGAAGGCCAATAACTCGCCCTGCGACAAGCAGGTGGAGCTGAGAAACCGATCGTCGGGCATCGATTTGGAGCGCAGCGTGGTCTGCAAATTCGGCGTGGGCGGTGGCGGCGTGGGAGCTGGCTCGGCTCTGTCCCGATCCCGCAGCGCCCAGAGCCTCAAGATGCTGGGCGACACGGCCACGCAGGACGACAAGATGACCATACTGGCACAGCTCTTCTGGCTCTCCGTCTCCCTGCTGGAGTCTGACTACGAGCACGAGTTTATGCTGGCGCTGCGACTGCTGACCAGGGTCCTGCACCGCCTGCCCCTGGATCGCCCCGATGCCCGCGACAAGGTGGAGAAGTTGCAGCAGCAGCTCAAGTGGACCGCCTATCCGGGTGTGCATGCATTGCTCCTGAAGGTAAGAGAAATTTAAATACTTACCTGTTTTTAACCCACAACGGTGGACGATGGCTTGAAAGATTGCAAACAGGGGCCTCTACACGAATGCAAATTATTTAAATGCCTACATTCGTCTTTCTATTTTTAAACTTTTAAAAGCCTCTTTACAAAATCAAGCAACTTAAAAATCAATATCATTAGTTTTACTTAAAATTCGATGGCATATTTGATGCAAATTCATGGCATTTTTCATATTATGCATCAGAATGAAATGGAGTACCCTCAAATAAATCGCCGGTACCATAACTGAATGCATATTAGAGCCCTGCATGAATGCACTTGCATTAACAAATTAATTTTTGAAAATAGAGTTTAAATGACAAATTAATAAGTGCTTAAAAATGATCATACCAATTGATAACTTGCTTGAAACAAAAGAGCTATAGAGTGAGAGTGATACAAAAAATTGAGTAATTAAAGTTAGTGGGGCAATGTTTATTTTTAATATGTATAACATAAGTTTCCAAAGGAGTTTAAAAACATAATTTCATTGATTTTTGGTGCTTCTGAAACAAGCATTCTAGCTCGTCTGAGAAACATTAATTTCAGTGTCCTTAAAATTGGTTATTATTAATGTTTTTTTCCTTTTCTTTTTAGGGCTGCACTCATAGTGCCACCTATGAACCAACTATAACCCTTCTCTCCCAGTTTGCGCCTTTGCTGACCCTGCCCGTTTGTGATCCCACCCAGAGCTGCGCCTTTCCCATGAATGTGATCGCCCTGCTGCCCTACATGCTGTTGCACTATGAGGATGCCAACGAGATTTGCATCCGCAGTGCGGAGAACATTGCCCAAGTGTCCACGGAGCTGGGCGCGAAGCTGGAGAACCTAGGCACCGTGATGACCCTCTACAGCCGGAAGACCTTCTGCAAGGAGTCCTTCCAGTGGACCAAGTGTGTGGTCAAGTATCTCCACGACACCTATGCGCACATGGGCCTTCACATGGTGGCGTTCCTTATCGAGGTTTTGGAGAAGGGACCGCAGCAGGTTCAGGTGCCAGTGTTGAATGTGATCCACTGCATGCTGCACTACGTGGATTTGTCGGCACCGCAGGCTCAGACCATCAATGCGGATCTTTTGAGGGCCATTGGGAAGTACTTGGATGTAAGTAGAATTTCCCCTTCGAAAACTCGAAAAAAAAAACCGTTCGTCTAGACAAATAAACCCACATATTTCGATGCTTGATACTTAAAGTCTTTTACGATTATTATGTCATATTTCTGCCAAACACACGATAACGATAATTTCGTTGTTTATTAAAATTATTTTATTACTTTAGTCATTCTGCTTTTATGGGTTAAAATCTAATCTGAATAATCGTCCGTGTCCCAATTTTTATTTATTGTTGGTATAGGCCATAAAATAAATAGTTGAAAAAAAATATAATACAATCAATTTCCTTTTGTATACAAATTGAATTGACAAATTAATAAAGAATAATTGGAGAAACAGTAATAATAATTTGTCCTTTAAATTTAAAAGATCCGTTAACCTTAAACTTAAAACGTGTTTTACTCGAATTTTTTTTTTTTTAATTCAGTAACCAAAATAACTTTTAATCTACTAACCTGATCTCTCTAAAATTACTCACGATTATTTAATATATAAAAATGTAAACACACAAATTTTTTAAAGATAAAATCGATAAGAACGTTAATTTTTTTTTTTGTAAATCTTTTGATTAAAAACTTGTTAGTGTTATTTAAATAAATCTGTCAACATTTTTGGTTTCTGATCAATTGACTACAAATTAGTTTGACGCAAAACAAAATAAAAAAAAAAAACAATTTTTTTTATTTATTTGTTCTTAATAAAAAAAACCTTTATTTGTTATATTTATTTGATTATTTAAATCAGTTTAGAAGTTTTCTTCGAAATAATAAAAGCATATTTATGCGCTGCAACTGGGGGTAACCCCCCCTTAAGTTTTCTTTTATATATATATTTAGTTAATTTTTTTTCGCTCTTTGTAGACGGTGAACTGGAAGGATTCGCTGAAGATCCTGAAGCTGATCGTGACCCGGAGCTCGTCCCTGCAGGTGGTACCACCCAGTGACGGCAGCAGCGCCGGCTTATCGTTCTCTTTCTATGGCGCATATCCGGACTCGGATATGTTCTGTAAAAAGGAACTGGCCGGTCGCACCATGGAGTTCACGTTCGACGTGTCGCAAACGCCGCTGATCGGACGTCGTATCCTGTTAAAGACGGAGGAGCCGATGGCCACCGGTGCCGTCTCCACCACGGGCAGCTCCTCGCTGAACTCAACGCTGACGAATACCACCACAGTGACGGTGGCGCCCAGTGGTGCTGTTCAGCAGCAGACCAATACCCAGTTGCAGCTGCAGCAGCAGCAGCAGCAGCAGCGGGCCCACACCAATGTGGCGGCCATGGCGGCCGCAGCAGCTGCCCAGCATCAGCAGCAGCAGCATGCCATTGGGGCAGGGAGCAGCGTGGTGGGCACACCCAATTCGCCGCGGCGCAGTGCCAGCCTCTCGCCGGCGGACACCGTGCCACTGAGCGGATGGAAGCGGCCCTGGATGTCGCAGTGTCGAGTGCGTGAGTGCCTGGTCAATCTGCTGACCACCTGCGGGCAGCGGGTCGGACTGCCCAAGTCGCCATCGGTAAGTCGCAGGGCCCAAGATCCCCCAACCGGCCGACCGCTTGTACATAGCCAGGTGCATGCCTTAGGCTCCCCTAGAGCTCCCCTCTTCTCATGCATTTTTGCAATTATTTACCTCTAACTCTTTTTCTTTCATGTAAACAATACCAAAAATACCAAAAACCAACACCAATACCAATACCAAATCCAATACCAATATCAAACCAAAAACTAACACGCATTATCATCATTAACCAATCAATCCGATACCAAAATCGAAACATGTCTAGGACGATTTCATAAACTCAATTTGCTCAAAGGTAAAGGACACGTTTCTATGTGCCGCGTTTAGTTTTGCTTTTGTGTGATTTAGGTTCTAGCATGTAGTAGCTTTACAAAGAAAAATGAATTTGATATCCCCACATTCACAATTATTATATGTGTATATTTTTGTTGTAAATATTCAACAATGTAATTTGTAAATGTCAAGTTCTTTTTGATATGAATATTATATTATATATATCATTTTGAACTTAATATTTACAGATATATACATTTTATTTATTTCTATATAAATAATAACTAGTAAGTTGTATGATAAGTTAATGTCAAGCTCATTTTGATATGAAAAATGTAAATTGATCATTGAACATTGCTTTTCGTTGGCCTGTGTTTCATTCCACACATTCCAGTCACACAAAAATACCGTCATTTGCTTTCCTATTCCGTTGTTCCGTTGGCATGTTGCATGTTTTGTTTCAAACTGTACTTTTCGTTTATACTCTTTATCTGAACACAATTTAGTCGTTGAGCACGTCACTACTAAACGGATCGATTGCGACCAGACAAAGCGTAAGCTTTATCTCTACTACTCTTCTATATTAATCATCTGAATGTTTTTACTTTTGATTTGAAAATGTAACTAATCGCCCAAACCTGTACCTGTAGGTGATCTTCAGTCAATCTTCGGATCTGATGGAGCGCCAATCCTCGGCCGCATCTTCCACGGAAGAGACCTCGGGTCCTCAGGGAGACCTGAGCAGCGGCTCGAGACGCGACGATGGCCAGCCCGATTTCACCGTCTTCAAGGACTTTGACTTTCTGGAGTACGAGGACAGTATTGCCGGCGAGTCCACGGACAACTTTAATTGGGGCGTTCGACGCCATCAGCTCTTCGAGGGCGACGAGGACCGCTTGAATTGCGGCAGTGGCATCGGTGGCTCCACCAAGGGAGGTCACTCATCCGCCCTGGAGGACAGCTTCAGCGACAAGACTCCCATTTTGAGCAAGAGAAAGCGCCAGATTGCGGACGATTCGTCGGATGAGGAGGCTGAATCCGAGTCGCCTTTGGATGAGGACCACCGCCAGTCGTTCTTGAAGTCGGGCTACAGTGCTGTGCCTCCCACTTCGTTGAGTCTGCGGGAGCGAAGGCGTCGCAACTCGGTTTCGCGAAGCGATACCAGTGGCTCCAGTGCTGGCGACTTGGGTGATCTCACTCCCTGCAATGCCTCGCCCCATTTACCCGGCATCATTCGTTTTGCCGCCATTCGCGATGAGGCGGAGGAGAACTGGCGCCGTCAGCTGCAGGCCATGTTGGTCAACCAGCCCTCGGCACACACCTCGGAACTACTGCAGCAGTTGTACCGGCTGATCAAGGAGCTCACCTTCAAGACCATTAGCATTTCCAAGGAGGCGAAGAAGTTCTTCACCGGCATTGGCTCACAGCTGGGCAATAGGATATCCCTCTTCACGGATCTGCTGGGTTCTCGGGCGGATCCTCCGCAGGTTTGGTGCAGCGAACTGCAGGCCACCACTCCCAAGCTCTTTGAGACGCTGCGCTTCAATGTCCTGGAGGTGCAGGAGCATCTGGAGACCTTTTTCGATCGCAAGGATCAGGTCTTGGAGGTACAGTTGATTATCAACTAGATATGATGCATTTTCTTAATACATTTTTTGTAATTTCAGTGCCTGGATGCAGTGAAGACCAGTTGCAAACTGTCGCTCTTCAACGAGGCGGATGTGGCTGCTTCCGGCCTGGAGTTGCCCACTTCTTCCAGTATAGCCTACATGCCCTTTGACCCAGCCTCCACTGAGGTGGTGCTAGACTTGGGACGCTCTCTCTACAAGCTGATGTTCCAACTGCTGCTGCTCATCGAATCCAATCACAAGATATCCTCGAATGTGGTGAATCATTTCCGTATCAACGAAGACGTGAGTTAACGATATAATTTGAAAACATTTTAAGTACTAATTCTGGGTGATACTTTAAAGATGCATGACATATCCGATCTCTATGCCCTGGTTCGCGATGCACTGGAGCGCTACACCAGCGAGGCCGAACTGGACTGCTTGGAGTCCTCCACCTCAACGGAAGGCGAGCACACGCCCACGCCTTCTCCTGGCTTGCCCATGACCCACGAGGAGTTCGAGGCCGCCCTCACCGAGCACATCGAACTGGAGCGATGGCCCAGCGCCGTAGCACATGTACGCCAGTATCGACGAATTTCGACGCTTAACGCCAGCGGTGACCAAAACCTGACCGTATTTGGCTACAGCGGCCTGGACAATCGCCAGAAGTGCGATGAGATGTCCGTGATACTAAATGCTTATGCGCATGGCATTATGAAGGATCGCACAGGTTGGTTTATTATGGATATTCTTCCAAAATATGTAGGTAACCAAAGCAAACATTTCTACTTCTTCAGCAGAATCCTTCATTGTGTCCAAATCCGACTCGGAGCTGTTCGAGATCTATGCCATTCTCTCGGAGAACTTGTATCACGTATCCAGCGCCTTGACTAACATGGAGATCAGCATGAAGAGCTACTCGGCGGGCAGCACATCGGGCAATTTGCATCGCAGCGAACAGGACATTGTGACAAATCTTTAAAGTAATCTGTAGACTAAGTTAATCGCAGATGCAAGCTCCCTTTTATAAGTAATCTACTAGTATCTAAGCTGCATACTAGACACTGCGGTGTACCTAAGGGATCATTATTATTGTGTGCAAACAAATGTGTGTTAGGTACGATCCAAATATACTAATCAAATAACGGCACAAAAAGCCTTCAATTTAAACATACTTTAAATTACCTTTCTTGTGGTAAACCACTGACTGCTGGTAAAACAACAACATTTATTAATAGTATTTACATTTAAAGAAGCCATTCAGGTCCGCGTTAAACTTATAACGATTCAAAACGATCCAGTAAAATGGTGACTCGCTGCCAGCTAGGCAAAAAGATTTTTAAGTGCATTTCGTTGCTGTCTATTGTACTGGGCCAGGAGCTGCTTGGTGCTGTTCAGTTCGTTCAGGATCTGTTTGTTCTCCGGCAGGAGATTGTGGGCCCTTTTCAGATCGTTTATGGCCTCCTCGTAGTTGCGCAAGCCGCGCTGAGCCTGACCGCGTCGATAGAAGGCCTTGCTGCAGCTGGGATCCAGACGAATGGCCTCGGTGCAATCGCTTCTGGCACTCGCATAGTTTCCCAATTTTAGGTCCACGGCGGCTGAGTTTATGTTGTTCACCACCGAGAATCCATCGATCTTGAGCAGATCCGTATCGACGAGGTGCTTTTTAAAGGGGTTCAACTGCTGCCAGCCGAACTGTTTGCTCAGGTAATGATAGTAGCGATTGGCCTTACGATACTTTGCTCTGGCCAAATAATAGTGGCCTAGCTGATAAAAATGATTGCCCGATTGACGGATGCCCGTAAGCAGCTCCACCGCCGCATCAGCCTGTAGAAGGGGTAGCAAATATTGGGTCACTAATGATTTCACACTGCAAGTGGTTATCGTGACTCACCGTAAACTTGTCGAACTTGCGCGTCCAGTCTTGCGGATAGGCTGGCAGCTTGTCAGCCGTCTCGTCATTGCACTCCATGCCCCAATCCTCGCCAGGGGCCAGCTCCCCGCAGTCTCGTATCACTATCTCCGCCGTGGGATCGCCGTCGTCATTGCAGTTTTGTTCCATTTCGGCCACTATGCCCAAGCCGCGTAGAACACGACCTACGACAACGTTTATTCCATTTAGATTCTCGCAGCCCACGGCCGAGATAAAAAACTGTGAGTTGGTGGAGTTGGGCTTGCCGTAGTTGGCCATGCTGACCACGCCCTCGTCGTTGTGCTGGGGGAGATTTATCAGTTATATCATGGTTATTTCAAATATACCGGTGTCATTTCAAAAAAAGTATTTCATCGTTTATAGTTTAACACCGGACTTATGGCCTTAAAACAATTAGACCGTAGCCAGGGTTATCTTTACAGATGATCTTAAGTCAAGAGATATCTTTATAACCGGTACTGGAATCTATGCGGCGATGAAAAATCACTCAAAAATATGTTCTAGAGTATGATGCAAAAGATTGTTATGGTTATAAAAATATACCGGAATATTTCCACAAATTTAAAATCTCTTTAAAATATGGTTTGTTGGAAATTAGTCTGGACAATATACCTTTTATAAAAAATAGAAAATCTATAAGATATGTATCTCCAAATGGGACCTAAGCAGGTATTCAAGAATATAACGAAGAATTTTGTTATAGAATATATGCTGTCATTGTAAAATAACTTGGAAGGATTGTTTACTGGACCTCTGGGTTTCAAATATGTACATCGTATCGAGAGATACCTTTATAAAAGATCATAAACCTAAATTTACCTCTTTAACCGGTATTAAAATTTGATCAAAACAGGTGGTGCCAAGAAATTTCTTATGAAGGTGCTCAGAAATATGATGCATAAAGTATTTTAAAAAATGTTTAGAAGTATGATGCGCAAAGTATTTATAGGTCTTTCAGAACCAAAGAACCTTTCTAAGGAGTCCTTAGAATCCTAGAACTAGAACCTACTGTGAGTTCAAAGTTCTCGTCCTCGAATACTGGACCGTAGATGCTCTCGCCGCTGGATCCATCGTTCTTGACCACATCCCCGCTCTGGACGGCGAAGACCCGCTTGACTTTGTGGAACCGGGTGCCCTTGTAGTGAAGTGGTTTGCCCAACGTGCCCACTCCACACTCGCCCGTGCAAAGGGCACGGAAATTTTCCGCTGTCTTCGGCACAACATCCTTGCGCAGTTCAATTATCATGCGGCCCGCTGTGTGAGATTATATGGAAGATATAACTGGTTGGCATGACAATGGCCTCAATGGCAGTGGTCCAAGTTGCCCTACCATCCTCCTTGCCAATGGAAATGTCCAGAAAAACCAGCGGATTGGTCGCCTTCACGGGTTTGAGCAGTTTGCGTTCCTCCATTTTAGCCCCTTCCGGGCGGGCTTTGAGTTATGTGACTTATCCCTGCCCGCCAACTAGAGCAGGTCAGTCCAAATTGTCACCCGATTTCTGGCAAGTAAAATTGTTTACCTTATTTTTGTGGTGTGGCTGTGGCATGGAAATACCAAAACACCTGCAGGTGGCAGGTTGCTGTCTTCGCTATCGTGTCATTCGATTTTGCTGTAGATTTCATTTTTTACACATCAATGTAGAAAACTATGTAACGGTCAAATGATTCAAAAATCCACTTTTATTTTTATAGTAAAATAGGGTTTTTAGCTTTTTTTATTTGACAAGAAAAAATTCAATCGATTGACATCAAAGCTTAAAAATGTTGTTTGGGTACATTTTCATAAAAAACAACCTGAAGTATCGATTTTAAAACATTTAGAATTCACATTAACTAAATATTTAATACAAAATTTGTTATATGTTATGTTAAAAATGATGCCTCCCTTTTCCTAGCACTCAACCCTACAAAGTCTGACTTTAATTTAATTATTAGGCTTCCTTATGGTTTTTGTAGCTATACACCTTCGATGAATTCTAAATTTTTAATGCTTTTCAGACACGCCCAACCAATTTTGTCAATTACTTGTGTCCACTATCGAGTTGCACAATAACCTGAACATATAGCAAATTATTGTAAAGGAACCATATAATTTGGGGACCCTAATTGAGACCCGAAAGCCATTGCGAATGCCATAAAAGCATAGGATAATGGTTGATTTTAAGCAGTCTTGGAATTAACTATAAGGAATGCAGGACCTACTGGATCAGGAACTCGAACGCATCGACAAGATGCCCAAATTGGGGCTTTTTTGGGTGGAGTACAGTGCCTTTGCTCTGGGAGTAAATATTGCACCCAGGAAGCGCAGCTCCAAATACTGCCGATTGTAAGCAACACTCTGCGATATTCAGATTTATTTATGAATTTATCCCGTTCTGATCTAGAACACGCATTGCGGTCTTAATAGTCAATTTGAGTATAATCTATAGCCTCTTGGCTTTCATAATGGAACACTATATGATCACCTTTGAGACCTACGTTGAGGTTTGCTTGGGGAATCGTTTGAGTGAATATATTTTACATTTTTCAATATTTTCAGGCTGTTTTACTTACCTTTCAACTAAGCGTTGGTGTGGTCAAAATGTTTCACTTTCAGAGTAAAGTTGAATCCTGCGCCCAGTTGGTGTTTTCAACGGAGGCAGGACAGGTCCTCAAATCTTTGGGACTCTTTGATTTGAGTAAGACATTTAGTAAACTCTTAGATTTTAGTCTTTTCACCAAATTATTGCAGATTTACCAAAAAAGAAGGAGCTACTGGAATCACTAAGCTCCATATTGCTCAACAATTGGCTGATCATTGATCGACAGGTCATGTTCTTCTTCAAGATCGTCTGCATGCCAGTGCTGTACTACACAATGCGACCCTATTTTCAATACATCTACGATTGCTATATCGTTAAGGATACCTGTGAAATGACCCTGAGTATGTATTTCTTGAGATATATTCTGGATTTTACTTCTTAGGCAATTAAATCCTTATTTTAGCCTACCCAGCCATCGTTCCTTATGCGCAGTTGGGAAATTATGAGTTTCCCTCCTATGTTATTCGCTTCTTTCTACTGCAATCTGGCCCTCTTTGGTGCTTTTTTGGTAAGTCCTTCAACTTATTGTCCTGAAACTAATTTAATTATATCTTTTGATAGCTGTCTTTGGTTTCAACAGCCTTTTTGTGGTGCTCACTAGATATGAATCTGGGCTTATAGAAGTTTTACGGTTCCTGGTTCAGAATTCAACCTCTGATGTGCTGGTTCCCAAGGACCAAAGAGATAAGTATCTGCAATGTTGCGTGAGACTCTTTGCTCGCATATCCAAGTAAATGGTTATTCTTAACAAAGTTATTAGCTATTATTAACAGATTTTGTTTTAGCCATCATTTTCAAATCGAAAACCTGTTCAAATATATCATCCTTGTTCAGTGCTCTGTAAGCAGTATTTTGATCTGCATGTTGCTGTACAAAATCAGCACGGTGTTGGTAGGCATATCTAAATAAATATATAATATTCTAACTTGCCAACTCCAAAATATTCCCTTAGGAAGTTGGCTGGGTGTGGATGGGCATGATCATGGTCTACTTTGTGACCATAGCTCTGGAGATCACCTTGTACAACGTGAGCGCACAAAAAGTGGAGACGCAGGTATGTGCTCAAACCATTATCATGTTTTCCTTTTAAGAAAATATTTAATTTTAGAGTGAACTACTTTTCCTTGATTGGTACAACTGCAATTGGTTTAATGAGTCCAAGGAATTTAGATTCATGATCAAAATGATGCTACTTTTCTCACGACGAACTTTTGTGCTAAGCGTGGGCGGATTTACAAGTCTCTCTCACAAATTTCTAGTGCAGGTAATTCCTTTGATATTAGCAAAATATAAAATTTTAACCTCAAAATACTCTTCAATCCATTTTCAGGTCTTTCGGTTGAGTGCAAATTTCTTTCTGCTACTGCGAAACATGAACAACAAATAGATTATATAAAATTACAACGTTGGAAAAGTTATATTTCGAAGGAAAACTCTTTAAGTGACTTATACACAAAGATACATGGTAATTGTATTGGCACATTAAACGTAGATGACAAATATGTTAATATATAGGTGTTTAGAATAGATTTTACGTGGGAGCTACGGCAGAGATAGAGAAATGCGATTGGATTATCGGATTATTGGAGTACAAGGTTTGCATTTAGTGGTTTAGTGGTCTTTAACATATAATACAGTACGTGGCTGGCTTGAAACTGGTGAAGCACAGTTGGCAGTTGATTCTCGATGTCGGCAAAGGGGCATCGGCATCCCCTTGTATCATTACAGGATATGGCATACAGTATGCGAACGATGATGCGTTAAAGCTTTACTTTGCTCGGCTGATCTCTTTTGTGGACACTTGTCTGGTCACTAAACAGAATATTTCGGCTAAGGCACTAAAATTACATAATTTCATTCAACGGCTACGTTCTACAGTATATCGTAAATCTGATTTGTTCGTCTCTCGTTCTGATCCTCGTTCTCGTACTTAGTGTTAATTGAAGTAGTTGTTATTGGGAGCGGGCGTTGCTCTACGGAGCTCTACGGTTCCAGGCGATTGCGACTGAAGCAATTGTCGGGCAGAACTTTGGATATAAGGCCAATGTTTTCCACCTCCTCGGCCAGTTCCTTTAGCTCGGCATCGTACTTGTCGATCAGATTCTTCTGAATGTTGCGCTGCTCCCGGTACTTTTCAATGCGACCCGTCAGATTGACACGATTGATCTCACCCTCCACAGTGGCCAAACGATTTTCTATGATTATTGATTGAACATCGAATGATTAAGGTTTGCAATCGAGTAAGACAAGTTATTGGACCTACCCAATTTATCCAAATCGCCTGTGTTGATGTCCTTCAGGTTCTCCAGCTCTTCCTTGATGGCCGTCAGTTCGGCATTGGCCTTCTCAATCTGTTTTTGGGCCTCCTGGGTATCGGCCTTGGCCTGGCCCACCTTTCGCTTGGCATCGTCCACCAGGTTGTCGTCTTTGGTGGAGCTGTCCACCAGCTTGAAGATTTCCACCTCGGTGACCTTAACGCGGTGATTCAGCTGGTCGGCCTCATCTCGCAGATTTCGGGCAGCCACCTTGGTCTCATTGGCCTTGCGGCGGATCAGCTCGGCATCCTGTTGGTAAATTAAGAAACAATTTATATTATTTAATCCGGAGAGGCATTGAAGGGGCAGAAGGGTTACGTTGTGTAAACCAAGGCACTTTGTTTAAGTTTTGTTTAACAAAACAATTTAAATCTATTTTAAAAACCCATGATACATTATAGTATAATATTTAAAAAATATTCTGTTAACATTTTTATATTGAAATAATAAATATAATATGACTTTGGAAGAATATTCTGTTCAATTTTGATTAAGAAATATTACTGTGAATTTCGGTGCACATCGTAACTCAGTACTTTTATATTTAGGTACCATCTTTGCCAAGGTAATTTTTAATTTATGGAAACAAATAGAAGTACAAAATGTCGTTTTTATTTTTAAACAAATCACCAACTATATATTTTGCAGTAGTTTTGACCTTTTGATAGACACCGACTTTGAAAAAATTTATGTACCAATGCTTTATATAATGTATTTATGATCAAAAGTTTTTACACAAATCAAATGAAAATATGCTTATAGATTTGGACAACTCTTGTATAAAAAAAAGACGAATTCGATTCAATGCATTCATTTAAAAAACATCAAAAATGTTAAAACCGCACTCCCTCCTTTACTTTTGACTTACCTTCGAGGCCTGCTCGGCGTACTTTAACTGCGCCTCCTGGGCATTCTTCTTGGCCTCGTTGGCGTTCTTATTGGCTCCGTCCAGAGCCTCCTCCGCCTGGCTGATCAGACTTTCCGCATTCTGGATCTCCTTCTCGATATTGGGCACTGTCTGCAGGGCTTGGGCTGCACTCTCCGAAGAGCGCTGCACATCGGACTGGAATCCGGCCAGCTTTTTATAGGTGTTGTTGGCCTCCTTGAGGGTGTTGTCGCCCTGCTCCACCGCCTTGGTGGCCTTGTCGTGGGCGGCCTTGGCCCGCTCCAGCAACTCAATGTCCTCCTGCTGCTGCTGATCGGCTCTGTTTGGAAGTAAATTCAATTAATATTATAAATCCTGCACTGGTAAAATAAACGTGAAGTTATAAGTTAGTTTAAGTATGAAAATATTAAATATTTTTAAAATATTTAAAGTGGCTATTTGACTATTTTAATAACTGAAAATTTAATTTAAACTTAAATATTATTTAAATTAAACAAAAAGCATTTAAATCAAATAAGAACTATTTGGAATGTAATATTTTCCACAAAAACAAAAATAATTGATTATTTAATCATGCAATTTTGTATGCATTGTGTATAATATTATGATTTAATATTTAACTAAAATATTAATATTCAATTTTGAGTTGAATATTTTTATAGTCCTCTTATTTTGTTAGTGTTAAAAGGGTAAGCTTAGTCGAACCCACCTCTTTAGCAGCGTTTCCGTAAGCTCATGCTCCATTTCGAAATCGGCAAACAGTTCGCCATTTCTTTCGGACAGCTCATTGATGGCACTGAGTAGTTTATCTGCCCTTTCGTTGGCCGCCACTGCATCCTTCTTCAGCTGATTGATGTCGATGACCGGCTGCGTCTGACGGTTAACCTCGTTCAAGAGGGTCAGTGCGGTTTCGTACACCTCGTTGGCCTTGCGCAGCGCCTCCTTGGAGGTCTGGACCACGGTGCCCAGCGATTGCCTCACACTGGCCAGCTCCAGACCCACCTCGGAACGCAGCTCCGTGCCGATCTTCTGCTGCAGATCGATGGCGCTCTTGGCCAGTTGGTGGGCCTTCTCCACGGCATCCATAGCGTCCTTGGCATTCTTTAGATCGAATTGGGCCTCCGACTCCAGCCTGTCGGCCAGGGCACGTGCCTCGCGCGATATGTCCGAGATTTGCTCCGACTGCTGGCCAAACTCCTCGGACTTTCCTTGGCCCGGGCCAGAGCAGCGGCTCCTTGGTCGTTGAGCAGATCCAGAGCCTGCTGCAGTTCCTTCTTGGCATTCTCGGTGATCTGGTCCAGGACGGTGTAGTTCTGGCGAGCCTTCTCGATCTCGGCATTGGCCTCCGCCTGGTACTTGTCCGCACTCTGCAGGTGCTCCCTCACGGTGTCCAGATGCTTGTGCAGATCGTCGATCACCTCGGCATAGGTCTGGCCACCCTCGCCGGAATTATCGCTGGCATCCTGGGCCAGTACAGCCACCTTCTCCTGGACCGCCCGCAACTTGGCCTCGAACTCCTCGTCATTGGTGACCGGCGTGCGGGCAATCTCGTCCAGCGTCTGACTGAGATTGGCCAGCTTGGCGCGGTGCAGATCGGCCGCATCCTGGACGAGATTGTAGCAGTCCGGGCAGTCGATGCATCCACGATGCCTGTCGTACTTGTTCTCCTTGCAGCGGTCGCAGCGCCGTCCCTCCACATTGTCGTTGCACGGGCACTGGCCATTCTGGTCGCACTGGAAGCCCTTGGAGCCGCTCTCGTCGCACTCGCACTGCTTGCATCCCTCGCCGGAGAAGCCGTAGTAGTAGTTGGCGCACTGGTCACAGCGCTCACCCACCACGCCGGGTCGGCAGTGGCACTGGCCGCTGTAGCGGTCGCAGGTGGCATTGTAGCTGCCCACCGGATCGCATAGGCAGTTCTCGCACCCATTGCCCGACCGGATGTTGAAGTACCCGGGCTGGCACTCGCCACAGTCCCGTCCAATCACATTCGGCTTGCACTGGCACTGGCCGGTGACCTGGTCGCATCGCGTGATGCTCTGCGCATCCTGCTCCGTACCCGCCTCGTAGCAACTGCAGCGATCGCAGTGTCCGTGGGGCAGGGCCAGCGGATCGCCAAAGTGGCCGGACAGGCACTGGTCGCAGTGCTCCCCGGCCGTATTGTGGATGCACTTCAGGCACTCGCCCGTCGTCCGATTGCAATTGCCCACTGCGTTGGGGTCCACGTTGCCGTTGCAGTCGCAACTCTTGCAGGTCTGCACCGCACCCAGCAGTCCCGTGGGATCGCCGAAGAAGCCATCGCTGCACTGCTCGCACCGGGAGCCGAAGTAGCCCTTGGGACACTCCGTGCAAATGACCGTGTCCTCGTTGATCTGCAGGCAGGCACCGTCGTTGGGACACGGACACCGCTTGCAATCGCTGGGAGTGCCGCCGAGGGCGTTGCCGTAGAATGCCTTGGCGCACTGGTCGCAGTTGTCACCGTGGGTGTTGTGGTGGCAGATGCACCGGCCCGTCTCCGAGTCACAGATGTCCGCATGGCCGTGGCAGTCGCAGGGGATGCAGGGCATGAAGGGTCCGCCGCGGGCCGGACTGTGCCGGTAGCCGGGCGCACAGGACTCGCAGAACTGGCCCAGATAGCCCTCCGGACAGGTGCACTGCTCGATCCAAGTGGCCGGGTGACCGGCCGCTCCCCGGTGCGCCGTCTGCAGCTCCACATCGTCCAGGATGGCCTCGCCCTGCACCGAGTACGTGGCCCGGATCTTGATGGCCGTCAAATTGGACAGAATCGAGAGGAATCCGCGGGCCGACTGGCTGGGCTGCCACTGGTAGTCGTGGTGCTCGTGCAGCCGGAACGTGTACTCCTTCACACCCTGGTCGGGTATGCCATTGCCCTGGGCGAAGATGGGCAGCGAGATGCGGCTGCCAGCTCCCTCCAGGATCACATCGCTCACCCCCGTGTTGGCCACCTGGCCCACCAGCTGTAGCTTGAACTTCAAATCCCTGTTGTAGGAGGCTCGCTGGTCGCCGAGGAACCGATCCGGCGCCTGGAAGTACACATGCTCGTTGCCCTGCGCCGTGGTTCCGATGCTGCGGCTGTACTGGTTGTACTTGATGTCCACCTCGCGCTGGTTCAGATCAGCGGCCGTCCAGCGCTCCTTGAACTTGTTGAAGTTGGAGGTCACCGAGACGATCGAGTAGCCCGGCGCAGTCTGGCACTCGGAGGTGTGGCCATAGCAGAAGCACGGCGTGCAGCCAAACCGATTGCTCTGGTCCAAGGTAAAGAAGCCGGGCTTACATCTGTCGAGGAAGCATGGAGGTTAGTTGTTAGTGAAGTTTAATGGCTTTCATATTCCCAAATTTATTATTTAGCTTGGGTTTCTATAAATCTATCAATCTTAATGATTAAGATATCGAAATTTTTAGAATTTACTTTTGAAAATTTGAAATTGAGACTTCAAACCTATTCGCAGACCCTTTCATGGTTTCATACTTGGATTAAAACTGCAATTTGGGCTATACATTTGTAAAACCATAATTGATTTCTAACCATTTTAAGTTGGACAAATTTGTAAGAACTGTTTATCATCAAAATATACCTATCAGCTATTAAAACGATTTCAGACTTCTTCCAAAAAGTGTTTTGAGCAAAATACTAGAAGGAACTTTATAAGTACAAACATATCACTAAGAGTTCTTTACTACATCCAAAAAATAATTGTCATAGAAAGTGAACTATTTTTACATACATTTTAAGTAATTGAGAATGAAAAATTGTTTAACAAGATGAGTATTAAATAATATAATAAGTCCTTCGACTACAGTTTTATACTTTTCGGTATAGAAATGAAACTTAAAAGTAGAGGGGCTAAGTAGTTTAGTATTCAATTAATACTTATACTTAAATGCTGTCTGTATAAAGACTTCACTCTTTTTTTTTTGGGTGTAATCAATTTAAAATTGTACATTAGACAACTTGGGATAAAAATTCAAATAGCTCACTCATTGCAGCGCCTGCCCTCGACGTTCTCCTTGCAGAAGCAGATTCCCGTTTCGGGATCGCAGGCGGGGGTGTTCTGGTGGGATCCGCGTCCGTCGCATCCGCAGGGCTGACAGCCGTGGGGTCCGAACTGGTAGTAGTTGTTGTCGCAGCGGTCGCACTTGTCGCCAGTGACGCCCGGCTTGCACTGGCACTTGCCGTGGCTGTTGCACTGCAGCGACCGGGAGCCCACGGGATCGCAGGCACAGTTGACGCAGTAGCCATCGTCGCGCATGTAGAAGTTCTCCTTGCAGCGCTCGCAGTTGGGACCATCGCGATTCTCACGGCAGTCCAGGCAGTGGCCTCCATGACCCGTCAGGTTGAACAGTTGCGAGTCGAAGAAGCACTTGTCGGCCAGTCCATTGCAGTTGCAGGCTGTGGAAGGTGGATGTGTTTTAGTGGAATGCCACTTCGCCTTTCCCTACTATCATTATACAGTTAATCAGATACCAATTGGGCACTCCTGGCCCAATGAGATTCGTTTCCAGACTGTAGTCATTCGACCAGCCTTGGACAAGGGCCAGTAGCAAAAAGAAGACCGCTGGCAAGCAAGGCACAAACATGACTGATCATGGCTCACTTGACTTCTCCTCTCAACTAACGCTGCCTCTAACGGCAAAGTGGTCTGTCCTTATACAGAGTCTTCAGACTGGCCACTGCCACCAGCTGATTAAAAACCTGAACACTCATCTCTTTTTACCTTAATTAAATTGCAGTTGTGAAATACTAGTTTAGACAAACATTGCAAGGAGTTTCAAATGCCAGATATCATTGGTTTTATATTTATGTCGTTTGGAACAACCACTTTATTTAACATTTAATAGTTACAGTGGGAAAAAATTTTAGTAGTTCCGTATACTTAATTTAAATATTATTCGTGTTCATTCTCATCCTTTGACGTTTAACGTTATATAATATAATATAACATGTTGAATTCAATAGCCAGTTATTTATTTTTACTTCAAAATTGTTTGTCAGTGTATAATTTTGTTCCCTCTTCGAATAAGTCTTTAGGAAAACGTTATTTTATAAAATATTTTTATTTCAGTTATTATTTCCAAAAAAAAAAATAGATTGTATATAATTTTGAAAATTTCGACTGAATTTGGATTGCGCTAATAGAAATATTTTTACTACATTCAATTAAAAAGAATATTTTTAAAATTTAAAATAGATCTGTTGTCGCAATAAAAGTACAGTTAATTTTTATAATTGGAATTCCTTTTTTATATTTCTTGAAGAGCAAGCTAAGCTCATAATAGAGTTCTTTAGTATTAATGGGTTAATAAAAGTTACATGCCAAAAACATTAAGTTAATATTATTTCAATATCGTATTTTTAAGTAGAATTTAATTTAGTGTAAGGAACAGCAAGTAACTTACCTTTGCACTCATTGACCTCCGTCGAGGTTGACCTCTTCCACTTCAGATCGTTGTAGAGCGGGAGGCAGCGGTCGCAGTCGGGTCCGTCGGTGTTGTGGCGACACTCGCAGACCAGGGTCCTCTCGCCGTGCATGCCCGTGCTGGGAACACACTTGCTGGCATGTCCATTGCACTTGCATCGGGCTCCCACGGCAATGTCACTGATGGCGTAGAAGTACGACTTCAGCACCTGGGGATCCCCGAAGACCTCGTCGCCGAAGGTGTTCAGTCGGTCCAAGGTGATGCGGATGTCTGTGGCCGTGACCCAGTCCTGTAGCTCGGCACTCCGTTCAAAGTTGATGCCACTGGGACGACCCTCCAGCGTGGAGAAGGCGATCTCGCCGTCCCTCAACGGCGAGATGTCACTGTACTCGCTGGTGCACAGGGCATGCGCCTCGCCCTCGCCCTTTCGAATGGCCCTCGAATCGGGCAGGGAGTAGGTGTCGCGACAGGTGGCACTGTAGTACTGGTACGGAATCCACGGTCCGTTCTCCGTGGTCCTCTTGTATATCGTAAAGGACTCAGGACGCGGCGAGCGGAACAGAATGCGCACATACGTGATGTCGTAGGATTTACCTTATGTTTTACGTGGGATTTGGTGCATTAGTTATGCCCAAATTAATTGCTATTTTGACTTACCCAAGTGCAAAGTCAGGTTCATGTAGTTCGGTTGCTGAATGCCCTCCAGCATGGTCTCCGACTGCCAATAGGTAACATTCTGGGGATCGTGCAAGTCCGTCAGGTAGGAAGGATGGTGATCACCGTATCTGAAAGAGATATATCCCATTGTTAGCCAAAAATGAGGGATCTTAAGTAATTTCACTCACTTGCAAAACTCGCAGTTTTTATGATTTTGGTTCATAGTTTGTATGCAGAAGTGGTTGTCGTTCTGGTCGCCACAGGTATTAGTTGCCTCGATTTGAAGCTGGTAGGCAGCATTGATGAACTCGGGAAGACATTTCTAAAGTAATCAGGAATCAAAAAATTATTATATGATACATGTACATAACCCACATAAAAATAATTGACTTGTAAATAAAGAAAAATATATTTTCTTTGATGTCAATACTTTGAAGCTTCTTCTCTGGTTTCTCAAAAATGTGTGAAAAATTTATTGGCTTGAAAGATATTTCTAAAAATTTTAATGCACGTTAAACGATTTATTTTATTTTTTAAGGCTGACTGGCTTGAGTTATCAATTAAAATTTAATAGTAAAAATAGTAAAAAAAAAAAAATAGATACCTATTAAACATCTTAATATTAAAAGGGAATTAAATATACATTTTTATTTTGATAACATAAGTTAATAATTCAGGCAGTCAGAGCTATGAGTTACAGATGTTTAATGAAATAGTAATCACATATTAATCTTAATGAAAATTACATACATATTTGTAATTTATTTTATGTATTTTGTAAAATTAAAATAAATAGTAATCATATAATAAAATTACATAGATATTTGTAATTTATTTTATGTATTTTGTACAATTAAAATAAATAGTAATCATATAATAAAATTACATAGATATTTTTGCTTTGACAACATATTAAGAGTGATCATTAAATTCTTGAATTAAAGGTTCGCAGAACTCCTCTACATTTTCTTTTCCCCCGAACTGTCGCTTTATTGCTCAATTAGTTTGCATCTCTCACTCGAATTGACCCAACCCAAAAGCTGACTGTCCAACCGCTAATTCCCAATTCTTTTCAATTGCTTTGTGGACAAACAATGTGGGTAAACAGAAGCAGTTCCGACTTCCGAATACCGCCCTTTACCTGCGGTCTTCCATACGGATCGTAGCACTCCAGGGCCGGCATGAAGGTGGTTCCGCGCAGTTCGTGACCTCCGGCGGAGTTGATGGGTGGTCGCTGGGCGGCGAGGATAATGGTGGCACAGCTGGCGATCAGGACTCCGATCAGCAGCAGTCGCGCCGTGGAGGAGCCACTGTGGCTCCACCGGCTGCGTCTCATGGTGGATTCGGTGGGGTAACTCGGTGGCTACAGGTGGGTGGGTGGCTACTAGTCACTAGGATTGTGGTCAACTTCTAAGACTATATGGTTTTCTGAGCGAGTTTCCTTCGAGATTCCTTCGTCTGTGTCGTCGCTCTTCAATTCATTACGGAATCTTTCCTATTGGTGGTGCCTGAGCGACTTCATATGCTGGAAAATGCATGGAATTATGAATCAGTTTAGATACCAAGTCCAGGAACATGTGTGCCACATATTGCGGCGGCGAGGGGACGATTTTTAATTAGTTCGCCAAGCAAATCAGTCGAAAAATAAACTTTACTGGCCGGACCGGCAATGAGTTCATTTGCTTTTGGGTAAACAAAACGAAAACTCGAAAGGCAAAACTGCAAATGAAAATTTCAAACAACAAGCAGCCGTGAGCAGAGACATAAATAAACTCTCGAGCATGAGTTCCAGCGGCAGTAGAGTAGAGTACACATACGATATATTATATGTGGTTGTACTGCCCACCATATGTATTTGCTATTCGGGAACTTAAAGTAATTCTATGCGATGATTTCATCTACTCCTCTACTTATTCTCATCCACATTCTCATTCTCGATTTTGAGCTGCAATTGCGGCGGCTGCCTTCTAATAATGAGGATCTCTAAGACTTAGTATACAGTGCACTAGTTGCAAGGTTGGATTCATTTAGGTTTTGCAGATCTTGTGCGTCTTTTCTATGAATTCAGTTAAGTGGAGGCACTAATTAGCAAATATTTGTACAGTGTATTTGCTCGAAGATGATATCACATCCTCTGGAACAGAATGCAATGTGAGAGGAACACAAAAGATTCCTCTTTAAATACAGGAAAATACCAGTTCTCGTGGGTGAGATGCGGAACTTGAGATCATGTCCAGCTGAAAGGGAATTTCATTCATGTATGCTTATAAAGTCGTCTCTCAATCTTAATTTGAGTTCCTAGAAGCGGCGCTCGTTCTATTCCAAAGTGTATTATTATCTAGAAATCACAGTCCGGATCAGGGTTTCATTATTTTTTAAAAAACAGACAAACACACAAACACACAGTTCACAGCCGAGATTTCTTCAACTATTAATTGCTTTCATATAAATTCTATTTATGGTATATTTTTCATTTATTTCCTTTTTTATCAGCATCGGATGAACGAAAACTGTTGTCAGGCCGACTCGCAGCTGAACCCTTTGCGTAGAGTTCAGCGGAGGCCAAGACACTGATACTGGAACTATACACCACTCGGGGCACAGGCACAGGCACAGGCACAGACACACATACTATGTATATAGCATACACTATGGCTATGGTCGGCGGAACGAACATCCGCTCCATTCAGATTTGAGATCCCCATACGGCTGGCTATATGGGTCTTGAGCCGCGGCGAGATACGCGCCTATGAAACGAACACGAGTTCCTTGACGATAAGAATTTGGGGCTATGAACTAGCTGATATCACTGTCTATATATATACATATTTATATAGAGACCAAAGCTCTGTGCTGAGTTCGTGTTTACTTTGTATGCTTGTTTAGAGGCTGAAATGCGTTTTTGTTTGCACCTTTTGGCCTGTATCTTTATTGCTCGGTTTGTTTTTATTCCCTGGTTCAGCCGCACGCACACTCGCACACTCGAACACTCGAACACACACACTCAGCAGGTAGAGGGAAATCGGTGGAAAGCACTCAAAAGAGTCACTCAGATACATTTACGAACTCCGTTTCGTATCCCACAGATGCACACAGGGCGCAGCAACTGCGTTATTTTCGGTTATTTATCGGCTATTTATATGGTAGATACATTTTCCGCTGCGACGGGCCCAAAACACATGGCACTTTTCGGCAATTTCCAAAACATCTCCCCACTATTATAAAAAAGGACTGAGCACTGGGCCCTCGATCAACTACACCCAACAGTGTTGTGTGCACACTTTTCTGCCCTGTTGCATTTCTGCTGACTCGCGTTTCGAACTGGGATTGTAATTGTATCGGCACCTCGAAGGCAAGCACCAGCACCAGAACCAGCACCTCACGGGTTGCTTTTCGCCTGGCCAACAGAAAAAAAAAAACAAAAGGTGACCCGAGAAAACTTGAGACACCGCTGCACTGGACTTGGTTTTGGTGGCACGGCACCACCACTTACTTCGTCGCTCCGAAGACAACCGCTAACGAGGACGTCCAATGCTCAACTGCTCAACTGACTCTCGATCTCGAGGAATGCCAGGCCCAGCGGTCCGATCCGATCGCTCGTTGAGTGAAACTCTGCGCTCAGTATCTGTATCTGCTGCCGCGGCATAGTGTATTGTATCTGCAATTGAATTGCGAGAGAGTGGCAGACGGATCTGGTTGGAGTGTTTCGTGCCCGGGAGTTGGACTAAGCAAAGCTCTCCAGTCACGAAAGTCTGCCTCATTGGAGTACTGCGGTTTGATTGCCTCGCTCTTCGTACGAATTCCACTAATTGCTCATTTAGGCGGGCAAAAATTTAAACAGCGTTCGTCTGAAAAGATCCGTCTTGAAACAAAAAAAAACGCCACGGTATCTGGCTCGGAAGCTGCTCTCTGCTCTACTTTTCGCTTAGTTTGTAGTTATTGGAGTTAGCAGGTTATCGCTGGCACCGCTGATAAGGAGGTTGATGTACCACAATCGTTGCCGCACTTTCAATTTCATTAATGAAATCATATAAAAGCAATCTCAGAACCTTTCGTGGTATAATTGGGGTTTCTAAATTAAATTCAAAATATTTCATAACACAAAAACAAAATTTTGCAAGCTCTGTGTAAATTTATATATATTTATATCATAAATTGGGAGCAGGGATATAACATTACCACAGTATTAATTTTTTTTTTGTTTTGAGAAAATGATTTCAATTTCATTTGAAAGTAAAAGTTAATTCAAATATTAACAGCGTATTTAATAGAAATTAATTTTTTAAACTGACTTGAGTTTTTTTGTTTAATTATTATTATGTTTTGTTTTAAACCTTTTGCGTTAATATTACTTTAAAAAAAACATTTGAATTTCTTTTGAAAATAAAATATTAATTCAAAGCGAGTGGCGCCAACACAACGAGGCCATTTTTGGAACTGCCAATATACTGCTTGCACTGCTTGCAAAATAATTAGCCAACACTATTGTTGGCGCGTATTTAAACTTTCAAATCAACTTAAATTAAAATAATATCATAAAAGTGTTATTAATATCAAGATTTAAATAATTAATTACAACAAGTCCTGGGAATAAATACACGTTTAGATTTTGTGCAATATAGAATGGTTTATTATAATAGTTTCTTATGGAAATAAACTAATATATGAAATATCATTATGTTTTATAGACCGAGAGATTTTTCAAAAATGCTAGAGAACAAGATTCAAGCTAAACAGTTAGTTAGAGTAGGAAGAATGCTAATTTTTTTAATTAAGAAGACAATCTGGCGTTGAAGGCACTTCTTCAGCAGGCTTATCATTGTCCCTGCTCCTTCTCAATGTCAATCTTTATAATATTGACCGTGGGTCCCGGCGAAGTACTTCGCGACTCGGGCAGTCCATTTTGGGGAGTAGCTGCGTCCACAATGCACTCATCGCTGCCGGTGGTGCTAATCGTAATGGTGGGTATGTTATCCGACCAAATGGAACTCTGCGAGTCCTGCCGCATGGTGCGTCGTCGATGGGAATCGCTTCGCTTGGGGAACGTGATGGGTCCGGGCATGTCCAGTTCCTCCAGATCGTCCATGGTGGCCGTGGGCGCAGTGGCCGATGCGGGCACCACTGGTGGCTTGGGTGGCTTGGGTGGCTTGGTGGGCGGACGAGAGGAAGTGCTACTGCCGAAATGCAGTGGCGCACTGGGCGTGGGCGATTCCGGCTCTGGAGTGGGTGGCATTTCCAGGGCCGTCGAACTGGACACACTGGACAATACTGATGGGGGTGGTGGCGGTGTGTAGGCCAGGTAAGTGGGCGTGGTCGGGCCCGGAGACTCATCCGATCCCTGCTCTGCATCGTCTTTTTTCAGATTCACTGCCTCGCGAACCAGGGCTAGCAGGTTGCCTATCTTTTTGCGTCCCTGTCGCGACAGGACAGACAGCTGCCGCTGGTGGTGACCTTGACCCTGACCCTGACCTTGGCTGGGCGTGGGCGAGGGCAAACTCCGATCCGGCTCCTCCCCGCCGGATAGCTCGCTGTGCAGGTGCTCCGCAGCGAGAGTTGCGGGCACATCCGTGCTCTTCTCCGCACAGCGCTCATCGAACTTGAAAACTTCGGGCTCTGGCTTGGCCACCGCACTATTTGACTTGAATTTGTTCTTGCGAAACTTGAACTTGCCCAGGCTTCCTCCTCGGCCACTTTCACTTTCCTTGGCCGGCGGCAGGGGCTTGTCTTCGACCTCCTGCGGCGGCCTCTTTTCGTCAACTATGTGGAATTTGCTCTTGGCCAGCGGGGGAGTTTCTGGTCTGGATTCCTCGGCACTCGGCTCCGCTTCCTTGTCTCTCGAAGTGGGTGTTTGCGGCGGGAGTTCTGGGGTGGTGGGCTCCTCCTCCGCCTGCTTCTGGTTTCGCCTTAGCAAACTGGCGCGGCGCTCGTTGACAATCCTTGAATTTGTATCCGGATCATGTTCATTGTCCTTGGGCGATTCATAGGGTGGCGGATGTGAATGTGGATGTGGATGCGGCTGTGGCTGTGGCTGCTTGTGTTTGGTGTCCTTTTTCTCCTTCATGCTGCCCCTATCCTTGCGCTCGTGCTTCTCCACCTTAAAGCGACTCTTGGGATGGGTTTCCTTTAAAGGGAAATTGCCGGTTGGTCCCGCAGAGCTAGTCCCGGCCACTATGGATCCAGTGCGGGCCCGCTCCTGCTTGGCAATCTGCACGATGTCCACCAGCGAGGGCTTGCGGGTGCGCCGGATCTGCTGCAATCGCGACAGGCCGAACCGCTTGTCCTTAGCCTCCTCGTCATGGGGCAGCGAATCCTGGTGCTCGGTGTCCGTGTCGTCATCGTCCCGCCGCACAAACGAGTCCTCGTCGGAGGTGGCCGAGCCCTTGCGCAGCGCCTTCTTCATGATGCGTGAGATTAGCTCTGAATGGCAACGAAACAAATGAAACTTGTGAACCAGCGATAATCTCTCTGACTTACCTTTCCGGGCCTGATTCTTGTACTCCTCCGTGTCGAAATCTGGCGCTTGGGTGGGCGTAACCGGAGAGCTGGCCTCCAGGACTTTGCGCCAGCGGTTTGTCAACGTGGTGGCCGTGGGTTCTGCCTGCTTGACCTCCGGCACCTTGAAGATCTTCTTGCGCTCCTCCTCGCGCTCCTTCTGGAGTTGAGTCCGCAAGTCCTGATTGGCCTCGCGCAGAGCTCCGGTCAGGGAGACCAGGTAGTAGATGATGAGGATGAGCAGCAGCAGCAGGGGAATCACAGTGCTCGAGGAGGTCATGTAGTCCAAGGGCTCATGCAGTTGTCTGCAAAGTTTCAATCATGATTATACACCATCTCACTTGTTTTAAGAACTCACTTTGGCAGAGCATTTCTCGTTGTGTTGGTGATAAACTCAGCTATCCGGTTGTACTCCGAGAAGGGTCCACAGTGCCAGGAGGGACGCAGCCAGACAATGGCATATCCCACGGGCAGGACACAAAGGAACAGCATGGTCAACAGCAGCGATAGGTAGAAGTTGTTCGATTTGGAGGCCCTGCAAAGATTGGCGATTACAACGAGCAACCATCGCCGGATGAGCTCATAACCACTCACTTGAAGACCACCTCGTGGGGCACATTGCAGGTGAGCACTATCCACGAACGGAAGTACATCATGATCATCAATTTGACCAGGTTGATGAGCACCAGGCCCGGCGAGAAGAATATGCCCATCCACACCTGGCCCTGGTTATTAATCAACGTCAGGATGTTCTCGGCTATCTTGAAGTCGCCGTACTGTTACGGCGAACGAACGAAAACAAAGCCTCGCATTAGTCACGGCGCAACGCCGAATAGAGTGCCCTAGTGTCCTATTATCCTAGTATTCTCACCTGGGGAAAGGTCTTCTCCATGTCCCAGCACCAGTTTTGATTGACATACCGGACGAACAGGGCGCGCAGAAAGTCAATGCACAGGGGCGCCACAATGGACATCAGCTTTATGGGGATGACATAAGTTGGGGGAGGTGGAAAGGTGGAAAAGAGGGGTTTAATAAGCGCCTTGTAATGAACTTGGTAGCAGGATGATGGCACTTAAAAGTTGCCACACGTAACGTTGCATCTCTGTTGTTACCACTTGTGACTCCTAGTTTACGACTCTGCGGTCCAAATTCATGCACGAACACGTGCCCCCAAGTTTGAATCGAAAACCGAACGAGTCGGAGATGTGGATGTAGATGTGGATACCGGTTGCAAAACCCCAACCGCACATGACCAAACTCAATTCCCCATTGCCAGTGCCTGGATTTTGTTATGCGTATAGCATAAATGCGTTTAAGCCCCGGCCCGTAACTTGCCTAATTTATGTGCTTAAATCGTTTAATAGAGATTATGTACGCCATGATCGGGGGGCATAATCAAATTGGGCACAAGACCCATGTCTCTTTTTTCATTTTTTTTCGGGAATTTCGGCATTTTTGGCCAGCGGCCTACAAACAGTTTACACGAATGTCGGACAAATGTTAAGTACGAAATAAAAGGGCAAGTAATCCCCAGATTGAGATGCCTTTGAAAAGTCTAAGCGGTTGTCTACGACCAATAGGGTTATTGACTTGGCCGGATATCTACACCGTGTCTTTTATCTCAGGAGCATCCCGACTGACCTTGAAAACTTTGGCAATGCCATGAATTTGTTTACGATTAGACTGAAAGTTCGCAGCCCAATGGGGATGCCAATCGACGACACTCGACGTGGCAAATGGCCAAACAAAAGTTGTCATTTGGGGGGCCAAAGTTCACAGCCATGCTTATGGCTTATGTAAATTTTTGACTGCAAATCGAAGTTCCTGTTCCGGCTACCAGCTGCGTTTCACTTCAGTCGAAAAGGACTCCCGAGAGCGATTATTATGATAAAATGCCTTTTCGTTCGCTTCCATTTCGCCTTTTCTCTTTCGAATCGCTTGGCCTTTTAAGTCAAGTGGATTTTGGTTTGCTAGACGAGCGCAAAAATTTGATTTTCAAAATCCCCATGACCCAGAAAAGAAAAGTTAGATTAAAAAAAAAAACAAGGCAGACAAAGAGTGTACAGTGCAGAAGCGGAAGACAAATTTTGTGTTAAATTTTCCGGACAATTTAGCTAAACGGGCTTTCACGCCCAGCCCAGCTACTACTCCCTTTTGAGTTCAATCATATTTAAGGCTAAATAGATTTTGATGCAGAGCCAGTAGAGAGTAGAGAGCTTCCGAGCTGGAAGGCCAGGGAAATTGATAGCAGCTCATGGTGATAAATTTGCTTTTAAACTGCGGCATCCCATGTTGAACCATCTGAACCGCACTCACCCCGTCGAAGACGATGACTTTGGAGAGCTCCTGGCCCAGCGAGGTTTCCCAGCACATGGTAGTCAAATTGGTTTGTATCTTCTTAATCGCCAGCTGAACCTCCTTCAGTCGCTTTTGCTTCTGCTCCAGCGGCGTGAGTTTCACGGTGGTTAGCTGCTTGGAGTCGCCGCTTGGGGTGGTGCCATCCGCGCTTTCGGTGGTGCTGCCGAAGATGTCGTCTCCTTTGGGGCAAATGGTAATCACACACTCCTCCAGGGACTCGCTGTCCTCGTCGTAATAGCTGGTACTCCCGAACTCCGATAAATCCACATTGCCTATGTAGTAGGTGGTCTTGACTGATCCCTCCGTGGAGGAGAATTCATCTTCTTCTGTGGTGGAGCTGCTGCTGCTACTACTACTGCTGCTTTCGAAGGTGGTGCTTTCTGAACTCGTCGATTCGGTGGTAAATACATCCTCTTCGGTGGTGCTTGTGGTTGGAAGTCTTCTCCAGGGTCTTCTAGTCGTTGTTGTTGTTGTCGTACTAGTACTTGTGGAAGTGGTTTGCCTATTTCTAAGTCGCCTGCGATTTTCCCACTCCTCTTTGCTGAGAATCCCAGTTAGCGGCCTTTTTGTTGTAGTGGTGCTCGGAGTGGTTGGTCTATAGGGTGGCCAATAATTGGGCCACCGACTGGGCGTGGCACTACCCGCCTCAGTGGTTTCCCCCGCCTGGCTAGCTGTTACCGCCGAATCATTGCGATGTCGTCTGCTGTACTTACTAGAGCGCCAGAAATGTGGATCACCCACTGCCCTTTTTCGGCGGCTCTTCGACTCCTCTTCATCCACTTGCTCCAAAACTTTGGCTAATGGATCGTTCACCTGGTCAGTACTCTCCTGCTCATCGAAATCTTCTGTATCAGAGGGTGCCGAAGAGTAATCTGTTATATCGGAGTAGTTGCTATTTTCCGGAGCATCTGATGTTGCATCTGAGGCGGAAGCGTTTGGCTCATCACTGCCATAGTCATAGGAGCCCTCATCCTCTCCAGTGGTGTAGAAAAGGTTATCGTCTGACTTGGGTTTTTCGGTGGTGCTTGTAGTGGAAGTTAATTTTGTGGTGCTGCTGGTTGGCAAAATCGTAGCTCGAAGTTGCCATATTAGTTGATGAGTTTGGAGCTGGAATATTGGTTGTTGAGTTTGGAACAGCAGTGGTAATTGTTGAGTTTGGAATCGAATTATTAGTTGTTGAGTTTGGAATTGCAGTATTAGTTGTTGAGTTTGGAACTGTAGTATTAGTTGTTGAGTTTGGAGTTGCAATAGTAGTTGATGAGTCAGAAACACCAATAGTTGTTGTTGAGTTATGAATCGCAGTTGTAGTTGTTGAATTTGGAATATTATTATGTGTTGGTGAGACTTTAGCTAATGGGGTTGTAGTATTGAAAATTACATTATTCATTTCGGCAGTGGTTGTTAGTATAGTAGCTGTTGTGGGTGCTGCTGTGGCTATAGTGGCTCTTTCAGTCGTTGTGGTTGCCTCACTGGTTGTTGTCAAGGGCGGTAAAGTGGTCCAGGGTGAAGTTGTTGTGGGTGTGGTTGCCTTCGTGGTTGTCCAAGTTCTCAGAGTCGAAGGTATTGTGGAGGGCAATGTTGTGGGCAAGGTGGGCACCATGGCTGGCGTGGTCAGATTGAAAACCATCAGAGTGGTGGCCAAGTTCTTAGCATTGAAGATGGTGCGTGGTTTTGAGCATTTCACAGTCATGTTATAGCACTTGAGACGCTGCACGGTGGTGGAGATCAAAGCGGCAGCGGCTGTGGTCGAAAATATGCCATCGGTGGTGCTGCCATTATTCTCATCAAACAGACCATCCGATGTAGTCTCACTAAACAGGGAAGGAGACGGGGTCATGGCCTTTAAGGCCTCTATTGAACTCAGCAGATTTCTCAGCTCCATGGTATTCGTTTCGTTTTCCATCTTTAGCATCTGCAGCGGTTTCTCCTTGCTGTTGATCTTGTAGATGAAGGAGAACATCAGCGAATACAAATTTAGCATGTTCAGGATCATAATGCTGAAGAGTAGGAGATATTTGCTTTTCACCAATTACTTGTTATTAGTACTCTTAAACTCACCGTGCCAATTGCAATCGCAGCTGCTGCCTGGGATGCCAGTTCTCAAACAGACCCAGTGCCTCGAATATCATGGGCAGGAAGAAGGAGAGCAGGGTCATGGTCACGTTCACCGCATTGCGACTGAGCCAGTTGTCGTGCTTGGCCAAATCCTCGGAGCTTTAAACCAAAGGGATTACACAGAAAGGAATACATTAAAATGGGAGAAACCCAAATCAAGGGTAAGGATTTCACGTAAATATTTAACATCGTGTTAAAAGAATGCTTTATCTGTTTTTTAAGCTTCAATACATTAAAAAAGGCAATATAATGGAGTGAATATTTAAGTTAAATATTTAATATCAAGTTGAAATAAGCTCAAGTTCATTTAAAACCGCAGCACAAAAAAATATGTCGAAAAGTAAAAGTAAAAGAGTAAAAAAAAGAAGGGTACTTTAAAGAGAACAGTTTAATTCTTATGCTTAAATGTAAGTTATGATTTATTCATTGCATTTTATTTCAGATTATCAGCAAACCACTTACTGATTGACCAGCAGGACAACTGTGGCCCCCGACAAACCCAGCAGTCCCATCACCAGGATATTGACCAGTATCCTCTGGAGTATCACCCGCCAGCTGAAAGGACACGGCGCATCGATTATGGTAAGTAAATAGCTGCAGTTGGCCGCGACTTACTTGCGATTATCCTTCTTCTTCTCGGCCTCCTCGAGCAGGGCCTCCTTGAAGCCCACCACCACGGATGCGATGCGATTGTGGGCCGTCTCCGCGTGTCCTGTGGGAGATGCAAAAGTTGTGACTGCGGCTCCAACTCGAATGGCACTAGCCACTTACCAATCATAAAGTCCCAGCCGGTAAAGAGCTTCCACGAGAAGACGCACTCGTCGTCCTTCGAGGAAAGTTTCGAATTGCGCGAGTTTTCCGCCATTCTGTCGACAAATCGAGAAAAGTTTTTAGCCACTGCCTCCGTCTCCTAACAGGCCATAATTTGTGCCCAAATCCCGACAATCCCCGCTTTGAAACACAGATAGCGTGGCGATTGGAATAATTCACGTACGCCGAGCACGTGCTGGGGCAAAAGTGGGCAGCGGAAAGGTCAGTGCCGGCTGCTCACTGTTGACATTGCTACTTTGTTCAATTACGAAATCAACATAATGCCGACAAAGCCATTAAAGCGAGCCGCCCAACGGTCAAAATGGCGTTTTGCCGTTTCCATTTCCGTTTCCGTTTCCCTGCCCCATTCCCGCACCGCCCCGCCCCGCCCCTTTTGCACGTGTCTGTGGCCGTGTGCGTGCGTAAATCATAATGGCCAATGCTTTTCGCCTTCCGAAGGGTCGAAAGTTTTTGTTTTTTGTATTCGACCCCCGAGACACGCCTCGCGCCAAGATTTGTATTATTTAATCAGCGCTTCAGAGTTGTTTAATTAATTAACGAGCGTTCTGACATTTAGTTTGCTTTTTGCGGCTTCGATGACCAGGGATTTAATGAAGTGCCTGCCCAACACCAGCACATTGGGACCCATGACCCCCTAGGAACCCTTATTTACTCACTTTCTTAGCGTGGCCACAAAGCTGTATATGTAGACCAGAACGGCGGTGAGGAAATAGGCTAACGGCAGCTTATATCCGGACGTGCTAATGCCGGATGTGCTTGAATAGTATCTAGGGAAAGACAACAAGGGAAAAAGTGGTATATAGATATTGCCAGCAATTAATATAATTCTCATTCCCCAGCTCTGAATTACAAAGAAATAATTTCAGAAAAATATAATATCTTTGTAAGCCCACTCCGTTAAAAAGGCAAACATTTTTATCTTTATTCAAACAGGGGCACATTATAACTCTGCAGGCCTAAAAGCATTTAAATATATTTAATAAGGCTTTTTTAATCATTTTTGCATTTTTATTTGGTCCTAACAGTTCTGGTATTTATTTATTTAATCTAAGTAAAAAAAAAAACAAATAAAATATATAAAACATTTTTGGGAAAAATGTCTCAAATGATGAATACGTATCGTCTTCTAGTGCCAAAAAAAAATTCATAAAATAAATATTTTGTATTGATTTTTGAATAACTTTTTAGACTCTGTAAAAATTTAAAAATTTTAATTTTCTTTCAAACATAAGATGCAAAATCAAAGACAAAACTGAAGAATGAAAATGTGATTTCAATTTTCGACTGTATAACATTATGATAAAATTTGGTAAGCTTCCTTAAGTAAAACTGAAATGTTAGTGGCTTCAGGGGTCAAAGAATCTTACCCGTAAAACATTGGTGAATATTTCAGGTATCCTTCGAACTCCCAGAAAGTGAAAAGGTTGCCGGCCACTCGCGCCTCCGGGTCTGACATCCTCTTCCTCGGATCCGTTTCGCCGTGTTTGGTGGCAAAGTACTGGATCAGAGCCAAGCGGAAACGTAAATGGGAAAAAACAAATTGGCTACTTCGGAGGACACTCACCTCCGGGCCAATGACAAAGGCGACCAGCGGAATGGCAATCATGATATTGACCCACATGAGCCAGCGAAGGAATGTAAAGTAGGAGGCCACGCCGGACCCAAAGTGCGATTCGATTTCCTTGATGCGCAGCTCCCAGGGAATGAGGACGGTAAGGAAGCTGGTCGTCTCCCGCTTCCAGTGCCGCCATCTCTATATGAACGGGATGGGAAAAGGATTTACCCGATGAGTTATGTCTCGGAGGAACTGCAGACTGCAAGTTCGTAGTTTAATTGGTTTTCCCCCCGCAGCCGGCGAAATGCCGGGCACCCAAGCACACATAACTCCGTGAATTATGCGAGTGCAGATTTATTGAATGTCCGTACCGGCCGGAAAGTGGTCAATAAATTGTGTAAACATAAATATTTTTTGCATTGCCTCAGGGCGTTCGCCTTGGGGCCCAATGCTGGGGCTGTGCAAAAAGAAAAAGAAAAAGAAAAAGAAAAAAGAGGTAAGCGTGTACTAAAATTCACTTACTGCCGCCATTAAAATTTTAAACCTCGCCCACAAGTCCCGGGTGCTGCGTGACATGGCGAATCGCTCCTGGAGCGCTCCCTCGTGGCGTGCCACATATGTTTTGGCCTGTCAACACATCCATCCAAGGACCAGATCCGAAAGTCCAAACATCATTAAAAATGCCAGGGCGTAGCGCAAGATGGGAGATAAAGAGTGTGGGTGTGAGTGTGTGTTTGTGGTGTGAATGAAATCGAAAAGTTTGGCTCAGTTCAGGATTTGATGAGTGTTCGGGGGTCGTAACATTTTCAACGACCTGACAAGCGGCGTGAAAACGAACGCGCCCAGTTTTTTGGGGCCACCTCCAGTCCACCCACCACCATCCACCATCCTCCATCCACCAACCAATTCCACGCCCATCTTAAAGCCATGGCATTTGCACCCACCTGCCGCACCAACTTGAGCTTCTTGCGGATGGGCCATGGCTGTAGCTTCACCGACTGTATGACCTCCTTGTGCAGGCGGATGTTCTCAAAGATTTGCTCTTGCGTGGACTCCTGATTGGTGCCCTCCTCTGTGTTTTTAGACGAAAAACGAAAGTCGAAAAACGAAAGCAAAGCCAAAGTCAAAAGAGATTACACATACGCCCAGTATGCGCCACGAAACGTGCCGCACGTAGCATGAAAAATTACGGAAAACAGGCCCCCAGACGTTGATTAGCTGCCACTAGAGGACCCCATCTCCATCTCGTGTGCTCGTCCGCTCGTTAACTAAGCGAAATCTGTTTGGGACACTTATGGGGCCCGCACATGCACTTGCCTGAACTTGTCGTATAGACGCTGGAGCGTCGCCGCTCCACACTATCCAGCACGTGATCCATGGGACTGGATGCCCGTCGCGAACTGCGGCTGCCGCGCTTGCCCCGATATCCGCGCACACTGGCACGTCTCTGCATTATTGCCGATACGGAAATTGAGTAGTCCTCCTCGTCGTCGACATCAACATCAACGTCGCCGCCTCCACTGCCGCCACCGCCATTCTCGAATCCAATCCCTGGCGGATGCTGGACGAAGTGGGGCTCGTGGTGGCTGCTCTCGGCGTCGCTGCTTTGGTTTTGCAATGGAAAGTCTGTATAGAGGAGGAGGAAGAGGGTTATACACTCACAGAACAGTATAATTAAAAAAAGTTGGGTTTTAAAAGATTTAAATAATTCTTAAGGTATTAAAAGTTGTATAAGAATAATTAACTTGGGCTTGAAAAAATAAACATGAATCCAAATAAACTTCCCTTGAATTTAAAAAAAATTCTTACGTAAATGCAAAAAACTCAACATCTCGTTCTTTTATTTAAAATTTAAAAGTTTTCTCTTAATTGCTTATTGCCCAAAACAAACTTAAAAATATTTTAATAGAAATGGTAAGAAAAGGTGACACAAATTAAATATAAATAAATAAATAATTCTTAAGGTACTAAAAATTGTAAAAATAGAAATCCAACCATTTAAGTTGTATCCATAAATTTAATATCGCTTTTAAGTTATCACTGTATGGAAACTATAATGCTAGAGTTCGGATTCTAAATGAAATCAAATTTTAGCCATTTAAAGACAAAACAAATAGATTAAAATTTTATCAAATAATAACATTATGAAACAATATTGACAAGAATATAAAATTCAATGTCTTACTTAAATGTATTACAAAATAATTTAAATTAAAGCAATTTAAAAATTACATAATCAATTTCACAATCTTTAAAAAAAAAAAACCAAAAAGGGTATAGTAAAAATAATTTCTTTATAATGTTTTCATATTACAGTTAAATATTTTTTATATTTTTACTACAAAGGCTCTGATTTCAGTGGAACGTTAATTTTTCTATAGTTTCCCTTTCTCCTTTCAAATTCAAAGGCAAGCTCAAAGTTTTCTTAGAGTGGCTGGGCATACCGTTCAGTTCGTAAGATCTATGGTCCTCCTGTGATGCAGCTCTTAAATGTAAATGAATAAGAAAGCAGAGAGCAAGGTAGCAAGCAAGTTCCATGGTCTTAAATTATATTTTGCGCTGAGGCTGAGGCCACTTACCTTCTGCCCCTTTGTCCTTTGTAGAATTCCCTCTTGGCATCGGCGCTGCTCTGCATTTGCCAGCCACCTCTATTCAAGTCGCATGGCGGTGCCCAGGTCACAGACAGTTGGTGGGGCGAGGTGACTCCCGAGTTGTTCTACGAATTGATGGCGAAAGCTTAACTCAACTTATTTCCAAGTGCTGTACCGGGCCAGCTAATTACTCCAATCACACTGCCACTCTTTGCGTGCAGAGAAACTTTCACTCTAAATTGCTCATTTATTTATTACACTTGTAATTATTTTAGATTTATGAGTGGCTCTTAGCTGTATCTCCTCTCAAAGAAAGTGCCTCTAATGGACAAGTCACTGATTTTGTACTCCTGATTTAGCCAGTTAGCCGCCGTAGCGCTTTGGAGCAGCCTTGTGCGCAGACTGAACGGCTTAGCTGGCTGACCAGAACAGCAAGGCGCAAAAGACCATCATCGCTATTGCCATCGCCATCGCCATCGCCATCGCCATCACCATCACCAGCAAGGACCTCACACAGACAGGTGGAACGAGCTGGCCACAGCGAGCGAAAGTTAAATTTTTCTAATAATGAATGAATATGAATGAAGAACGGACAGAGGGAGGACCATCCGACCCACCCAGTGGGCAACTTATCAAAGCCAAAACGTGCCCAAAACCCACACATACACACACACACACCCGGACATCGAGTAAAGCCAAGGAATTTAAAAGGACGGAGGGAAACAAGACCCGCTGGCCCACTGGCTTCACTGACTTCCTCGCCCAGTTAGAACGAAGACGAATGAGTGTAAAAATCGCCAGCGGCATGTGATAACAACGCCGTATCCGGGCGTAACCAGCCAGGACTTCGAATGACCATTTAGATGGTGCCTTGGGCGAGTGTGAGTGTTTGAGTGTGTGTGAGTGTGGGCGTTTGAGTGCCTCGGAATGTGTGTGTATAGCGCTGGACATATTGAGTCACCTTGTATTCTTGGCCTGGCCATGTAAATGAAAATCAAACATGCAAGGGTTGATAAAGGAAAATCGCGAAATTCTACGGTTTTCCCCCCCCATTTTTGTGTGTCAGGGGAGCGCCCACTATTGAAATATGTTTTGGCACTCTCTCTCTCTCTGCCATGTTTTCTGTTTCTGTTTCAGTTTCGCTTTCCCTTTTCGCTTTCTCTGATTTCACTTTCGTCCCTTTTAATTAAATGGAGTCCTCGGCTGGCTTTAATTAACATCAAATTTATCTCTCGGCCACCGCGCACGTGTAGCATAATGCCTAATGCCTAATGCCCGGCGATTATGGGTTCATTACCCGCTGTGCCAGTGGCCTAGGCCTAAATCCAAGACCAGGTTAACTGAAGCCAAAGTTCAATGCCGCCATAGATTGGGATGACCCAAAAAAAAAAAAAAAAAAAAAAAAAAAACACCCACGCCTTTCACAGTAGGCCTAAGTGGCTTTCCATGTTCGGCTGCAGTTTTCGCGATTTCGCCATAAATCTTTGGCCCTAACATGTACAAAGGCGTTGGCCGCCGACCAGAATGTGGGTCAACTAAACACAATATATATGTATATTTTGAGTCACATAGAAAGTAGAACCGAAAATCGAATCCTCAATTGATGCGGCAAACGTGGCTCTCGCTCCTCGATCGCCTCAACTGGTTGCGGAACTCGTGACGATGCATCTTCATGGCCTGCAACTCCGAGGAGTTGGTGTCCGTGGTGCTGGCCAGGTGGAGGCGTGCCGATCCGAAGCTGTCCAGGCTGGAGGATCGATGGCAGACGTGCAGGTCGGGCATGAAGTGTTTGCGGTTGCCGCCAGCATTCTCCCGATTGTTCTGGATGATCTGGCGGGCAAACCGCGCCTTGACCTCCCGTTTGTGGTGGCGATTCCACAGCGGTCCATGGGCACAGTTCTCCCGGGCCCAGCGACGAGCCTCCCGACAGGCCATGTAGGAACGCTGATGGCTGAACGTCTTCGTGTCCAGCATGAAGCCTCGATTGCCCATCAGCCCGAAGCCCAGGTCGAAAATATTGCGTCCCAAAACAAGGGGATTGGGTCCGTCTTTGGTCTTGAACTTTGTCGGGCCAACAGCCTGCAGGGGTTCCTTAGTTTCCTGGTAGAAGCGACGATCCTCCGCAGTGCAATATGGCCAGGACTCGAAGCTTAGCGAACGATGATCCACCATCTCAAAGTCCAAGGGCAGAGCATCGTTAAAGTTCACCTGATCGATCGTCATCAGTTTGCCATTTCTGTGGGTCACCTCGTAGGTGACGCCCGAAGGATCTGCCATTTGAATGGTGCCCCTTCCATGGAAACGATTGTTCAGGAACTCGCCCGTGTAACGTGTGCCATCCGGATACAAGTAGACCCCGAATTCCTGCATGCCCAACTCATTGCTGGGACCAACATATCTGGCTCCAGTCATCAGAATATCGACTTGCGCTATGGAGTTGGACTGTATCCTCTGGGTCATTTTCACTTTAACAACTTTGGTATTTTGTGTAACGAAAAGAAATTTACAAAATAATGTCTGTGTGACAAAGCTTGTGAGTGTTGAGTGAATATTCGACGAGCTAAAGTATCGTTTAATACTACGTTTATGCGCAAACTTTATTTGCAAATACAAAATTTGATAGGAAAAATTTTGCTATATAAACGGGAAATTATTTATTTATTTGCAATTAAGTGGTATACTTGCTATATGCTAGTTAAAAACCACGTCACTTTTTGGCAAGGCTTTAAAAAACTTCAAAAAGAAATTACTATGAACAAAATATAAAGTGTTAGTGTTTTAAAATAATAACAAAAATTGAAGTTATTAAATTTTCGTAAGTGGTTTGTCAAAACTGCATATTTAAGAAATGCAAAAAAAGTTATAAAGAGCTAAGTATTTAGTTGCAAATAAATTTATATTGCAAAAACCTGTTGTGTAAATTGAGTATTATATTTTGTATATTTTTTTTAAGGGAACTTGCTAACCATTTTTCGATAATGACTTTGTGGCTTTTTTGTGCATTTAACATAGTATATAAATATATTTATTAAAAACAGACTGCCAGCTTTAATCAGTAACTCTCCTCAAGTCCCAAGATAACCAAACAAATCGCGCTAATGTTCAGCTCAGCCCAACTCCGCCTAATTACCCGCCCAATGGAATTACTATATAAGCAAGCCATTCACTGAACCCGAAAAGCAACAGTCTTTGTTTGGAATCATGAAGCTGTTGGTGGTTACCTTGGCATGGGCAGTAGCCGTCGCAGGGGCAGTTGAGAAGGGTCCCGAGGAACCCGATCATGTGATCACCAATGGAAATCCCGCCTACGAAGGACAGGCGCCCTACGTGGTGGGCATGGCCTTTGGGCGAAGCAACGTATGGTGCAGTGGCACCATCATTAGCGACACCTGGATCCTCACTTCGTCGCAATGCTTGGTGGGCAGTTCCGGGGTGACCATTTACTTTGGAGCCACCAGGCTGAGTGAGGCGCAGTTCACGGTTACAGTGGGCACCAACGCGTATGTGACGGGCAGCCAGCACCTTGCCCTGGTTCGAGTTCCCCGGATTGGGTTCAGCAACCGGGTCAACCGGGTTGTCCTACCCTCGCTGAGGGATCGATCCCAGCGCTACGAGAACTGGTGGGCCAGTATCTGTGGCTGGGGAGTCACGACCTTCAGCAATGGACTCACCGACTGGCTGCAGTGCGTGGACCTCCAGATAATGTCCAACAACCAGTGCGTCGCCTTCTACGGATCCACCACGGTCTCTGACCAGATCCTGTGCACCCGTACTCCCAACGGAAGGTCAACTTGCTATGGCGATGCCGGCAGCCCGCTGGTCACCAAGCAAGGATCCACTCTGGTGGGAATTTCCGCTTTCGTGGCCTCCAACGGCTGCACCTTGGGCTTGCCGGCTGGCTTCGCCAGGATCACCAGCGCTCTGGACTGGATCCGCCAAAGGACTGGCATCGCCTACTAAAGGGTCAAGACTGTTGAAAAATAAAAAAAAAATAAATAAACCCCAAACCTGCACATTAACTTTGCAAAAATCTTTTGCGACTGAATTAAACTATGGAACAATCAAAATATTAAAATAAAACGGGGTTACAAAACAATGATTGTATATTTAATGCTTTGTATATGCTCTTCAAAGCTTTGGCCTAAAAGTGAACCCAAAAAAACTGGAAATTGTGTCTTGAAAATAAAGTAAACGAAAACGAAACGTGAACTTAAAAAAAATGGTTCATAACTATTAACAGTTTGAATTTTATTTTACGCTTACAAGGTTGATTAATCACATTCAAAAGTTTAATTTACATCTGAGTTCGTAGGCATAAGACCTACAAAGCGGCGATAACATAAATTTGAACTGGGAACAGACCAATTAAAACGTAGATCTACAACTCAAAGATGGACCGCGTCATGTCCATGTAGCTATTGTGGCGAATCAGATTGGACTGCACCACGTTGATGTTGTCCGCCGGCCGCTTCTGCATCATGGTGAGGGCCGAGCGATAGGCCTCCTGAACGTTAACGGGCAGCGACTCCTCCCCGAAACTCTCCGACTGGCAGCTGGAGGCCCCTCCCGACTCCGGATTGCGCACATCCGAGGTGCTCGTCCATTCGCGTGGCCCCTTAACCCTCTCCATTTTGGCGCAATGGATGAAGCTTCTTGTACTCCTGCTGATCCCGCTGCCGCTTGTCCAGCATCCTGGCGTAGGCACGCACACACATCTCCGTTTCGAAGGCGGGATCATCCGCTGGCAGTGACGGCGGCGATGGCGGCGAAGCGGTCTGCAGCGGCTGCTTCGAATGACCCCGCTGCTTGGTCAGCTTGTGGTAGTAGCGCTCCCGGTTCACCTCCTCTTTGGGCGCATAGATGGCGGTGCGGCGCATCTCCGATCGCTCCGTGGCCAAGTTGTTGGCTATGATGCGTCGGCAAAAGCTAGCCGACGGCTCACTAATGTACGGAGTCCGAGCCTTCCGGCAATTTCGCTTGATCCAATCCGCATCCCGCTTGCAGCTCACATACATGGTGCCGCGGAAGGGACCGGGTCGGTCCGTCAGCCAGCTGGTCTTACTGTTGAACAGGCCCTCCTCGATGTCGTAGCAGTGCGGCGGGATGTCGCGCGGCAGCATTTTGCCCGTTATGAAGGCGGTGGGTCCCACCGGCTGTTGCCATAGCGCCGCTCGTTGTGATAGCGCCGATCGCCGGGCGTCAAGTAATCCCAGTCATCACACTCCAGCCTCATCCCGTCGAACCGGCCCTCGACATGCAGGCCGTCGGAGAACCACATGTCGTCCACCGTCACCAGCCGACCGTGCTCGAACTCGCCCTTGACCGTGAAGCGGTACGGCTGGGCCAGCCGCAAATGCCCGTAGCCGTGGAACTGGCCCTGGTGGAACCGGCCACGGTACTCGCTCCCATCCGGATAGCGGTAGCTCCCGAATCCGTCCATCACGTTCACCAGCTTATCCCAGGCGCCCTCATAGCTGCTGCGCGTGACGAAGTGCCTCTGCTGGGTCTCCGACTTCAAATACGACATCTTTTTTTGGAGCTGACTTCCAGGCAGAGCAATTTTGTGTGTAGTCGACGCAACCAAACAAACTCGAACGTGCCAACTGACAAACTCCTGACCCACTCGAATTGGCCTGCCTTGTTGAGATTACGCATCAGCTTTATGACTAAATAAATGTTTGCCCCCCCTTATGCCAGACACACACTCGACCCATGCCCACACCCACTCCCACACCATCTCCCGTTCCCAAACACACACACACACTGGTCGAGTGCAGAGTGCCCAGGGTGTGTCCACCGCATCCACTCGGCTTTGGCTTGGTCAGGATGTCGCATGTCTGGCCTAATGAACACTGGGATGCCCTTGTGCGAAGTTTGCTGTGCGATTTGCTACCTGCTGCTTCGAGAGCCAAGTAATTTAACTTGTTTATTAACTGCCATAAAGCAGAACTCTCCAGTGATCTGAGATTTGGCATGCTAAGTTCGAGCTTACCATATTGAGTAATTAGGCTTAAGTTGAATTAGTAAACCACTCTATTAGTTAGTTAATTTAATTAGGAACATTTTGCAACCAGACTGATAAGAATCAAGGCGTTGTACAATTAGGTTACAGACGAAATTCAGTCTTCATTGTCGTACTTATTTGCAAAACTAGTGCGGTAGAAAAGAAATTTTGTATAACAAAATTTAGGTTTACTACTTCAATGAACAAATTAATTTTTATTAAATACTTACAAATTTATAATTTATTCTTATATAGTTACTGCTGTATAGGATGAAAAACAGGTTTTGCCACCCCTTTAATGTTTTTGAATAAATTTTATTAAACAAATTGGAATTTTTTTTTACAATTTTGTTGAACAAAACAATAAAAACATTAAGCACGCTTTTCGCATGCCATGAAGACGAGAACACGGACCTAAATTTTAATTATTTATAAAAATGTTACTTTTTCAGAATTTTTCTTTTGGAACCAATAAAAGCGCATCCTAAATTCACGTTCACTTAAGAAATCTTCCACCATGCTACTGGTGGGCGTTAAAAATGATTTTAACGGCCAACTCTTGGCTTTGTCTGCATTGCTTGACCGGGCCAAAAGCGACCGCCAGTTAAGTGCGATTGGTGTTTATGGCCATCGGTGGCAGCAATTGCTGCAGCTGGGTGCTGCTGCTGCTGTCCTGGCCAATTCCACGGATACATTGGCCCGACTCGATGGCCCATGTCGTTGGCCTGGCCAAATCGTAAGCACTCCCTGGCGGGCCGTAAATCATGCTCACTTACCTCACTGTTGGCGCCAGTGGCCACGTTGCTGTTGGTGTTGCCATTGCCGTTGCTGCTGCTGCTGCCCACGCAGCGGAAATCGACGGAACCACCTGATGAGCGTCGCGGTTTGCCGATGTCCAGGCGGAGTATTCCCGGCTTGGGCCGTCGGGGAGCTGGGGCCGGCGGGCTCTGCACCGAGTCGGAGTTGCTAAGCCCCGGAGCAGCAGTTCCAGCTCCAGCACCAGCTCCTGTTCCAGATGTCTCTGCCTCGTCCTGCATGGCAGGCAAAGAGCCGAGCAAACACACCACCACACACACACACACACACACACTGGGAAAAGGCGACTATTTACCGCGCACACGTCCGCCGTGCAGCGCCAACGCGAACTGACTACATCCGTTTCCTGGCTTTCCACGTACTTGGAAGCAACAATTACGCGCGCAGCCACGGGCACTGAAAATAAAATGTGAATTAAACGCGCCACCCACGCGATAAGTGTCAATGAATGTGCCATGCCACACACACACACACACACACACACACACACACGAGTGTGTGTCCTGCCGGCTCGCCAGAGGATGACGTTGGACAGGACACGCGGCACTTTCAACTGCTTCTCCTGGCTGTCACCGACTGGGCTCGCATGACACAAAGTGAACTTCCTGCTTTCAGGGTCATAGCGGCCTACCTCTGTGTACTATAATTATGTCTGCCGCGGCCCCAAAAAGTGTCAACAGCTTGGCCCCGAAAAAAACACAAAATATCGCATGTCGCATTCGCCATGTGCGAAAGTTCCATTTTTCATTTTTACTTTTACTTTCACTTTTCATTTTTATATATTTTTCGCCTTCCATTAGTGAGATGCGTTGGCTTGTGTCCTTAATTATGAGCGCAGAAAAGGTGCCTTTACTTTGTTTTCTAAGTGTGATACCCAGCATTGATGGGGTGTCTTCATTTTGAAATTATTCCTAATAATTAATATTTAATTTTTCGACACCATAATGGTCATGGATTTATTAAAAAGTGGCAAAAAATATAATCGCAGAATCTTGATGCAACAAATAACCAACAATGAAAGTACCATTTTATAAAAATTACATATTGCTCTTGCATAGAGCATTTTTTAAAGATTTATTTTGGCTTGAAAAATCGCAAAAGATTACCTCAGTTATTCAAATGATATCGTTTAAGTAAAAATTTTAAAATAAAAATTAAATTTTTTCCTTGCTTGGAATCTTCTTTTTAGAAGTGTACATGTGTAATGGTTTTTTAAATTTCAACTTGCAGCACTTGGTGAATTGAAAAGTAGTTACGTTTAAATGGCGATTGCCAGCTATTAATATTTTCATGCTGGCAGCAAACTTTCCATGAAAAACTCCCCATAAATACTTACGAAAGCTGAAAATATGTGTGCATCCCAGTGGGAGGTACTACCAAGTCGAGCCAGTGCGGACTGCGCTGATGGTATCTCCTCTACGACACTCCCACTTGGACAGAATGCGCTTGTTAGCTGGCAGGGCCATGGCACACAAGCCAAGCCAAGCCAAGCCCACCTGCTGGGCCTTGCTCCTCGTGTCCTGTGTGTCCTCGCATATCCATGTCCGGCCCCTGCTGATATGCAATGCCTTTCTATTACATGCAAAGCGCGTTAAATTAATTGAACTGTAAAGTGTCAGCAGCAGCGGCGGCGTCAGTGGAAATGGCAGAAGCTGGATAAGGACATGTTGCCCAGCATGTTGCATTTAATTTTTATTATTTTCACTTTATTCTATTGCGTTGAACCAGAGCAACTAATATTAATTTAGCTTGGGTATAAGTAGCTTATAAAAAACTTTTCCTAAATGTCGCAAGTGTTTGTGGGAATGCATGGATGTGTTGTGTGTGTTGTGATGTATGCATGTGTTTGTGTATCCTGGTTTATGCTTAGTACAAAATTTCAGTTTCAGTCTCAAAAATCGTTTGCATAAATTAACTAAAACCATTTAACGTAAATTAATTGGTTTTTTTTTTTCTTGCATCTATAAATTTCGTACCTAAATTGCAAATGTCATAAAATCGTTAGGAAAATCGTCTTTTCATTGTGATGTCGGGCAGTAAACGGAAGAGCTGACAAATAATGCAATAAAAACTCGACAGAGTTTGATGATGATTGAAAGCCATTTGGCCGGCTTTAACTACGCTCAAATTTGAAATGCAAAATTTCGGTCACCCCCGATGATTGTCACAGTGTTAAGCAGATGTCTCTGCATATTCAACTAACCTTAAGCTATCTGGTTTTACTATTCCTAACTTAACCCATCAAAGTTGAAGTACAGTCTGCACGCCTTCGTTGCTTGCCTTACTACAGTAGTACTCTAGCTACCTTACCAACCCCGCATTTTATAGCCAACCAATCCCCATAAATTTCGAGTAAATCGCTTATACGCCACGTATGCCGCAAGCTCGGTTTGCACTTCCCACAGCAGCTGACTTAAATTTATAGAGTTACCCGAATGAACAAAAATGGAAGGCAAAGTAAAGTATAGGAAAGGGACTGCCAAGCGTAAAAGTAGAATCGATTTATGCATAAAAACGTTGAAGCCGGCAAAAATTTATGGATAACAAACATTTGATATTTTTGGTCCTGGCTGCAGGAAATGTTGCTTCCTGCGTTTCCTGCTTTTTGTGTTGTCACTAGTCCCATCTTTGCTGTAGTTCCCCCTGTTGTATTGCTTAGCTTAATAACCAGTTTTTCTCGTACACGAAAAGTTGGTCAAGCTGAGCAGTTAATGCTCTTTTGGCTTCTGGCAGTTTGTGTTTGTGTGGGTGGGCTACGTGGCGTATGATTAATGTGCGTGGTTTGTTCGCTTAATGAATTGGCCATGGGCTGCCTGGCCAAATACTTTCATTCCGTTAATACTTAAATACACATTGAGCTTACGTTTTATGCCCACTAATTGACTTATGTCTATGCCTGTTGCATGGCATCTCAATGAGCATGTTGTTCGTTCCGTTCCGTTCCGTTTCGCTTCGTTTGGGTTAATTTGGTCCTTTAGTCTATTGGTTTTCGTACTAACTAGCTATGCCTACGCAAATATATCAAAGCTACACTTAAGGGCGATGCTAAAAACTCACTTAACAGCTAATAAACGCACACATTACGCAAATAAGAGGGCCGACGACGACCTCAGAACGTTGTCACTTTGCCCAGCCGCATGCCTAGCAATTTACGACGCTTTTTGGCGCTCAGCTTTGTCCAAATGGTGCTGCTGCCCTCCACCAGCAGAAATTCGTCGCATAAATCATCCGTCTCCTTGGCGATGCCGCCGTAGAAATGATCCTCCTGGTACTTCTCGGAGCGTGAATCGCCGGATACGAAGCCGCTCTCCGGACGCGACAAGGAGGCGGTGTGCCAGGGCAGTTGTTGGAACCATCTCGCCACTTTGGCCGTCGACGATAGCTGCGGGAAATGGAAAATGGGAAATGGGAAGTCGGTAGGTGTGGGAGCGTTAAGCGAGGGGAGGGAATAAGTAAAGTCAGTGTGTAAATTTATGCAAATGAGTTATGTGCGCAAATTGCTGCCCACCAGCGAAATCCGTAGGCAACGTGGCGCAGAGAAAAAATAAAAAAAAAACAAAAAAAAAATCGGAAGCCAACTACCGAGTAGAGTGAAAAATGGCGACACTTGTTTTTGCTGCTGTTTCTTGGGCCACGGCATCGTTTTTCATTTATCCATGGGGGGAAATTCATGTACTGGCCGTCCCAAGGGGCGGATGCTTAATGCGCTTAAAAGTATGCTGCATGTTTTTTGTCGGAAAAGTCATTAGGGAAATTGCCCAGCCTGGCGTTAACTTTCAATTATTAACGACAATGCATAAGCCAGCCAGGATCGAAAGTCGTCAAGGATTTTTACATAATTATGCGATTTTTATTATTATTATTATTATTTTTGTTGTCTGCCGTTCATTTTTGCTGCCTGCATTCCATATTCAAACGAATATTTGAAATTGTAATTTACAAATAATTAATGCAATTCACATAATTATTGCTCCTTTGCGGGGGAAAAGCCTATGCGGGTCACGCATAAATTGAATTAAATTACAACAATTTACAAAAATAACAGTATCCAACTTAACCAGTTTAGACTAGACTCATTAGCTTAAACACTAGGTGTGTAGATATAGATTTCATTTAGGGGAGAGAAAATACTTTCAAACGATAATTGTAAACTTGAGTAAGTTTCTTCGTTGCTGATATGCTAAGATTATGTTTCACAAATACTTTTACTTAGCTAACCAAACTCCAAAGGGTTATAGACTTTGACTTTGGCACACTTTGAGCTAGTGGATAATGCTAAAAATATATATTTTACACTTAAATAGAATTTGAGCTGGGCAAATAATTGGCATATTTACTGCCCGCAATGCTAGGACACCTAAAATGCATAACTAAAGTAGGGTTTTTTTCTCCTAATTTAATACTGTTGCACCCACTCATTCACATTCACCCTCATCCTCATCATCATGCTCGCTCTCGCTCTTTGAATCCTTTAACCTTTAACCTATGACCTGGTCCAACTCCTCTCATTTGGTGGTATGCCTGGCCCAAGTGGTCCTCTGCACCTGGCTCATCATCTGGCTGCGATTGGGCACCTTCTCGCTGGTGCTGCGCGTGATGAAACTGGGCGTGGCCGACAGCTTCCTCTGGTGACCCGCCTCGTCGGTCACCCTCAACAAAACCGTATTGAAGCGCGTCTCCCTGCTGCTGCTGCTGTTGTTGTTGCTGTTGCTGTTGCTATTGTTGTTGTGGCCCTGGTGGCCATTGCTGCTGCCAGGACTTATGTTGTTGTTGCTGCTCCTCAACCGGGGTGAGGAGGGGGAGTCCAGGGTGGAGGAGCTGCGACTGGTGTCCCTGGTGCTGGTGGATCCACCGCAGGCCAAACCAGCCAAGTTGCCATTCGAGACCGCTGCCTTCAGTTGCTCCTCCAGGTTGTTCAGGTTCTGCTCGATGCTCAGGCGTATATCCTCGTTCAACGACGAACTTCCGGCAAAGGAGTTGCGATTCATGGTGGCCAGCGGAGAGGGCGTCAGCGTTCCCGTGGCCGCCGGTGAGGTGAGGAAGTTGAAACCTCCAGCGCCGCCAGCATTGTTATTGGGCGTGGCCGGTGTGCAGGACAGGGGATTCACATAGAAAAAGGAGTTGTGCGGCGAGGCCGAAGGTGTTTGCTGTCCCTGGCCAGGATTGGCATTCAAGTTGAGGGCCTGCAGCCGGTTCAGCAGCTCCTGATTCACCTGAAACAGATCCTTGGACAAGGCATCTTGTTGTTGCTGCTGCTGCTGCTGTTGTTGCAACTGATTGCTGATACTTTGCAGGGCGCTCATCGAGGGATACGCACTACTGCCGCCCGCCACGGGAGGGGGCGTGGCCGGAGTGGGTTGCTGCTGCTGCTGCTGCTGCTGCTGTTGCTGTTGCAAGTTCTGGAGGTGCTGGCTCTGCTGATTGAGACCACTCAACTGGTGACTCAGCGAGGTCAACTGCTGATTAATATTCCCAAGATTGCTGATCTGCTGGTTGATTGTGGCCAGGTTGTTGTTGTTGCTGGTGGCCTGCAGCAGCAGTTGCAGCTGCGATTGCTGAACGAAGGGAGGGAGGGGGTGAAAGGTCACGGGGAATTAAGCACTTGGAGTACTCTCAGTCAATCAACAACAATAATATTAACGAGAACGCACAACGCACAACGAAATGGGGTAACTATTAAAACACTCGTGCAAAAACAAACGGCAGCCAAGAAAAACAGAAACAGAAACAGTAGCATGCAAAAAGGACGCACAGCTTGGCTGGGCTGCAAAATCAGCGCAAATTTACGATCGCATAACTCAAAAGCTTATAGAGCGTAGAAGACGGGCCCGTGGGCACTCACCTGCGGCGCCATTCCGATGTTGGCCGACGTGAGTCCGGCACTCTGCTGCTCGTTGTAGGCCCCCAAGGAGGCCAGATGCTCGAGGAGCTCCCGGTTCTGCTGCAGCAGTTGTTGGGTGCGCGCCTGAAATATAGAAGTGTGTGTTCAAAAACTGGTTCGCTAGGAGATGGTTATCCCCCGGACACCCACCTGCGCCTCGATGCGCGCATTGGTCTCCGAGATGAGCTGCTCCCGCACCAGCATCAGTTGGCCCAGGGCCTGGCGCGTTTGCAGAGCCTGTGCCTCCAGCTGGTCCTTCAGCTGGGTGATCTCAGAACGCGGCGAGGAGGGTGAGCCTGGATTGTCGTCCACATCACACTGGAAGAAAAAATTGAATTTACAATTTTGATACATAACAATCATAGCAATTTATGTGGAAAATTTAAAATATATACTTCATATCCCAAACATTAAAGAAATTTAAATACTTTTTTTTTTACTTTTTTAAGTAAATTCGAAAAAGGAATAACTTCTAATTCTAGAAAAAAAAAAGGTTTCGTTCAATTTAAGTAACTTATTAAAAACATAAAACAAAAAAATAAAACAATAAATTAAACTTTATTTGGCAGATCTTTTGATGAATCTAAAATTTAAAATAAATTAGCATGTAAAAGCTAAAATTAATAAAAAAAAACTGTTTTTATTGTCTATTTAGTTTAGACCATATTGAGAAGGTGCGATCAGACACTCAATGAAATTTTAATATTTCTGGGAGGACTAAGACTGTTCATGGGGAATTTGTTTTTCAAATTAAAATAAACATTTGTACACATCCTACGAAAACTTCTGTCTATTTCAGACAGTTTTTGAAAAACATTTTTGAGTCTGAACTTTCGATTAATAGTCACATTTAACTGTCGCATTTTTGTAACCAATAAAAAATTATTATGTGTCCCGTGATTTTCCCATAAAAAAACATGAGAATGTTTTATTGAAAAAGGCTGTTAAATTGACATAATTTAATTTGAAACAAGGATTTTTTTCCCTTTTCCAAGCGGGCTTCCTTTGTTTTATTCACCTTTCAGCCTTGACAGTCCTCAGGGGCAAATAAAAGTTATTAAATCTGAAATATTATTGTTATTTTGTATACTTGTTTACCCTCTCCTGACCGCGTTGTTAGGTAAACAAATGGGAAATATTATTTTATACATTATGACCTAAACAGAAACGCCAGCAATGGGCCACATTGTATTTGATTTCATTTCAGAGATTTCGGCTCATTAAAATTCGCCAGCAGCGGCATTTTAATTGCCCTGCCAGGATATGGCTGTGATTTCGGTTATTATTAGCGGGCCATTGGGCGAAATGATTATGATGGACATAAGTTACTCACCAGCAGGCTGTTCGACTTGCGTAGACTTGAATGCGATGGCATCAGCTCCAAGTGGTTGGGGCGCTGCGGCTGCGTGTGGCTCAGATCGGGCGTTATGGCCAAGTGCTCTAAAAATAGTAGAGAAATAGTCGAAACTTGCGAATTGAGTGGCTGGCTGGCTGGTTAAACAAGTGCGCCGTGTAAGGCCCGGCCGGGCCGCCCTCCAATTTGTCAAGGTCGCGGGACACCCACGCAGCCCACCTGGTGGTCTAGTGCCCCACGATCTGTTTTGGCGGCCACTTTCGCGCTTATTTCCCATTAATTACAGCGTCTAGAGTTCAATATTTGTTTTGATTATGCCGTCTGTCCAATAAATAATGAAACAATTATCTAGAGCCTCGCGCGATCGCTATGAACATGATGATAATGGATAATAGGGATGCTGCGAGCGAAGTTCACTGCTGTTTTCGGCTGCCATTTCGATTTGATTAGTTGGAAAATATTCAAAAAATTTCTTCCAAGAACTCGGGGATCGGGGATCGGGCATCGGGCATCCCATACATATACGAATATATAAAGGTATACGGGTTTTTCGTTCAGCACCTGGGGCACGTGTTAATTGGCGATGAATTACTCAGAGCGTTGTAAAAATCCTTCACAGCATGTAAATTAATTTGCCGTTTCAGATGGTTTTCAACGCCGAACATTTTGGCAAGTAATTAATGGAATTCGCTAGCATATTCCCTGCAAAATGGAAGAAGGATTCCGCCCCCTGGCAAACACATGTTTCTTATTTTAAATTTAGCCACCGTATTTTGATGAATTTTTACAGTTGAAATGACCCATTTCGAGGAATACATCATAATCAATTAGTGAGCAGTTCGAAAAATACCGACCAAACAGCTGCAAAGCGACTCTGTGACATGGAACAACAATTAGTTATACAAATGTTCAGATTTTACTTATAGCCAATCTATATTATACTGTGATTTCGATATATTTTGAAAATAGCCTAGCCAAAGACAATAAATGATGTGTTGATTAACGTAATGGCGTGCTTATTACACAAAAGTCCTGTGGTTGCGGCAGGCCAAAGCCAATAAACAATTTTGTAATTTTATTTTTACTTGTTTGCACGGTAATAGTATTTATTTATTAACTAAATAAAGCTTGGGTATGTTCTACACCGAAACGTATTAAACATTGGGTGTTTTCAAAATTACAATTTTATTGTGTCCGCTATTAAAGTCAAAACAAAATAGTTTCTTTTGTTAGACAATTTTACAATGTAACAAGTTTAATAAATATTTCGGAATGTGCCAAAATATATGCCAATTTATATTTTAAGTAATAATTCGAACATTTTCGGTTGCTTTAACATTAAAAGTCAGTTTTATCTGAATAGCAAAACAAGTCTGTGCAAAAATATAAAAGTCTTTCTTTCCTGACTAAATAGGCCCTCGCAACTTTTGGCATCATTTTAGTCGTCTAGGCTAGGGTATTCAACTTTGCACCCAGCTAAACTAATCTTTTGAATCTCAGAGAAATTTCAGAAATCCAGACAGAGACAAACACACGTGTTCATAATTCATTATGTCAGTGCCGATTCGCTGTATTTGGCTACTTAAAAGTCAGCCATCGCCGACGGAAAAATGACTATATAGCAAAAATTACATGACTACAGAGAGTGAGAATGGGATGTTGAAAAAAATAAATTATTTTTGGCACACATACTGTTGGCCACCACGTGATAGTTTTATGGGCTCGAGTGTCGCCTGGTAACAAATTCGGTTTCAGTTTTCCCGAATCCAATGACTCGGTGATGCCACGGTTATGATGAAAGTATCAGGAGGTAATCCATCCCCGATAAGTAGCTACTACCCCACCTTTCTTTTGCGCCCCACTTGGGCGTTATTTATATTTATATTCTCAGAATTTCTTGCCAATGATGTCGCTGGATGGTTTTAGACAAGAGATTGCAAAAAGAATTGCTTTCCTCGTGAGGTTTTCAATATTATTCTTTTTCAGCTTATTTTTGGCAGCAGCAACGCGTTGATGACGTCAAACTACGCCTTGCCTGTGTAAGAGTGTGTGAGGGGGAGTGGTTGAAGGTGAGGAGGGGGGTTGGCAAGATGGAAAACCGCACGAAGATTATTGAAAATTGAAGCAATATGTGGAAATTGCTTAACAGCGTCGAAGTGTATGTCGAAAGCTGTTGCCTCTGTTCTCGGCACTTTTATTTTTGTATTTTATTTTATACTTTTAATATGTTCTTCTCATATGCGCAGTCATCTTTTATATTGTACTTTTTACTTTAGCAGGGGGTATTGCAAATTGCCTGTTCAGTGTGTATACTTGAATGTACACACTATAAGTATATGTGTTATGTCTGCAGTTGCAGTTTGTATATTTACGGAAATAAAGGAAAGAAAACACTGGGAAATGTTAAACAAAACAAACAAGATAATGTGAGAGCCGAAATGCACCCTCATTTCGAAATAATAAACTACAACTTAATGTAGTTCTTTCGATTTCTGCCCTAAATGAAACGTGCTGTTTATAATTTAACTTCTGGTAGATTTAAAGACTTTACCTTAAATGGCGGGCCCTTTCCCTTGACAACCCCCCTGGGAAATGAAATGCAATTTAAATGCAAATGCCTGGCTCGCCGCATCGAACTGAATGCGGAATTAAAGAGCAGACATTTGCATGGAAATGCAAAAATGAATAGGAAACTAATGCGACCAGCGTCCAGACTCCAGAGATTCACCCAGGAAGCGAGCGACTGCGCTGACAGCCAGAGCTTTTCATTTATTTATTGGCCAGTCAACGAACCACTTTCAGCCATCCGTTTCTCTGAATTATTTTCCCGCACTCACCTTTCTTGGGCGTGTCGTTGTCGCCACCGCGTTCGCCGTCCTCACTGAGCTGCTGCTCGCTGATCTGCTCCACGTCCAGCAGCTCCGAGGAGGAGATGTCGGAGCGTTCGTCATTGGGTTCCAGGGAATTCTTATGAAGATTAAATTTGTGGCACACTTCAAAGGCTTGTCCCACGGTGCGAACGATGCGCATGGCCTGAGACTGCAAAACAGAAACGGAGAGGGAAGGGGGATTAATTTAATTGTATTATGGCCACCGCAACAGCGTTTCCCATTAAGACATTGCCCCAATACCAATCCCATTGACAGCAATTAAGCCGCCACTGCGCGCATTACGCATACGCCCCATAGACGCATTGAACCCACCTCCGGATCGCTCGTCGCACAGCCGCAGGAAATGGCATCCTTTGTGCGGCCATTGCATAAATTATCACAGTCCGCCCCAGTCCCTGCCCCCGTCAAGCCACCCCCCCTGCTTCGCTCCAGGGGGGAGCTGCGACGCCTCTGTCTCGCCTGCCGCTCTTCGGTGAGGATGAGCGGCAGCATCTGGTCGCCGGCTATGATGGGCTCCCGGAAGGACAGCTTCTTGCGCGGCTTGTCCGTCTTGGGTCGCTCCAGCATAATGCTCCCGTTGCCGTTGCTGCCACCCCCTCCGCCGCCGCCGCCGCCACTGCTCAGGCTGGAGCTGCTCTGCTGGTCGCTGAGACTCTTGCGCCGCTGCAACTGATGCCGCTGCTCGGATCGCTGGTGCAGGAGATGTGCCCGTCGCAGGGCCTCCGGCGAGGCCTCGTAGTGATCCCCCGGTAGCCGCTTGAACTTCAGGCGGGCCTTTAGCACATCTCCATTGGCCGGGGCAGTGGACGATGATGGGTTACTAGCCTTATGGCTCGACTTGGCCACAGGCTGTTCCTTCTTAATGATATACACCGTATTCTCGTCGTCATTGAAGAGTATATGCTTGGGCTTGTGGTCTATGTAGGTGTCGTCCATGAAACGAGCTGGTTGACCTCCCATCACCGGAGCCATTTCGCGCTCCACACAACCTATGAGTTCCCGGATATCCAAACTCTTGTTCCGCGACAAGTGCTTCTGTTTCTTTTTGTGCGCGGGAACCGGAGATTGTGGCGGCTTGTCCTTCAGCTGGAGTTGCTTATCGCCCACCAGGATGTCCCGGATGAGGCCACCACCACTGCGGAAGATGTTCTTGTGATAGTGCACCTCCGAGGGCTTCTCGGCAGCGGCAGGCACAGAAACAGAGGCCGCCTGCTGGTCCGCCTGCTGAGGTTGGGCCTTGGCCATGTTGACCTTGCTGCGACTCCGCGACCAGGGCAGGAAGTCAAAGGCCTTGGTGATGGGACTGCGGGGAACGTGGGCGGAGCTGTGCTTTTGCGGAGCAGCCATGGCGAGGGTCTTCTCGTGCTTCATGGCCACAACAGCTGGCTGAAGAGAGTTCGGTGATCCGCGATCCGCAAGGTCGTTAGCTCGCCAATTTGTCACTCTGCTCAGTCTGCTCACTCTGCTCACTAAGTTCAATGCTGTTCAGAGCTGTTTTCGCTCGCTTTTCAATCGGCCAATTAGTTGGCTATTAATTTCATAATTGCTTAGGGTTCTGTGGGTCGCTCCCTTGATCCAGGTTGTTCACACACCGCCGATGCGCCATTGTTCACTTTTCACACCTGCGAGGTGCTATACATTGTTTATGCTTCACTTTCGCCCCTAGGCTGTTGTTTTTGATGCTGTTGCTTTTGCGTGTTCATTTATTTGTGTATTAAATTATTTGCAACTTTTCATGTTGCCTACATATCGGAGAGAAAATATTTTCTTGTTATTTTCCGAATATTTCTGCCGCATGCATGCCAGAGATTTCTGGTTTTTAGGCCACCCTTCCAACAAAAAAAAAAATATTGCTGTCAATATGATGTGGGTTTTGCTACGGCTAGCCAAATTTATGTCAATCAGCAGGCGAATGATTTGCATCGGTTTTCTGTCAATGATTCAGAGTTCTAGTTGCATTTTTATAAGCATCGAAATTTTGAAGGTCTATGGTTTATAAATATTTCTGTAGGTGAATCAACTCTTATTTTGCTTATACAAACTCCCGTTGACTCAAATAAATTTCTGCCTTATAAAGTTGTTATAAAACAAAGTATTATAAATACTTAGGCCTCAGTAAACTTAGTTATTTAGCAATTTCTTAAGCATAGTGAGAAGGTTTTATAAGGAACATTTTATGAAGTCCAATTAAAAAAAAAAGATAAAAGCTCAATCACCAGTCACAAAATTGCTGACCACCTTTCCATTACTAATTAAGCCCAAGCTGCCGACCGAATAACTTTGTGGTTGCCCCTTTCAGCAGATTCTCGAGCAGAACTTGGCCACCACTCAAGCACTTTGAAGGGCTACTTCAGTGGCGGCAGCTTGAGAATTCGCCTGAACGACATTAACAACACATCAATTTGAATTATTTTGACAAGCAATGACAGCACTTGTTGCGCAAATTGGCAAACAAAACGGAGAGTGAAGGAAGCATGCTTACAACATGTTCAATATTTGTGGGATGTCAGACTAACTCGGCCATTTAACAGTTCTTCAAGGTGAATTTACAAGAGGCGTCAAGTCGTCTCACTTTGCTGCTTTATCAGCCAGTTCAACGTTCCAGCATTGCGCATACGCCGCGTGTGCCAGGAAAATCCGTCTTAACGAAGGTGCCAACTGATTGTCTATCCGAACTGAGTCTGCACATATATCTCCCTCGTGTGGCTTGTGCAATTTCGCATAAATCAAATTGAAAACTATAAAAAAGTAAACGGATAAAGTGTGTGGCAATTTACATTCGTTACAACAAAGCCAAAATGAAAACTTAAATAAATAAGAATGAGAGAGAGAGGAAAACTGCGTGGCATTTCGTGGAAAACTACTTGAAAATTTATGGCGTTAAGAATGACTTTGTTAGCTTTGTTTTATGTATTTATTTGAATTTTAATTTCCATTTTACTCTGCACAGCAATCAAATTCGTCAGTTTGTTTGTTTTGCCCGCGCTGTCTGTCATAAGGGAAAATTTTTACAGAAAATCTTTGTGTCTGGTCTGGCTTTTTAGCACCGTTTTAATGGCATTGGCATTGCCATTGCCATTGCCGTTGCCCCTGCTACTGCTACTGCCTCTGTTTCTGCCTCCATCTGGCCGGTGTTTACTGTGGCAATAAGTCGTCGGTGTTGGTCACGAAGCCACAGCAGCAGTTGCAGGCCACCGCAGATGCCACTTCCGCAGCGGCAGTTTACCACAGTTTACCACAGCTTACCACAGGGAAAACTGCAGCTCGTAAATTCTGCACATTGTCACGTGGTCGGGATGGGTGTTGCCTGTACTAATGAAGTTCTCATTAGTCATGCAGGCTGCGGCACTTGAAAATTCAATTTACAATTTCGCCAGAGAACACATCGACAGTATAACCGAAAATACGCAAAGTATATAAACTTGAGTATTTATAATTCGCCTCTCGAAGAAAGCGGAACACCTGGCCGCACTACCTGTGTCTTTTCCCCCAGTCTCTAGCGTTCGTTGTTCGATTTTAGAAATACTTTAAAGTAGGCTATTAAAATAATGGATCTATTTTGGCTTGAAATGCAAAAAAATAAAACACAATCGAAGCAAAACAAAGCGAAACGAATGCGAATGCGAACAAGAGTAGCCATTTTTGGGAATATGAAAATGGCTGGGAGGGGTAAAAGAACAAGGCACGTTGCGGTTTTCCCCGAGGCATTGGGCTTTGCCAATTCCACAGACAACAGGTAAATTAGAAATATTTCCCCATTTTCTATGAACTTTTTGAACAACTTGAGAACAAAATTATGTTCATGAAAATATTTGTACCTATACTCTATGTTTATTTGGGATTTTCAGCTGTCAAATTATCCTTATTTTGTTTATTGTACCAATACGAAATATAGATGTACATAAATAAATAAGATTGGTAGAAAAGAATCGTAAATATTTCAACCAAAATATCACGTGTGCGTTATTGACCATAATTCTATTTATTTATACGAGTCTCATCATTTCCGCGGACTACCTGCGGCGCTCATTAACAACTAATACGGATAAACAGTAAAATTTTGAAAAATATACGTCATTGAGCTAAGTTGGGATATGCATGAATGAGTTTACTTTGCCCTAAGCCAACACAGAAATTTGATTTCACTTAATGGTACACTCTACTTTTGGTTTTAGTTAAGTCGTATTACTGTCCGCACTTTGCAAACTTTTTTCAAGTCGCTTGTGCGGCGGCTTTTCTCTGGTAATTAATTTTCCAGTCAATTTTCTGCTCTCGTGGCTCATTATTCAATCCTTAGCATTGTTTTAAAGTATTAATTTTGTGTTCTTTTTGCTAGCCACGAGCATTTAATGGCGTCAGCAGTCCAAATGGTAGAAAAAACCAATGACAAAACACTTCTGTGACTTGAATTTTTTCTTTCACATTTTGAAATATTTAATTTTACGGCTCGCTGGGACTGATGATCAATGGGTGCGTTAAAATATTTTCGTTAAAGCTGTGACATGCCATTGCCTAAATTTATTTCGTTTGTATCGGATGATGTTGAGTTTTTTATTTATTCAAGGGTATGTTTTGCAGGTGGCAGAAATATCGGTTTGAAAAAATTAATTCTTTTGTTATTATTCTTTTTATACACACTTCACTTCACTGACATTCACGCACTTATTGCATAATATTAGATATATGGTCTGGGATCAAACGATGTTTTTGAATCGCCGCACGTCTGTAAAGGCGCGCCGTCTAGAACGCACTGGACAAAGACCGAAATGAGAGAGAAGATCGAAGATCGATGGATCTTTCCGTAGCCGGCTAAATGGAAAAGCTTTTCCCAGAGCTTTTCCGCTCAGCTGTTGGCACGATCGTTGGCTACATGCTGCGTTTGTTTTGGTTTTGGTTTTGGCTTGCCGTTCCAACGAAGCCATATATCGAAACGATCAACGAAACCCCCTGAGGCCGGTACAACGCGGCGTATGTGCGATTGCAGCTACCCATGTGACGTCATTGCTTTGTGTTTCGCGGAAGTAAACAAAGAGGCTCTTCGCTTCTTTCGGCCATTTTTCGCAGTCTTTTCCCCTTCTTAGCCATTAATCATACACTTTTCATCGCTTTGTCGGGCCGTGTTTGTGTTCATTCAGCTACCAAATTGCGTTCCATTTGGCAGATACTTGTATAACAAATGCCTGGATGATCCGTTTAAATCTAATGCCTCAGGTGCAACGGAGCTTTCTTCTGACGCACGCGGCGAATGCGCGATTTTCAGCACGTGCAGCCGACGTGTGGATGATAATGCCCCCTACAGCCCCCCATCGACCGTCCTGGCCTTAATTTCTTGTGTCACTTGTCAGCCATTTCGACAGCCAAAAACACCGACTGCCCTCTGATGTGTTGGAATTTTTCCCCAGAAGCCCGCTTGTTAATTAGAAAAGAAAAAATAGAAATGCCAACTTGACATTGTCTACAGACTGAAGTTGAAGGCCAGCCGATTATACCAAGAAAATTGCGTGGTTCGGGCTCTTCAAAAATAAATTTGGAACATATCTGACTTGGAATTAATCAAAAACCGCATTCGGTCCGAAATCAAAGCAAATGCATTTCCCCCAGGCAAACGACCACAAAGTAAAATCTGATTTATTTATTTTGCAAATCTCGGCCATAGCCTAATGGGGGGCGATGTCGCCTCGCAAACGGCAGATTCTATGCCGATCCACTGGCCATATAACACGGAAATGGACGCGCCGGCTGGCTGCTCCGACTGATGGACAGTTGCGCCTTACTTTTCGCCGGGTTTGTTTAGATCCCAGTGCGCTGTAATGGGCCATGAAAAATCGGTCTAGACTCGACCAGATTGATAATGAAAAATAACCATGGAATCATTGGTTCAATAAATAGAAACCGAATGGGAAAACTAACAGGGAAAGTGAGTCAGCTCAAAATAAAGCAAACTTAGAAGGTTATTTAAAAAAGTTCTAACAGAATTTTGTTCGTAAATTCTTAAGTCCAGAAGTGTAAGAATTGTAATAGATTAATAATATTTCAACGAAACTGTGTATCATTCATTGCTGCTTTTTCAAACCCAATTTCAACCATTTCAAGTCTCTACGAAGTAATGAAAAGTAGATCAAATATATCGCAATTATGGCACATCTTATAAACTGCACTTCGCTCTTCATAGCGCACACATTTTTTTGTTGTGTTTATTTGCTAGTTGTTTTCGGTTCGGTTTTCCAATGCTGGATACTAGCCAAAATTATGCATACGGTTAGACATGTAGATTTTGCACAAGACCACGGCTCTTATTTTTAGAGATTCCATGGGTGGCAGTGCGGTGTGCACCGCAAATGGGAAATGTCAAGTAAGTCACATGTAGCCTGCATTATGCGAATTGCGGTCATAAACATTTCAGTGGGTCGAAGTAAAAGGAAAGGCCATAAACAAACATCGAATCTCACCTTTTTGTGACTTTTGAAGACGGAACACTTGAACGTATCCGTGCTGGCATCGCGCGCTATATAGCTGAATATCTTGAGATCGCTGCTGTCGTGGGACACGTAGAATATTCTATAGATGGGATGATTGAGCAACTCGATTTCCTCGGGGTCATTGGTCCAGTTCTTTTTCTAAGCAACAAGTAAATACATAAATTAGTTGAGATAAAAGAAAGCCCGACATTGACTTACTTTTCGACGACGCTTTTTGAGCACAACGCGTACGCCATTTACCGATATGTGGATGGTGACTTTTCGCTTCTTCAGATTCTGCACTTTGCACTCGTACTGTAGGCGGAAAAAGAAGAGTAATATTTGAATAAGATTGCTGCTGTATACATGCTACATATGTGGGGCCACGTAATTCCAAAATTTTCAATTAACATTTGACTGCCTGTGACGGCTCGCCTAATGGCAATGACATGACAATAACAAGCGCCAAATTTACCACGTCTCCCCATTCCCCATTCTCCGTTCTCCGTTCTCAATTCTCATCGACTGACAGACAGGGCTAATACACAGAAACCCACATACTCACACAAGCCCAAGTCAAGCGGGCTAACACGGTTTAAGCCAGGGCACGCACGACTCTTCTCGAAACGAAGGAAAATGGGAAAGAATAAACAAGCCTCGTTACTTTTTATGCTACTAGAATGGTTTTTCTTTTTAGCCAGCTTCCTTTGCCTTTTGGCCATTTATGTTGTAACTGTAATCAAAGTATGTGACGTTGGCAAACAGAGAGTGTGAGTGAAAAATTTAAAACCGCCTTCGGCCCGGATGAAAGATTCTTTAATTGGCAGCCGGAGATGAGAGTATTCTATGCTAAGGCTTGTGGGCAAGGAAATCTGTTAACTTTTTAACTCAAAATTTGTTTGCCTGCCACGCGGCGTATACTTAATACTTACTCGTATGCGCCGCATGGCCTGAACGATTTCGGCTCGAGTATTGGGTCGTGGCACCTCCTCCCAGCCAACAAACTGCAATGGTAGAAAAAACAAATTATTATTAATTTTTGTCTGAAAGTTCCTTTAAAAATATGCCAAAATTGCAGCATTTAAATAATTTACATATAGTAACCACAAGCAATTCTGTTGCCAACAGCCTCGACACAGTAAGCTGCATTCCTATTTTTAGTTGGTCTTATTTTCTAAATTCAAGTGACGATCTGCCCTTTGCCAAGTTCTTCAAGGGGAATGATCCATCAATTACTAAACTAAAATAAACTTCTCATTTTGCCGTCAGCCAGGAACATATAAACTTAATGGCTTTGGTGAAAATTTATGGCCAAATATGAATGCAAACTGCGGCGACAGCAATTGTTTGAAAATAAAAATTGCAATTTTAATGCACCAATTTTGTCTTGTTTGCGTTTTTGTATGTATTTGTTTTACGGCGAATGCAGCTCAAGGATAACAAATGCGTAGATATGGACCTAGATTTGCGAATTTTATTACAGTGACAACAACAATTTAAATGCGAAATGACATGACAACAACCACAATATCTCGAGTGTGAGGGAGATGATGCCATCGCCGACTGACAGTGACAAAATGTGCATGAGATAGCAGTCACGCCCCCACCGCCCCCCAATCCACGATATGTATTCATTTATTCGCACAAACTCTTTACACTTTTCTGAACAATAAAAATAATATAGTGAAGAGGGTTCATTTTTCGGTTGAAAAGCCTTTCGCCTCAACGAATATCCTTATGGAGAAAACTTTTAAAATATTTCATGGGAAAAGGGGTATCTATTTTTAGAACCCAACATATGTCTATTCTCTATGATGTATGTCAAGTTATGGTAAACAAACAGAAAGTTTGTTCGCCACATTGCGATGTATTTCTGCGAATGCTAATACGTAAGATGATTAATGTTCTGTTTTATGGATATAAGGGATATGGCGTGTGCCGAATCCCCATATCTCAGACTAATCCCAAAATAGTACAAGTCAAATATTGAAATTCGGTAGAAAATAGATTTTTTTTACACAAATACAGAATATTATTAATGCAAAACTGAGGTTTTTGCCAGTGCTAATTGATTTCCACCCACGCCCTGATTAATGCCATGTGCCCTAAAAGTCTGAAAAGCAGTTCATTAGTCAGAATAGCGAATGTTTACTTCTACAGAAAACACTTATGATTATGCAGATGCTAAAAAAATATTTTTAAAATACTTGCTAGGTGAAGTATATATTTCCAAGACTTATAAATAGATATTTGCATGCCATTACCATTCAAAAGGTTATGAAACGAAGCTTTAAATTTCCCACAAAAGCCATCCGGCAGTAAGCCCATAAAAAGCCATTTACAAAGCGGAAAGCAGCCGAAGATGGAGCAGAAAAAAAAGGAGAAAAAAATGGGGTTGGAGTAAAAAGGAAAAAGGCAGAAACGAAACTCTCACTCTCGCCCACAAATATTTGGATTGCATTAAATTCATGCAAACACAAAGGATAAAGGATACACAGAGCGCTTATCCTCTCCAGCTAGACAAATCCCCGCGCAAATAAAATAAGGAAAACAAACTTCAGAGTCGCTCTGAGCTGGCAAAACGTTTCGTTCACTCTTCTTTCACGCTTTTCCTATTGCCTTTCCCGCCCCACTATTTCCATTCCCTATTCAGTTTTTCCCGCTCAGTGCCATTCGCATCCTTTTTTTCACTTAAAAACCATTTCAGTGCGACGGCTCTATGCAAATAGCCGCTGGACTTTGTTCGTCGCTTCGTTTAAATTCATTTACTTTGATTAAAACTCAGGCCAAGAGTGGACCTTCCACCCTCTGGAGTAGTAAACTTTTATATTCCTTTCCATGGGAGAGACGCTTTTACTCACGGCCGGGTTATTATTTTCTTTTAAGTCGTAACTATACCTTTCAAAAGGATTGCCTTTGGTTTGTTATTTATTTCAGTTAATGTATGCCTTTAGGTTTGGGATTTCTAAATATACACAACACCATGTGTCTTAAATTTTAGTTTCAGAAGAAGATCTATTACTCTTTCGCCAAATAAACATTTAAGTACTTAAAACATTATCTATTTTTATATGAATTATTTGGATCCACTGTATCCTTTTCTGATTTTGAAATACAATTATATATAAAAAATTTAATTTGAAAGTAGAATTAAATATTTATTTAGTTTTTTTTTTTTTTTTTGTTTAAACAAATAAGCAATCTCTTAAGACACTTTATTTTTCTGTGTATATATTTTAAAGCTTCAAAGGTTTATGACCCGCATTACGTTTACTGGTCAATGGTGGAGATTCTGTTTTGATTATGAGTTTTGTAAAACAACTCACGTTTTTCCATCTACTTTCATGGGTGTTTTTTTCCCTTCGATTAATTACGAGCATTGAAATCGATTTTCCCCCCTTTGAGTTCTATTTTCATACATTTGTTTATTTATACTTGATCGTTCGGGCGAAAGACAAGTGAAAAGTCAAAAGCTGGCCACGTTTGTTGGCCCTCCCCCTGTGACCTCAACACGGAGCACTGTGGATGCTCAAGGTGTCCTGAGATATGGCCTGCCATTTGTCCCGGCAAAAAGCAATTAAGCTTCGTTTAAAGTCATTCCCAAAATCCCTACTAAGATCATCAAGAAATTGAATATGGAATTAAGAGATTTGAAAGGGGTTGCAGAAAAAAGAGATGGACTTAAAATGGGTTGTGGACCACGTTTAGCCGACGGCCAACGACAAACAGATTAGAACAGCTTAGTTGGCCGGCGAAAAAATATGCGAAAAATGAATAAAAGAAAGTCCCTATGGCGCAGCATAAAAAATCTGAAAAAGGATTTGGTTTTTGGCTTCCCTTTCAGCCTTTCGCCGGCGTTTCGGCCATGGCTGATGGCGCTTCAGGCCGGGCCAGCTTTCATGTTCAGCTCTCATTGCCCCCTTTGCTCTTTTGCATTTGCCTTTCAACAATGGGAAACATTTGTTTGTACAGCTTTTCCAGCTACGGCGGGCCAAAGCGTTGAAAACATAATTTTTCCCGGTTTATTTACAAAAAATACAAATTTTTGTGTACACGTGACCCCTGACCCTGGCGCCACATAACTGGCGCAATTTTTTGTCGCAATGCTGCAGGGCATTACAATTTGTTTTTGCTTGTTGTTGGGTAAATCACTGGAAAAGGTTCAATGGTTTGAATGAGCACGACGATAAAGAAATAGACTGACTGCTAGTCTATGTTAAATCTATAAGAGCATAAAACCATTTAACTTTTATTTAGACTTGCATAAATATTTTTTGGAATCATTTGGGAACAAATTTTCAAGATACTATTTTCAAATTTCTATTTTGAAAAAAATGTAAGGCAATATATTTACTTTACACTTAACTCTACATTTCAGCGAATTATAGAGCCTACTTTTAGGCTGCCAATGACATTAAAAGCTTTTGAAATTCCCTTTAGACACCATTAGCTTGTGAATTTAGTATGTAATAAATTATGGAATACGAAAAGTTTAATTCTGTTAATCTTGTTAATCACTTACCCACTTTCATTTTATCATTTGCAGTACACATGTTTGTGAACAAAAAAAAGCATAGTTTTCAGGGCATCGCTTATAAAAAATATAATGAAAAAAATAAGAGAGAAGAGAAAAATGGGGAAAAGCTCTTTTCCCCCCTTGGATCTCTTTGAACAGTAAATTCACATGTGTAAGAAATTTAAAAATTAATTAGGAAAATAGAACGAAAAATCTCAAGCGAAATTAAATGTTGAAGACAACGAAACAGATCAAATCGTTTGGTATTTTTAAGCAGTAAATTGACGCTGTTTATTGAAACATTTAATTGGCCACTTTAAAAGCTCTTCAAAAGAAATTCGTTTTAAAATTGTTGATTGAATTTGATGTATTCATTTGTTTATAGATGTGGCATGGGTAAGAAGCATGGGTACAAGAATTTTCCTGTTGTATTTTATTAACTTTGACTCCAAGCATGTTGAATGTCTTATGCCTTTATTTTTGTTTATTTGATGACATTCTTTTTTATACAAATAAATTCAAAAAACTATTTCTTAAAATAATAAATGTGTTGCAAATAAGTCTCATGCATTTTTAATGAAGTGGTAATAAGTAAATAGAACTACAGAACTAATTTAATTTTTGGTTTCCATGGTGTACTGTAATTGCAGAAAAGAAATATTGCTCAGCAAAGTCATTTCTTACTACCTCAGAGTATACTGTCTTAAAGAAAAGCTTGTGAAAACATTTAAAAAGGAAAATCAACAGGGCAAAGTTAAACGTGAAACTGCAGAAACGCAGAGGGAAGTAGCCCCAAGAATTTCGCTAATAATGTTAATTCCATTGCCACCTCCTCCGCAGCCCACTTCAGCCAACTCCCACAAAACCACCGCAGATAATCAGCATCTCTGGCCTGTTCTGCGCTTCCCTTTGCCTTTTGTTTTGCTTTCATCTCGGGTTTTAGTTTTGTGCTGTGTCTGCCTTCCTGTCGTCCTTCCTTCCTCTCTTCCTTCCTTGCTGTTGCGCAACTTAACTTCCCTTGGTTTTCCCAAGGCCCAACCAGCGACACCCACTAGCCCTCTTTTCGGGCCATTTCATTAGCATCATCCAACCAGGAGCCAACTTAATGAGATGACGGGCAAAACTTTCAGCTGTCTTTCTGGTTTCTGGTTCCTGTGTTATGCATAACTTTGGGCACTTGGCTTGTGCTTAATTTAAAACAATTATTTGACGAGCTGTAAGTGGCCAAGGCTGCAGGCCAACTTGGCTTAACCCAAATCAAAGGTTGACCAAACCTGAAAACAACCGAGGGAAATAAAGAAAACGAGATGCAAGTTTTCTCTTCATCGTCTCCTCAAATTGCAGTTGGCCAAAATGCAAATCGTTTGGCCAATAGCACGCCCATCCCTATTATATCTCAACTATGATAATTTGCTGGCCGTTAAGCGGGGAAAAAATGCGCAGCTCAAATGCAAACTGCAAACAAATGAGTTTGTCTGGTCGAATAAATCATGTCGTGGGATTTGGGGTTAGAAGTGCCCCCGCCATGCCTGCCCGCAAAAGTCCCCCTTATCAGCTACAGCTACTCTAAAGTAAAGTGCAAAGTCAGGCTGCCCAAGTGGCGTGAAGTGAAATGCTTTCTTTTAGCCAACACTCGCGGCAACAAGTTAAGTGCAAGTTAAATCAACATCTGAATTTCCACCGTGCTAAAAACACCAAAGAGAAGTAGCAGCTCTGGAGGTGCAAATAAAATGGGAAAAAAAAGAATTCACTGGGAAAAACCAAATTATTTTGTATAAATTTTTTACATAAGAAATGTTAAAATATTTAACTTAGCTAGAGCTGCTAGCTGCTTTTTTATGAAATAAGATAGCTTTAAACTGAACTGCATTTTGCTAATAATTAAATTTCTCATACAAATAGTTATCAGCTTATTGTAAGGTTAAATTAATATTTGGCAAAGTTATAGGCACTTACACATTGATCCATATTCGAAGATCGACTAATCCTAATCTTATTAGTAACAATAGGTTATGTTCTGAAGAACTAAAAATTCGTAAATCAAAAACTTGTAGTCCTAAAATTCTTTTCTGTTTAGAATGCTTTTGCAGTTTATTCTCTCTGTCTGGCAATAAGCCAGCATGTTTGAGTGGCCGTTTCCCCCAAACGGCTAATAAATGCCAAAGTCTTGCTTTCTTTGGCTCTGCTTTTGCATAAGCCGGCTATCGTCTTTTTGATTGGCCCCTGCCAATGTGTGAGATTTGATATGCAGGCATTACTCTCCTAATCCATCAATGCCTGGCCGTGTAATAGTCAGTTTCCGGTTGAAAACTCATACAAATTATGCTTTGTGCTATATGCACTTCACACTCCAAAGGCATAAAACTCTAAGCTAATAGTAAGCGATGCGAAAGAAATGGTAAATGGACAAGCAAAGAAAGATAGGAAAACCCATAAACCATTATCTGGAAGAGATAATAAAAAAATATGAGTGGAGGGTTAGAGCTGCATTCTTTGTTTGTTCTTTGTTACGACTTTCGCCTCACTTCATTAACTCCCCTCGCTCAATTGTGGAGTGTCAAGTTTTATTGGCCCCATAGTTCAGTTCAGAGCAGTTCATATCGGACCTATGGAAAAGTAAAAGTTGCTCTTGGCTGCTGTCCAGCGTTGACCCATATATGTATATGCGTACATTGTAGTATCCCACAGATATTTCGGTTCTTTTTAAACAAAGCGAGTCGAAACGAAACGCATTATGCAAATGCAAATGCAGCTGCCACACCACAGCATGCAAGAAATGCATCATGAGGCGAGTATTTATATTATGATGAGGCAACCATGCCGGAGTCTATCTATCTGGCCCCGATCCCTCCGGAAATATGTGTGTGGGTGTTGTGGGTAAGTGAAATGTGTTGTTCGAGCATAGGGGAATACAACCGAATACAGACAATGGACATGCCTTGTTTTCTACATGTAATTGCAAATCAAATGAGCCAAGATTAGACAAGCGTATCGTGTTTGGATACGAAACATCTCCATCTAGAGTTTATATATATATATGTGCTGTGGCATTGGGTTAGTTGGACTGGAATAACATCTCCGCAAAGTTTCCCCCCATAACTCTTCTCAAAGTTTCAGTTCAATTTTCAAAGGAAGAGCAGGAACCGCAGTGGCTGCAAAGTTTCCGAGTCAAAGGTAAAATCAATAAACAAGTTACCGTTTGGGCAGTGAACACAGAACCTCCCCGAGTTACCAACAACCCTCGGACTTGGCCATAAACAATTGTGAGTGCGAGTACTGGGGGCGACAAAGCGTATACAAGTGGAACAATAATAACAAAGCAGAAAATCAATTGGAAGTACTTAGGCAAACAATGGACCAAAGTAATGAAAGAACAGCCAAACAGCCTAAAAAAAAACAAAAGGAAAACAATAAAGGCCTCTTCTCCAATCCTCTCCCATTCGTTTAATATCAAGTGCCGTCTAATTTAGCGCAAGGCGATTTTTTTGATATCAGAAATATCTGCAGCACAAGCAACACCTATATTACCACTATACGCGGAAAGAGTATCAAGTATATGTAGGAATTTACCAGATATTTTAGAGCCCGTCTTAAGCTGTGAAATCGAATGGAATCTTACGGTTTTAAGTCTACTGTTAGCTAACCATAAAGGTAAAAAAAAAGAAGCGTAAGCTTATTATTATAAACGAATTAAAACAGACTAATAACTTATAAAAGATGCAGCTATCATAACAGTGTATCATAACATTTTTAATATAAAATTATATGGAAATAAAATCATAGACAAGACTGCGAACTTATATGTATATCTGTGTACCAAAAAAAAGGGTAATTAAAAAAAGATCTCAAAAGTCGCAGAGAATTATCTCTGGAGGAGAAAAGCAAGCCAAAGCGCAAACAGAAATTAAAATAAATAAAATGCGTGCCTCACACACGCAGTCGCGAAATGGGCGAAGAGCACGAGGCGTATGAGTAATGCGTCACAGCAACTAAACGAGCGGAAGCGTTTAATTAGCAGCTTTAATAATTCAATCATCGTTATATGGTTTCCCCTCTCTTAATCCCCCCTCTTTTGTGCGTGTATGCTGACCGCTAATTTTTATACAGCAATTTAACCATGTTATTATTATTATTTGTGTTTCTCTCCTCTGCCTGTTATTCGGCGGGTGTAAATTTCACAAACAAGTGTTAAACAGACTTAAACGCTTGGCGCCTTCAATTATTCCCATCTTAATTTCCATGGATTTACTCTGGCTGGTCACACACATTTTATTGAACGACCTTATTATTGGAGAGGATGTGGGTGGCTTGAGGCTACTTGCGGTTGCTCCTTTGAAATAAATCGTGTGGCTTTTTGGGGGTGGCTTTTTAGCCATTTGGGGGGCGGTGGGGCAGTTGGTTTCTGTTTTGCCACCTGCTGGGTTGCCAGGGCTTGAACACTGCCACTCTGGGGTTAATGAACCCACCTAATTAGGTTAGCGGTTAGCTCGACCGAAAATACTACTTACAAAATGCAAATTAGTCAGTACATTATTGGTTTTACGTTTCCCACATCACTTCACGCAGTGAAATCTCCTTGGTCCTGTTTGGCGATTTCAAAGCGTCAGAATTGCAAATACCCGTCGCCCGTACGTATAAGGCAAAAATTGCATCGCAATAAATTTGCGATGACCACGGCAATGACCAGCAGCCGGAGGCAAGGCGCCGAGAGTGTTTGCCGCGACTGCTTAATGAAAAAGTAGCCAGGGCAGCCAGCAAAAACAGGCAAAGGCAAGGCAAGACCTGGTCAATTGCCATTGATGTCCGAGAACAGACAAACATATAGCTAGATAGAGAGCTACACTGAGGGAAGATACGTTCAAGAAAGTGTTTCATGGAACTGCGCATCTCAAGACTGATTAAAAATCTTGTAAAAAATAAGGATTTTATTTATGTAAGATATACATATTCTTCAAAAATTGTTTTGATATTGTCTTTAATTTAAAATTAGCTTAGCCACCAAACTTCTTAAAACGATTATATCTGAGTTTGAGATATTTATTTTGTTAATCCGTATATTTTTCCTGACCTTTTTTCCCTGTGTTCACAAACTCAGACTGCAAGTACAGGCAAGACAGACAGCCAGAAATAGCTAGACAAAGTCGCAGTTGGAGGCTGTGTAAAAAGCATCAAAGCCAGCGCCAAATGTTGGCTTAAGCCTGCAACATGGCCATGTCCAATGTGCGTGCATCTTGGCTTTTTCTACCTGCAACTGACTGACTTTTTGCCCACTCCACTCCTAGGCCATTCAATCCATGGCCAAATCGACGCTGCAGCTGAGCTTTGATTTGATGACCGTGTGTCCCATGTTCGCTTTCTGTTTCTCCTCCATCCGCATCCCCATCTCCATTTCCATTTCCATCGAGCATTTCACTTTGTGTCGCCTGCAAGCGAGTGAAATCCAGAAACCTGGCCTCTGTGTCTGGCAATCGGTGGATCAGCCTAAATGACTGCATCCGCCGTGTGAGAGAAGAATTTGCTATGAAGTAATTTCATGCTATTTCATACAGCTAAACCGAACTGGACCGCAATTATAATCAATTCTAGTCTATCATACACAAAAAAAAATATTACTTTGGAGGCTGGCGGCCACTTAAAGCTATCAAGAAACTGAAAAGTATTCAAGTATTACCTTTTTAATTTCCAAAAAATGTTTTTATTAAAAATCAGTTCAGCTTAAGTTTCTTTCTTTATAATTTTATTATTTGCCTTTTTTTTGTAAATGATTTAAATTTAAGTCAAATATGTGATTGCTGAAAACAGCAGATAAATTCCTTGTTTAAACATTTCTATTTAGTTTTATACAGTTTTAAGGAATAAAATGTATAATGTTTGTTAAATCGATTTAATGCCATACACTTTTGGCTTTAACTCTGGAATGCAAACCAACCACAAGCAGAAACCGAATTTTGTTGCATTTTGTTTATCAAAAAAATAATTTTACCTCACAGCACACTGAAGAGATTGGTGATTTTGCTAATTTGCTCACAGTGTGCTAAAGATGTTTTCCTCTGTGCAAGCCTGGACTCAAGTGTAAAACTAATTTCAGCAACGAAGCCAAAATGATAGCAAACACACAGCACCGATTCGGATCCAGTTTCTGTTGTTGCTCCAAGTCAGAAGCGTCAATTGCCTAACTAGAACAATAGCATTTGTGGTGCATCGGCTGTGGCAGAGCAGCAGTTTTCCCCATTTTGGCCATTAGCAGAGCAAATATAATTACAAAGGCTAACTAGGGCAACAAAAATGCCAGGAAAAGCCGGAAAAGCCCGGCCGGGGCCAAGTCGAGCCAGCCTGAGCGCATAAATGCATGTTAAAGTCAATTTATGCAGGCCAGACAATGCAGCTTAGATCCTCTTGGCATCCACTTTTGTGCCAGGTACAGATTGCCCGCAAACACGTCGGCTGGCACACACTCACACACACTCACACACACACACACGAATGGCATTCCCAAAGGGTCAGGACACGTGCTTGTTAGCGTGATATGAACACACCATTATCCTCTGCCCCTCTAACATTTTGCTCGCTTGAATATGTTAAGTGGCAGCCAGGATGAAAGTGCGTATGAGCGATATATGCATTCCAGCAGCTCACAATGGAATGCAATTTGCCATATCCCAAGCTGACAATTAAATTTGGCTTATGCCCCCCTCCGCTGCAACAAAAGAAAGTCAACGAAACGGACCGAAAACCTATGACAAATGGCCCGAACATATAACCACTCCCAAAGACAGAAGTTGCAAGACGAATGTGCAGCTTTTTCTCAAATTTGACAGCTGCTGACATGTGAAGGCAACTCTTGAGGTACCGTTCAATTTTCCATCAAACTTTGGGCTCAATGGTGTGAAGAAAAGCGTTTTTCAGCGGGAAAGTTTGGGAAAATGCTGGTGCCAACTAAAAATTTTCCACTTCATTAGCCAGTCCCTCAGGCTTTAATTTAACTAATACAAAAATGTAGACAAAAATCAATATGCCTAACGTGTGGCCGCCGGCGGAAATGTTTCGAGTCGTAAAAGAAATATTAAAGTGAGTAATATTTTTCTTTTTTATTTTGGGACAATGCCTAATGACACGCAACATGGGAGTTATGGGGCCAGGGCAGAAAAGGGTGTGGTCGCAAAAGAACTGGAAAACATTTAACATGGCTAGCAAACCTGGGAGGAAAACCAACAAAAAAATAAACGAAAGAAAATTTAGCCGCGATATCTGCCTCCCTGTAGCGATCTGTTAATGATACTTTCCCGGTGAAAATCGCAAGAAAAAATGGCAAAGAAACGAAACGAACTCGAAACGAGGACACGCACATTATATAGCAATTTGTGAGCTCTGAGCTCAGGAAAAAAAAAAAAACAAACTTCGCCCGACTTTCGCAACAGAAAGGCAAAAAGTTTAAAGCAATTTGGATTTGGGATTGGGGCCAGTTTTTAGCCACCTCACGCAACTTGAATTCCCCCATAAGGACATTGCAACAATTGTTTGTTTGCCAGTTGTTCGTGAGAAAGGCCAATGTCAAGGTGTACGGAACGATTTTCTATTAATACCTGTCGACGCGCTATTTATTTTCGATTTAGTTTCCGAACGCTGGCATTGTGCATTCGACTGCTGTTGATTGTTTGCCACTCATTAATAATTTATAAGACATACCTCGACGGAATGCCATGATTCACCATCGAATGGCAGAAACTTTTGCTGCTGCATCAAAGTTCCTCGCTAATTCGATTGCTCTGTAACATGAGCTAAATTGTTTGAAAGCTCGACGAATGCCAACAATGCTTCACTTTGCCCATTTTTTAATTAAATTTTTGTCAACCTACAGGGAAAGCGTTCTCAGTCCCTTGCCGGCTGCAGCACTTTTCCAAATGTCTGTCCATTCTTTTTAATTGACAAAATTGATTAAAATGTTGCTTAACATTTTGCGCCAAACTGACATTTATCTTAATTGCTGGGAAAATGTCGTTGGGAAAATAGAAAGAGCCCGAAACGAAGACCAATGAAATGGGGCACAGATCCAAAAGATGGAGCTCTTAATTAGATAATGGTTGTCGGAGCAGTTTGTAAATTGAGTTTGCTGTAGATAAATGGATCGCAAATAAATGTCAGTGTAGATATAAAGCATTTAAGTTCTAAAAAAAAACATTTTCCTCTGATAAAGTAGATTAAAATTATGCAAAAATTTCTTCCTTTGATTTGTATACTGAAACTAAGTTTCAAATTTGTACGCCAAATTTCGCTTTCATTTTGATGAACTGGGCCACCCGGAATACGTAATTCGTTTCACAACAGTTTCATGGCATTTCAAACAGTTCGCATCAATGTCCATGGATTTTTAAGTGGCCAACGCATTATTTTTATCATCGAAATTCAAAGATTTTCGTTGCGTTGCCAAAAAAATATGATTTAGTACTCTGTTTATTTATGTTCCTCGGCTGCCATTGAGCGACTGCTGACACGCCATCCACGCCCATTCGATATGTAGGTGTCATTTGTTTATAATGTTATTCGTTTGCGTATATTTCTCTTAAATATTTCATTTGCGGCACATAAAAGCATGGTTAAGAATTTATGTGCTAGGCGGGCCGGGCAATATGTGGCAACTACTTCCGTTGGATGTCAAGCATGTGGCAGACAAATGTTCTTCTCGACCAATAGTCTTCGGCCCTTTGCCTCCAGCACTGCAGTGCACTTGACACGTTTCCAAGGAGCATTCTCAAGGACTTTGGACACTTTCCAAGCAAACGGAAAAATCGGTTGCGACGGGCTGTGCGGAAAATCCTGTGAGATTGTCGAGTGTGACTGGCATTTTTATAGGCTGCAGTTGAATTATCGACACATTTTCTATTTCCTTTTTTGGCATCTCCTTGGCCACTATTGACTTTTTCCACCACCGACTGTCGACTGCCAACTGCCGACTGCCTCCCGCCGCAACCGCACTCATTTAACTAATCAAAAGTAATTTTAATCAAAGGAAACCTTCGCCGCAGGCGAGGCACATAGATAACGTAGAGCAGTCTGAGCGAAAGCAATTAAAGCCACGTGCAAAGTTTGCCAAAGGTTCCGGGAGAACTTCTTCTAGGCTCCAAGGTGGACGACTTCAAGAAGGATTGCTGCTCGATTTTTTCCGTATTTGTCTTGGCAAAGATCAGAGGGAAAAGTCCTGGCCCTTGTGAAAGTGGCTTGGGGACTTGGATTGCCCATCCTTGGGGTCGGGGATGCTGTGGGGATGCTGGGTTAAGCAAACTTAATTAATAAAGGAAAGACGCAGCTGAAAGGCAGCTGATTAAAGGCATGCACATGGAGAAAATGTAACCAATTAATTGCTTTAAATTATTAAATAATACAATTTTAAAATATTTGTATTATATTCGGAGAACACCCAAAAACCATAATTAACTAAAAAGTTATAAAAATAACAACAACAACATTTTATTGAAAATTTCTCTCAGTATAATGTTTCCTTGTGTGTGTCCTGTGCCGTGCAATGAATCGAAACTCATTAAAAACTTTCGCTGTGGTTTCATTAAAGCTAGCAGCTGCCACGCCCCCCAACCCCAACGCACTCACGCCCACTTAGCCTCCTCATTGTCTTCTATTAATATGTCAAGGTCTGGACAAAAACGCACACATTGTGCCGCAAATAAATTTGAATAATTAAAAGGCACACACAAAGAAAAACACACGCAAGGAGGTGTGTAAGAGCTTCCTCTGAAATAGATGCCGAACAGCTGTCCTTTTATTTTCGGCAAATGCCAGGACAAGCTGTTTCATCCCCAGAGGGCGGGGTCCAGCCCCCTTGATTGTTTAGAAAGGGCGAGATGAAAGGAGAAAGCTCGGTGGCTCAGACAAATAAAACTGAGATAATCGGGCCGGCAAAGTGCACCCCCCACGCACAATAGACCAAAGCGACAGCTTGACAAACTAATAACAAAAGGCAAGCCGGCTGACAAACGCACTCACTCGACTGGCCAGACTAGGGGCCAAAAGAGCTGGCCAAGATCCGAGATCCCAGCTGCCAGATACCCAGATACCCAGATACCCAGATACTTGGAGACCCGGAGGCCAGGCAGAGTACACCAAAGCCCCGGGGCTTTTGGTTGGCTCATTAAAAATGAGAGACACTGTTTTCGTATGCCAACAAGTGCCAAAGTCACTGTTTTAATTTACCCTAGACAAGGACGGGAATCCCCGACTGTTTGTCATGGTCAGGAGTGAGTTAGTGCTGCTGCTACCGCTACTGCTGTTGCTGTCCTCAAGTGCCCTCATCCATCCAAAGAGCTCGGAAGATCCTTGCCGGGCACACCCACATTACCAGCCAATTATGAGGCGGCTTACGGCCTCAAAAAGTTTCCAACTTTAAGCGACAGCTGACAAAATGTATTTTAATTAAAATTCAAAGAAAAAACCCAGGCCCAAGTTCTGGTAAAACGCAAATTTAATTGAGCGCGCCCAGGACAAGGCAGAATACATTTCATTCACGCCCTATAAACTCGCAAGTAAGCAGATTCCGCTTTTCTTAAGTGCATAACCATTAGACCAAAAAATTCTTTAAGATTAACAAAAGGCCTAAGAAAAAAAATATATTTAAGTATTTACATAATGAGGCATGTAAGCTTTCAGTTACTTGTACTTACTTAAGTTTATTTTGCCGTTAAAGTACTCAATTGCAAACTTTGCATTATAAAAGTCCTGAGAATAAAGGTCTTAATGGGAACGCAAATAAATTTAAAGTTTTCAAATAGATAACCCCCCAAAGTCTCAAACTTTTCTACTTATTTATCACCGCTAGTTTGCAAGAAACATTTTTAAAATAAGAAAGCTTAATGAATAGCTTTAAAATCAATAGCCCTCTAAAGTTCTAGATTACTTTCTCACAGAGCTATTCTAGAGTATCAAGAAAAAAAATCCGAAGCAAAGAAAAATCTTTTAAAGTATTTTGTGGCAAATAATTTTCGACGAGAATGCAAATGAATTGGGGGCTAATTGAAAAAGATTTCAGCACGCGCGAGCTCCGCCCGCTGAAAAGGTCAAAAGAACTCAGCGGCGGAGAATATACAAACATTGCGTATACGCGGTGTGGGTCGCACGCCTATTCCTATTTGCAACAATTAGGCGCCAATCGCGGGCAATTATTAATTTGACTTGGCTTTCAATTAAGCAATTTGGCGCCACACCCCTTCAAGCCCCTCCTGCCACACCGCCACCCACTAAAAACGTTGATTGCTCCACAAGTTGATTTTTGGGTGGCGAAAAACACTGATGTTTTGCTTAGGGAAAAGTTGGCGGAACAAAAGGCGGAAGGCGCAATGAAAATTGGTCCATTTATGGTGCCGTGTGTGCAATTCCTTACATTTTACGATTTGCAGGCGGCAAGCGCCAAAAATGCCAAAGTGCTGTGTCCCCCACCCGCCGAAACTTTTATGCTAATTTCCACCCACCGAAGCGGGATGGCAAAAGTTGAGTTGGGCTGGGCTGGGCTGGGACTGGGCTGGATACAGCATCAAGTGGAAAACTTTCACAGTATCCAACGTCGACACAGTGTCGAAGAAATGTTTGTTTAGAATTTGGCAGAGCGTTATTTATGGCCCAATAACTTTTAACTTCACATGCGGCCCCATGCCATGGCAGAAAATGCAAATTAGTTGCCATTTGGCCAAGACTCACGTAGAGCCGAGGCGCACAATGGGGCCAAATAAATTTAATTGAAAAGCGAGGCGTTCAAGGGCCGCTTTCCAGCTGGCCAGGTAAAAACGCCTGGCCAACATCCTCCTAGTATGTCAATCGAATCGATCGACCGCAGACAGGACCTGCCAGTCAAAGTGTTTAATTAATGCCTAAATAATTGACAGCAGCAATCTTCAGCAAGCATTTTCATTAATGTGAAAACCTCCCCAGCCTCTCTCATTTATCTTTTCTCGAAAATGTCAATTCCGAAAGGTTAAGGTCACGCCCACGCAGTCAGACAAACATTTTCTTGTACTGTTTCCTTGATTATGTTTAGGGGAACAACATTAATTCATAACAAAGCTACACAAATGTATAAATATCTTTAAGAGCATATATATGATTCGAATTTCAAAAGGTACTTTGCCCTGTTCATACTTATAGTTTTGTTTTTTAAACAAACACAAAGGCAATTCTTTGAAACAATTAGCAACACAAATTGATTTCAAAAGCGTGTTTCCTAAGGCAAAAATATATTTTACAACCAGGCAAAAAAAAAACGCATCAACAAATATATTTACTTAACTATAAAGATGTAGTTTATAACAATTTGTCGAAATGAATAGGTTATGTTTTTTGTTTTGAATGCCTTTCAAGGCTAAGCATAAAAAGTTACAACAAAAATATATTTAAAAATGTTCGCCTTTTTTTACGGAATTAATATTAAATAAATTAGTTTTTGATCCAACATTTACAACTATACCGCTTCTATTATGTAAAAGTTTTAAGTAAATACTCAGAAAAAGTTTTTGTTTAAGCTGTAGCATATACGAAGTAACTTGTTTTTGCCCCAAAATCGAGTTAGACCCCATTTATTTAACCCAAACACAATGGTAGATCCCCAAAGCTAATTATTGGCCATAAAGTTGATTTAAGCAGTTGACTGGCTTGCCACAAAAAAGCCATTCAGCTGGTCCCTTCTGCCGTTCTCTTTGAGTCCGCAGTGCCCAATCGCAGCAACCATCTCCATTTCCATCTCTGCCCCTGTCGCCAGTCTCTTTGTGTGTCTGTAGGCGGCAATGTCAAAGGTCGCTGTGAATGGTGGCACATAATTGCACTTGACAGCAAAACGACAGCAAAGGCAGTAGCTGCTGCAGTAGCAAAAGCTGCTGCAGTAGCCGCTGCAGCGCTTGTCGACAGTCGCCGAGATAAGGAAAAGTCAAAGCCCAGGGAAAACTGTGAAAGATTGCATAGCGAAATGAATTCAATTGCAGTTTTTCGATGGCTGCAGCTCTCGCTGGTTGTCACTGATTAGACTGGGAGAAGAGCTCCCGGCGCTTTTGATGCAGCGGCACAGATAATTTTCCATCTTTTTTTTACGGAGAACGAATGAAACGTGAGCGGCGGCAGTTAACGAGTCGCTGGGTGAACCCTTTTCGATTTGCTCGAATGGGAAAATTGGCAGAAAATGATCAAAGATTGCTTGTCATTACCAAAAATTCAAAACAAAAGGAATGAGTGAGTAAGGGAGTGTCTTGACTGTTGGATACCCAGTTTGGACATAGACAATTGCTTTAAGGCCGTTTGGCCTATTAAATTAAATAGCATGTTTAAGAAAATTTTATTAATTTAAAGGACATCTTGACATTATATATTTTTTTTTAATTTTAATGCTAAAAGACTAAAAAACTCTTAAAAATTTGTACAACAAAACTAAATCTATTGGGCTGTAAATATTGATTAACTTCTGTATAATAAAAGGGTTGATAAAACATATATTTCTGCCTGTTATGTATCTCTTCATATACCAAATACAGACTTCTCCCCTGGTAGAAGTGGGTATCAAAATATTGAACCCAAGCTGCAATCGATGGTGCTGCTTCATTTGGTTTGTTTGGGCCAGGGCCAAGCCCAGTTGTTGGCCAGCGAGCAGCTGTCAGCGGACTGGGAAAGGTTCGGTGGCGGTCCAGAAAACGCTGGCAAAGAGCGTGCCACGGCAGCTGGCGTTGCAACTTCCGCTATTGAGCGCTTCGCTAGGCACCCACAACAACAATAGCTGGCCAGACCAAAAAGTTTGCACATTTGCGTGTGCTACCAATTTTGGCCAGGAACAGGGATGGCTGGCTGACTAGATGTGGCTGGAAGTTATAGCATAGAGGATAGAGGATAGGGGGAGTGGGTGAGAAAGCATTTTCCACAGCGGTTTCGAAAGCCTGCGCGCCTGCCCTGACTCATTGGCAGTCATTGGAACTCGTTTGCCCCAGCTGCGCCAGGTGTAATTGCGAAATGTGAGCCAATTTGCAACAGAAAATTGTGTAATAGATAATAAATGAGCTGAGTGGCGTAGAGTGGAGAGCATGTGCCGCATTCATGGCCCAATGATCACCGATGTCGATTGGCCGGCGAATGAATCATCAATGAACTGGCCAGAGACACCCTAGATAAGCCAACCAAAGTCCAAGCACAAGTAATGGCCACTTAATCCTTGACGACCAGCATTAATGTGTCACTTGACACACATTAAACGCGAATACAGCCGAGAATTATGGCCCGAAATGGAGCTCAAGTAGGTGGCCACTAATGTCCTATATCTGCTGGAGAGCAAATCCAGAGTGGAATAAGCTCACCAAGAATGGTTGTGGAGAGGAAAAAACAAGAAAAATCGATTAGCCGAGCCAAGCAATCAGCCAGAAATGAGCGGAATGAATCTGTAATAATCAAAGTGAATTGAAAGAGGAATTGGGTGAATACAAAGTGAGCTACCGCGACTTGGCTCCACATCCCAGCGAATTCAAATGAAATCCCCTGTAGCCACCAAATGGAAACCATTTCCGCTCACACACACACACACACACACATGTCGATGAATATCCTTTAAGAGGGAACCGGAATCAAGCCATAAAAGCATTTAGCCGATAATTTGCAATGAATATGATAACCCAAAGCCATTTGTTGGGGTTCCTGGATGCTACGCACTGCCAAAGGAAAATTACATTACATTTTTCCCATTAGCCTTTATTATTATTTTCATTACACTTTTAAGTAACTGAAAATATTGAATTTTATTATTGGATTTCAGCCGCAAATCGAAGCAGCGCAGAAAAGCGCGTTAATGGCAAAAGGGGATGCCATTAAATATTTATTGTACTTTATACCGTATGCATAAAGTCCAATTCTAGCGGCGACGGCTTGTTTGTTTGCGTTATGCCGATGCTATAACCGGCAAATGCATTTTGCCACCACAAGAACAATCTGAATTTCAGGGGGACTCTAGGGAGATGATGCACTGAGTCCAGCCATTTGCTGGCGATGCCGTGCCATGTCCCGCAGATGAGTTGCGAATTGTTGCAAAGTGTTGGCCATAAAATCATGGCTGCGGTGAGGCGTGTTAATTATCTCATGTAAACCTGAACAACACACAAACACACACTCACGCGATGATCAATGGCGCAATGCCAATGAAGAAAAATGTTTATCAGAATTTAAACGAGCAAATTGAACTTTACGCTAAAGGTTAACCAAACACGAGAACGAAACTCAAGAAAAGAAAAGCGAGCAATATCTCTTTAAGAAACCACATAAAACCCAAACTTCAAGCGGAAAGGACTCTTGAGTTTTATTTGCATTTTATGACTCATTTTTCACGCCTTCTTCGAGGGCCTGCTGGTGTCAGTTGCGGCTGATAAAAGCCAGGACCAAGACCAGAACCAGGACCCCACTTAAATTGCAGGCCGCATAATCCTTTTTGGGACGTCCCTTTTGTCGTTGCCAATAATTTATATATAGCAAAATGCGTTTGAAATGCTTCCAGCCTCAACGGAAATGCCAGATAATTGAAATTGATATATGACGAGGCCAGACCCGGAGTTGTCCTCTCGTCGTACTTCTAAAAACAAACCGAGGTCTGCCTCCGCAGATAAACAAAGCAGCAGGAGCAGCGGGATGTGGCCCAGTTTGGGAGGTTTGGGGGAGGCGATGTAGCGTAGACTATATTGCGTATACGCCGCTACGAACAGCATTCATAATTTTGCGTACACATGGGAAATGGGTAAACACAACAGAAAAAGAGGAAAATTCAAGGCGCTCGCACACACATACTGGCGTAGCACGTGGACCACAGGCATGTGGCCGTCTCCATTTTATTTGTTTTTTAATATTTTTATGTGCCCCCGTATTCGCCAGTATTTTTCTTTTCTTTCGATTTATTTTTCGCCTCAGTATTCTTTCGGCTGTGTGGAAAATTGGAACATATGCGCTTCACCTTCGCCTTAATTAATATTATTTTGTAAATAATAATTAATTTTACCTCGAGCGTAGAAATTTTTCAGTCCAAAAATAAATAATTTCCCATCGAAGAAAAACGCAAGATGAAAATGATTTTATAATTTATTTTTGAGAGACCAGCGGGCGATGAGTAAAATGGTAATTAACATGATTTCTATATAGGCCGGAAATTGGTTTTTCTGGAATGCAAATTTAATCTCAATGTACTCCATGCTGTTATTTTAAGCGGCTCAAAAGGAAATGTCAGTTGCCCGCCCACTAAATAAATAAACTTTTGCCCAGAACTGTAAGCCCTCTGGATTTGATACAAACCATCAGCGCCATTCCACTTGACTCAAATAATTGATGAACCAAAGGGCCATAAATTCCCAATACGTAAGTCGGAAGTTGTTAAGCTCAAATAAATCGCCTTGAATCGGATGCAATCGCATAAATATTTGATAGAGCAGTGTATCCTGAATGGCAGAAAAGGCGAAATCACGGGGCAAAAAACCAGTGTTAAGCATACGCCGTGTTGCCAGGCGACCAACAAACCAAAAAATACACACAAAAGGTGCGAAGAAAAATATTATTCGACGCTAGGCGTAGTGCGTGAGCGAATAATTTATACACCTTTTGAAAGATTTATGCGGTATGGCTTTGGGCCAGGCAATTCACGAAATCAAAGCGTAAAATTCATTTAATCTGAGCAGAAAAGTCTACAGCGAAAGCCCTGTATTAGCGTGGCTTCAGGACACTCTGGTTAGGACTGGCTCTTGGTGATTCATAACTCGCGTAATTCCAACTGGACACTCTGACAGATGAATCAGATGAAGTTTCGACGCTGACACAGCAGAAAAAGCGATTTTTCGGGAACTAAAGTGGGTTGGGCTGCTCATCATATTTGGGTTAGCCATCGATGCTTATATGTATATATGTTTATATATGGCACATCGATAACGGTACGGGTATTCACCGTTTGCCTCTGCTGATGCTGCTGCAACTCTTTGGCCAAAAGCGAACCCCAGCCAAAAGCCAAAACAAACAAATAAACAAACAAACAAACGACGCTGCCAAAACAGAGACTGAAGCTGCAGCTGAAGCAAAAGCACAAACAAAGCGAAAACTGCAAAAGCATAACAAAGTGCAAAACTTTTTTTCAGTTGTTTGGTTTTGCTTATGGAAAAATGCAAATAATAGTAGAGTTGATGGAGGGGGGGGAGGTAGCTTGGAGCACGTGCATGAAATCGCCAAGGAAAACATCATCTACACAAGAAAAATTTGTAAATTGATGTTGCCTTAATTATTAGAAATGAATATTTAGGTAATTTTATGATATTAAAAAGAATCTAGTCACTTTATAAGATTAAGAAAAGAATACATATTTTAATAACAAAACAATAAATATAGTAGGAAATGTTTGTTTGTTAATCAAAGCTATATATGTACGAAATGCATTATTTAAAAAAGCACATAAATAAGATCGAATCATCCTGTTTATAAAGTTTTTTTTGTTTAAACATTTTTGTGAAATTGTGCAGGACTAAGCATTCAAAAATTGAATTTTTTTCTGTGTACAAAATCAACGGTTGTCAATGCAAAAACGTTCGCTGTTTCTTGCTTCCTTGAAAATTCGAGATAGAAAATTGACTGGATTTAATTGGCATTGCAACTGCAACAGCGCCTAGCTACTCCAAGTGCAATGCCTTGCCACACAAACAAATTATGCAAAATGCTAGAGTCTCTGCGACTCTGATACCAAAAAACAATGCTGCCTGGGATACGTGAGAATGATGCGGCTAATGTTCAAATGATTTGCATACAAAGTTGGGCTGGCAGAGCGGCAAAGTCAATGGCCAGGCAAAATGCAGTCATGAACTTGCCATCCCACATGGATTGGGACTTTACACTGGACGATATACCATTTCTCTGGGGCCCAAGCTCATCAATCTTGCAGGCAAAATTAATTGAAAATTTGGTCAACCGCATGTAACTGATCGAATCAAAATCAAAAGAACAACAACAATAACAAAAACAACAACAGCAGCAGGGCACGCAAACAATTTCCATACATTGAACAAAAATAATAAACAAAAGCAGAAACCAAAACATCGGAGGCAAGCACAACGGCAGAAAAAACGCACACAAAACTAAACAAATGCTCAAAATGCGATGCTGAATAATTGAACACAATACGCAGATAATCGTACAGAAATGTAAATTTTGTTTACAATTTTTCTCCCCCTCTGTTCATATGAGTATATATAGATTGGCACATAAAACAACAACCAGGCTGTAATTGTGACAGTTGACTAACTCTTTTGCTTGCCGCCTGTTAGCGTTGAAAACTCTTTATTCGATGCTTCCGTCAACCGCAGCAGCAATGAAAATAAATTTAACCAACAACCCCAGAGCAGCTGCAACATTGGCTAGCCAGCAGCAAATATGGCAAACACATTTAATTGCATTTGCAAATTGTTTAGCACAGTTATTTCGCTCAAGTACCACAAATATAAAATCAGAAATATGAGATGATTGAAGTTTATTTGAGCAAAGCCAATGACAAACACAATTGAAGGCCATCGTGAAATGTTTGAATATTTATCTTCACCAATATCGATGACTAATGCAGCGGAGATTCCAATTTACACAATAGGTATTTCATAGATGAATGTAAACAATTCGTTGGAAAAATAATTCCAGACACACACGAAATTAACGAAAGTGAAGTACTTAAACATTTACTTTGAACTCTATTCTAGTGTTGCCAATAAATCTTCAAGATATGTGATAGCGATGTATGCTAAGCAAAATGAAACTATTGACTATTAACTTTCCTATTATAATGCCACTTTAAAAATTTTAATGTGAATGTGGCCAATAAACCATGAGGTTAATTAAAAATCTATAAAACTTAACAAAATAAAAATTATTGCTTTACAGTCCTTTACCAATAAACGAAAATTTTCGTTCATTTAATTTCAATGATCCAATTAAATTTTAACATAGTGTTACTTTCACAAAAAGTCTTAACCCCTTAAAATCTTTCATTTTTGTTTTCTGAGTGAAGGAAGGGAAACTACCGGTTATAAAAATTTGAAAACTATAGAAAATATTTTATTTTTAAGTTGATGTAAATAAGTTTTTAGTAAATATTAATTTGGGAAATGTTAGAGCTTTTTGATATTCTCATTAATAAAACAAAACACAGTGTGTAAAACTTTCCTTCTAATTTCATTCTTTATATAAAGCAAATTAAATCAAATGCTCAAATGCTTATATATTTTTATCAGAATTTTAAAGTTCTGTAGAACAGCTGAGGATAATTGCAGAATCGATATCTAAAAGAAAATTCGCCATACTGCCAATGGTTCCCATAAGATCATCCCATTCAAATGTTTAATTGCTCACTTACTGGAACATAAAAACACAATTAGCACGGAAGATAAATCTTAAGAGGTATAAACCGAATGACTAGAGCCCAGCCGCTCCTCTGGGAAAAAAAAAACAGAAGAATAGAAAGGGGATATTGCCGGACTCACCTTGGCCTGAAATGTGATGCCGTGGAAGAAGGCCTGCTCGGCGTGGAGTGGCACCCGCAGATCCTGGTCATCCTGCACCAGATCGTACGGCGTCGACGGCATTCTCAGATAGTTCAATAGCACCGATTCGGACCACTTGTAGTATCATGAAATCGTTTTCATCTTCCTCGTGCTACGCTTGTGCAGCTGATGGCGCAATTGCCATAAAACGCCACTTGGCCGACGCTTTGGCTGCTGGTTTTGGCTGGGATTCGGATTGGGATGGCTCTGGTGGCTCTGTGCCTGTGTCTGAATCTGAATCTGTGTCGGCTGCTGATTCTGACTGCCTCCCAGTTGGCTCATGCAAATTGTGGTGGGGCGACGAGCGCGCTCTCTGATTGATTTGCTATTGCTGCTGGCCAAAACCCTCTGACCCCCTTCTGCCCCACTTGGCCACGTTGAGCTCTTGCTTAATCTCAATTTATGAGCTTGCGGTTGCCGATGCTGGCAAATTGAATTGCGTCAGTTGGATTCTTCCCGTTGTGGCCGTATTGCTTTTATTGTTTTATGACGAAATCGGCTCATTCACTGCCAATTCGCGCTGTTTCTGCGGTGTATCTGCAAGTGGAAAGAAGACAAAACAGCGATGAAAAAGTTGAAAAGTAGAAAGGCATTGGCGGGCTATTCTGTAATCAAACGTCGCCTAATCGCTATGACTCCGTTCAACCAACGATCTGTCTATTACAGTGAGTCATTAAGTCAATGGTTTTGAGTCAGCTTTGGGTTCGCTGGAAAGCAGCATGCTGATCACGAGCTTTAATTGACTCACAGACTAGACAAGCTCGTGGTGAGATGACACCGTTGCCAATCGAATATTGAATTGGTTTTCGATTCGCATTGGAACTTGGACCCTCAGCCACCTATACACACGTGTCGTCGTGCTCGCATTTCGAATTCGTAATTCGATTTGTTGTTTAGGAAGTGTCCGCACTTTAATTGAGCTCGAGTGATGAAAGAAAATATTGTTTGTTTACCCATGGTTATTGTCAGCTGCTTAACTAGTTTATAAAGACAAAACAAAGAGAAATATAATTACAGTGAGTGCTCTAGTACAAACACTCTATAAACTCACCATAATAAGCCCCATTTTCTTATAATATTTTACTATATTGAGCGTGCACTGTTTGCGGACACAGCAAAACTTTAAGCTCAAATACTGACTATTTTGCTCTTTGTGTCTCTTTGTTCATATCTACATTTTGATTTAATAGTTTATGAAGTGTCTAGACCTTAATTACTAAGTTTGACTGCCTTATTGGTATTGATTATAAATTAAGCTTTGCAGTTTTAGAAAATAAACAAACAAGCAATTAAATATTTGTACTTTTCTTGTAGTTACACAAGACTGTCCTCAAAATGTATTATTCAAAAGTGTCTTGTGTCTTTATCACAATAATGAGGCATTTTGGATTTTAACATGCTTGACAAATCTACAGTTTATGGAGTCGAGAGAAACTTAAAGTTCGACGTCAACTCCAGCTTAGTGTTTAACTATTTTTCTCTCTCGTTGGTTCTCTTGATAAAACTCTTGCTAATTCTATTATAGATTTCAATAAATTTGCTTCATTTGACCTCATTTTTGATTGTGCAAATTTAACAAATATGTAAAAATATCAACATACATAAAAAATGCAATAAATAATATGAGATTATCTTTATATGCTTAATGAAATTATTTGTATGTATAATTAAGTAAAATCAATTTATATTTATGTTTATAGTATTTTTGCTTATATGTATAAAGCTTAAATTGAGTTTTAGTTGAAGCATCTTTTCTCGTTATTAATATTGAATATTGTGGATTTTCTCATGCTTTGCTTGAGCTGCTTAACAAGTTGATAAGGCCCAAACAAAAGTTTGAACTTAACGTCAACAGCTGGTTAGCATCTCTATCTCTTTCTTTGCCCCTCTCCCCATCTCTTTCGTTCGTTGTCTTTTGCTCTTTGTGTTGTCTTTGTCTTTTGGAGCCTCCGTGTTGGCGGAGTCAGTTGAAAGTCGGGCCAGAGGGTCACGGACGTTTACGCGTGTAAATGACAAGACAGCCAAAGCGCAGCCCAAAAGCAATAACAAAAACAGCGGGGAAAATATACAAAAACAACTGCAAAAATTACAACAATAGTAGCAACAAAAACAAGGTCCAGAGATGACTTTAGTTGTTGCCTCGTTTGTTTATGTGCCTCCTTTTTTCCGTTTGCCTTTCGCGAAGGCTCGAATTGCCTGGCACTGACTCCCCAGTGAATAAATATGCTGAGCCAACTTTTTAAAGGCCCCGCCGAACTCACTCCCCTTCTCTTTCGCTCTGCACATTGCCTCTTTGTCTGGCATTAAGTTATCAATTTGGGTGTCGATTGAGTTCAAATTGCCAGCAGCTGATACCGCCGAAACCCCAACCCCTCCCCTTTTTGCCACTCGGATCGGATTCGAATGGAGGGCATTGGGTTGAGGTTGGTCGCAAGTTGACACTTTTCGGGGAGCGACATAAATCAGCTTTGCTTTGAGGTCAGCCTGCATTCATACGGGGATTAGGAAGGTGCCGAGCTTGACCCGAGGAGTTTAACCTAATGGACGCTTCTGTTTGGAAATTGCTTGAACTTGGAATGCTTTAAGCTTGAGAATCTATGGTGGGGTGAAAACCTAAGAAAAAACATATAACTTCGATATCGTTATTTGATGATCTTGCAAGAATTTAAATGTCACTTTAAGATATGAAAGTTTGATAGGCTTTATTTTTCATTTATTATAAAAATGTTAGGTTCGAAAAAACTTGTTATTTTTCTTATTGCTAATGATCGTAATGATCGTAATCTGTGCAAATGGCTGTTATATCAAATCGCTTCTGATTTACAACTTACAAAAAAAGCTTAAAAATAATTTAAAATGCAATGCAACCTCTAATTAAATATATATAAAAGTGCTATCCATTTACTTTCTATTTGTATTTGTATATGTGCATAGTACATTTAAAACCTTGAATGCAAGTGACCACGCTTTTTTTCTTATCTCACAATCTTGAAGTGCAGAAGAGCTTCTAAGAAAATTCTTTTGAGATTTCACAAAATTTCCTTTGAAGAACTTCACCTCCGTTAATTGTTCTTTTAGGCCCTTTTCCTTGCTCTATTTATTTCCTTGCTTCCCGACCAGAGTTCAATGTTCGTTCGCCCACAACCATATATCATCGTGTTAGGAGCCTAAGCTACCTTACCTCCGACGCCATTTTGTGGCCACACACACTCCTGCATACATATATGGACAATAAGGTTCAAGTACCTCAAGAAAGCAGCCTGCACATGCGTCGTACTAGACAAAAACCCAGCCAGCAAAAGGAAAGAGACGGCACTGCAGTTGCCCAGCACTTAACACCCACCTCCAGCTGCCACTCCCCTTCCGCCCACCAGTGGTGCAACTACTAAACTCAAACATCTATGCTACGCACGTCGCTTTTGGATTCTTCTGTCTTTTGGTTTACGAGCAACTATCGGTTTCGCATTGTTCGGTGCCTCGTGCTTTTCCGAGCTACAGTTAAAAAAATTTAATTTAAAATCGTCCTCATATTAAAAATATTGCCAAAAGAAGAAAATTGAGAACTCGATTTTGTGATGTCTATAATCACAAAACAAAAAGTTTTGCCTTTTGGGGCTACAACAACATCAGTCCTCCTTATCTTAATTAATTTATTCAAATGGATTATTTAAAAAAATTTTCAAAGAAATTATGCTATGAACAATAAATATGTTTTATTGCCCTTTTTAGCAAAAGATATAAAGATATATTTTGAAAAAACTTTTTTGGCAATAGATAATTTAATAAAATGTGCACTTTTACAAGAAATAACATATTTATAACTTAACAATTTTTTTAAACTGTGATAAAAACTTTTTAATAATATCATTCAAACGCGAGTTTCAAAAATAAGTAGAGCAAAAAACATTTAACTTTTCTATTAAAAATATCGAAGGTTGCAATACTTGAACTTAACTATAAAAACTTTTTTTAAGTCCTGACAAAATTATTGTTTTCATAATTTTTTTAAAAGTTTTCATGAAACTTTGTTGCAAGTGCATATTCTTCCGAATACGTTTTGTTCTTGCGCCCGCGCTTGATGGCAACAGCAACAACAGCAACAACAGCAGCAACTGCCACTGCAACTGCAACGGCGACTGCGCAGCCAGCAGAAGCAGCAACAAGAGCCACAAACCCGAATCGGCTGCAAGTGAATGACTTGGCGAGCCCTGAGTGGCGTGCTTCTTGGAAAAGAAGCAATCGCATTCGAGAGCAAACCGGTTTTCACGACTGGGAGCCGTATTCCGATTCGGAGTCAAAGTCTTGGTAACTTACACGCTCACTTCCTTTCCGGTTCTTGGTTATACTGATATACTCTTAAACATATATATGGCCAAAAGCGAGTGCGAGCAGGATGGCCAGAAAACAAAGCCCAAACTGCAGTCAGCTGCAATTTTATCTGTTTGCCGTTTTTCAAGTTTTGCGCTCGAACTTGCAATTACGTTGCAGCGAGTGAAGCGAATCGCTCGCCAGCTTTTGTCATGCCCGCAACGAAACAAGAAAGGAAAAAAAGGAAAAGATATTTACTGCGCAGTCGCAGCCTCCGCGGTTGCAGTTGCACTTGCCGCAAGCTGTTGCCGTGTCAGATTATGCAAGAAAAAACGAAACTGGTCGCGGACTGATTGGTATTTTGAGTATTTTTTTTTTTCGGGCAAAAATAACTGCGCCCCTCACACGCGGGAAAACTTGAAAGAAAATTGCCAAGTTCCCGGGCGGCTTCCCTCTGTATTTTATTTTTGTTATTTTCTGCCAAATAAACAGACGAACAACGGCAATTAAACAAATTCCGGTGGCCAGCAACAAAAGGCAGACGGAGCAGCTGCGTTGTCTCCTTTTCGGCCAAGAAAGTCCGGTTGTGCGGAGGCAAGGCATCAATCTTGTTTTCGATTTCAAAGAAACTAACTGCTGTATAAAAAGGCAACTTGCTTCGCCTTAGAAGCCCATGAGCTCCTGAGATGGCTCGAAGATCCCGATCTGCCAACTGGGTTCTGATGTCTCGCCATTGTCGTATGGCCATATATTTATGAGCCAGACAGTTTAGACATATAGAGAGTGGGGGGTGTGGAGGGGGGGAGGACAAACACAAGACGAAAAAACGACTGGGCGATGCAAAACTTTTTGCCTGTGTATCCATAAGATACATTTTGTGTATGTGTGTTTGTTGAGCGCCTATAAATAGCAGCGGGCGGCCACTCAGCCTGTGTCTGCTTCTCAACCAACCCCTTCCACAACGCACCTCACAAAAATTTTGGTCTAAACCGAAAAAAAGAAAAAAACGTAAATACACAAAAACATAAATCTATTGGGCAAAACAGCGATTGCCAAATCAACCGGGATGGGAGGTTAGCATTGATTTTGACTTTTTTTTTCGGGAAATCTGCTCAAGCATTCGTTCATTTGGGGATCATTAAGTAAGCGTTTTAAGCCCCAAGAAACCATAAAATATAGCTCTTGAGCCTAGACAATAACCTTGAGTGTGAACTTTTCCCCTGACTTTCATAGTACATTTAACTAAAAGATATTAATGATCAAACAAAGAGGAGTGGAAGCAAGAATCGAAATGTTGGTGGGTCAGTTATCAGCAATTTTGTCATTGCCCTGAAATTTATCGTTTATTATGCGTCTGCCTCGCCGGTTTCCGTGTCAGTCTGCATTCGTGTGTATCTTGCAGATGCATTTCACCAGAATGCTGCGTTGTAAACGGCAATCAAACAGTTCTCGCTTCGAAATTCTATATATACACATATATAGTATGTATGTTTTCTTATTATTGTTGGGCAATAAATTATAAAAATAATAAACACGACTGTGGCCGTATTTCTCGTCTCATTTTGGCACACATTCAACTAATATCTCGCGAGATCTGCACTGCAGCCCAAAATGTATCTAGAACGCGTCGCGTAATCAGTTTTTTAGCTGCGATCTGCAAAAATTCTTTTCTTCACTTTTTCTCATAGTCTAAGCAAAAAACTTTCCATTTCTTTGGCGGCGTGGGCAGGTCGAATAGTTCTCGAATGTCATCCGAATGGGGGGACTCACCAGTGTCTTTTTTTCTCTGCCTTGTGGGTATATAGTTTCACAGTTATCACACTCACATACACACACACAAATACACGCACAACACCTACGGGTATTTAACAGGTCTCGGCTCGTCTTCGGTTCTTTTCTTTTTTAATCTCTTTTTAGGGGTTTGCTTGGTCGGAGGTGATTTCAAAAATTAACTGCCAATTCTCGGAAGACGAGGCTTTTCTACCTATCCAATGCTCTCAGCTGAATGGTAATAAACACAGCGTTGTTTAAGTTTGGATTTGGTTTTGTGGCTTTTTTTCTGTTTGTTTGAATGTGAGTTGGCGCCGACTTGTTGCTATGTTTGCCTGAGTACGATTTTTTTCCTACACGGGTATGAATATTAAATAACTTTTTTTGCCAGTTCTGCTTTACGGCGTCTTTATTTGCAAAACCACCGTTTATTTTCTTTCCTTACTTTCGAAACGGAAATGCTTAGATTATGATCGGGTAGAACTTCACTTTCGTCACGAACATAAATAATACCCAGTGCAGATTGGATTGGGAATGCCGTAAAACCCGTTTTCGAGAATGCAAGCGAGCACACGACAATTGTGAATATAAGAATACCAATATGTTGTACCTTATTTGCTTTTGATGGTTGCGGTTATGGGTATGTTTTTCAATTTAAATTTTAACGGAAAACGACTCGTATTACGTGCGTTCAAGACGACGAAACCAATATGGGACCGCTTTATTTATTTGTTTTTTCTTTTTGTTATTTAAGAAACGCAACCGGTATGCAGAATTCTCGCTTTTCGAAGCGACGCCAGACCAACGATGACGTTGCGTATACGTATACGCCAGTGTCTGACCACAAAGAACGCCGAACAACAACTGCGGCGGTTCGGTTGTTTCGTTCAGCAGAAAAGCACTCCGGCGATACAGGGTGCATTTCTCTGTTCGCCTCGGAAAACCAGTTTTCGGCTCTCTCTCTTAGCCCGCTCTCTTAGTTTTCGCGAGGCATTCGGAAACGCTCGCTCTCTGCGGCAACGAAAAGCGAAAGCCGTTGACCAATCACATCGCCCCAAATACACGTGCTCGACGCTGGTTGTCCATGGAGTGGGCAAGGAGGGGGAGTGGGGGGTTTTGGCCCAGCGTTCTAGCCAAGTTTCTCTGTTTTGGTTTTCGTGCGGCGAGAGGCTGGGGCTCTCTTCAAGTCGCCTGAAGATGCGTCCACAGCCACAGGGTAAACATGGTCAGACATTGTCAAACATGGGCCAGCATACAAGGGCTTTTATTGAAAAATCTTGTCTGCCAAACATGGCAAATTTGGGAAAAATTTTAACTTATCAATTTAACAGAAATCGAATTTTTCTTTTACAACATTTTAATTGTTAAACACAATATTGAATGTTTAAACGGTAACAAGCTAAGATCCCTTTGCTGGCTTAAGTTTTTTTTTTTTTGGTAAAGCAAAGGAGTTATGTGTTTTACTATCTATGTAAATTCACACATTTAAGTACAACAATAAAAACAAAAGAAGCATCCTAGCAAAAGCTGGTATTTGTAAATAAATATTTAAAAAATGCCTAAAGAAAATAAAAATTTTCAATAAGATTTAATACAGGATGGTAACGAAACATGTATTTAAAAGTTTCCACTTTACTATCTGATAATATTATTGCAATAATTTGTTTTGTAAAAAAAATACATAAGACAGAATATTAAACATTTAAAATACATGAAAAAACTAATAGTGTAGCTGCAAATAACAGTTATAATACCATAAAATATTAATCTTTCTTTGTTAATAACTTTCTATAGACATTTATCAGCAACCCTCTATATTATCCCGATTCAAGGTTGACAGCTAAATTCTGAGCATACCGAAAGTAACCAAAAATATGGGCGGTTTTCCAGACAGCCACAACCTGAGCTTGTTGACAACTCAGTTCGCATATCTGCGAAAATTCACGCATAATTCGGCCCTCTTCAGCGGATCCTGCGTGCGGCTGAGTGTGTGGGTGCAGAAATTGTATTCATGGGTAATATGCAAAAGCATGAAGCCGCAATCATATGAAGGGCACAAGCTGGAGACCGCAAAAAGGATGACAAACAAGCGCAAACTCGAAAAGGATGCGGCCTGGTTGTCAGGCAAACGACACGGAACGCAGACAAATGAGCGGAGAATACTCAGCTCAGTTGGCCGCATTAGTAGCCAGGATGTGCCAGGGATACGGAATGCGGTCAAGGATTCTAGCGCCACTTGCAGAATTGACCGAGATGGGGGAAAATGCATTCGAACTGGTCAAATATTTGCAGTATTTTAATTACTTTTTTGTCTAGAGTTTCTGCAACAGTGGCACAGGAATAGAGATTGGAAATTAAAAGAGGCAAGGAACAAGTTCAAATGGCTGTCGCCATATCCCACCGCCCCTCTTTCCCCCGTATAGTTGGCCACTTTTTTAATTAAAAAAGCGCACAGCTGAAAATGGCGCCCGCAAAAAGGCGAACAATTTCACAGCTTAACATGGCCAACTTTTGAGGGCTGACAGACTTTAAATGCTCCCGAGATACAGGTCCTTTTTAAAGCCTTTTCCCGAAATGCGTTCAATCATGGAAAGTTTTCCCCTTTGGCCTGTGTCAATTTTCACTTAACACATTGTCGAAAAATCTTAAGCAACCCTACTTAGGCAATGCCATCAACAAGGATTCGGCTTTAGGTTTCAAGTGGTGGGCCCAAAAAAAAATAAAGGACTTTTCCATTTTCCCGCCCACTTTGGGTAAACTTTTCAAGGATGAGCCATTGAGTCGGCAGCTTTAAAAGCAAATCAATTAATAACTTTTTCCAACTCACAAGCACACACACACACATGTTTTTCCCATTCGAGCAGCGCCTAAAAGCACGCTCATTATTTTATGCATAAATTATATTACGATGGAGGCGAAACCCATTTGACATAAAAATTTACTGCACATGTTGTGCGAAGAGATGAACAGACGAGGCGAACTTGATAAGCTTCAGGATAAAACCAATAAATTTATTGTCGCAGAAGTCGACTGGAGTCTGGGGCTGGCAGCTGCTTTTCGGGCTCCCGTCCTTTGTGTTAACGCTTCGTTAAGTCTGCGTTAATTTATGTGGGCGTGGCTGCCTCTAGGCCAGGAGCCAAATGACTTTGATAAACCAAATTGTCTTGTCTCGTCTTGTCTTGCGCTGGGGGAAAAGTTGTAGGCCGTTAAATCCGTCTCAGCCGGGGAAATCAATCAGCAAAGCAAATAAATGCAATTAATGCCACATTACGCATACGCCGTGTGGCACGGGTAGGGAAAATGTCCTTGCTACTCGACAGGCCGTGCCTTAAATTATGCCAAGCAACAATTCTTTGCAATTTTATGCATGTCAACGACGAGCAGGAAATGAATAACCCGTCTCGACTTTATGCAAAAGCACGAAATAAGAGCAGACGACGTGAAATATGAATAAAAAATTAAATCAAATATGCACTCGCGTGAAAATTAATGCGACACGCTCTTCAAGCAACTCGCACTTGACTCATTCAGCCTTTTTTTTGCTCTCCTTTTGCCCAGTTTAACTTGTTTAATTGAAGGAGAAGCAGCGGCTAGGAAGCGGAAGTGGTAAGAACTTGTTGAAAAGTTGATGAGCAGTTTAAGGTTCCGGACTGTGGTTTTTCTGAAGTTAAAACAATAAATATTTCAAGCAAAAGCAATTAGTATTTTTGAGGGTATCAATCAACAATTGCAATATATTTTGATTGCAAGTGAGCCGAAACCGAAACTAAAACCAAGATAAAATCAATCAGCAAGCTGACTTAACAGAGTCAAAAGGATGTGTATATGCAAATTTGCCGAACAACATTGAAAGCAATTTGCCAGGGCAATTAGAAACGTTCAAGTATTCAAGCCTAGCCACAAATCATTTTCAAATATTCTCCCAGAGATGGAAATGGCGCGTATTTTCCCCCAGTTTTCCCCAATTTATAATTGAGCCTGTGGATACGCACATTTAAGCCGTAGAACCTAACGCTAATGACGCCCATTTTTCAATGCCCTGCAATCCGTATACCATTAGCGAGCCCCCAAATCATTTGTAACCTCCACTAATTAGCGTTTATTCAAAGTAATAATGGCTGGTCTGCCCGGTTTTCTCACCATTTCGCTTGGACATGTGGCCGCTGCTGGTCCCAGTTTTGCTGCTGTTTAACGAATCCAGTTGGCTAAATCCCATCCTGGCCAGCATCTACAAGGAAAAACACCATGAAACAGTTTTGCTGCTTAGACATAGCCAACAGAGCAATGCATTTAGCTTGGAGAGGCTCTCCTCGCCGGTTTTTAATTTCAACGAGCAGATGGACTTCTATGTGAAAGGAAGCCACAACAACGAAATGCTGGTTCTGTTTTGGCAGACCGGAAATTCAAACTTGGACTCGGATTTGTGGCAGGCACTTGACCGAAGTCTCTTGAATATGAGGACAGTCAGAGTGCTACTGTTAAGGAAATGGGAAAAAGTCCCAACCATTGACATTGCTAACACAGCGGAACATTGGCGCTTTCTTCATGTGGCTGTGATTGCACATGGAAATAGGATATTTCGACTGCAGCCCTATGCTCCGCAACGATGGCTGGAAATAGACCCAGAAAAATCACCCATCTTTGTTAAAGTTCGGAATTACCATGGCAAAGATATACTGACTCTTCCGGATCAGTTTCCACCACGTTCGATTGTCTATCGAAACGCAAAAACTGGAGGTCTGGAAATGACGGGCTACGTTTACAAGTTTCTACTGGAGTTTACCCGGATGTACAACTTCACTTTTCGGTGGCAGAGACCCATTGTACCAGGTGAGCGGTTGAATTTAATTCTACTTCGAAACATGACCCTCAATGGCACCATCAACATGCCCATTAGCCTTTGTGGCTTTGAGACATCCAGCAGGTTTGGAGTGTTCTCGAACGTGTACGTCATGGAGAACTGGTACATAATGGTTCCGCGAGCCCAGCAAATACCCACCGCCGATGTATATGTGGTGGTGTGTAGCAAAAATTTCCTGCTCGTCCTGTTGATCTCCTACTGTATATTCACCATTCTGGACACCTGTTTTGGACCACTATTGCTCCAGAAACGTGTGGATTGGTCGAACTTGATGCTGAATGAACGTATGATATCGGGTATTGTGGGTCAGTCCTTCAATATGAGTGCCCGGAATACCATCAGTTCGCGGGTAACCAATGCCACTTTGTTTTTACTTGGCCTGGTTCTGGGTACCCTTTTTGCTGCCCACCTGAAGACGCTTCTGACCAAGCGACCCACATCTCGACAAATTTCAAACTTTGAGCAGCTTCGTGATTCCCATGTGACTGTCCTTTTCGAAAAGGCTGAGCAGTTTTACCTAGACGATAACATGTGGGAGCGACCGATTCGAGTCATTAAGGATCGGTTGACTTTCAAAGACACTGTGGAGTATATTGAGCTCAGGAGTGGCCTAAATAGATCACAAGCTTTCTCTATTCTCACATCCGAATGGCTGATTGTGGCCAAAAGGCAGGAGCTCTTCAAACAACCGGTATATACAGTCCAGCCGGAACTACAGATCATCGGTACAAGTGTCTTGCTTTCGCTGGTTATGCAGTCCAACTCCATCTACGAACATCACATCAATGATCTTATCGAACGGGTCCAGGGAGCCGGAATCGTGGAATATTGGAAACAGCAAACGCTGCGGGAAATGGTCACCCTCGGCATGATCTCCCAGAAGGATCCATACACCCACATCGCTTTCCGAGAGTTCAAGGTGGGCGACATGTTCTGGGTCTGGATTTGGTTGGCCTGCTTTTTAATTGTGGCATTTTTCATATTTTTTATTGAGCTTTTGGTGAATTGTCCCAATAGGAAACGCCAATAAGGTATTTGGAACCCCACCTTACAATAAAAATGACAACTCATTTTATCCAAGCGTTTGATTAATTATAAATAAATGACCTGAATTGAACCAACCTAATTGTATTATAATTAGTTTACTTAAATCACGCAAAAGAGCTTAACTTCTGATTAATGCTGTCTTTAATTGAGGTTTATTTTTACAGAGAATTACCGAGCTATGTTGCCTACTTTTAATGAATATGTTACGGTTTTCTTTGAGTGCTTGAAAAATTAAATCAAAAGGTGTCTAATAGTATGCAATAAAAAAAATAACGTCGCCTTTTGAAAGAAATCCAACGGACTTGTAGATTGTAAATATATTGTTGCATACTTTTAAGCACCTTTACAACTATATTCAAAACTCAAATAAATAACACTGTTCATTCTACTGCTTATAAAACTGTATTATTCTTAACTCGTGCATAGACTCTGCAATAAAGTTTATACAACGGCTTAGTGAAACTGCAAACACCATCTTAAACTTGTGCAGATTGTCAACCCTCTGAATCTCTACACCCAGGGCCCGCATATATATAGTCCCACTAGCTAATGGTCCGCAGCACTTCCCTCAACGTTGACATAAATCAAACATTTCGTCAGGATTACTTTCAAAAAATGTCACTGCCATAGCTGCTGTTGGCATTGACGGGGTTTAAGCGTTTGCTTAGTTTTTGTTTTCGCCAACGGGCCTCCGTCATTCAATCATCCTGGTTTGCGTTACACAGAATGTACGCCCCCATAATTGACGTTTACGCCGGCTTATCTTTAAGGAAATTCACCCAGCCAAACAGACGAACTGACAAGCTGGATCTGCCGCTTATTGGCCAAGTAAAGTGGGACGTTATGGCAAAATCAATAATGCAAAGGCTTTCAGCATATCGTGGGTGGAAATTAAAAAAAAAAACAATGTTACCACTTTTGCTGCGAACAATCCAATTATTGATGCACTGCAAGCGGCGTAAAATTTTTAATTAGGCCGGACAACAATGTAGCCCGTAAACTGATTCCATCCGAACGTAACCCATTCAAACCCGTCACTAGTTGGAAATTTCGTGTAACGCAATATGCAAATTAGAGGCTGGGGGCTGGGGGCTGGTGGCTACAAACCACGCCCACAGCCCGCGGGCGGGCACTCCCCTAATTGAACCACATTTTGGGGCTAATTGCAACAGCGTCCACAGCGACAACAGTCGAATTTCGAACACGCAGATTTTGTTGCTGTCTGCATCATTCTCTTTGGCTCCGGGGAAATCGAGAACCAGCATTCTGTGCATTTCATTTCAAAGTGGGCACTGTCAAAAATCCATGGAAATACGAGTCTGACAGCCATTTGCAGATTATACTGCGGGATTTAAATGTTGAATTTTAAAGTATACCAACGTTTGCTTGTTTTTCAGGCTTGTTTAATTTAACGAATCACTGAAGAGGTTAGGAAGAAGTATCATAAATCAATTGATTATTATTTCGTACTCTTTTTGTTAAATTAAACACCTTTCAGAACGCAAGACAATTATCCAAAAGCCACAGCACTATATTCCAATTTAATAAAAAAAAAAAAATTAATCAATTAAGCTCAATATGCATGGACCGAAAATAATCCACATTTGAGTCTTTTTTATAGGTAGTCTTATTAAATTTTTTTTTTATTTTTAATTAATTTGGTTTTTAATTATTCTGATTTTGATACACTTTGTGGTTTTCGTTAAACACTATTGTTAGCAATATGTTATAAAAAAGCTGTGCCATTCAATTCAATTGACACAAAAAGTAAAACTTGTATTAAAGCTTAAATTGAAAAATTAAACGTAAGCCTTAATCCAATAAAACTGTCAGTTCTGTACAAATTTTGCAAAAACTCCTGCCTGTATTTTTTTTTTATCCACTTAACCAAAACATTACATTTCAATATATTATGCATGGTTTTTAAAAGGGAAAAAATAATTGGTAATTGTAATTGTTTAAGCCACAAATTGGCCCATGCGTTAAATTACTCCTGTTTTCATCCGACAATGTCTAGTGGGTCGCATTAAAGTGTTAACCAAATCGATGTGAAACAGACCGCATAACACAGGAATTGAACTCGACGCGTGGAATATTTTTAATAATTAAAATTGTTTTATTCAAGAGTGATGCTAGTAATTATCACGAGCCATTTCGTTTCGGTAAAAATTGTATAAAGAAGGGTACTCATATTTTGTTTTAACTTGTTTGAGAAGTTTCATTTTGCATTATGTAATGCATTCAACATTTTTGGGATCCGCATGCGAAATATTGTCCAAAAAGTTGCTCCACATTGTTGCATCCAAGAGAAACATCAGAACAAATGCTGAATTCTTTCTGCATGGCCAAAGTTGAATAGCTAAAGTTTTACTGAACAGCAGGTGGGCGTGACAGCTGCCTTCCTGGTGGTCGTTGATTTAGCATTCGTTTGCATTTGTTTAAGCAAATGACGGCAGCATCAAAGAAAAAACTGTCAGGCGTCACAAAAATTGTACTCCAACATAAATTAATGCCGCATACTTTGTGTTTCCATTTAACTTTCGAGCTAATTAGTCCTGAATTTTGACGCGCACTATTATTTCCATAAATTTACCAAAATATTCGGCCTGGAAAAAGGTCCTGCGGTCGGCAGGGAAAATTCATAACATTAATTTGCATTTGTTCTAATTATGAGCTCAAGCAATTAGCAGCTAAAAACTTTTCCAAGGCAGCTGAGCAAAAACAATAAACGGAAAATCAAAACAAGCTTAGTGCAGACACCTTTTTTCGGGGAGGGGAATCCCTCAGAGAAACTGTCGAAAACTCAATCAGAAAACTTTCATCTAAGCCGGTTGGCAAAGTTGTTGTTGCTTCTGCTGATGCGGATGCGGGTGGGGGTGGGGCGGTATTTTCTCCCATCCATCCCACCTGGGTTGGTTCATTATTAACAAGTTTTCTATATGCAAATCAGCTACAGCACAGAACTTTCAATGAAAGCAAAACAAAGCAAAGGAGTAGACAATGTTTACCCACCCAAGGCCATTGAGCTTTTCCCCATCCTCCAGTTGTTTTTCATTTGGCTGCCAGTTTTCCATCAAAATGCGAAAGTAAGTGAAATTGATGAATGTTCTGGTGACAATGGAGTGCTTCAGTTGTCAATCGGGCTAATAAATGGATGCGAAGGTCAGGACTGAGAGTTGGCGACATTTATCAAGAAACTTCAATAAATTTAAAGCCGCAAAAAGATATTTCTTCATAAGTTCTCGCCCATAATCCCCTGCCCGGCTTATCTTTGTGACCTCTAAAGCTGGCCATTGATTTGTCAATGCCTGGTGTAAGCTATGGCTGATTTTTCTGGTTCTTCCTTCCTTCGTGGCCATAAATCAATCCATGGAGAATTTTGAAAGCATTAAAAGCATTACAAAGAGCAGCATTTCGTGGTTGCTGTATTTCTTGCGTGCTGCTGTCGCTGTCATGTCTTTGTCATGTTGAACAAAAGCCGCCTTGGAGGCAGCATTACGTATACGCCCTGTGGCCCAAAGCGGAGATATAAGGACCCACACATGCAAAGCGACATTTCCAGGCAGCCGAATGAATGCGAGAATGAATGACTGAACGGATGGGCAAAGGGAACGAGTACGTGGGAAACCTTAGGCCATCTTTTGTCTGCCCGCTTTTCCTCAGGCAGCTATGTTCTTTTCGCCAGCCATTTGATTGTTTTCCATGTATCTCCTTCTTACCAGCCAGCTAGCCAGCTACACTGTAAAAACTAAGCACAATTTTTAACAAAAAGTATCTAAACTAAACAGGGTATATTAAATTTGCCAAAAAAATAATAATAATTATGTTAGCACACGTTTCTAAAATGTTGTTTGTACCAGGGAAGTGATTACACAGACAAATAAATTAGCTAGAAACCAGGATAAACAAAATAATAAGAATATATATAAGTACTAGCTTCATAACCGTGAGGAGACCCCCAAATCCCTTGACGTAAGGATGGCATTGTTTCAGGTAGGAATTCTCATCATACTGCTCCTGCTCCTTTTTTGTTGGGGGGCGGAAAGCAAGCCTCTAACTTTCGCACTTTGGCTTCTTAATCTGCACTGTAAAATTTTGTAAAATGCCCACAACCGAGAAAGAGATGTAGCCCAATAAAATGCAACCCTCAAAAAAATTATCAATTTCGCGAAATGCTTTCAACATAAAGTAACCTCCGTTGTGAGAACTACCATCGTGTTGACGATTGTCAGCAAAAAAAAAGAGATGAAACCAAAGGCTAAGTTTTTCATCAGTTTCATAGGGAGCTATACCCAAGGTATTGTAAGAGATCACGGGAAGTTTTAGAAAGTTTTTATTCTCTATTTATCCGAGTCCTTTTTCTTTCGAAAAAGGATATTCTCCTTGATGAAATTTACACTCATATCTGGTTTGAATCGATTACACACAAAAAGGCGCATAGTTAAATTCATACTTATACTGAAAGAAAATAAATCTGAGCACCCTTCGATACTTTGCTTATATTTCCAATAAGTACAGTTTATATTTACAAAATATGTTTTGAAAATGTAAAGAAATTTTTGTTTCAGTCATAAAAACTATTGCGTATGGATTTATTGGCAAAACAAAAACACAAAGATATCAGCAAAAACCAAAATGACTTCACTTAAATAAATATTGAATGGAACATCTGTTTGGGTTTATTTCCGGGTCCCAAGGCCCACTTTTTGCAATACGCTAACAAATTTCAATAGAAACATGCTGCCATCAGGTGACACCATTCGCAATTATATTCGCGTGGCAACCATTTTAAGCTTAATTTGCAAAATACCTCTGAAACAATGGTTCGTTTTGGAAAACTGTTGGTGGTTCATTATATATTGATAGAGTAAATATAAACCACTCTGTCTATGTTACGTGTCAACCACGTATTTGTGGCCGTAAGAGTGGGTTTACATACATGCTAGATACCAACTTTCTTATTGTTCCTAAATTACTGATCAAAATGGCACGCAAATAACATAGCCACCAGTTCTAAGCTGATTTTTCTCAGTGCACTTTGTCAACGGAAACGAGCTCGTGTCAGACATCCTTGGGGCTTTTTTGCTCATTTATATGCATTCGGTCCAGAGGACACAACATCGGTGGATATTTGCTTAAGAGTGTAACATTATCGTTTCATATACGTAAGGTCAGCAAATGTCGTTGGCTAAGATTGGATTGCACATGTGGCATACACCATGTACCACAGGCATCAGGAGCAGAACCGAAACAAGCTTCATTTCGGTTTCGTTGGCGGGCAAAACAAGTTTGACAGCTCTCGGCCAACTGGACAACTGATAGATACAGATAAAGTAGCTTGAAGTTCTCGACTGCAGCCCGCCGAAGTTCATTGCCATCGCAGCAGAAGAAGGAAATCCGAGATATCAAGAGTGGGGATGTACATTTTATATGCGAGAGGATGCTGGGGCATTGAAAGTGAAGACGCAAATTGCTGTCTCTATCAGCGGGTCTGAACTTGCTGAACAAGTTTCGGTTCTATTCACTCGGATAAAAGTAAAACTTAAAAATATATATATATGTAGATGCTGGTCCCTCACTACAGAACTTTTCAAATGCATAAATCGAATGCATTCGTGCGAATTAAATAAAATGCCAGCTGCCCATATCCCATACCAAACCCACATAAATTGATGGCTGCTGCTGCTGCATCGTCACAAATAAAACATTCATTGGATTGACATTTTAAAATGCTTTCCATGTGCACGGGCTACCATAGAAACGAATTGATTGGGAATTGGAAATGGAAAATGGAAAATGGTCGAAAATATGACAATGGAAAATGTATCTTTGCCATTTGAAATGGCATTGAGTGACCGCTACAACGTCGGAATAGCGAAAAAAAATGTATTTAAAACTATGGTTTTACGCTTCCTGGTGGGACTATCAAATGTTAATTAGCCAAATGATGTTTTCAATTTATTTACGGAAGTGGCAAGCAGCACTTATTTAACAACCAATGTAGCAGCTGAGTGCAAAGCAAATATTTATTATTTTAAAAATATTTAATCGGATTATACTCGTTTAATTCTATCGGTAAATTGGAAGCATTTTCGTTCGCTTAAATACCAATGGATTTTAACTAAATCTAATTTCAAAATTTATCGATTTTTACTTAGCTTATTTTGTAGAGTGCAATTTTGCATATGTAAGGAAATGGAATGATTTAATTTTCTTAGCCATTTGATTAGAATTTCCCACCACATTAAGCGCTTCATTACGCCCACATTCATCGTTAGACGACGTGACATTTCAATTGGCCTGTGCCGGGGCCAAAAGACTACATAAATCCTCGCTGTTTAAACCCAGTTGGATGTCGTGGCCCCCTCACCTTGAACGCTTAACCCCCCGAAACTACAATGCGCATTCATATTCGCACTCGCATTCACATTCAGCGTAGCGATGCATTGCACGTACGGAAACCTTGCCGTAAAATGACGGCGAACTGGCAGCGCTAAAAAGTGTAAGAAAATCAGCAACTAAATGGCGCTAGATACGGAAGGAGAGGGATCCGGATCCTGTGTGGGTGACCTGGCACATTTCGCTACTTAAAGCCACAAAAGCCACACGCACACACACACTGCGAAGATGAGGCGACGTCTTTAGCACCGCCATTGTTGTTAATTTTGCAAGGCTGCCTGGCAACTTTGCGCCGGAAACGGAAACTAGGAGCACTTGGCTCGTCCTAGCTAATGTTTCCATGTGTGTCAGTGTGTGTGTGTGTGTGTGTCTGTGTGTTGGAGAATGTGGGCACGTTGGTATGTGAGCATTTACAGTTGAGTTATGGGCGCACATAAATAAAATGTCAGCGACAAAATGGCTGCCAAAGTTTCTGCGGAAATTACCTGAACTACGTCGTTGACACGAAATTGAGCCAGCAGCACTTTGACATTTTGTTCACCTTTGTTTTGCGTATCTGATCACGTAATTCCCTGCACTTTTCAATTGAATTAAATGTGGCCTAAGCCACTGAGCACGGGTTGATGAACCGCTAAGCCTACTGGAATTTCACGCAGACAACAACATGGTGTAAGCCCATTAGCCCTGTCAAAATCAGGTTAAAAAAGGTTCAACAAAGGCCGTAACCGCAGGCAAAAAAGGGTTCACTCTCATTCGGAACTTATCTATAAAATATTTACATTTTATTGCAAGTTTCAGAGTGTCTCTCTGGCTATATTTAAATTTTACATTAATCCTTTACTGGGTGTTTTTCCTTTTTTTTGAAAGGGTAAATATTTAGCCCTCCCACCCCAATTTGTATCACTTTCGGAACCCTTTTTTTTTTGTGGGGCAAAAGAAAATTGATTTCTGGCTTTTGTGTGCGGCGAATTTGTTTTTGATTCGAATAAATATGCAAATGTCTAGACAAATGCGGTGGTTCTGCGCAAATATTTATGCTAAAGGGTACTTTTAAGGCATTGCCCCAAAAGCAGCTGTGTGCACTCATCCGCATCGATTCCCATTTGGAGCATGTAATGCAATTGTTTGGCCCTTGTTTTACGCTGCACTGGCCAGGCCATTAAAATGGACAAAAAATAAGGAAGCTGGGCAGCATTCTTTGATATATACTTGCTTTCTTTTTGCCCAGCTTTGCCTTTTTCAATTTACGTCTACAATAATTCAGCAAAACGTTCAAATGGAGTGCAATAAATTCGCAACATCACGAAGTTGGGGGAAGGTGCCACGAACGGTTTACCCTCACATACAATATTTATACATAAAATGTAAACTTTCCCATTTCACTTTGTTTTACTTGCACTTTATAGCACACAATGGCAATTTATGTTACGCCATTCTCAACTCGGGCGTATTGAGTGTACTGTATATTAAATGTGGGTATGTAACTTTGGGGGTCTTTTGCTGGTCAGTGCAAAACAAATGCTGACAAGTGCAATTATCCCGGGCGGAGTTGGGTGGTAATGCCCTCTGCCCTCGTAATGAATGTAGTGCCAGCAAATGGCAATGTAAGTGCGGTCTATTCCACTCCGGAATCAGAGTGTTTCTGCTTGCCAAATGGTCAGTGACTTGGTAAGGGGATGAGGCTTAATCGTAGGTGGTAAGAGGTTCTGATTCCATTTAAGACCCGCGTGACATTTTGGTAAGTGGAAGAGCTTTATGACTAAAGCTATAGCTGACTGTGGCTTTTTCTGTGTGTTTACCCACTAACTTGGATGGAAATTATAAAGCGACAATAAAGAAAGTGTATCAATAAGCCATTTTAAGGCATTGTTAAAACATTAGTGGTATTAATAAGATACCAAATTAAGAATTTTTATCAAATGAAAGAACAGATAAACATTTATTGTATTACTTAAATAACATAGTTACTTTTTAAACATTTTCTTGTGTCAACATTATTCTTTAGTACAACAAAGACTTTTCCCGTCAATTGGAACTTAAGAAAACTATAATATTTTATTTCCACCTTGGGTAATCGTTAAATTACCCTGCAAGCAATTAAGTGCCAACATCCTACCTTGTCACCTGTCACTTCCTAAAACCATGTCTTAACATCACCCACTAGTTGCCATGCAATGCTCAAATGTTAGCATCCATAAAAGTTGGCTCCCGTTTTAGCGCCTGTGCAAAATGAATTTATGTCACCGGCACTTCATTTAAAGGCCCAAAACAAAAAGAAAACAAGGAAGAAGTAGAATAAACTCCAGTCACTACGCAGTCTAATATTACGAGCGATGCAAGCCACAACCCAGCAAGTTTGCGTCTTGTGTCTGACATTAAATTAATTTGTTGCGTACAACTTTGGCAGCAGCAAATAGTGCCCATGGGTGGCCTTGCTCCATCTCGGAAGAGCTATAGCTCCAATTCCGGCTCCAGTTGGGGATACCGGAAAACTTGTTAAAGACGAAAATAACAAGAAAAGTTTTAAATCATTCGCCAGTGCCAATGTCGCAAAAGTTCGGCCCGAAAAGAGAGCAGCCCGAAGAACAAAAACTAAAACGGAATAGGGAATGCGAATGCGAATAGGAAATGGGTGAATATAGAAACTTGAATGAAAGAAAGGCGTGTGTGTTATGGGTGTTGTAACTGCTAGCCTAGGCATTACACAAAATATAGTGGAAGGCGGGTCAAGGTTGTGTGGGTTCACCCAATATATACACACGAACACTTATATACCAAACCCAACATAGAATTATGGCAGAAATACAACCAGCGCACACAAAGCGAGGAAATCATTCGAGTACTAAATCTTTGCCTTAATAGTCAACGCTGAGGGAAATGTTTATTGCTGTTTGTACTTAGCCAGTAACCCAAATTGATAACAAAAATAAACTTTACCAGCTGTCCTCGGGCCAAGTTGCATTTGGATGTATGGAAAGCATCATTAGTGAATTGTATTTGCTTGTGGTTATCTTGTAAGCCAGCGGATTAGAAAAGTTTCAATTGATTCGCTTAATTTGGCATGAATCTCTGATTTGTTTACTATTTGGATTACTTATACCAGAAGATACTTATAGAAAATAGATTTTTAAATGCTAGTACTGTACAATCTTAAACTAATTTTATATAGCAAAAAAAATAGTATTTTTGATTTGAAAAGTATTTGCTTGATAATTTTTGTTATAAAAATAACTGTTTTAATTTAACCACAAAGTCACAAAACAAAATTCCTTAATTTCAGGAAAAATTCCTTAATTTAAAGTATAGTGGCTTTAAACAAACAAGACAATTTATAAGGATATATTTCTAAAATCAATTTTTTAGGGTTGTGTTAAGTGCAGGAGATATGATTTTGTTAAAGTAAAGTGTTTTTTTTATTTCGAAAAATAAAAAAAATTATTAAAATATTTTTAATGAACGAGTATTTTCCAGTCACTTAATCACAACTTTTTATTTTTGAAAAAAAGTACACTTTTTTCGGCGACTTAATTGCTTAACGCATCATTGACAAACTTGACCCAAATGGAGGTACGTCAAAGCCAACATATGGTCGTATACCTCCCAATATTTTTCTATTTCGCTTTCGATTGCCACACATTTCTGAGCCATTAGCTGCTACCCGACCAATTTGTTGATCGTTTGCGTAGCATATAGTACTCTTCAAGTTTGTTTTCGTACCTACTACACTCTGCCGCACATACGCACCTAACCACACACGCTTTACCATCGACTTTTCCGCCAGTTTTTCCTCCTCCGCTTTTTTAACATCCCCTCATTCCCGGTAACAACTTCATTAAAAGCTCGACACTGCAGCGGGGTAAACCAATTACGAGTTGGAAGGGGGTGCACACAAAATGTGATTAGAGTGCAATGCCGGGGCGGAAACAGCAGCTGCTCCTGCTGCAGAAAATGGCAGGAGAAGAAGCAGGAGCAGGAGCAGAAGCAGGACCAGAACGAACAGCAGGATGCAGCGGCGCCGCTCATTGCAGACACATAAACAATTTTACGAGCAACATTTCATAAGCAACAAAAAAACTAGGATGGAAGCTTGTTAAATGATTTAGGGCCAGTCCAGGGCCCAGAGTCCGGAGTCCAATGTCTGCTGTTCAGGGTCCAGGCAATATGCTGTGACATGCACTTAAATCAATTTACTTCTGCCATTTGGTCATGAGGAATCTCTCTTTTTCAACTGCTCACGAAAGTTGGCCAAGGAAACTATTAAATGGTGCGCATCGACATCACCATGTCCCGTGCACTCGCACTCCTTGTCATCCGGCCCCGGGTAGTAAATTAAATTTTACCCATAATAGAGTACTAACATCGTGGTGGTGGGAAAGTTGCCGGAACTGGCAAAAGTTGTGCATATTTTGAGAGACACATTTTCCCTTCCATATATATTCCTTATCCCATATCCCTCCAGTTTCTTCGAGGGACTGAAACATTGTTGTCTATATATACTTGTATGTGGAGTAGGGTTTGCTCCTTTGGCACATAGGTCTTTTGTTCTGCACGGCGGGTCATCGTGCAACTGCAGAAATTACCCAGCTTTCAGTAGCCGTCCTGCTATCGTCCATTTATTTACCCCTTTGTTTCGACCTCTTTTATTTCCTGCCGCTTCCTCTGCCACTGGCTGTCATGTGTCTTTCCATTACCAACTGCAACACTTCCTGTGCCATTGTCGGATGACTTTTGTATGGCTCACATGACGACGCCTGTTTTCCGGTTGCTCTCTTTGTTCCTCGCCCTAGAAGCTCGACGTAACCGCATTTTCCTGCACATTTTACACATTTTCCCAAGCACATTTAATTATGTACGCAAATTTCATTTGCATGTTGGACCAGTCACAGATTTTTGTCCCACACGCAGATAAGAAATTCAAATTGGGTTGGATTTGCAGAGGTTTTGATTGATTTCAAATTTTCAGTTCCAAAGAAAATTAATTAAGAAAAATGCGTTTTAAAAATTTTAAATTTGTTTTTTTTTTTTAAATGTGGTTTTTTATTAAAAACTGCATTGCAAATTTTAATTCTTTGTGTTTTAAATTGTTAGCTTACAACTTAATTAGACTTACTTAAATTTTCCCGACTTATCTTTGAAATTAAGTACAATAGGGGATTGTTCCGTGTTTTTTTTCCGTGCACATCCTGCTCTCTTATCCTTAATTTTCATAGAAAGCTCGGCTGAATCGGGTGTTAATTTAATCAGCCGGATGCGTTTAGTCATTTAAGGACGATTAGTGTCATTGAACCTGTTCTTTGTGTGGCAGGGAAGTGAAGTGTAAGGAGCACACATCTGATTAATTACCGACCCCGCGCATCTCATTGGACGCATATTACGCATACGCACTTGGCTACAAGATTGATGACACAGTGGCCATCCGGCCCCGCCCCCTTTTTGATTGATTGTGTTTGTCCTGTGCAGTATCCGACCGTCATCAGCCATGCAAGTCGCACATCCTTCAGCTATTCATCAACAGCTGCCCGTCTAATCATGGCCAGAATGTTTTCATTCTCCCTAGGGGTTTTCCTCTTTTTTTAATTTACCATTTTACGCTGTTTGTTTGCTGGGCATCGCATATGCTTTCCTCGATTTTCCCTTCCCCCTCCCCCCCTTGCCTTTCATCGCACTTGGTTTTCCGAGCACGTCGCTGTAAACAATTGCGCTGCCTCGAAACATTTTTGGCATTTGCCGCAACTATTTGTGACAGCCTGACGCCTGCGGCTCTGTTCGCAAGTTAATGCACTAAAAGCTGACGAATTTCACGCTCAAAATGGGCTTTTTTAAGCATCCGACTCTTAATTAGCATGGAAACTTCTGCTAAAACTTGAGACGACAGAGAAAATAATGTAATACGGTTGACAACAGTTTGCTTGGTCTTCATGTGTATTCCTGGCACGCGTCGCCTTTCAAACTTGGCATTAAATTTCAAATTAAATTGCTGCCTGCAATGCGATACAAGCACACAAGAGCTGTTACGCATACATATACACATATACACACACAAGGACTGCCACAAGGATGCTGGCAGGACATGTGTTAAAAATCAGTGTCGGCAGCATTGTCCCCATCACGTATACGTCACGTAGGCAACCACAGCAACAAGAACTATACGCCAACTTGTCGAATGGATTTCAGCTTAAAGTGTATGCTTAAAGCCGCACGCATCGAGAAATTACGCATACGCCACGTGCTGCATATGTTACCGTATAAAAATAAACTTCAAACATTCATTGGTGCACAGGTAGAAAAGACACGGCTTAAACTCAAAGTAAAAGTACGATTCTAAGAAATTGCGTAAGTGCCACATTGTGCATGCATGAATATAATGTCGAACATTTAGTTCACCACAGCAAAAGCTTTAATAATGCAATGTTTTTAAAAAAAATTTATAGTATATTAAATATTAAAAATTTAAGCCTAAGACCTCATTAGTAAATGAAAATATATTATGATATATTAAATTAAATCACAATCAAGCTTTTACAGAACACAATACAGAGAAAACAAGTATTTTAGCAAGAATCACTTTGATTTCTGTCTTTTCTGACTTTTAAAAGTGTTGTTCTGAAATCTTGATTGTAACAGGTTTGCTTATCAGTGTGTTCGTGTGCAAATAAGGAGGCAGGATGTTCATGCATAAATCTCTTTTAACTAATCAGCAGCCTTCTGGGGTTAGCCGAAAGCAACTGCCATAAAGTGAAAAGTTTAAACAGCACTCGAACTTCATAAAGTGCACACAAAAACTCGGCAGCATTGGCTAAGGATAACGGACTTATACGGTGGCTGTCAAAATAAATATAATAAAGCGAGAAAACGTTGTCAGCACTTTGATGGGGAATTTTGGCCGGGATGAGGCATGAGGGATGAGGGATGAGGGCACAAACAGGAAGAGGGAAATGTCAAAATATTTAACAACAAGCCCATCATCATCATCATCAGCATTGAAATGCCTGCCAAGGTGCAAATTCAATAAAGATAAAAAGTTGTTGGGGCCAAAGTCTTTTGGGTGGCAGTTGGAATGTGGGATAAAATAACCTTATCGAGTCCTTGTCACGCCTTGTCCTTTGGAACATTTACGTACGTCGGGAATTATTAAAAATTTGGCCTTTGTGGGGCATAAATTCTGAAATTGTTGCCACACAGCCAAGCGAAACGAGACGAGACGAGACGGAGATGGTTTTCCAGTTCAGTGAGAGCTTTTCATTTGTTTTTCCTGCCCAAACATTATGACAATCGTACGCACACCCTCACCCACACCCACACCCACACCTCATAGGAAAAACAAATGGGATCCGGGTCAGTTGCGGGGAACAGAGAATAAGTCGACACAAGTTTTATCTTTACGCTTGCCTGCGTTTTTGCGGTGCGACGGCGACGTCCCAAGTCGGAAACAAAGGGCCAACAAAGTAAATTCCACGGCAATGAAGTGTAAAAATAACAAAAGCTGCTTTCTGCCGTCCCCCAAAACGAATCTACCTGGTCTTCGTTTTCGTCCTGCAAAATACAGCTTCTCCCACATAGTTGGAATTTAATTTCACAACAATGGCTCTTAAGCCCCAACCTTCGGCCATTACCACCCCCCCCCCCCCCTCGATTCCCACCCCACAAGTTGACCAAAACTTTTGGTTTAAACATTTCCTTTAAAGTCACTCTACTCGGAGGTTGCCTTTTAACGCACATTAAGCCCGAATGTGTCCTCTGTTCCTTGGCATTTCCCGTCGAGTTCCTTTGCCGGCCATTTCTTATGGCCATTTGGATTCTTATTGACTCACAGCGCGACTCCTTTTTGGGGACATTTTTTGTGCTGCTACTACTGTTTTGTGCTGCTTGTCACGTGGCCAGATGTTCAGCTTACAAGCAGCAGTCAAGATTGGCCCGGACCTCTTTTTTTATTATTCTAGTTCTCTAATTGGAGGCCACGCTGTACGTGTGCTCGTGGCAATTAAAATTGTCCACATCCTGCACGTTCGTCCTTAAAGGCAATTAAACGGTTTTAATTAGTTTTAACGACAAGTATTTTGCACTCTCATTTGTCACTGGTCACGGTGTCTATTAGTGGAATGAGAAGTGCTTAAGATCGAGATAAGTAAATTGTGGCTAAGGTCGTGGGCAAAGTTGTTAAAAATAATTGTGAAATAGACCCTTACTAAATTATTTTTATATATTTTAATTATTATTTTATATTTTATTATATTGAAAATATATTTTTGACTTAAATATATTTGTTATTTTCGTCAAATACTTACTTTTGTGGAATTAATTTAAAATATTATTATAATTAATAATTAATGTATTTATATGCTGTGTATTATTTACTAGAGCCAATGCACACTTTAACCAGCAAATACACCACAAACCAGTTTAATACGTTTCAAAGGTCATTAAAATGCTGCCTTATTATGCATATCGGAAAGTCATCTTTTGGCCAAGCTTAAAGATGTGTCTGCCAGCTTAAACCTAAAACTCTTTTGGGTTTATTTATAGCGGCTCAATGGTCTAGGGGTATGATTCTCGCTTTGGGTGCGAGAGGTCCCGGGTTCAAATCCCGGTTGAGCCCGGATTTATTTTATTTTATGTTTTAATAAGATTTATTTTATTTAACATGAATAAATTAAAAAGGGACTTTGTCTGACTGAATTTTAATAAGCATTTACTAAGTCCAATTTCTTAAAACCTAAACCATTTAAATTAAAGTAAAAGCTGTATTTAATGAAATAAAATCAAGGAATAGCTTAGTAACCTATATGTTGTGCATTTGGCATTCACTTAGCAAGTGCAACTGATGCAGGACAAGCAAAGGGAGCCCATTGTTTAGCCTGAATAAGCCAATTTCTCGGCCACGTACTCCAATCAACGATGAACAATTCAATTCTATATATTGAGAGTCAATTTCTTATGCTGGCATGTTCGTTAGCCACCTTGCCGCCCATTTAATCCGTCTGGCATAACCGCTTGCCATATCGTATATATATTGGGGCTCCGTTTTCTCTTCCACACAGACTGCCTGTCATGTTTGTTTGGCCGTTGTCAAGTGTTTCATATGCTTGTCAAACATATATACATATATATTGGCAACACTTGCCTCGGCTGCCATACAACCTCAGGTCCCCCTAGTCATCTGGATATTCGCCCCTTCAGAAAAACATGTCAAGACACTTGTTGTCAGTGAAAGATGTTCAAGTATTGCTTTCATATTTTCCATTGCCACTCGAAACCTACTTCAAAATCAACTGAAAGATTATCGAATTCAAATGCTTGCCACAGAAAATTAATGTTTATTGCATTCTATTAGCCATATCTAAATGGGAATCTGGCTGATTTTTTTATGGCCCCTCTAATCACCATCAAAAATCCCTCAATTAACATGCTCAGATGAGCATATATACTCAAGGACTCTCCATGGAAAATATGGATGCAAAGGCCCAACAAAATAATTGTTCAGGCAGTAAAAAAAAAAAACAATAAAGGACCACATATTAGGCTGCCAGGACAACCAACCGCACGTATCTGTGTGGGCCGGGAACACGTTTAAGTGGCCCAGAAAACAACAATGGAGGCTAAAACGAGTGAGAGCCCGTAAAACAAATTAACAAAGTTAAGAGGAGGACAAAAAATACACAAATTCCCCGCGCTTCATGGAGATCACGAATAGAGGACATGGACTTCGTTTAGATACACTTTTTATCAATATTCATATCCTGCAGCGTCAGGACTATAACATGGCAATTCAATCAGCGGAAGCCCCACAACAGATAGCCTCCAAAGAGGGAAAAAAAAAACCCCAAAACATATTTGCCAAATCAAAAATTGCAGTCAGGCGTACAACACATCCCCCCAAACAGCTCCACTCAACTACAATAAATTCGATTTTATAACTCGCTGCACGTCTCCTCTATGTAGTGACCCCCAAATGAAAATGCAAATGGTTACAAAACTTTTAGAAAAAATCAAAAAAAAAAAAATAAAAGAACTGGGGATCGCATCAACAGCCAAATTGTCTGGTGACTTTTACCAGAGATGGAAAATAATTGAAAAACGGGAAAAACATACAGAAATAAAATCAAAATATCAAACCAAATCGAACCGAAACCATTGCCAAAAACGCCCAACGTCGAAAAAGAATAAAAACTTGTTCAAGGCAAATGTTGTGCCAACAGCAATATGGAACCGACCCATTCCAATGCGATTGATGGCAGCAGCCGCAACTAAGGCAAAACTAAATGGATAGTGTTGAGGGGAGAAGGCGACTGGCGAGTGCTTTCAAATAAACGAAATTGCCACTACAGTTCGTGCTCGGACACTTGACCATGACCCTAGGCGCATTTTCACACGGCCAGCAACACACACTCAAGAAAATCGCAAAAAAAAGGAGGGAAATGTGCGCCTGCCGAAGACAATTTCCAGACCAAATGGCCTACTCAACACGTTTATGAACAGCAAAAGAATTCAACCTTTTCATGTTCCTTTTGGAATAGATATTTTTAAATACAAAATCATTAAAGATTTATTTCATTTTTGTTCACTTAATTATAATTTTCTATTTTTTTTGTTTGGTTTGTTACAATTGATTTCAAAATATTCTTCTAAAAATCAAAAAATGATTTTATATGTAACAATATTTTAAGAAATATTATCTTTATAAATTGTTTAATGTATTAATATTTATTTTTATTAAATAATAACTCTCAGCATGTCAAAAATGTTATTATAAAGTGCTTAAAAGTATCTATACCCCTACCCAAAAGTATGCAACACTAGCTAGCAAAACATTATTTTTGATGACCTGTCGTGTCATTCCCAAAAAAACAAAAAGGAAGAGGGGCCCATAAAGTAGTGAGCGCAGTCTCGTGTGAGCCGCACATAACTTCATCAAGTCTGGCCAAACTCAGTGGCTCAGATACAAAATAGCCTCGGGCCTCGAAAGAAATGCTGGAACATAATAGAAGAAAAGCATACGCCACACATGATACTCATAAAGTAGAGAAGAAAAGTTGTTGGCATGCCCAAGCCACATGCACTCAAACTCGGGTATTATTACTTTTTTCACGCCAATGAAAACAAACACAAAAAGCCAAGGGGAAAACTTGGCCGTGCTGATCAACTGCCTAAGCTTTTGAATGTCAGAGGTTGGCCTGGTTTTTACTTCCCACTTTGTTTTTTTGCCAATTTCCTCTTTCGGGCTACGCCATCCGGTTGAGAGTTCGACTTGGTCACTCACGAAAATTACAGAAATTGTATATCCGTTTCCGTTTGAAGTTGGGTCCCAGCCATCCTGCTTTGTGCCCAATTTTTGACAGGCATATCGAATTATTTATTGGCACATATCGCAATGGAAACCAGCAAAAATAGTTGGGACATAATTTATGGCACATCGCGCATACGCCGCATTGCCCACATGTGTCTATGTGAAAAGGATGTCCGAATGAGAAACTGTTTCGAATTCATTGGCGTGGGCATTTTTCACTCGATACATGTCCCGACCCAGTTGTAATCCCTTAAGCCTACACAAGTCAATTTGCAGACATCGAGCATCGAACTTGTAGAACAATTGGCCAAGCAATCAGCAGGCAAATTTTCAAAGCAACAAATCTCTGCCGCAGGATATCATGCACAGAAAAAAAAAAACATATTCATGTCGAGCTCATGTTGTCTCCAGACTATTGTATAATAATATTTTGAATAATTCTGAAGGGTGTTTAATTCAAGAAATAATTTAATATAGATTGTGAAAAGGCCTAATTTCCACCTTCTTGTGTCTCCAAAAGTAGTAAAAAATGGTTTAATTCCTGTTAAGGGGTCTTATTATGAACTAATTTTTAAGGGAAATAGTTTTGTTCCCTGCTTGTTTGTTTAGTACTAATAAAAAATGTATTAATATTGAAATGCAACACACAAATTTGTGTTATGATATGATATTTTAATTATATAAAACATAATATTTTTTCGCTGTGTCTCGAGTCATTTCCAAAATCGTTACCCATTCGAATCGAATGCATCACTCGGCTGACCAAGGGCCAAAGGAGCAGTTAAGTGGGAACATTTCTTCCGGATCATGAGGTCATGAGGATGGGATGGCATTGGGGGTGGATTGTCTTAATCATTACGACAAATTGCCGGGCCACGGGCAATAATGATTAATAATGAGGCAGCTGCAGTTGCTCGGCAGCCGGAAAATGGCCGAAGTTTGTACTGCCGCTTGTGGCTTTATTAAAATAAATAACTGAGGTTAAGTCGGTTAAGGCGCAGGTAATCGCGATGCGACCCTTGCTGTTGCTTCCGCTTTCGTTATGAATAATAAACTTGACGCTGCGCAAAGTTTACCGGTGCCTGGGGAAAAGTTATAATTTGTCTAATTAAAAGTTTTCCTGATTAACCTGGCGGCTAGCAAGGTCAGTTGGTGAGTGCAACAAAACGTTTTGCTGGGCAAGACAACGCAACAAATCAACGAGCAATGAAAAACTGTGGGGAAAACTCAAACACCAACAGGGGGAAAATAGTCGCAACTTAGCAACTTTGGATGTGGTTCCTGAAATTGACCCAAAACCTGGGGCCACGTGACTCACGTTCCAGTCAACCTAATGCACATTGTTTTGCAGCTTTCTCGTTTTGTTGTGCAATGACATTCTATGTGCATTTTATTGCTAAAGTTTTTCCAGTCATGTCCTGTGGAGTTGTCAAGTGCGGTAGACCAAAGAAATTGTGGCCAACTATTGCAGCTAAGAAAAGATAAAATACACAGGATCAAAACAAAAGTTCTTGAAAGTCAGTAAATATTTTAAAATTTTTTTTAAAAGCGCAGTTTAAACTGCTTTTAACAAAAAGTTTACCGGGTCATACCCATTCAAGTAAAAGGAAATCCATTCACTAATGAATTAGAATAGGAAAATATATTTATCGCCAAAAAAACACTAGACTATTTTACGACACTTACAAAAAAAAGAACTAAACAGAAGTATAAACATTTAATCAAAGCTATTTTTTTATTACATAGTCAATTTATTTGAATTTTTTTTTAAACCATTTATTTAGGTTTGTTATATTGGTTGTCTTATTTTGTTTCAGAACTCATTTTTTGAGGTTCATTATTTTATGCAATAAGATGCACATAACATAAATATTAGCAAAATATTGGCAAGTAATTGCAGATAATTATTTATATGTAATACTAATAAGGGTTTAAGGCTTCTACGTTTATTCTAAACTGTTGTCCGCCAACGTATTTCCTAGGCAAAGATAGCAATTATTTTGTTGTTTTTTTATACCCTTGCAGAGGGTATTATAATTTCAGTCAGAAGTTTGCAACGCAGTGAAGGAGACGTTTCCGACCCTATAAAGTATATATATTCTTGATCAGCATCACTAGTAGAGTCGATCTAGCCATGTCCGTCTGTCCGTCCGTCTGTCCGTCTGTCCGTCCGTCTGTCCGTCTGTCCGTCCGTTTATATGCAAACTAGTCTCTCAGTTTTAAAGCTATCTGCATGAAACTTTCCCAAAAGTTGTCTTTCTATTGCAGGATCGGACGACTATAGCATATAGCTCCCATAGGAACAATCGGAAAAATAAATGAAAAAAAATTATAACTTTGCTGTTTTTTAATTTTTTGTTTAGTTCTTCGACATATAGTAATGGTAAAATATTTCCGATTTACGGTTTAAATTTCATCAAAATCGGACGACTATAGCATATAGCTCCCATAGGAACAATCGGAAAAATAAATGAAAAAAAATATAACTTTGCTGTTTTTAATTTTTTGTTTAGTTCTTCGAGATATAGTAATGGTTTAATATTTCAGAATTACGGTTTTCATTTCATCAAAATCGGACGACTATAGCATATAGCTCCCATAGGAACAATCGGAAAAAGAAATGAAAAAAAATTATAACTTTTCTGTTTTTTAATTTTTTGTTTAGTTCTTCGACATATAGCAATGTTTAATTATTTCAGAATTATGGTATAAATTTTATCAAAATCGGACGTCTATAGCATATAGATCCCATAGAAATAATAAAAATATATAAAAATAACTATCTAATAATTGAGCTGCAAATCATCATAGTTTCAATGTTTTTTTTTAGCACATACTCAAGTAAATCATAATTTAAATGTTTTCAAAAGTATTTAATTAATGCAATAGCTGCAAGGGTATATGAACTTCGGCTTGCCGAAGTTTGCTTTCCTTCTTGTTTATTTTGTTTGCAAAATTTTGAAAATGGTTTAAAAACCAATTAAAAATTGATGCTTATAATGTGTCTATCAAAGCAGTTGAATATATCAAAGCATGGAGAGAGGTCTCGTCATCGGAATTTGTTGGACTTTACTTCTGCCAATACTAGTAAATGGAAAGTTTCAGTTGAAAAATGTCATTTGCGAATCCTTCGACGCTTCGATTTCGGATTTCAGCCGTTGCGAGATGAAGATTGTTTCCCGGGGCGTGGCGGCGTTTTTTATGGTCTGGAGGCTTTACAAAATCCCCATCGCAACGTGGGCATCAATGTGTCGCTGTACAAGAAATCCAATGGATATCGACCACATCTCTTCAATCAAACCCTGGATTTTTGTTACTATATGCGTAATCCAAGAGCGCATCCACTGATTTATATGATGCACAAGGTTTTTCTCTCCAACTCCAACATGAATCATTCGTGTCCATATAATGTGAGTTGAAAATAGCAAGAAACAGCAAACATTTGAACTATAAAAATAATTTTTTTTATAATTTTACTTTATCAACAGCACGATTTGATTATAAATAATTTTATCTACAAGCAAAACGATTTAAAGGATCTACCCATATCCAATGGAGATTATATGATACAAGTGAAGGTTGCAACGGAAAAGTCATATCGGGTATCTATAAAGATTTATGCATCCAGAAATGGGTAAACGGAGTACAAATTATAATTGATATATGATTCTAAATATTTGTATAACATTGTTGGTTCCCTATTAGACCATTGTTTGGTATCTCAATCTATAATTATTAAACTATAAAGCTACTTCAATCAATAATTATTAATCTATTAAAAGTAAATTAATAAAACATATATTTAGAACACCAGTACATATAGACCTCAAACGCAAATAGCAGACCATGCAGAGTGGTCTCATTATCGGAATTCTGTTTATGATTGTGATTTGTGAGTCTTTAGACACCTCGTATTGGGATTTTCATCGCTGTGAAATGAAGATTGTTCGACGAGGAGTAGGCGCTTTTTGTATGGTCCGAAAGATTTATAAAACGCCCATCACCAAAGTGAATATCAATTTGTCGCTTTACAAGAGATCGAACGGATATCGTCCGGTTCTCTTAAATCAATTTGGGGATTTCTGTTACTATATGCGCAATGCACAAAATATAGTAATCGTTTATCAACTAATTGTTTTGGGTTGAATTGTTTTGACAATTATTTAATAATTTGGGCTTTAAATCTATAAAAAAGCACTTAAAATTCAAAACAAATCATTCGGTAAAATGAGATTGGCAGAGCCTGGCCAGAAGTGTCGTCAATTATATGGACATTATTTCGGCCGATTCACCTAAATGGTTGTTTTTTGTTGCAGAACATTATTGATAGCACGATTGGGAACATTAAAGACTCAACCTACAACAATAAACACCCTGAAAGATATGTAAGTGTATGAAAACCTACCAAAAAATCCGTCGATATAACAGCATCGGTTGTTTTTGATGAGTTTCGGGCTTTATTACACTTAAAAACTTATTTTAAAAATGTATTTAATTTAAGTAATACCTTAAGAAGTCATTTGACTTCGGGTTGAGCTCAGTGTAGGAAAAAGATAATTATCTTTATACACAATATATTCTGCTTGATTTAGTTATATTGACGATGATTGTCACCAAAACCGCAACACTCAACATGAAGTTTTCGGCCATTCTCAACCTGATTTTGATTGTGGAACTATTTCCCAATATCCGAGGAGCTCATTTTCGCTTCACCAACATAGATTGCTGCACTCTGGACTCGGGGTTTGTGGAGGTCAAGGAGTGTAACTTAAAGATGGTGCGCAGAAATGTCGTGGGCATGAATTTTCACATAGCGTTAAAATACGGCAAGCCCATCGATAAAATTCAGTTTAACCTAAGCATATTTCGCAAGTCGAATGTGTTCAGGTTGTTTTTGGTTAATCACACCATCGACTTTTGTTATTATATGCGCAGACCAGATAAATATCCGATATTCTATATGTTCCATGAATCCCTTATGGCGGCCACCAATGCAAATCACACCTGCCCATATCCTGTGAGTACATTGTTTTACGAACTTGTTCAATAACCATTATTTTATACCAATAGGAAAAGGATATATATGTGAAGAAAATGATATTCAACGAACAGACGCTGAAGCACCTTGCATACCATTTTACCTGAAGGCGAATACAAAATGGTTGTTTCGGTGGGTGGTTTTGGAGTCTGGCGATTACAGGTTAATGTCTACGGTCGACGTGGTTAAATGTGATTAAAGTAACAACCGAAACAGTCAAATATAAGTCAATCGAAGATAAACATAAATCAATTTTAATAAATCAAAGCAAACCAGACGTTAAATTGGCTTTAAGCAGGGCCACTCAACACAATAGTATAATTATAATCACCGACGAGACAGCATGAAAGATCAGATATTGAATTTATTTCTACCCATACTAATCATAATGTATGGAACCGATGGAAAAGTTTTCCGAGTCAGCAAAATGGAGTGCAGATCTTTGGATCCTTCGTTCACATATTTTGAAACTTGTAAAGTAACGCGCATGGAAAATGGGCGATCCTTTCTTTATATCAACGAGGTGATACTCTATAAAGATCCTATTAATCATATCACTGTAAGTTTCGAAGTAAGCTCCATGAAAAAATAAAAAAAACTTATATTTTAGTTGAACCTGGGAGCTTTCAAAACAGCCAACAATCGTCGCATTCAATTTCTAAATGAGACCTTGGACTTCTGTGTTTTAGGACAACAGCTTTTGGCCAATAAATTTTTTAAATTTCTGATGACGCCGTTAATGAGATTTTCGAATGTAAACGGCACCTGTCCTATTCAGGTGAGAAATACAATTTTTGAGTAGACTTAACCTTACTTAAAGAAAACCCCACAGCAAGACATAATTGTCAACGGCTTTTCTGTCGATGAAAACACAATTAAGGAGATTCCAATCCCGAACGGTGATTATATGTTTCAATTGCGAACATCCCTGTTGAAAAAATGGAGAACGGTCGTAAGAGTCTATGCCACTCGAGTTGACAAATATTCTGAGTAAAGTTGTCATACATTTCAAAGAATCTTGTATTGAATGTATGTATAAATATGTATTAAAATCCAACAACATTAACTATAATAATTAAATACTGGTATGCTCAATTCAAAATCAGTTTCAGGAATACCTCTATTTCTTACATGGTAACTACATTCTACATTTATTATGGGTAAGTTACATTGGGCACAGCATGTTTCATAATCGGCCACATAGGCTAATGGCGGCGCCACCTAAAATTATATGGGAATTGCGAAATTCATGTTTGTTAAAATAATAGCCACATCCAATAAATGTAAAATTTTTTACTAATTTTTGGTTGAATTTTACTTTGTTTTGAAAACTTGGAAGAAGAAGACGTTGACGGAAAGCATTAGCATTTGAGCTGAATGCCATAATGAAATCTGGCGCATTTAAAAAGTCTACTAATGAAAAACCTAGAGTGAAATCGTTAACAGTGCGCAAGAAATGCAGTGACATTTTTTGGAGTGACCGTTATCATCGATAAGCCATAGACACCACCGACTTCATCGCAGTTCCTATCGATATGGTATCGATGACCGCGTTGCTTTCATCGGCGTTTCTCCATCTCTATTTTTCTCTCTTTCCTATTCTAATCGCGAGCAAAATCGTAAGTAAAATCGCGGAGCTCCGCAAAAACTTGTAAAAAAAATGTAATTTGCGCCAGGAAATAGAAATATTGCAAGTCAAGGCTAAATAAACTGCCGGCACGCAGAGTTCAACATAAATCAAAAAGAAAACTTTGAAGATGCCGCAAAGGCAAATAGATTTTCGAATTTAACCCAACTTTTTGGTATTTGCAGTGCTCGGTTGAATTGTCGGAACCATGGTGAACGGCCGCATTCCCTCGGTCTTTTCGAAGACCTACGTGACTCCCCGTCGCCCCTATGAGAAGGCGCGTCTGGACCAGGAGTTGAAGATCATCGGCGAGTATGGTCTGCGCAACAAGCGTGAGGTGTGGCGCGTCAAGTACGCCCTGGCCAAGATCCGTAAGGCCGCCCGTGAGCTGCTGACCCTCGACGAGAAGGATGAGAAGCGTCTGTTCCAGGGTGAGTACTGGGTATAAATTAATTACGGTTGAACTTCCCATAAGTAGAACTAATCAAGTGAGAAATAAAAATGCGTTGTTGGCTGGCTCGTTTTTCTAAAATGTAAACCAATGCGACTTAAAAATTCGATTGCTATATCTTGTTCCGTATAAGTTCCACAATTTAATGATACGTTCATACATATTCAAACCAAATCAAAAGTGTTTACTTTTCTCAGCCCTTAACTTAATTATAAAATTTAAATTAAAAATGTAAAAACTAAAACGTGAAAGCAACCTAAATAAGTAATTCCTTATTTGTATACACACAATCTGTTTTTATATTTTCAATATTACAAAATTACGTTATCTTATCTTAACAAAGCACGTGTAAAATCCTTTTACTATTAATACCGAGCTACGATGTAGACTTCTAGAACAATCAAAGAGATAATATAATTGGGATACAGAGTTTTCTTAACAAATTCTTATGGAAGTTCGACTGTATAACCAAACATGACATGATGAATTGTATTTAAAATATTATTCTGACACTTCTTGTCTGAAAAAACCTTTGACGTTAACAAATACGCACTGAAAAAAGTTCCATGTCCTAATTTGTTGAACCCCCTATGGAATTCCTGCTAACGATACCCTCTTTATCAACAGGTAACGCCCTGCTGCGACGTCTGGTCCGTATTGGTGTCCTGGACGAGTCCCGCATGAAGCTCGATTACGTGCTGGGTCTGAAGATCGAGGACTTCTTGGAGCGCCGTCTGCAGACGCAGGTGTTCAAGCTGGGATTGGCCAAGTCCATCCATCACGCCCGCGTCCTGATCCGCCAGCGTCACATTCGGTAAATATCGCTTGGACTAGCGACAAAAGCGTCGCCAGGCTCTCTCAGATATAACTCTGTTTTGTTCAGTAAGACCACTTGGGAGTCGAACAAGCGCCAATGCTTGCACCGGCTCTCAACGTCTTTAGATTGCGCATGTGACTCCGTTCACTCCAATCGAAAATGCAAAATGCCCGCCTAGCGTAAGTTGCACTGAACGTTTTTAGACCCAATCCCGCAGCCACCATATGCTGTGTTACCTTCCTCCCGAGTTTAACTAACCGATTTCATGTGTTTTTTCACAGTGTCCGCAAGCAAGTGGTCAACATCCCGTCGTTCGTGGTGCGCCTGGACTCCCAGAAGCACATCGACTTCTCCCTGAAGTCGCCCTTCGGCGGCGGCCGTCCCGGTCGCGTCAAGAGGAAGAACCTGAAGAAGAACCAGGGCGGTGGCGGCGGAGCTGCCGAAGAGGAGGAGGACTAAGCAGCGGTAGCCAGCTGCAGCCACTAAAATTCAAGGCGCAGACTTTTGATAAAAATCTGTTTGTTTTACACAAATAAATGTAAAATTACCTTAAAGTTGTACGCTTGTTCATTATTTTGGTACAGGGTTATAGACGACCAAAGATAACTGAACTAAAAGTGTTTTAGGGATTATTTTGTATAATTTTTTGTTTTAAATTATTATATTTTTTTTTATTAATTAAAACTGAACACAATTTAATAATAGTTCAAAGGGGTAGTAAAATTTATAATCTTTATTGTGAAAGTAATTTATAAGCCCTCTGAATTTATTTGCGATACAGTGCACACCTTTCTAGCATTGTTTATTTAGATTTGGCCAAGTAATAACAAACAAATCAACTATATTTAATAAAGCTGCAATTAAATTAAATTTTTCAAAAATAAGGCGCGGTAAATTATTTCACTTTTCTCAATGTCCGATCAGGGATGATATTTCGAGGTATCGATAAAGAAGGGCTAAACAGCTGTTTCGTGTTTACATTAAATTTGTTATGCTGTGTCTGCCCAAATTTTAAACTCTAAATTTTAGAGTCTAAAATGTCTTCGAAAAGAATTCGAGGGAAAAACTTCAGCGAGCAGGAAGAGCACGCGCTCATAGATCTCGTGCTGTTGAACAAGGATATTCTGCAAGACAAGAAGAAAGATGCGGCCACATGGCGAAAAAAGGCAGAAACTTGGGAGCGACTTGCCAAAGAGTTTAGGACGCAAACGGGAACCGATCGATCATGGACCGCTTTACGGGAGAAGTACGATAATATGAAGAAAAACTCTCGGAATAAACTCAGAGGGGTCAAAAATTGGGACGCGGAGAAGGAGCTTTCCGAATCATTTGTGCCTACAGGAACCACCACCACACCACTGGAAAACCAGTTTGATAGTGACGGTAAGTGTTTTTAGTTTAGGTACATTTTAAAAATGTATTTCATTTCAAAATAAATTATACACTATATAAAATAAGCTATCTTAAGAAGTAAAAGTTGTACATATTTGTGATGCTAACTCTTGGTTAAAAAAAAACCAGGTCTAAGCCACCAGGATGCAATACTTCTTTTTCACTTAGGACCAAGTAACCGCCATCAAAATACAATATAAAACATGAGTACAACTAAAAATTGTTAATATATTAATATATAAATTCTTTCTTTTTGTTTGCAGGTAATTTTCAGTTGATAAATGTAGCCAAAGAAGAAGATCCTTCGATCAGTTCGCATAACTCCGATAGTTCACAGTTGCTGCAAGTAAGTTTTTAAGTTTATATTTGCTTTTTCATTAATGTCTCTTTAAGTTTTTTAAGCAGAACATGGACGATTTTGAAGAACCTGAGGTCGACAGCTTCGAGGATTCTCGAAGATGGAACCAAAACATATTACGGAATGGAAACTCAACAAGATTGTTGGAAATCAAAAGGAATACCCGAATTGAAGAGGAGCAGGTGGAATTGATCAAAGTACAACAGGAATATTATAGAGACCAGAATTCCAGAGCCGCTGAGAAACACAAATACGAAGTAGAAAAGCAAATTGTGGAACTTCAAACGGCCCGATTAAAGAACCAATTACTTGAGATGGAAATAGAAGTAAAACGCGAAGAATTATATAAAAGTAAGCAAAGTATTGTAAGTTAGCTTAACTGTATTAAGGGCTTTACTAAAAAGTTCAACAAGAAAGCGGTCCTAATATAAGTCTTAGGTAAAAACATGTTAAGGCGTAGACCATATGAAAGCTACTTTAGTTATAAACATTCGGCAGGTTACCCTTTTTTTTTTTGAAAATAAAGCAACCCGTTTTTTGAAAGTCAGCAGTATGACCGGATTTGTTGTCCAACAAAATACTTTTGTTATCGGCTTGGCACTCGTTATTTCCCGAGCTTTAGCGCGCTTCCGCACCAAAGTGCCATTCTCACAGAACGGACATTTGAAAATCACTTGAGATTCGCGTAAACACAAACTCCCAAGAAAAACAACAGCTGGATCTAAATCAAAAATTGTGGATTAATAAATATTGCGAAAATGCCGAAGGCCGGTGACAAGGCGAAGGTGAAAGTGAACGTGAAGGAGCGGGTGGTGGACGAGTCCTGCGATTTGAGCCTCTCTGAACTGAGCGAAATACCGGTGCGGGAGATTGTAAGTACAAACACTGCTGTTCTGCGGTAATTAGCACCGATTCTTGGTGTCTCTATATATGCATTATACCCCATCTCGCTCCCCCATGGGGCCACGTCTGTTGTCTGGCGAATGTCTAGTCACTGTCTATCTCGCTTGCGCAAATAGCAGGGGGTGGGTGGGTTTTGGAGAATGAGATATTCACTTCTTCTCTCCCTCATGTTCTTGTTGTTGTTGTTGTTGTTGTTCCGCCGGCTGGCTTGCAATTAACGCTGACGTTGACTTCCCCTCTCCCTTTCGCACACCCCTTAACCCTTGTGTGGTTAAAATTGCAGTTGAGTTTGCTCCAGGGGGTTGATTTTTGGTCTTTACCACCCCTCAAAAACTCAAAAGGTTGCCAAAAAAGAAAAACAAGTATAGAATCTAGGGTCGAGTGTCTAGACAACTTGATACCCAGTAGTTCATTTTGAGTGAAACAGAATATAATTTATTTGACATCCAATCTAAATAGTTATGGTAATGTATCCATAAAATTATAATACAAATAGCCGAAAAAACTATAGTTTATATAAATATAGAAACGTTAACTTTCCTACATCTCCAATAATTCTTACTGCTTGTTCTTATATTTGTATCGGGCCAATATTTATTTGATTTAATATTAATATAACAATTTGTGCCCTAAACTATTAAAGATAAAAATATGTTTATGAGTTTTGGATTCCCAATTTGATCATACATGCAATTAAATGACCACAGAACTCCAATATACCTTTATTCTTAACCAGTAAGCGGTGAAAAATAATGAAAGGGATTTAATGGTAGTTACAGTTTTCGGGGGTTTCTTTTTTCGGTCATGTTTTGCCACAACTTCTCAGCTCAGTTTGCCTTTGTGCTTTGCAGGCTTCGTTCAAGCGCGTCACTGTTTTGGATCTGTCCAGTAATCGTCTAGTAAATCTGGGAGTAAGTAGCCCAAGTCCAAAAGACCCCATTTAACTCACTTTCTTACTGTCACTCTTCGGTTAGAAAAACTTTTCGATTCTCACACGTTTGGTGCGACTGGATCTGAGCAAGAATCAAATAACCTTTCTGCCCGAGGACTTTGGCCAGCTGGAGCAGCTGCGCCACTTGGACCTGTACAACAACTGCTTGGAGCATTTGCCCATTAGCTTTGGTCAGCTGCGTCGTTTGCGGTACTTGGATCTGAAGGGGAATCCTTTAACGCCCGCCTGGGAAAAGATTGTCGGTTGCTGCTCCACGCAAAGGGACTGCCAGCAGGCGGCTAAGAATACTGTAAGTGGCTCTCGACTTGAATGGCCCTCGAATGCGCCCATTTTCCCATTTAACCTTTTTCTGTTTTCACCATTTTCCAGGTCAGCATCTGCGCCAACTACAAGCCGGAATTCATTGAACGCGAACGTTTGGCTGCCCAGGAGACCCAGAAAATGGCCGGAGGCGGGGATTCCAATGCCAATTCCACCCAAACAAATGGCGGAGCAGGTGGTGGAAAGAAGTCCACTAAACCAAACAACAAGAAAGCGAAAGCCAAAAAACTCGCCGGAGCGGGGGACAATGAACTGACAATCAAACCAGTGAATGCAGGAGGATCATCAGAAACTGGTACTGGATCGGGTGCCAAGTCAAATCAGAAGAACAATCAGAAGAAAAAGAACTCAAATGGCGGATCCTGGCTGAACGTACTCTCAAGGGCTGCACTTTCCTCACTGATGACCTTTCTCGTCCTCTTCATCATCAACGTTTTGATCATTTACATGATCATGTTTAAGAACCCGGACATCGCAGACAAGCTGGTGGAGTATATACCCCACCAGTATCGTGATTGGATCCTGACCAAGACGGAGATCTTCCGACTGCGTGTCACCGACTGGATCTCGGAGTTTCGAACACCGCCAGAGGAACACTGACGGTTCATTTATTTGAAGCCTTAGGGCGATGGGCTTCAAATAGAGGGAATCACTTAAAAAAAATTCGGATGCACAGCGCGTGTGTGGAGGCAAATATTAAATTGGGATACGTGTAGACCACCTGAACGAGTTATACGACTGCTACTTTGATATACCATTATCTGTAATTTACTGCCATTTATTTTGATAGACACTAAGTCACTACGTCCATTGACAGAAGATTTTAACAGGAAAAGCACACGCACTCCGCAACTGAAGAGGCCACATAAAAGACACCAAACTACACTCAATCACTCAACTCAATTGAACTCAGATGAATCTACAGCTAACCTAACCATAGCTCAAGCTCAACTCAATAGTAACTGAATGGCGGTTCCAAACTGGCCAACGCATAGAAACTACAGACACAGTCAGACCAGACACCCTCGTAATGTCCACATCTGCCAGATCGGATCGAATCAGCATCACACAAATAATATATATAAATCTATAGTAAGAGTTTCCTGTGCAATTCCCATATAATTTAAAGTTCAAGCTCAAATTGTATTCATATTGGCCCGACCATTTTACATTTGTAGATTTCAAATCTCATAGGTTTTATAGTAAACGCAACGGAAATGTTTACCATTTTTGGTTGGATTTTGCACGAAATCAAAACGAAATAAAAGCGGTTTCATATGATTTATGCAAAATCAAAGTAATTCTATTGTAACAAAGAATTTGCAAGATATTTGAAATAAAATTTTACATTTTAACAAATGCCTCTTGATTTTTTTCTTATACTTCGTCGAAGAACAAATATTTTCTTATCAATGGTTTTATTTTTAAAATAAATGCTAAGCGTCAAGAATTATTGCCCCAAATCAAACCATTTGAATAAGTTTTACTTCCCAGGAAATCGTTAATAAACCTAATTTCAATTTAGATTATTTCAAATTTATGCTTATCTACCGATTTGGTCAGGTTGTTATCTAGTATTTATTGCACCCATTGGGCGAGTGTCTTTATCTCCATTTTTTGTTATTAAAAATGAATATTAAACGCTCCGCAATTTATTTTTATTAAAATGTACATTTTTTCTGATTATTGTACAAAATAAACGAGAAGCTTTCCCACCTTTTCTTCACCTTTACAAAAATTGATAAGCTTAAACGCTACTATTTCAAAACCATTGTTTGACTAAATACTGGGGGAATCCGAGCTAAATTCTTTAAAACTCTCGTCACTCTTGTCAACAAAACGAAGAAATCTTAGCTCCTATTGCAAGTTTCAGCCACGATTTTAAAAAATGATATGTAAGTTTAAGATACCGCTTTTGATAATATCTCGCAATTAAGTAATTTTGAGGTGTACAAAATCCTCACTTTGAAACAAAAATTAAACAATATATGTATAAACGATATCCTTGTGAATTTTTAACATTAGAATGGTGTTCCATGTTATTTAGTATCTCTCGCTAATCGTTATGTTCTCATATCGCAAATAATGGATAAATGCCTTGCGAAAAACAGCCGGTTTTGTGCCAAAGTGAATTTCATCAATAGAATGTTGTAGAACGATGACGTACTCATGAGCGGGAGGCAATTACTATTAAACATCGTGAGTAAGCAAAAACGTGGGTAAATATTTATGTTCATGCGTTAGGTTTCCAGAACAGAAAGTGCACCCTAATTTCTGATGCAATGCTGCTTATCTATTTCTTTGCGAAAGGACGTCGCCGTTCTGCCCCGCACTCCAATTTTAAAGTTTCGTGTTTCCGGCGAAGCTGAAACTATAGAATTGGCCACGCTTATGAAAATCTCGACATAGATTTCATCATCCAAAATGATGGATAAAGGCCCTTGCCCTTTAGGAGTTACTCTCTCCCGTTCTCAATGTCTTATTCATCTCTCGCTTGCTCTCCTTGTATTCAGCGCATCCTTGCCGCTGTCCTTCGACACATTCGTTTTTTTTTTGCTCTTCCTCTCTTTTTACTCTTTAACTGTATTTTAATTTCAACTATTGCCGGCTTTACGGGCTGACACTCTCTTTCTCTCCCTTAACACAGTAGTGCTTTTTTAGCGGGAAATATTCTAAAAACTAAAATTAAACTAAAACCGCTTGCTAAAAACTATTAGTTATAATCATAAATACATTTAAGTATAATTAGCTGAGCTTTATTAATAGGTTTCTTACGCATTTTTTTGTAACTTTAGTTTGTTTGAAGTTTTGTTCACGCCATTACAATTTCATTCAAATTAGTTTCTTAATATCCAACAAACATGAATACAAAACAGTCTAGCTAAAAAACATGTTGTTTTTTTTTTAAATTTAAACCTGCCAGGGCAGGTCCCCAAAAAGTATGCAACATTACGAGGTTGATAAAGAAAGCAACGGATAAACAAATAAGTAAATAAATAAGTAACTATGAATTGAATTTCAGACGCGACAAAAATCGAAGAGCAATTTACAAAACATGCAAATATAAAAATTAAATTTAAACTTTATTAAAATATTTCAAAAATTATATTCCAAACACATATCAGTACAATAGCTATATTGGCACAGCTATTCAGAGCCGGCTGCGTTTTTGGCGCGCTCTCGCAACGAGGCGCTCGCCGAGTATTTAAACAGCCGACTGGCAAACGCTTTTCACAGTTGCTCTTTGGTCTTCGCGCAATCCACCCGGTTTTCGTGGGAGGTACCTCCGATTTTTGGTAGCCAGCAGCGCTACGGTTGAAGTGTTGGCATTATTGAAACGATTTTTCGGCCAAAAAAACCTATTCAAGGCGACCGATCGGGAGAAGTGTTTGATTTACGCGGCAATTCGTGTACCGTCAGCACTCTAGAAAAGGAAGAATAAAAGTAAGCTATAGAACGCGTGTACGAAAACCAGCAATTCGAAATTGTACAGTCGGCGAGAAGGGAAACGAAACGGAAAGAGGGCGACGTGAAGCACATGGCAGAAACAGAAAAAATTGGGTTTGTCTGAAAATAGCAGAGGCAGAGTGCAACCGTCACACACATGTGTTATGTATTCGAAACAAAAATGCAAATAGAAGCCACGAAAAAAATATATATAATTAATTGACATTGTCAAAAAGTGTAGTGTAGATGAGGTGAGAAAAAAGCGGCTTCAAAAAATAGCTACAGTGCCAATTATAACCACAATTAATGCGGAAACCTTTTTACAAAACCCAACAGTTTCGAGAGTCAAAAAGAAACGTTCTTATATTTTTTGTTGGTTGGACACGCGTGCAATGAGACGTCTACGTCAACATGCCCACGTTGCACACCAATTAAATTTTCCTTTTTGAAGAACTTATTTAATTCTAAGCTATGAATGGAAAATTTGCATTTTCTTAAGTGCCCGCGCTTTCCACTGCGGTTTTAGTTGTTTGTATATGCGATAATTCAATGGCTGCGTATAGGTTTCCCCATTTGACTTGCTGATATTCCACGTTTTCTGCTAAACTGCAATACGTAATTTACCTTTAATTGAGCACTTAGCCAAGGGAAAGTTCCCCTCAATGCCAGCGGACCAAAAACTGGTAGACAGGCACAAAAATAAGGTATTACTATTAGACCTATGTATGTGCACACGTCAATGCAATTACCTCACCCACACTGTCTAGTGCACTCACCCACTTTTAGACCAAACCGAACTGACTCATCAAGGACATGGCCAAAAGGAATTCAGGCCAAAATGGGATGGGTGCACAGAAAAAGTATAAACATATGTGATATTATAGGAACGACAAAGATTTTCTTTATTACTCATAATTAACATTTTTTAAGTTCTGTCTTATTTTATTTAAAGTTTTTGTTTATTTAACGATTCATATAACCACAAATAATTAAATCAAGTCATAAATTATTATTAAATTCTATTTATCAGATATCTATAATACAGGCTTTATTTTTATTATAATAAGAATAACCAATTTTTTCTAGTTTTTATGCCTTAATTAATAGCATTAATATTTTTCGTGCCAATATTTTCCAGTTCTTTAAATTCAAATTTTTTTTTTGTGTGTTAAACAATTTTTTCATGAGAGGTGTGTTCCTAGCCATATCTTTGCGATATAACCATTTTCCGCGCAAGTTGTGTTATTGATTTTGGTGCTATTGTTGTTGTCGGTAAATTAACATAACAGAAATTTACAAGCAAAAGTCAAAGACGCAGTAAAACTGTGACGTCAGAGACTGGAGTCCAACTAAAAGCATTGGGTGAAAAACAACAAAAGAAAGGGAGAGGTAAAAATAGATAGGGAGGGAGAGAGTGTGGGTGCAACTGTTGATTGCGTGGGCGGCCTTAGAGACATTTGACGTTTTCCAAGAATAAATCTATTTAATGTGCCTTTTTGGGTATTGGAATTTAAACTCAAGCTTTAGGTTGAAACAAAAGATTTTAAAGTTGAACCTAAAAGTATTTTAGGTAACTTTTCATAAAATTTATGGGGCTCATGGTCTAAGTGTATGTACATATGTATGTTATTTTGACTAATAAAAGGTGTTTTTTTGTTGTTTAGTGTATCGAAAATTATTTATAGTTTTGATTTCTAATCACTATTTGATTATGCAAGGGTATTGAGATCTTTGTCTTTGCCCCATTATAATCCTACAATGTTGTTAACTGTTATTCTTGCTGTCCATTATTTGCCTCCGCTCGTTTGTCCACATTACCCATTTGCGCAATTTGCCACCAGACATAAGACTTGACCGCCTTGCCCGTCTCAACTGACCGGACAGGAATTGATTTATATTTAGACGCAACTAATTTCCGTAACACCTGAGAAGGTCGTTTTTTTATCAGGTTGCCATTTTGCCCCCAAATCGATTGGACCATTGAACGGCAGTCACAAACGGTTGTTCGATAAACAACTTTCCAATAAAAAGTGCCGCACTATGTGCAGAAAACAATTACCAAAAAAAAAAAATTCACAAATTCACACAACACATTATCTAAAACGATAATGTGACCTTTGTGGCGGCTTGCGTGTGCTGTTATCAGAATTGGTATTATGCAACGACCACATGCAAACTCTCCAATTGCTGTTAATTATTTTAAAAACCTTAAAAAGCACTGGGAATTGCATTTGCTTCCCAAAGCTTCTGTAGATAACACGAAGCGGACGAACCGGAGGTTACGGCAGACGGATACTGCAGGTTTTTTTTTTGACTCGTGTCTCTGCGTTGATAAGAAGACATTGAGGGAACTCATTGGGGGCTCTATTTGAGCAGCAGTTTCTCATTGAGTTTCTCATTCATATGCATATGGCGGTTGGAACACCTTTCTATTGACGTACATGTCAGACAGATAGTGATCTTTGAGCTCATTAAAACAAACGACAGAAAACAGCTGCCTAAATATATTTTAAGATTTAAAGATCTACAAAGGGGATTTACAAAATGACCTAGGAAACTTTTTTTTTTTAAATAAAACAAACCCAGATACTTAAAAATCATTTAAGAACGTCTGACCTAGAGAAAAAATATGTGTAATACACCACTCCTCTTCAATTATGTTTCTTGTATTTTTATCAGTCTTTTCCGCAGACATGTTGATAATCATAACCTTGCTTGCTTCCAAGAATCATGTTCTACCGTCACTAACATTCCTCAAAAACCCAACCACAAAACTAAATGTATGGCAATTTCTGAACTCGCATTTCATTTAAACATGACTCCCCAAAATAAACATGCATACGTAACACTCAAAGGGGGGAGAAATCAGATACTTTTTTTGTTGACCACTAGATAAGGAGAGTCAACTTTCCCGTTCCATAAAACTCATGCGGCAAATGCATTCCACGAGTACAAAAAAAAAACCCCCTAATGTTTTGGCTGATGAAATGTTAGAAAAGCTTTGCAGCACTCGACGCTGTGATGAACTTGAGGCTAAATATAAACAGATGTTCCCAAGAATGAGAGTATCGTATTAGTCTTACGCAGAACGCACACGGATGTCGTGGTGGAAGTGACGGCATTATCGGTACGATTACCCACATCCTAAACGTTTTGCTGCTTTCCTATTATTATGAGTCACGCCTGACGACGATATCTGGCTAATGAGGGCGATAAACATATGAATTTGTCAAAAAGTCTAAACTATTTTTGAAGGTTCGTTTGAAATGGCATTATGTCTGCTAGGGGTAGATCTAAAAATAAATCCACAGCAACAAAGTCAAAACACGTGGTTTCGTTTAAGGCTGAGGGGCTCGACCGGGTGGGTTTTGGCTATATAATCGCTCTCGGCATATGGGGATGCTGCTGAATAAAAAACCGCCGAGTCTAAGAGAAAAGCAGACCGAAATTTCAAATTTCAAAGAGTTTGAATTTATTTGCCAGTTGTGGTTGCATAGTATTTTTATAGCAATTCTCACGCTCGCATGCCATTAACAAGATTCTTTGTTTTCATTTAGCATGACTTACAAATAATGCGGCATTACTTTCCTTAAATATTTCGCATTGCATAAATTTTGATATTCAAGGTTTTAATTTTGTTTTTAGTGATCTGTCACGTTTGGCAGGCAGATGATAATTGCCAAAGATTATATATAGAAAAGTATTCAAAAACAAAATGATTTCTTAAAGACTTGCATCTTAACAAAGTGAGAATGGGTGTTTTTCAATGTAGATACATTGTATCACTTGTAAAACTAATTAGTGCCTTAATTAGACCTGATAATGTGAACCACAAATCAATAACACATTGAAATATTATTAATTTGGTATATCATGTGATAACAAATGTGTTATTATTTTATGATAAATTATCACTTTTGAAGGGCAAATGTTAGAGCAAATAGACGGGTCAACAAACTATCGATTTTGTAAAAGTGAAAGAAAAGGTAAACGCACGACCTCATCCAAGCAATTTCAATTGAAATGATGCAATCGAGTTTTATATTTTTCGGCAGTTCCCGATGCCCTGTAATTGTTCCCAATGTCGGTTCGGTTTGTATATGTTTAGGTTCGATTTTAGCTGTGTCATGCTTTTTGCTCACGCAACCGAAATAAATGATAATGTCGAGACGAGCACATGTACATATATCTTTCGATACATCGGCCAAACTAGTTCGCACTGGTTTTGGGGGAAAAGTAGTGAAAACTATGCGATAAGAGCAAACATTTGGCATGACAAACGCCAACTAAAAATATAGGAGCAGTAAAAAAAAAAAACTAAAACAACATACTACCAAATGTGTGCCAACCAACTTTTTTTTTTTGGGACTTCACTGGGTGAAGGTTTTTTATTCTTTTGTGCTGCCAAAATATTGTGTGTGCCGCAGATATGGCGTTCTCTAAATATTTGATTCATTCATTGAGCGATAGTGCTGGCCGATGTTGTGCTTCTATATCTTATCGGGGTATTGAGTGCTATGTGTGTGATTTCGAGCTGTGACGCTTTGGTAACATAACTAAAAAATATATGAACCGAACACGAAAGTACCTTTCAATGGCTGTAAATGGATGTAACAGACAAAACAGCTTCGTTTGAAAGATGGATGGGCACTCTTGAGAGGGCTTACCTCGCACTCCGCGGACCCTTGAGGAGAGGTCAGGCCAAGTCAAGTGGGAGGTCGTTCAACCTAGTTGCGAAACATGGCCAAAACAAACGACCTAAAGCTAAAGACATCCGAAACTGTCTACGCCAGCGTCTGAAAGCTCGAAATTTATATGCAAAAATGGTAAACAGAGAAAACGAATGTATGCAAATATATATATATATATATATATATATATATATATATATATATTGTATGTCATTTTGCGCGAAACAGAACCAGCTTAAGACGCAATATAGCCCCCAAGCCGGACCTCGATTCAAGTTCTTAAAAATGCCCAACACCCTAGAAAATCAGTACTAGTAAAACTCATTTGGGGGCCAGTGCAAAGATCCAAAACCCTCCCACTCAGCACATACTTGACATATTTACTATGTGTGTGAAATATGGCACATGTGACTGCGATTTAACGGATTAATAATAGAACGGGGACACAAAAGCCGCAACGCAAAAGGAAAAACCAATTAAACGAAATATGTCATCGAGAACACAATACATGCGACAGCCAAGGGACTAAAAATAAAACTCATTAGAGCAGGTTTAAATGAACAAAATTATGTTCAATTGCTTCCCTGATAAATTTGCATACAAATTGCCGAAAATGCTTTCACATTTTTATACAAATTTATTTTCATAAATTAAAGACAAACGCCTTAAATTGAAAGTGAGTCGCACAAAACAATTAAGGGGCAATTGAACTTTTGCATATTCGAATATTTCAGCCACAAATCGCAGACAATTAAATCAAATCAAAAGATGCTGTCCGTTCGTTTACTCAATAAAGGGGATTCTATTAGTTTGGATCTGGAAATAGCCAGTTTGAATTTAAAAGTGTCTGGGCGCCACAATCTCAATTAAAATTCATTATTAAATCAATAAAGGAAAGCTTGTTCTACACGGAAAAAATATGATCTTAAATGGATATCAATTGGCTTTAATTCACTTTTAAAAAGTTGATCTTTTGATGTTTTACTGGTTATAAATGATACCCAATTAAGTTGGTTTCGGAAATACAGAATTTCTGAAAAAATAAAGTATATATTGTTTTCCATGAATTTCTAATTTTTTCTCTTTTTCCTTTTCAGTTTTTAAACTAAGGAAAAGAAACAGCGGCTTTCAAAATGGTTAATATTGTGGTGAGCATTTCTTAGAACCTCAATTGAGCAATTACCTTTATTAATTGTTTGAATTCTTTTGGACTTTATAGGACAGCGGCTCCAAGCATGCGCCCCAGGAAATGGAGCAATTCCTGCCCGGCGAAGGAAAAGTCATGTGAGTATCTTTTGGTCATTGGGCTAAAAATATGGCGCCTAAATTGCTGGTGTGGCATGTTTGCCAATTAAGTTTACGAGTAGATAAGTGTCTCTATGTCTCGCTAATTGGCCTTTGATGTGGCGCCGGAAATTGAGACTAGAAATTCTTTCAAGACTTTAAAGTCAGGCACTCTGACTCGAGTAGCTGAGATTGATTTCAATTATCTATTAGTCTGAGTAGCGGATCTGTAAAGAGTTATTATAAGATTCGAGGGCACACTTAATAACTAGCTTAGATTTCCTAGATGTTTAATTCTATAATCAAACAGTCTCTTGCCTTCTAATAAGCAGATATCACGTAAGCTTGTGTCGAGCCGAGGTGCACTACCTAATATAAATTCCTACTGTAGAGCGCAATAGAAATAAATCAAAAACAAAATCACTTACGTACATTTAAGAGCTTTTGTTAATCAATTTAGTGAGATAACTGCCAAGTTCAAGGCGATGACAGATTTTCAAATTATTTATGCGTCCATTTGCTGACGTGGGACGAGTATCGATTTTCATGATCTGCCTTCAGATGTAAATATTATTGTTTGGAAAATAAACAAGAAAATAAAATGCGAACACAGTTCAAACAAATGGGGAAGGCGTGAAATAAATTAGCAAATGTTATGACAATATTATCAGGCACACGTGTAGACCTTTCCTCTTTTTCAGATGATGACTTTCAAACTATACTTGTAGGAGCTATTACAAATAGAGAATAAGTATAGAATATTAACATGTGTTTGCCTAGCTCCTGTCATTCAAAATATTATTTTGATGACGCTGCAAATACTTATAGATTGATTCAATGAACTTAGCTGATAGTCCCAGTTTTGTTCTTGAACTGATAGTAAAGGGAAATGGGTTTTGAATATCAGCAATTATCAGTAGACGTATAGTTAAGTATACGTGTTCTAAAAATGCGCTGTCATTTACATAGCTTACATCCGGGTATTATTTAAGATTTCAACTACAGCTTCAGCTATCAACGCTGATTTATATTTCATTATTTTTAAACATTTTTAAATATATGTATTTGGGAACTCGTGTTTCCAAATAAAAGTGTCATGTAAAATTCTAGTGAAAGTAAGTTAAGATAATCAGAAATAAATTAAAAAGCCAATTAGTCACTATAAGTAGTCAATCTTAAATGTTGTTAAAATATCATTTTAGATAAGCCAGAAACTAGAAGATTTATTTTTTGTATGTCAAGTCGTAGCATATTTGAGCATTTTTTCAAAAAAATTGTAAAAGATTCTTAACTATGTACTTTAGTCCATTATGTGGCATAATATTAATGTTCAATAAAAAATGTAGCTTTGGTGTATATTTTTACGATAACCTCAGGTTCTTTGGAATATATAGCATACCATGGGGAGCTTCTAAAAACTGGGCTTGCGAAATTTTCGCAGTATAAAGGCAGGCTGAGGTTTGCAGATTGCTTTTATGGCTGATGCAACTGAAGTCGGCAAATCGAGTCAGGCAGTCTGGAATGGATCGGAATCCATAGATTCCACCAATTGGCCAGACCAGGCCAATCAGAAACGGCCTGACCAAATTCGGCCGGCAAAATGCCTCCGACTGCAGCAGCAGTTTTTTCTTTTTGTTTTTTCTCTCGATGGACATTAAGTTACAAGTGTGGTATTATGAGCCGACGGCCGACAAGTGTAATTGCAGACGCAGCAATTCCGTGGCAAGGGAATTTCACTGTCAGCATATAAGAAACCGCTGCATTTCCGTGGCGAGTTTCAGTTTTGCACAGACGATCGGACCGAACAGCATGACAATGGGCGACTCAGAACCCACCAATGTGGAGTTGAGGTGGCCAACTAAATTGGGTCTTTCTCTCATATAAATTCACTTACTAATGCTTTCTTTTTGTGTTGATGTGTTGATCTTACAGGTACAAAATCCAACCCCGCAAGTCGGATACCGAGCAGGCCTTGGCTGGAAATGACTTCGATCCGTTTGCCCTGCGAGACAATGAGCATCCCACAACGTAAGTTTTATACTTTTTTACTTTTTTGAATTACAAATTATAACAAATTTGTTTTCCCCTATAGTGATGGTGAGACTCTCACGCATTTGCTTAAGGCCTCTTTGGGCACTGGCATCCTGGGAATGCCGGTCGCTTTCATGTACTCCGGTATCGTCATGGGAATTTTCGCCACCATCTTCACCGCCTTCATTTGCACGCACTGCAGTTACATTCTGGTAAGTGGTAGCAAGAAGATGCAAATTCCAACTAAAATATGGCTTCAAAATTATATATGTATATTACTATAGCATTTTCAAACGAGCAATTACACATACTCATTTTTTGTGCGGATACCATTCACTGGATATATTGAAATTTGATAACTAGAGACTAAAACCTTTGGCTTATTTAATGGGATTTAATTTTAGTATTCTTACGACTCGTCAGATGGGAAATTGACTAATGAGTAATAGACTTTAAATATTTTTCGTCGATTTATTTGTAAAAAGCAAAGAATTTTAAAAATGTTATATATTTAGTTTGTTAAACTTTAAAATTATGCTGAGAAGTGAATCCACTCCAGTTCTAATTTCAATTTACCATCTACTAATCTAATAAGTTTTTTATCTTATTCTGGACAGGTTAAATGCGGTCACAAGTTGTACTACAGGACACGTCGCACCAAGATGACCTTTGCCGAGATCGCCGAGTCTGCCTTCCAAAAGGGACCCAAATGGTGCCGTGGATTCGCCCCGGTGGCCAAGTTCTCGATCCTGTTTGGACTGTTCCTCACCTACTTTGGTACTTGCTCGGTATACACGGTGATCGTGGCCTCGAACTTTGAGCAGTTGATCAATTACTGGACGGGAACGGTGATTAGTCTGCGTCTGCTCATTTGCGCACTGCTGGTGCCCCTGATCCTGATCGCCTGGGTGCCGAATCTCAAGTACCTGGCACCCGTCTCAATGGTGGCCAATATTTTCATGGGCCTGGGACTGGGCATTACGTTCTGGTACCTGGTGCAGGACTTGCCATCGGTGGAAACGCGCGAGTTCGTGTCTTGGAGCACACTGCCGCAGTTCTTCTCGATCACCATTTTCGCAATGGAGGCCATTGGTGTGGTCATGCCGCTGGAGAACAACATGAAGACGCCGCAGAGCTTCCTCGGTATCTGCGGTGTGCTCAGCCAGGGCATGTCCGGCGTGACCCTCATCTACATGCTGCTGGGATTCCTCGGCTATCTGCACTACGGCAATGCCACCGAGCAGAGCATCACCCTGAATCTGCCCATCGAGCAGTGGCCCGCCCAGGCGGTGAAGGTGCTCATCTCCCTGGCCGTCTACTGCACCTTCGGACTGCAGTTCTTTGTGTGCCTGGAGATCGTCTGGGACGGCATCAAGGAGAAGTGCACAAAGCGTCCGCTTGTGGTCAACTATGTGCTGCGCACGGTGATGGTGACTGCCGCCGTTGTCTTGGCCGTGGCTGTTCCCACAATTGGCCCATTCATGGGCCTCATCGGTGCCTTCTGCTTCTCCATCCTGGGATTGATCTTCCCGGTAAGTAGTCCCGGTCATCCAGTAGTAGTTCAAGTTTTCCATAATCTTATCGAATATCGTTTTGATTTTCAGGTGGTCATTGAGCTAATTGTCCATTGGGAGACTGGTTTCGGTAAATACAACTGGATCCTGTGGAAGAACATCGTTATCATCTTGTGCGGCATTGGAGCCTTGATATTCGGCTCCCTGGCAGCCATTAAGGATATTCTGGCCACCTACAGTCCACCAGAAACATCGATAACCCTGAAAAATTAGAGAGGATGCCTACATCTACGTTATAGATATAGGAACCCACAGCTGAGAAATCATCTAACTATTGTTAGATGTAAAACTGCGCCCACATCTTGTACATTTTGTCTGTTGCTTAGTGTGCCTGTTTGAGAACCGAAAAGGGATTTACTAAGCGAGTGCCTACCACTATATTTAGCACACTCTTGAGCACCACTATGCCGTTTTAGCACGTTTTAGTACACTTGCAATTATATCGAGTAGAGAGAAAGCTAGTTGATGGCCGTTTAGAACACTTTTAGAACAGACCTAAATGATTCAGGCTGCATTCAAACTGGAACTGTACTAAGTGCACTTCATTCGTTTCCTATTGATTTTTGTACGACTTAGTACAGAGCTATAAAAGACTTATGTAGCACCCAGAAAAAACTAGCTGCACTCACCACCTCGTCCCACCCCCCCTTTCTCTCTGTTCTAAAAGAGTATTACTAAAAGCAAATAACCAAAACTGAAGTCATCTTTTCATGCCTTTTTCCCCCCACTTTTATTTTGTTCCGTAGCAAATGATTTGCCCACAACTATTTAACTTTTTAGCATGTTTAGTTCGTAAGCGTAAGATGGATTGTAAAGAAGATTTTGCAATCGAATCAGTTCCAAATATGATGAGCTAAAATTACTCAAAGAATACAATTTTTATACGAAATCTAGCCGAGTAATAAGTTACATTGAATTGCCCCGATATTCATTATACATATGTAAACATGTTTTTTGTTGCATACATATATTTTTGTATTTTAATTATAGCTATTAAAAAGAAATACTTAGCAAAACTATAAAGTAAAAAATAAAAGAAGAAACACAAGATGTAACATTTTATTTTGCATTTAAAATTCTGTGCAGACAACGAAGCAGATTTATTTGTAAAATGAAGAAAAGGTTAACCGCCGACTTATCTGTCAGCTGTACATATGTATATTGATATGAACGCAACGAGTTCTAAGTATATCTGCCCAGAAAAGTATTTAGAGTTGTCCATAATACATATTCAGATAAACAAAGATTGATATGAAATGTTTACTTTTTTGAAAAATGTTTAAATTGTAAACAAAACAAAGATATAAATATACACGAAAAATAAAAAATGAGAATGTCAACCGAAAGAAAGTTTTTGTACTTGCTTACTATCCTTTTGAAAACCACTTCAACTAATTGTAATTTGTTTTTTAGGCGACCCTGAACTTTTCTTGCCATTTTGCCCTGCGGGTTCAAAACGCGTGGCACTTGCTATGATCGTTTCGGAATATACATTCGCTCAATGGCTGAAAAACCTGCTCGAACCACTTCAATTACCAATGACTGAGTAGTCATTTGTTAATTGGTAACAAGTGGACAATGGACAGGGGCGAAGCGAATTCGTTTCGCTGATGTTATTTTCACCATGTTGCTTGTTTGAGATCCCACACAAAAAAAACCAAACCAATTGCTCGTGGGCAAGGGGCAAGTTCAAATATTACGGGCAATTGAACTCGTCTTTTGGCCAATTAGGTAACCTCCAAGGCAAAGATGTGGACCACAGACGACCACGGAGATCGATTCGATGTCAGATCGTGTTCGTGGTATTGGCCTGTCATCTTTTGTGACAAGATGCAAATTGGAAAGGCCTGGGAATGACTGACTCGCTTGGCAGAAGAGCCAACTTATCCTTGACATCGAGTTTGGACCATTTGTGATGGGTTCGATGAGCGAGCCCCTTCAGGAAGCTCAAATCTTGGCCAATTAGCGACCGCAACAATTCGGTTTGGGCCAACAATTGAAAAGCAGCCGCAAAAGTTTTGAACATGCCCGAGGTCCAAGGCTGGCGATGATTTAAAATAATTAATCTCTGGCCGGGTCACCTCAATGGCTGGATGTTACTACGGGGCGATGTTGTTGCATCTTGATTGAGCCAAGGTCTGAATCTTACAATCTACTAAACTGCAGAAGCTGACTCGCTTTTTGTGTGGTTTTCGCTGCTCTGTCTATTGTAATTTGTAATGTTAAACCTTTTTCGGTGGCGATTGTGCAATCGCAATTACAAATACAACTGCCTTTTTTTGTGTTCGGCATTTCAATTGATCTATTCGTAGGCGTTCTTATCGCCATCCGCTATCTTGGCCTTACTTTCTCCAAGTTTTGCATTATACATTTATGTTGGGTCTACTTTTTACACGCTTGTATAGTCACATTTCTATGGCATATATGCCTTTGGAATATTTAATTATTTGAAAACGGAAGCGTGGGAATATTAGGTCATTTGAGGCATTTATGATTAAAAATATTCACCTTGTTCAAGTTAATGTTTACTACCTGAAAATGATAAATATAAAACTAATCATCAAGCCTACCTCTAGCAACATGTTTATTATATAGCCAAATTTACCTTGTGTAAAGTTTTTATGTTGAAAAGTTAATTGATGAATATCGAAAATTGTATGATAAATGTTGCTTATTTAATTTGATGAGTTGAAGACTACTTTTAGTTAAATTCATCATAATAAAGCTATTTTAATGTTTAATCGTTAATGGGTTATATTATATGTTAACTTTCAATCATGATTATTTACAAAGAAATATAAATTTTTAATAATAATAATAATAATCCTCGAAGAAAGACCTTTCAAGCATTCACCTAGTGCCAATCCACTTTCACAATACCTTCAAGGCCCTAACGCCAATAATTCGCATTATTTACAAAAACCAACTTTTCTGACATGAAAAGAAAACATCAAAGACCTCTTGAGACAAATAAGCAATTCAACAGCAAGTGGCTGGCAAAAAGCGAAGGCAAGAAGAAAAAAATTACACAAATATTTAAAATAATAACAAAAACAATCAATAAATATGAAACGTTTATGAAAAGTGTTGACTTGAGGGCGCAATCAACAACAACTGAAAATGGGCAAAAACAAAAGGTTCGAACAATCCAAAGCAATCCAATTCAGCCATTCACTTTCGAGACAAGAAAAAGGTTGTTGTGGAAGCATACAAAATTGCCATGTCCAAGAAACCAGTGTAATTATGTATAACAAAGATGTTCGAACAGGCACCAAGGGATCTCTAAGCTCTGCAGACGTTCAAGTCAAGTAGCCGACCCATCGTCCCACTATGGATTTGGATTTGGAGGGGGAGCCATAGAGATTTATTGAGGCAATTCGGCGAAAATGATTTTGCCGCCACTTCCAGTTAAAAACCGCAAATAAAACTAACTACAGCGAGAAGTTGGTTATATTAAGTGCCGTTCGTATTTGAAAATCAAGTAAAAGCAACGGGAAATCATTCAGGGTTCGGAGCCTAAAAATAAAACTGCTGCTGGCTTTGCTTTGCTTTTCACGATGATAATAATGATGATGATGAGCGCGTCGGCAGAAAACGTCGGCAGAGGGCACCCGCTAGTGGAGATCGGTTTTATGCATTTGCATTCATTATGTTTGGCACCGTCGACGCGTCCACAACGTAACTTTAAGATCGGAGATCGGAACCGTAGATCGTGGAGTATATAGGCGACATAACCACTTACCAGGTAGCTTTGGCAACCGTCGTCACGTGATCGTGTCGCGATCGTTCGTTCTGCTCGTCATTCATCTGTCGTCTCGTCTTGTGCAATTGCCTGTCGAATGTCGAAGAAGAATATGTCTCGCATCTGGATTTGTGTACCGAGCTCTTAACGTTTGTCTGCAGAAGTCGAAGTCGAACTCGAAATCGAACTCTACAGAGCCGCGAGTGCCTGTCGATCAACTTGACCTTTCAGCACTCAGATCAGGAAATTGCTAAAATTTCTGCATAAAAATGCCTTCCCTGCATGTGATCTTGCTGATCACACAACTATATCTTTGCCTTAGTCCGGCTATAATTGCCCAAGACTTTGAGTTAGCGGAACGCAACCACAAGGTGTGTACGCCCAAAAACCTTCTCAGCTGTCAAACACAACATCATACCATAAATAATTCTGTCAACCAAACCAATTTCAAGAAACGCCAAATCTATCGGGAACAAGTATTGCCACATGCGGGTGGTAAGATCCCAGACACCGCCTTCGAGACGGATCGCTTGTTTCTGAATCGTCTGCAAAAGGAGGGCATCGCAGTGCCAGATGGCATAGTGCCCGAGCAGCGGAACCCGCAGGTAAATATCAGCAGGAGTCATCCATTTTCCATTGTAACCATTTTCGGAAATGCTGAGGCAATGATAAACAAAACTGAGCATCGTGAAACTAAGATACATACATCCTTGGCTAGATCCTTTTCGGCAAGGACTCGTGATCCAAAAATAGCTAAGGAACAAACATTTGACTGAAACTATATTACCCTCTGCTAGGGAATAATTTTAAAGGAACAAAAATATATTGCACATATTAATGAAAAGTTAAGTGGGTATTTGGATTATGTTACACCATTTTCAAAATAACTTCATTAAACACAATATTTTCTTAATTGTAATGTTCAATTAATTGTATATTAAATAAATCACAACATCCAAATATAGTTAATATTTTACACAACACCCAAAAAAAAACTGAAAGTTTATTTTTAATAAGTGTACCTTGAAAACAAACTACAGACACTATTAAAGTACAAGTATTAATTCTATCCTAAATAATAAACCTATTATACTTGTTCGTTTTATTTCTATAACTACTTGATTCCTACGTGGTATAAATTTGATACTCATCTTATTGAGAAATTTGTCATACTCAGTAGTTTAAAATTCATTTAACCATAATTTAGTTTCTATGTCCATTTTTTTCGTGTACTACTGTTAAACAAATACACATTGTATATTTAAGTATCTAAACACTTCTGCCGCTTTAATGAAAACGAAAAAATTGCAATGTTTGTTATGAGAACTGAGATGCGCTGAAAGGGCATTAAGCTGAGCTTTGTTTTTAATGGCCGCTAGATGTCCTCCCACGTCACGACAGGTGGATGCAGCATCATACCAATTTTTTCGTATGGTTTGTACTATATAAGTTATTGTTTTTTGAGGCAAAACACTTTCCGGATTGTTTTTGGGGTGGGGTTTCTGATTGTCTTCTATTTTAGTCAGTAGCGCTTGCAGACTGGTCTGCACCGCCAGAAACTGGCTCTTCATTTCTGCTTGTGTCTGCAGAATTTTTGTGTGCAAAGTCTGCTGATCACCTTCAATTCTTGACAACTTGTCCTGGGTTTTCTCGTAGCTATCAAAAACTGGACGCAAAGCGCTTAAACTGGGCTGCACCGCTAGAAATTGGTTCCTCATTTCTGCTTGTGCCTCCAGAAACTGGCTCCTCATTTCTGCTTGTGACTGCAGAAACTCGAGAATTTTTGTGTTCAAAGTCTGCTGATCATCTTCAATTCTTGACAACTTATCCTGGGTTTCCTTGTAGCTATTAAAAACTGGATGCAGAGCGCTTAAACAAAACGCACCGCACTGCACTGGGGCATCTTTCAGGACGCACAAGGATGTGCAGTTGTCCTGGATATCAGCCAATCGTCCTTGAACATTCAGCAAAATTAGGAAACAGATACAATTTATTGGCAACTTTAGCATTTTAAATAGCTCCAACCATTCAAAAAGAACTTTCAAAACGAACTGAACAAACAACTATGAATAAAAAATTGCCGTTGAGTTCCAAAAATGAATACATATATGCATTACGTTATCACTGATGTGATTTCTTTAAATTTTTGAACCTTTCACCTTGGCACCTTTTTAAGTTCTTATCAGTTTGTATAAACGTTTATATTTATATTTAAAAAACTTGGGGGTTCAACATTAAGTATACATTAAAGCAATGATTTTTTTTGTTCAAATTTAAATAAACATTAGAGCAATATTTTTTTTTAATTGCTTAAGCTATAACAAAATTCTACCGATCATAATGTTTTAAAGATCAGAAACCAATATATACAAACAAACTGTTGTACAATACATTTGCGTTTACATTTAAATGATTATAGTATTATTCGCACAATAATATGTTTACGTAAATAGGCTGTCTTTTATATATTGTATTGTGTTTGGTTCTAATATGATGCTAAAAAAAATGAACGCCAATTAAGGACATATCAAAGTAAAGATTTTTACCCGTTTTGTGCGATAATTTTTTAAGTTCCGACGTACAAAAAAATCAAAACTTAGCACATAAATAAAAATTAATAGCTCTGCAAGCTGTTGATTGATTTATTATCCACAGCTTAAATTGAATAAAACGATAGCAAAAAAACAACTTGTTGAGGAATGAAATACCCATTATTTTATGGCAGTTCAACAAATATTTACCTTAGATGGTATTACTCACAGTTTGAATGCAATAACAATTAAAGGAAAAAAACATGTTGAATAATTGAAAAAGCCAATATTTTATAGTTGCCATAAATGTTTTCTAATGGTTTAAACATGAACAATACTGGAAAAGCAGTTAAAATGTTTTACAATTCTTATACATTTTTAAATATTAAAAAAAAATAGATTTTTAGTGCTTTATTTCGCGATATTTGGTATAATTAAAATATACTAGCTATAAATTGGACAATAAACTCGTTGTTTTTCTATTAGGTGTATCAGTACTACAACAAGCCCATGCGCACCGTCTTCCACATCGCCCTGAGTTCGGATGGGAGGTATACGCCGAGGGAGGGGCGATACCACTACCGCCAAGTGCCCACGGTGGAGACGACCTACCTGTATCCGCAGGCGGTGGGTCGCCAGCACGTGCTGGTGCCGCCGAAGCACGCCCTGCCCGTCTACCGACAGCTCCAGTTGCACAATCCACTCCTCAACCAGGTCAAGTTGCAGCCCAAGAAAAGTGAGTAGCGGTTGGAGGAGATGGGGCAAGATTGGGGCACCCAATGCTCAAATGCGTCCGCCCTTTTTTAGTGCCCAATTTTCTGGAACTGGCGCCCACCGTCGGCAAGAGCCATTCAAATCCATTGGCCGGATCGGCCAAGGCGCAGTCTTATCAGAATGTGAATCTCCTGCATGGTCACAGTCCGGTGCTGCCGGCATTCAAGAAAACCTCCAGGGGCAGCAAGACCTATGTGGACAGCTATGGCACAACCCATGTGAGTAGGGGAATATAGTCACTGTGCCTGCTGAAATTGTAATACCCATATGTTTAATTTAGCTCTTCAGTGAATTTGACGATCTGCTGAACAAACTGGAATTGCAGCAAACGACCCGCAAGAGCTATTAGTTTTAGAGCTGTTTATGCCCATCTTTAGTAGAATTTATATGGATATATGGCAATTATGATCATCTCTAGCCAAGAGTTAAGTTTACAAGTGGTTGGTAACCATTATCTCACCATGTGCATATCATTTCCAAACTTTTGCCATACGCCCGCTCACCGATTAGTGCATTCCCATTCCCATTCCCATGTTTGCAAACAATACATGCCCAGCCCAAACACGGAAAAAAATATTAATTTAAAACCTCTCTTCCCAGATCAACATTTCATTGTTAAATTGTTTAATTTTGTACGAAAAATATGCATTCACAAATATCAGTTGACATATTATATCAATGAAATAAATTGCATTGAGTTATGAATTGAGGAATTTTTTGAATTTCCTTCCTATTTGGTATTTGAAAACGTTATAAATTGTTTTTAAAATTATTGTTGGGCTTAAGATTCATAGAACTTACAAGCCGTTTAAAAATTCCGTTGTTATTATATGTACACATCGGCAATAAAGAGATCCAAAAGGATTTATACCTTTAAAAGTTGTTACCCCCAAAACTTAAACTTGTTCTTGAAAATGTAATAAAATTAAATAACGAAAATACTGACCCTATTTAAAATGTATCTATTTTATTTAAACGCAACACTTTGAAAGAGTTTTAAACTTGAATGTTATTAAAAGCTATATAAATTTGGTTCTGTGTAGCCAGTTGCATCCACATCCACATCCACATCCACTCATCGCTTGCCAACCCATCCACATGTTATGGCGTCTAAGCCGGGCCAAGCGAAATGTGAATTCATCGTTTTTAGCTAGTTAAGCGTAAACAATTTGTATCTTGCAAAATAAACCCAGCCCGAGAGCTGCATTGTACTTTCCCACATCAGTCGTGTATCATAATTATGTGGGGAAGAGGGAGCCATAGGCTTCGAGCGGTTCGTTTACTTTGGCAATAATTGATGCAGAGCTAAGTAATTTGCCAATTTGGACTGGAAAAGCTTGGGCCAACTGCTTCCAGCATAGCGCAAAAATCGAAACTGTTAGAGCCGTCATACAACAAATAAATCGGATCGGTACCCTTGAAAGCTCCATGCTCAAGTGGTTGCCGCTGGAAAACTGCAGCTCAGTGTGTTTTTCAAACCCAACTCGGACGGTCGTCGCTCCAACTTCAACTTCCAACTCCAACGTAGGCGGAAAAGTATAACCATACATAATGATGCCCAAGCTGGGATGTTTCTCTTTTTGGCTTATGCTCGTGATCGGAGCCGCCGTGGCCATTGAAGTTCAGGTGAGGATTGAGGATTGAGTGTATAATTATGCTGAGAAATTGAGGAATCAATTAAGAGGAGCGTGTACCACCCCCAATTGACAAAGCTCTGGTTGTCTTGGCCACGTTCACTTTTGACCCAAAAATTGTAACATGCAATCTATGTACATATGTACCATACGAGTGGTTATAATAAGGCAGTGGGGAATTGGGGGTACTGGTACCAAAACCAAACCGGATTGGGGCACGAGCTCTCGTTGTCTTATGCAATGGCCACACTTGATATTTGATATGTTTACAGAAATTCGGATATCTATTCAATCCGCCACAAGCGGAACATTCGCATCATCATGAGGAGAAGCAAGATCTAAACAAGATACCCGGAGTTCCGGGCGTCGACTATCCGGTTTACCATGAGGTGCCGCACACCCACTTCAGTTGCCGCAATGTTCCGGCCACTCCGGGCATGTACGCCAATGTGGAGACGGGCTGCCAGGCCTATCACGTGTGCCACGATGGACGCGAGGGCGAACAGGGCGCCAAGTTCCTGTGCACCAATGGCACCATCTTCAATCAGAAGGAATTCGCCTGCGATTGGTGGTACAATGTCAAGTGCGAGGAGGCCACCAATTTCTACCAGTAGGTTTTGGGCTCTACTCTTCTCTAAATTTTGTATTAACCCAGGTTTTACTTTTCCCAGCTTAAATGCCGATCCCGAGCACAATCCTTATTTTCCCAAGAAGAAGCCCGAGTTGGAACCCTATGCCAATGATATCCATGATGCTCACAAGTTTCTGATACAAGCTTAACTCAATTTTTATTCGTTAATTTGTTTCTGTTGTTCCCCATATTGTAAATAAAACGCTGATTTAACTATCATAGTTGGAGTCTGTCATACAATCAATTCGAATAGTGGATAGCATACTTTCTGGCGGCACATATTATATTTTTTGTTAATTTGAAAGAAATACATCTTTTGATTGTAATATGTTTCTAAGCGAACAATAAATTTGTCAGCAAGGTAAGGGCTAAAATAATAAAAATAAAATTTTTTTTATTAAATTATCATTTACATTTAGGATTAAAACGATGTTTTTATATGATTTATCAGTTGCAGAATTAAAGAGATATTTTAAAGGTTACCGAAACCATTATGGCTTAATAGAAAACAAAACATTAAAAAAAAATTAATAAAATCTTTGAAGAATTCTTCCACGTAAATATTTGCAAAATTATTAAAATGTGTTTCATAAGCAACAAGATCGGTATCTTATCTTTTTTATCTTATCTATCTTATTTATCTTTCTACAAGTAATTAATAGTAAAAATAAAATAGTTGAAACAAAAACGTTTGACCAAAGCTTATGAATTCAAATATGATAACGGTATGCATACACGGTATATACTGGATTTTTGTTTGAGATCGACAATGTGGTATTTTTTGAAACTGCAGGGCCTTTCGGTATTTTCAAGCAGCTGCAGTCACTGCCTTACTAAAAACAATAGCAACATTCTCGAATAAAATCGCTCTCGAAAATAGAAATAAGTAGGAAAATGAATCTGTTGGACTTGCCGCAAACGGTGCTTCTGGACATTTTCGAATGGCTGCCCTACGATGAGGTGGCCAAAAAGCGAGAGGTGAGCTGGTCGACCGGGCCATCCCGGATGCAAATCTCTTGACCCGTGACTAAAACTAGACGTTTCCCACTTAGGTGTGCACACTTTTCAATTACATCGGCCAGCAAGTTCTGAATAAGGGATTCAACAAGATTATTTTGGCCCATGCCAAGAACTTCAAGCGCATCAAATCCATGCTGCCACGTCGGGAGTCGGAACGCAGGTGAGTTTGTCATATAATTCCAGATACATTGAGATTGGTCTGAGGATGGTTTTCCCCCGATTTTCAGAAACCACATCCTATCCCGCCACTCGGACATACTCACCTCCATCGAGACACGCATTTCAATGCTGACCATGACGTATTCCAAGTTCATTGACCTCAACATCTGCTGCTTCATACCGGGTCGCGTTCTGGACGAGATCAACAGCATCCTGCGCATCCTGAGTACCTCCACCAAGCAGCTGCGACCACATGAAGTCCTGCAGGAGCTGCGCGACATCTCCTCCATGGCCATTGAGCATTTTGACGAGAAGATTGCCGTGAATTTCAAGATGGAGCACCGAAAGCAATTGGCGGAATCCACGGCCGCCGGAACGCGTCTGGTGGTTTGCAGTGCCCTGGGTGATATAAGCTTTAGTGGCGTCAAGCGGACCGGAATCAGTCGCCCCGTGGACCATGCCCTTGTCCAGCAGGCCATCGTCCAGTTGGCCCCCATCTGCGCCAGCAAACCAGCACAGCCGGAGTCCGCGCAAAGGGATCGGGTCTCCAAGCACCTACTCAAACAGTACCAAATGCAAAGGACACTCACGCAAAAGATCCGCAACCTGGAGGTGGCACGCAAGGTGCAGGATCGCCGCCTGCAGGAAGCCCTCTCCAGCATCACAGAACTGACCACCCAGGTGTCCGAACTGAAGCGCCAGATGGAGGATGTGGTGGCCAATATGCCAAGCTGTGCCGTCAAACGTCAGGCGGTGGCCAGTGCGGAGTGCTTACCACCGCCGCAGAAGAAACCCAAGGTCTAGCCAAGGATTAGGTTTAAGAAATAGCTTAGGCAAACACAACAACCACTCCCATCCAGACAATTGTTGCTAGTAGTTGGAGTACGTAGCATAAACTAAAACAGTGCAGCTTCGATATATCGCGTTAAGATTTATTGTTGCACTTGTTACTTAAATATTGTATTACTACTATATAAATACATTGAACATCTAGTGAAAAGTTCTCATTTACGCAATCGCAATCGCCTGTCCATGATGATGGATTTCGTCTGTATCGTTTTTGGTTGATTGAACAGTGTGGTTGGTTTGGGTTTGGTTTTGCCCAAACTGCACAACTGCAGTCATCGATAGTAACTCTGGCTTTCGTTTAGTTCGTTAGTTTGCTATTGTTTAGTGCTAAAACTACTGCTCTAGGGGGGGGGCGGGGTGTGGATATCTGGGCTCTGGTGTTCTATGATGCTATGGTATTATCGTTAGCTTAGCGTATAAAAGGTAGTAGAAATTGCAACACGTTAGCATGGTTTCTTTGAGGGTCTCTGACTTAATCCGATAGCTAACTACGTACATACACTAGGCTCTCTATATACAATAACACAAATAGGGGGTTAATAACATTTTCGGGGAGGGGTACATATTGCATAACAAAAAAACCAAATGGAAAACAAAAATCATTGCAAACTTCTTATCGACATAATGTGTATAAACTAGTCAAAGTTGAAAGCATTGCCACGTTGAAATGTAAGCAGTTACATCTCTATACATCAGATCCTACGCTTCTCTTATCATACAGTTAGTAATAGTGTCAGTTAGTCAACTGGGAGATAAACGTTGCATAAATAGATGAGTGCTTTGCGAAACGCTCAATGAATACGTCCGTCTATCAACGCGTAGTCAAAACTATATTTCACCCATTTATCATTTTAGCTGCTCACTAGCGATGGCGAATCACATACGTATACACATTTTGTTTTATATGTACATCAGCGCGGTGTTTCTAAGCCGTATTCCTATCTATGTCTATCTCTATTAGTGTCTGTGTCTGTATCTTGCGCCGCCGATTAGTAACGACGCCGGCGATGCTACTTTTTCTTTACCGCCGCCTTGTGGCTAATCTTCTCCTGTAGTTGCCGTATTAGCTGCTGTATATCATCCACGTTGTACGCGTAGATAAGCTTGCATTGCTTGGCCTGGATGTTGCCGTTGTTGAGGTTCTTCAGCGCATGCTGCAGGCAATAGATGTTGCCGTCCTCTGTGCGCACCATCGATATGTACAGGTTGGCGCGGCACAGGTCGCATTCGCTCTCGATCGACTTATATGGCGGCTGCTGCTGCTTCTTGGCCTTTTGGCCCTTCTCCGCCTGCACTTTTTCGGTGGATGTCACTCCAGCAGCCTGAAAATCGATAACGTTTAATGAATAAGACGAATAAAACAATTCAATTTGTTGGAATAAAAATTTAAGAGGAGTTTCAGGTTGATTATATTTTAAATTCCACTCACCCTAAGCTGCTCTCTGGCTGCCGATTCCTTCTCGCAAACATCATTGAGCATGGGCAGCATTTGATGCAGGGCATCAGAGTTCACGCGCTGGTCATAGCCCAAGGCAAACAACAACTGCTCCAACGAGAACATGGCCGGCTCACAGCTCTCATGGATGTCCTAAAGGCCAGAAATTTATAAATTAGTTACATTTATCTCTGGCAGCACACAATCACACATACCCTAAAATCATCCTTGGCCAGATCCAACCACGACATGGTGGCAAAGTAAACGCTCTCGGAGACCACATAGCCCGTGGCCAGGCTGGAGGTGTAGGCCCGAGGGAAGACCACAATGAACTCGCCCGGCTTCTGCTCGATGCGGCACAGGGATACGCCTCGATCCGTTAGCATGTGCGGTGGCACCATCACCGTATCACAGGGTAACCATATGGTCTTGTTCTGGCAGTGCGTCGGGATCAGCGACGTCAAGGCCGATCGGAAGTTGGCACTCTGATCGTCGGGAATGCCGTACCACAGCTTGGAGGCGCCCGTGTGTAGGTACTCGATCCAGGACAGGCCGTGCGGATCCCTGTACCAGCAACAGGCGGAGAAGAGCATGCCGACGTGAAGAGTGGGAACGGTGACGCCCATGACGGGACCCAGGGAGCGCAGAACAGAGCCAGAGTTGTTGGTCAATACCTTGAGGTTCCACGGATGCCTGGCATAGTTGGAACCTTTTCCCTTTGGACCCGGACTAGGGAAGCCATAGCCCCAGCCCGAGCTATCAATCGAGCCCGAGTGGACGCACACATGGCTATCCCTGACGGCCACGTGCCGCCAAAACTCCGCTTCCACCTCGTTGACCGTGGGATCGGTGCTCTTGAACCACAGCGCCATCGTGTTCCGGGCAATCCTATAGAATTGACTAAGGGGCATGCTCCGCCCCTTCACGATACACTCCATGGACACGCCGTCGATCTCCTCCTCGGACTCTTCGTCCTCGTCGCTGCTCAAATCGTCCTCCTCGTTGGACACGCTCTCCGTGTTCACGAATCGATCCGCATTCCGTCGCGCTCGCGCCTCCCGCTTGGCCCAGTCCGCCTCCACCTCGTCGAAGAGCTTCTGGCGCTCCGCCGGCGACAGCGTGTCGTAGGGCAACAGGTACTTGCAGTAGATGTCGTCCAGCTTGGTCACCCGATCCTGCGCCAGCTTGGGTATGCACATTTCCTCCGCCACGCGAGCCCACTTCTTCTTTTCGATCACCTCCTTAAGGCCGCCCAGCTCCTGGACAGTGTGATACAAACGTGGCAGGTCCACCTCCATTCCACCGATCCAAGGGGGATGGTTCATCACAATGCTCTGGGTGGCCAGGTACTTCTTGATCGCACTTAGCTCCTTGGCACTCGGTCCCCAACGGTGGAGCATCTTGTGCACGTACTGATTGTAGGCCGTGAAGCGCATCTCGTCCGATATCCGGCATTCCGGCTTGAAGCTGGCCGGCGGAATGATCTTGCAGATGCCGAACCTGGCCGCTATCGGTGTGATCCGCTCGATGAACTCAATCGGATCGGCAAACTCCTTCTCCGTGGGCCGGAAAATGGGCGCTTCCACCATTTGTGTGGGGTCGTCGTGTCGCGGGAAGGCCGTGTTGTTGGCCATCTTGATGGGTGTATCATCCTTGTACTTTTTGGCCACTGCAGCCGCCGTGGAGCTGGTCTGGGCAGCTGTCCGAGATTTGGCAGAGCCAGAGAAGAGCGACGAGTTGGAGTTTACACGCACCAAGCTGGAGGCACCGGGATTGGTTCCTGCTCCCGCTGCTGCCGAAGTGCTCGCCTTGGGCAAGCTCTTGAGGCTTGTGGTGGTCGAGGCCGCATCATTGCTGGCCGCATGGAGCAGGGTCTTCACCAGCTCGTTGGTATTCAGCGACTCTGGCAGTGGCTTCGAGTTGGTGTCCATCTGGGCCTTTGTCACCAAAGTGGCCTGCATGACCACCTTCTGATTGGGGCCATCGGGACCTTCGCGTCCCAGCTTTACGGCCACACCCTGGATGCCTCCATCGCCGCTGCCACCAACTCCGGCTCCTTGAAGGGGTATATAGAAGGTGGCACCCTCTGCATCCGAATCTCCACTGGCTTCAACGGGTGGGGCTGGTGGAGCTGGAGCGGCAACCTGTTGCTGTTGCTTTTTAGCTCCCCTTCCAGTGGCCGCCTTCGGTTTTCCCTCGATCTTGCAGTTCTCCGTGGGACTCAGCGTCAGTTGAACCGCCGTGGCGGCCTGCCGCGGCTGCTGCTCGCTTCTTGGTTGGAGATCGCTCACTCAGCGCATTGGGCACAGGAGCTGGGGCAGGCACTGGACTGGGATCCGCCCGCCGTCGATTTCCGGGCTTTGTGCCCGCCTCCTCCTCCTTGCCAAAGGCATAAACCGATTCCCGTTTGGCTCCTGCTCCGCTGGGAGGATTAGCTGCCGGCTTGACATCCGCCTGTGGCTGCTGAGCCTTGGCGTTCTTTTGATTGTAAACAGGCGTTCGCTTGGGATTGGGAGGAGTGGGTGCAGCGGGTGGAGAAGGTACGGAAGTGGCACCACCACCACCACCTGTGGCATTCCTCTTTCCCTTCTCCGGTTTCTGCTTGATGGCAGGCGGCGGAGTGGGACTGCTCTTAGATGGAGTAAGAGATATCGGAGTGGGGGTTGATGAAATGGGAGTGGGAGGCGTGGCAGCAGCACTTCTGGGCTGTGGAGCAGCCTTGGATGCGGCGGCCTTAACCGACTCTTTGGTCTTCCGATCGTTGATTTTCTTTTCGGTAGCCGTTGACTCGTTCGACGTGATCTTCTGTGTGAGATTCACAGGTGTTGACGATTTGTCATAATCCAAGGCATCACAATCCTTCCCGTCCGCCTGCTCCTGCTGTTCCTTGCGATTTGGTGGAGTGACCAGCACGGGCGTGGCCTTCAGAGACGGTCCCTTGGCCGACCAGGCACTCTCACTCTTGCCGAGATCGCCACGCGTATTTTTCGACGATGAACTGAAGCTCGCACTCAGCTCCTTATCATCTCTCGTGGGCGGCGGAGTAGTTGACTGCTGGGGTCTTAGGCTGTCATCAAAATCATCATCCAAATCGTCTTGGATTTCATCCGGGTTAGATGAGCACTCGATGAGCCATTTCTGAATCTGTTCGTGCGTCATGTTTACCTTGGCCTTGCGCCGCTCCTTGCTGGACAACTGGTCGCCAAAGTAACCCTCCGTGGGCACCACTGGGCCCAGCACTGGCTTGTGGATGGATCCACACTTGCCCAGGGTGCACTTGGTGTTGTCCGGCCCGGAACTCTGGGCCAAACTCACACTGGCAATGCCGAAGATCTTGCCCGACTCCTCTTTGCTGGGCATTAGTGTGGCCTGCGCCAGAATACTCCCAATCTCGTCCTTCAAGGGATCGGAATTAGCCGCAGCAGCTCCTCCGTTTCCTGCACTATTGCTGTGCGCGGGCGGTGGCGTGGATGTGGCCGTTACAGTGGTACCAACTGTCGCCTGATGAGCCGCTGCTGCTGATGTGGAAGCCACGGCCATTGGCGCTGCATTCACTGTGGCAGCTATACTCATGCTAAGATTCAAGCTGGACGTCTGGATCACGACTTGGCTGACTGGCGGAGATGGTGGCGGTGGTGCCAGCGGGCTCTTCGTGGCAGACTGAGGGTGTGCCCTACGGTGGTAGCTGTGGTCCCCGATGTGGGTAGAAACTTTACCGGCGATGGGCTTGGAAAGCTGCTGGTCGATGATCTTGGCAGTGGACTACGCTCGTACTTGGGCGTCAGAAAGTTCGGGTTGATCTTGGGACACTGATACGCCTCGATGGGCGGCGGATAAGTGGTCGGTGGCGTCTGATATTTCAGCGGCGATGACCCCTGTGAGGGAGTCTTACTTCCCGAGGGTGTTCCGCCTCCAAACTGATGGGTGGGCGTGGGTGGTGGACGCACATACCCAGAGTGGTAGTGCGGCGATGCCTGCGGCAGATACGAGGAGGTCTTCTGGAAACTCACGGCACCACCGGCACTTCCCGGCAGTGCATAAGTGGCGGGTACGTTAAGGATCTTGGACGTGGGCACCGGCGGCTTTTTCTCCATGGTTTTGAGTGGTGAATAGCTTGCAGGCATGCACGGAAACATGGTACCCAGCGTTGGTGTAGCCTTGGCCGTCAAGGGGAGCATGGTCAGCTGAGTTGTGCTCGTGGTGGCTGGTGGTGTATTGGGCACCGCCAGCGAAGGAGCAACCGATACTGAAGGCGTGGGCACTGAGATGGGCGATGGAACCGCCATTAGTTTTGGCGGTGGACTGGGCATCTTCGGAGGCGATACCTCCTTCTCCTTGGCCGCCACTACCGGCACCTTGATGGCCAGTGGTTCGTCGTCGGAGTCACTGAAACTCTTCTCAAGCTTTCGCTTCGTTTCGTTCAGTTCCTCGTTGATGAGAAAGTCTTCCTCTTCGTCGGAGTCGACTTTTGAATGTTCGGACTTGGCTTTGGGCTTGGCCTGTTGCTCGGACATCTTGGCCAGAGAGCCCTTCTTCACCAGCATTCCCTCGATGGGCGGTTTGGGCGGTGGAGCGGTAGCCGAAGCCTTGCCCTGCTTGGGCGGCCGTCCACGTCGTGCTGGAGGCGGTGGTTTCTCCTCCTCGGCTTCTGGTGGGGAGGGGGACGCATCCCTGGTGGCTTCTGCCGGAGCAGTAGCTGGCGAATCCTTGTTGGGTCGGGGCGACGGCTTACGGGTTGATTTGCCTGCCGAAGGCACCGTCGTGGCCTCCGGCACGTTTAACTTTCCCGCCGCATTACGCTTGATCTCGTTCTCCATCTTCTCCATTTCCTTGACGTTGGGTATGTCGGGAAAGCTGCTCAGCGACAGATCATCCTCCTCGTCATCGGCCAGCTGCAGTTTGTGGCCAATGATGCCCATGTAAATGGCCGCCGCCTCCTTGGTTTTGCGGGAGGGACGCTGCGCCCGCTGAGGCTCTAGCTCAGCGGAGTCCTCCGAAGCCTTGCTTTTCGCCGACTTCCGAGATCCGCGGGCATTGGAGGCGACTTTTTTGGAGGAGGGTGGCGCTAACTCCTGCTCATCGGCTGGAGCGTCCTCTGCTTTCTTTTTGCCTGCTTTTCCCCTTTTCCCGCCACTGGGTGGCTCTTCCACTTTGCTCTCTGGGACAGGTTCTTTTTCCTTCTCCTTTTCTTTTTCCTTTTTTTCCTTGGTCTTTTCTTTTTCTTTTTCTTTTTCTATCTCTATTTCCTTTTCCTTTTGCTTTTCTTTCTCCAGCTGCCTTTCTTTTTCCATTTCTTTTTCCTTCTCCAGTTTTTTAGTTGCCGCTTTGCGATTCCTGGCCGCCGGAGCAGCTGCAGCTGCATTCTTCTTGGGACTCGCTCCTTTGCCGCCCTTTTTCAGCTTGATGGACTTGGCCAACGGCTGCTCATCATCCGAACTGAAATCGAAGACATTAAGACTCTTTTTGCCCTTGGTCCCAGCACCGTGTTGACTGTCCCCATTCTCCAGCTGCTGCTTGGCGTCTTTGGCATAAATACTGGAATTCGTCTTCTCCTTGGCTTCCTTGATCTGCTTAGCAGGCTCTGGCTCCTTTTCCGGTTTCCTCGCTGGCGGCTCAGGTTCTTTTTTGCGCTCTTCCTTTGGCGGCTCCTTGGCCGCAGGTTCCTCCTGATGCGGTGGAACCTTGACGGGCTCGAAAAAAGCCCGCTGCCTTGTCATGCGGCCAGAGGACTCCGGTGAAGGTATAAAAATGGGCGACTCCCGTTGCCTAACGCGCTTTACGGGCGCCTTATCCTTTGCAGCTGGCTGGGATTCCGCCGGTGTGGACTCCGCTGCTTTTCTTGCTCGCCGAAGGTCGACCGCGCTTGGTGGGCTCAGCTTTCACAGGACTATCTGCTTTCGCCTCCTCACCATTGCGCGAGGTCGCATCATGAGCAGAGAAGAACTCATCGTCATCATCTTCTGCATCTTGTTCCTCCAGATCCTCTGAATGGTCATCATCAATTATGGGCTTGCTTTCCTTGGTGCTGGCACGATTAGAGCGACGCTTGTTATCGTTGGATGAAGCTGGTGTCACTGCTTTGTCCGGAGTGGCACCAGCTCCGGCTGCTACCCTGCCTCGTGCTCCTCGTCGATTTCCATCGGTGACAACCTCCGCTCGTTTGCGCACCGCTCCTGGCAGCACAGGCATAGGCGTTGGCGAAGGAGTTTCCGGGACTACGGCTGCAATGAGATTAATTTTATCACTGGCTGCTTTTTCCGCTGTTGAAGGCTTATCAGTGGGCTCCGTTACGGGGACTACCGCTTCCACTTTCTTGGCCGCTACTTTGGCGGGGCGGCCCCGCTTCTTTTTGTTGCCTCCCAGGCCCGCCCTGCTATTATTGGCCTTCTTTGCATTGTTGTTGTTGTTGCCTCCCGTTGAGGTGGCCTCGGAATCCTTGGACTTGCCCTGATTGAGGAAATCCAAGTGGGCGGGTAGCGCCGGAGTGCCGCGAAAGCAGAGAAAGGTAAGGAAATCCTGCGCCTTGGGACACTTATTGGGCAGGATCTCGATGGGCGGCTGAGAGCTATCTGCTCCGGAAGTACTGGGTCCCGATCCGGATCCCGCTGCCGCTGCTGCTGCGCTGTAGGCGAGGCTCGATGAGCTGCTGGGCGCACTTTGACCCTGGGCGAACTTGCGCTGAGCCTGCACCTTCGTTCTGCAAGTGGAAGATGACGAAAACGAGGTGTGAGTGGTTTATAATTGGAAACAAGGCAACTTGATACAAATTGTAAGTCTATTATTATTAAAAATCAAAATAACAGCCGGGGAGCTTCGGATTCCGAGTGAGCATAAACAGTGGTCTCATGTTAATATTCTTGAACTGATAAAATGGAACTCCATTCAATAACAGTGCTGGTCAGTGATGGTCAACATATTGACATTAATTCAACATCTATTTCTTGTTTCCTTTGAACGTAATCCTAATCGCTTTTAAAAGAATAACGTTTTGTTTTATCAATATTTGTCCATAAACTGATCAAAAGCTTACAGTGTCTACTCAAATAAAAGATTAAATAAAGCAAAAGCATTGAGGTCACTGTTTTGTTTTGAAAACAATTGTCAGCCTATGTGGCAGAGCCCAAAACAACACGATTATTTCATATAAATGCATTATGTTCTTAAATTTTTTTCACATGTTGAACTATAACGTGGATATCATAAGATCTAAAATAGTACAGAATATATTTATTTGATGTTAACATGTTTATTTTCCAAATTAACACGATTTTAGTCGGCCTTAATTACTTTTACTGAATAGCTATTGTATGGAAAGATATTTACTGTATTAAAAAGGATTTAAGCATTAATTTTACAAATGATTATTAACTTTATATTTAACTTGGTAGTACAACAAAAAACCTCGACGTAGTTAAATAATTTACACAGATTTCCAATTCAGCTTAGTGACTAACCACTGTACATATATTTACCTGCTCGAGGGGGAGATCTAACCTCACCCCTCTCCCACATAAATGCGGATGCGAAACACCCCTTCGTCGAGGAAAACAACAACGCCACGACGAGCTGTTGACGCTGGCTTATACAACAACTGAGTCTGCCCTCCCCTCACCATTCCCAATTACTTCCCCTGGCGTCCCACTCCCCACTCCCACCCCCTTCCACTACCATTCCGATCCAAAGCACTCAACGCTGCGACGTCATCTCCGTAGTGCCACACACGTATGTACTTATAGATTAGCCCATTATCCATGGTCCATGGATAGGCCTAGACTCACCTCTTGGGCATTTCGGGGGAGGACTCGATGGCCGCCACTGCCGCGGGAGGAGCCAGTGAGGAGGCGGTGGGCGGGACGGGCGCAGGCGGCGGAGGCGTCTCCGTCTCCTTGCGGCGACGCTTGTTGTTGTCTTTGGAGACAACCATTTTGTTGCGAACTTTTCGCGCCTCTTTTTCACTCGCCTCTGTTCTCTCGCTCGCGCGCCCGTTCGTACTTTGAATTATTTATTATTATTATTATTTATTATCGCGCATCCAATTCTCCGCCGGACTCTTCTTTATTATGTATAGATTTGCATATATATGTATATATATATATATGTATATCTACAACAAATAGCGTTTTTGTTGCTGCTTCTGCTGCAGCACGCAATTTTCGTATTTTCGCTTCATTTTTACTGCGTTTTAGCGGTTGTTTTAGCCCATTAAATAAACACTAAAATGCTCTTTATTGTCTCGTTTTTGCGAAGTACACTCTGGGTTCACATTTCACACACGGCAATTGCTGCAAATTTTATTTTCATTCGCGAGATTTGCTTGCACATATTTTTTTCGTCTTCTGCTTCTTCTTACACCGCTTTTGCTTTGTGTCATGGCGGACGGTGGCGTTGCCACCTTTGCGTTCAGGGCTGCAAAAACAGCTGGCCAGATCAGCAGGCTTTGTTCCGATCTGGCAGTCTCACTTTGTGAGTTGACAAAAAATTTGTGTGCTCTAAAAGCAGCATTTTTGTGCTTGAATTTACAGATAAAAATTAAATAAGTGGTCATAAGCAAAATGGGCGACGGTGCTGGCAACTGGTGTCTCATTGAATCCGATCCTGGTGTGTTCACGGAGCTTATTCGCGAGTTTGGTAAGTTATTGGCGCGCTTTACCAAAGACGCCGGCAAATCGGGATAGGAAAACTTAATAATGCTATGCATTTACAAACCAGGATGCGATGGGGCTCAGGTGGAGGAGATCTGGAGCCTGGACAGCGAGTCCTTCAAGAATCTGGAGCCCATCCATGGCCTCATCTTCCTGTTCAAGTGGGTGCAGGAGGATGAACCCGCTGGCAAGGTTGTCATGGATCGCGAGAACATTTTCTTTGCCAAGCAGGTGATCAACAATGCCTGCGCCACCCAGGCCATCCTGAGCCTGCTGATGAACCTGGACCATGAGGACATCAAGCTGGGCGAGACGCTGACCAACTTCAAGGAGTTCTGTCAGTGCTTCGATCCATATAACAAGGGATTGACCCTCAGCAACGCCAGCCAGATCCGCACGGTGCACAACTCCTTTGCTCGCCAGACACTTTTCGAGCTGGACATGAAGAACCAGAACAAGGACGAAGATGTTTATCACTTTGTTGGCTACATGCCCATTGGGGGAAGGCTGTACGAGCTGGATGGCCTGAGGGAGGGACCCATCGATCTGGGAGAGATCAAGCCGGAGCAGAACTGGATCGATGTGATGCGTCCGATCATAGAGAAGCGCATGCAGCGCTATAGCGACGGCGAGATCCACTTCAACCTGATGGCCCTTATCTCGGACAGGCAGCGCATCTACGAGCAGCAGATCGAAAAGCTCCTAAACCCGGCTCCCGATGCCATGGACACGGAGGAAGATCGCCAGACGGAGATCAGCAGTTTGCGCACATACATCCAGTATGAGATCCAGAAGAAAAAGCGCTACAAGGTGGAGAACGTGCGCCGCAAGCACAACTACTTGCCCTTCATCGTGGAGCTGCTGAAAATGCTGGGGAACATGGGCCAGTTGATGCCCATCTACGAGAAGGCCAAGCAAAGGGCGCTGGAGCGCGAGCAGGCACAGCGCAAAAAGGATACCAACTAGGCATTTACAGTATATATCCTCCGCGGGCAGTTCCAAATTGCAGCGATTTCAAATAAACGAGAAAATAAAATCAGAGATTGATGCGAGGAGTGACGGCTTATATCCGAGCAAATAACGCCCTTTAGTAGTTAGGTGAAACTGCCTTTGTACTGTACTTTAATTTTTATAATAATAAATATCCTGCTCTCTCTGCCAGTTAATTTTACGCATTCTGCGTGTTAAGCTAAATATATATACCTTATATGTACCTATAGTGAAAAATTTGAATAGAACACGTAAATAAACAGTTTGGGTAACGTAAAGAAAACGCCTTGAGTTGTTTTGCCTTTGCTCGTATAGAATATATTTGGTATATATCATTTACAATTGCTATGTTTTTTGGTTGTATTTCTGCCTCTTTGCATTTGATTTTTGCGTATATTCACTTTGAATTTGATGCTGCTTGTTGTATATAATATGTATATTGTATATAGGAATATTTAGTTTGTTAATCGTCGTGTGCCGCTCGCCAGTTCTATGCTAAAAATTTGTCTCTCGTCTTAACAACTAGGCTCTACAAGTTACTTAGTATGCGTATTTAGGGAACTTTCATTGGGAGGTCTTTGATTTAGATTTCTCAATTTTGGTGTTGTCGCTTATGAACTAAGGGCTACTACTAATGCGGCTTTTTGGGGGCTTTCGGGATAATGACTGGAAGGAAACCGAAGCTAATATGTTTGTATAGTCCTGGCCAGGATTTGGCCATGTGGAAGTGTGCTGCACCCTAAGCGCTATGGCAACTACAGAAATATATTTATGTGTATATATATTCGTAATATGTATATGTTGTATATGGTTACCTTTTGCGTATAAATATCTGTTTTTGGCTTAAACTAATCTTTCTCCTGCCTGTTGCGTGTTGATTTCTGGTTGACTTAATTGAATTTCATTCGATTTAATTTTAATTTTGTTAACATTTAGGCTAATTTTACTAGTGTCTGGTATTTTTCATCTGGGAACCTCTGATTGTCCCCCCTTTGAATTTAGCACTTAGTTTTCAATGATTTCGCTCGCGGCGATTAAATTACATTCTTTTTATGTTTCGAAGACACAACAGTTACTGGTCCAGTTCCAGGAAGAAGTATATGTATATGTATATAAGGGTTCTCGTCTGATCTGTTTCCAGGATTGCAGATTTTGGATGGGGCTAATGGTAAAGCCAGTTTTTACCGGGGTCCGGCGTAACTGTATTGCAAGCCCGTGTGCGTCAATTCGTTGCATACTTCGCTACGCTGCGTCGCCGAATTTAGGGCGGCGAAGGCGTGATGGGGGCGTGGCGTGGCCAGGTGTGCTTGGGAATTATGCTGGGCCGACTCGTAGGAAGTTAAATCAATGCTGGGGGCTGTAAGAAAGAAAGAAACACATTGAATGATATGGATTTCAAAAACGATGATTTATTGTATTGTTTAAAAATTATATAACCGGTATACAAATTCTCAGGTCGTTCTATCAGTCCGTCTGTCGCGATCTCGGAAAAAGCATTGTAGAGGTCAGTTAATGTTTAATCGGTCAATATTTATCGACTCATGCTACAATTTTTCAAGTCGGAATATTTTTGTAAATTTCAAGCAAATTTTCAGGGGGCTTTCTACTTGTAAAATGTAATACACAAAACATTTGATCAAAATAATATTTGTTGCACTGAAAAATATAAATTTAAAACTAACTACCGTTGGTCTGAACAAATTTAAAATTCATTGTGATTTATCATTAATTAAATTTTAAATTAAAATATACATATGTATGTATATTTGATATTGTTATTACAATATGTATTAATTTTTTTTTAAATACGTATATAAGTTTTATCAGTTTAAGGATTAAATTCTTACCAGCGGCATGCATACGGTTATATAGATTTTTCCGCTTCTTCTTCAACAAAGTGTCTAGATTATAGCCCTCCATGCTAGCCCTGTAAAAAAAACTCGTCGAATTAACCACTTCTTGCCAAGATCAACACAATCAATGACTCACTTTTCGGGCCTCCCATTTCCCAGCAGCTCCTTGAAGGCCACATAGATTTTGTTTAGCGTCAGATTGGATAGCCCCTGGCCCAGATATCGTACAAATTTAAGTTGTTCACATTTGGATAAAGCGCTCTCGTGGAAGTCCAAAAAGGGTCGATGATCGGATATCTGATATTCCTGTTGAAATAAAAGTTACCAAAACAAAAAAAAAAAAAAATCCGGGATAGAAGAAGGACAAATACGTTAAGAGCATTTTAATGTTAAGGACTGGCAAGAGTTTTGTTCATTGCTCTGGTATTATTGATGAGGATGCAATTTGGATATCTACATAGATGGAGTGCCAATGTTTCGAACGCCAATTTGGGGGGCCAAAGAACAAATCTCCGCTAGACTATAGTGGATGCCTCCTGATCTCTGCTTTCGATACACTTTTGCTCACATTGCAAAACTTGATGAAGTTTTCGATGAGTATGTACTTTTCATAATTGCTCAGACATTGCTGGCTACTACTCTGTATACCGAACTGTTTCAATATCTCCTGCTTCTTGGGCGGCAGGCGGCTAATGTGAGTGCAAACCCCGTCCTCGATCCGGTGCGTCTCGTGCACGTCGAAATTCTCGTAGATTATGAGTTGCTCCAAGGATCTGGGTGGTGGACCCAATGCCGGAATCGGCGGAGGCGGCAGCAGTGCCGGCGGAGCTCCACATCCATAGCGCGGATCCATGGCCATCTGATGTTGCTGCTGCGCCGACGAAGCCGTCACATAACCCGCTGGCATGGCCACCGGATTTGGATTGATCACCGATCCTGCCACCGCGTTGCTGCTGCCACTGCTGCTACTGTTGCTGTTGCTGCCGATATTGGCGTTGCTGTTGCTAGTGTTGCTGCTGCTGCTGCTGCCGCTGCCGCTGCCTCCGCTGCTGCTGGCGAACTCCAGGGAGCCATCGTTGGCCGCCGCCATGTTTTTGAGGTCTACAAGAGAGAATCGTAATGCCAACACACTCAGGAAGCCATATTCCAAAGAGGTGTGAAAGTCGTCTTTTAATCAAAATCGCCCCTGAGCTCAGGAACAATTTAGAAACAAATTAAAGCAACAAAGAATAACGTCAATGAAAAAATAAATCAATATTTTGTAGATATATTTAACAATTTTAAATAACATATAGAATAGCTATTTATACTTTTAACAAATTAGAATGTAAAAAAAATGTTTTCACTTTAGTTGCTCAAAACAAAAAACAAACTAATTTAAATGTATTTTATAAAAGTAATTTAAACATCTTTGTAATTCATTTTTCAATAATAAATAACCTTTTAAAAATTTTGCATGTTGTCTTTAACGTTTTCCATATGTTCTAGAAAAATATTTTACCAAATCGAAGCTAAGTACGGAATCTGCTTCTCTGAAAGTCAAAGGCGATTTTAAAGCTCGCACTGATCGATGATTAAATGTCCCCGAGGTGAAGGAAAACTAAAAGCATTTATTGCAATATTGCAATCGCTCTTCAATTGCAAGACCATAGAAAAGGAAAGTTTTCCCCTTTATTAATTGGCTTAGCGCAAATGCAGAGTCGCGACGCAGGCAATAAATCTCAAGTAAAAACAAAACAACAACAAATCGATTTTCTCTCAATCGCTTCTTGCTAGGTGTGTATATATTTTCTGGGTTCGCAAACAATTTCCATATATATCGTATGTCGTGTTTAGTTAGGATTGGTTTTACATTAACATACATATCATTTGTTCTTGGCTTACTAAAATATATATTTATATATATTATTACCATATTAAATAGCATTAGCATGATTTTCTATACTCGTGTGTTCGTGTTGGTGAGTGTGTAAAAGTGTGATGTGTGTGTGTGTGTGTGTGTGTAAATGTAATAATCTCTTTTCAAGGAATAACATTGCATAGTTTTGGAGTAATGATCGATCGTTGTCCAACAATTATTCTTTTATCGTCGTCAAACGTAATACAAAATTTGCATAGTTTTATAAAAATTTGGCAAAAAGCTTGTGTAAAATTAGTCTAAAATAAACGAAACATAAACTAAAAACGAGGAGCACATTACAAAATATAGTATGACGATGCACATTAACGGAAAACTATAAACTAGGACAGTATGGGAGGATGACGGGTTGGTGGTGAGCTGAAATCCTGAATCCTTGCCATGTCCTTCTGCAACAGCCTACGAGTGTCAACAGGTGGCGCCACCACCGCTGCCCTTGGCGCCACGCCGACCCCAATCTCACATGGCCGTGGGCGGCAGCCCACCTCCGACTCCGCCTGCAGATCCGCCTGCGCCTCCTGTTGCGCCCACAGCTCCTCCAACACCAACACCAACTCCTACTCCTCCTCCACCTCCTCCTCCACCGCCTCCTCCAGCTGCCGGCTGTGTGCTTTGTGGTGGTCCCGGATAACCCATTGCCGCCATATGCTGGACATGCGCGTGCGGATGCGGATAGTAGTGCGGATGATGTTGCTGCGGATGCGGATGACCATGAGCGTAGGCAAAATGATGGGCATGTCCATGACCATGATGCCCTGCCTGATGGTGGGGATGTGGATGCGGAGATGGGGGATAGTGATGCGGATGGGGCAGCTGGGGATGCGAACTGCGCGTTGGCGTTCCGGGCTGCAAATGGTGCGGATGTGAGTGGGGTAGCGTGTGCGGATGCGAATGCTGGGCATGCGGATGCGGATGCGTGTGCGGATGTGGCAACATATGTTGTTGCTGTTGTTGATGTTGCTGCTGTTGTTGTTGATGTTGCTGCTGTTGCTGTTGATGCTGTTGCTGATGTTGCTGGTGCAGGTGCTGCTGTTGTGGGGTGGTGGGCGTTCCAGTTGCCACTCCTACTGGCATTGTGGGCGTGGCAGGCCTTGTGCGTGGCACTGTCTGTGTGGGCGCTGCGGCTCCCAACGCCGATGTTGCTCCTGGTGTTGCCGTTGCTGCTGCGGCTGCTGCTGCTGCTGCAAGTTTCGGTGTTGCAGGTGAATTGGGTGCCAGCAGTTCCTGCTCGGATTGCTGCTGTTGTGGTGTCTGTTTGACCGGTGTAGATGTTGTTGTTGTACTGGTGTTGTTGTTGGTCTTGTTACTGGTGTTGTTGGTGATATTGTTGTTGGTATTGTCGCCTAGTGATTGAAAGCGTATGCGTTGGAAAAAGAAGAAGAAAGAGGAAACACAAAAAAATTGAAGTCAAAAATTAAAATAGTTTTCTCGTTTTTTTGAGCGCGCGAAGACTAAATTGAATATTTTACAAAATTTTGCAAAAATAGGCAGGCCAAATTGTAGGTTTTCTTTTATTATTTTTGCTGTAGAAAAAAAATGAAAAGTGCACGAAATAGAAATAGAAATAAGAAGTGCAAAGTAGAAAAAAACATAAACATGAATGTAAGCACTTCTAGTTTCAAGTGTATTTTTAAAATTTAGCACATTTGCCTCTCGGCTTTCATGTCTCGCTTTTTTATTAATTTTCCTCTGCCTGAATACATTTTCGGTTGATGATGCCTGCTGCTGCATTTGCACTACACGGGATTCGGGGATGGCGGAATCTAGGGGGATATATCTACCATCTATATTTAGATATAGATTTCACTTACCAGCTGTTGTGTTGGCCAGGAAGCGCTTGGTTTTGTCGAGTATGTAAGGCAGATTGTAGCCGTCCTTCGTGTAGCTACAAAAAAAAGGATATTTTTGTTAATTATAATAGCATGCTTTTAGGCTTCTCTAAGTTCGTCAGGATATTCAATTATGGGGGCAGAGGATGATACTCACATTTCCGTGCGTTTGGTGCAGAACAGATTCTTAAAATTGCTATAAATGCAGAAGAGCGTGAACGTCGGCAGTCCCTGGCCCAAATATCGAGCGAATTTGATCTGCTCGGGTTTATTTAGACCACATTGGTTAAGCGAAAGCCACGGTCTGTGGTCCTTGATATCGTATTCCTATTGGGGATAGTTAATAAAAGGGTACATTTAATTAAGAGCATGTTTGCAACTTCAACTTTTTCCCCAGAAATATCTAACATCTCATATATCACCTATATAAAAAAGAAAATAAAAAAACTTGGTTCTCTAGGCTTTTTTCTGTTAATGTCGCACATGTAAAAATAAGATCATTTTCAAATGGCTTTCTTTTTTTCTCAACTTGTTAATAAATTGTTTATTTAATTATAAATAAACTTCATATGCATATATTGGCATTTACAAAAATTTGGAGACTATAAAGTGGAAATGCAATTTAATTTTCAGAAAATTAAATTAGAAATTCAACTCTAGTTGAAAAGTAATTTTCCAGACATTCCGGTTTTACTGGTTCTTAACACTCCTCCCCTGACAACCCTTCCATTAGTTTTAAACCAGCTTACACCTTTCATGTTAGAACCCACCCCCCATCCCACCACTTTTTAGCATAATTTCCTCGACTTTTAGGCTGTTTTCCACGGTAAATGTGTGTGTGTGTGTGTGTGTGTGTGTGTGTGTGTATTCATTGACGTCAAATTCTATGACTGCACATATGTATTTGCGTTACATAATGTAGTATATATGTTCAGGAAAACCCAAAAACCGACCCTCACCCAACCCCCAAAACCCATACACATGCGAGAGAAAACTTTGCCCACTACTAATCAAAACTTATAATTCGTGTACAACGCAAAAGTTTAAAACGAAAATTTTACACAAAAGCCAAAAACTTGCAAAGGACGATGGTTGGGTTGAGGGCATAAAAGGGTGTGGTGGGGAAATGGGGCTGAATAACATGCCAAAGCAAAAGCTCCACACACACACACACGCTCACACCCTTACAATGTATATTTTATAGTGTAAAAATATAGAATAGGGCGAAGCGAAAAAGGAAGCAGAAAAGGCAGCAAAGCAAACCCAAATAGAAAAGCAAACAACATTTTCAATGAAGCCATTTTCCCCCAAAAAGGACGGGGGGTCCTGGGATATTTGCAAAGGACCCCCCTTTTCAAAGGGTTACCATGAAAGCCTGTGTGCCTGTGTGTGTGAGTGTGTTTGAGAGTGTCTGTATTTTGTCAGAGTGTGTGCGTTAGCTAGATGGTAGGCTTAATGGACGTCTGTGTGAGGGCAAGTCTTCGGCAGAGCAGAGAGTTCAGTTCCGTTCGTCGTCGGAACTTATCAACATCCTCATAATCAGGGCTTCCACCCACCCAGGGTTGCCACCCACCACCCCCCAAAAAGGGTCTCTCACACATGCGATTTGCTGACGGAGCTCCTGTATTCTCTGTCTGTATGTGTGTGTGCATACATTTTGGGTTTTGATTATGTTAAAAATCAATAGAGCAAAAAGGAGTGACGTGCCATCTTGCTTTTGGGAAATAGTAAGCGAGAACTTTAAAGTCCTTTCACACGGGCTGACATCCACTACACCCTGTCGTGTGTTTCTCTTTTTCAGCGTTGACAGTCAGCCGACACCTGGCCACTTCTTTAGGTGTCTCATTAACAAGCAACTATGCGGGGGCAAGACCGGTTTGGGGGTGTGACGCATATCATCATGGTTTTGGGGGCCAGTGCCGTGCTGTTGCTGCTGTCAAGCCGTGGTGTGCCATCTGCCTCTTTCAGACGCCCATGGCCACTCAACTGTTTTACAGTCGAAAAGCACAAAAAAATTACAATACCAAGAGTATTTCGAACCACGAGGTACCCTGAAATTTGAAAAAAAAGTTAGGTTGCGATTTGAAATATTTTATTTCAAGCCAAAAGTTAACGTAGTAAAACTTTTTTATCATTTAAGCTGAATTTTTTTTGTCAAATAAAGACCAAAGCAAGGTATGCTTTGGGTCACATTTAACAAATACAATAAAATAAAAATGCCTCAGGTTTTACCGTTTATGACGAATTTGTTGCATACTTTTTAGGGGTTTCTCCAAGGACTATAATATTCATCCGATTAGAATAAATCTTGGTAGTTCAGTAAAAAGGCTTGTTGTTAAACAGTAAAGGTATGGGAGTTTTCTAAGTACAAAGGGATTAAAGATGCGTTTTAAACTTAAGATGTGTTGAATATCTATTTTTAAGAATAATAATACTGTATAAAATACTGCATATTTTGAAGTTACAACTTTCCTAATTACAATATACCCTAGTAAACTACCACTAACGGGTACAAATATGAAGATAGAAAAAAAAGAAACAGGAAAAGAATGAAAGCAGTGGCAATGTGTTGCGGTATTTTGTTCTTGCTTTCGCTGCTGTTTTCCGTTTCTGTTTTCATTGCGTCTCCTTGTGTTCGCTTTTTGTTTTCTTTTTTTTTTTTTTGTTTGTTTCCTTTTTCATTTTTTTTGCAAACTTATTGGCAGACATGGTTTGTGTTTGTGCGTGACGTAGTGAACTTGTGTGTGTGTGGGTGTGCGGATGTCTGCGAGTGTTTCGGGCGTTTGTGTGTGTGGCGGGATTGCGGTTGTTGTCTGTGGTGTGATGCGGTTTGTTGTTGTTTGTATTGAGACAAGTGTGAATTGTTTTCCTTTCTGCTGTTGCTGTTGTTGTGGGTGTTGCTTGTGCGTGTCGAGAAACAACAACAACAAAAGCTGAATGTTTGGCTGTTGCTGGCATGATTTTTTGATTCCTTTTGCCTGTGTTTGTTGGGTTGGGTTGCCTGTGCGTTAGTGTGTAAGTGGGGGCAATTTTCACACTTTCACTCTTTGGTGCGTGTGTTGTTCGCCTAACAGGTTTTTAAGGGGTTAAGGGCTACCCATTTCGCCACCCCCTGTCCATTCCCCCAGTTCTCACCTTTCTCATTAGGCAACTAATTTGGGGTTCTTTTTAATTAAGGTAAACCCGTTCTTAATGCGCTCTAAATTCTGGAAAAAAACGACCCACACTAATTTAATGTGATGTGTGTCCCCAAAAGGCGACAAAACGTTGCACAAAAGCTAAATATTTGATGTGTGCGTTAGAATTATACAAACATACATGTATGTATGTGCCTGCATATATGTATATAAAGTCTAAAATCCTGTATATAGCCATCATATGCAGCACGTACAGTTATATCGGTATGCGCCCGCATACATATGTATAATTTAAAATTATAATCAATGCCCCATATGTGCGCCTGCTTTTGTACATTTCTATGAGTGTGTGTACGCGTAAATTGTGCGAAGCCGAGACATTGTACCTGCCCAGGCCCCACCCACTTCTGGCCCAACCACCCCCCATACACCCTACTCGTTTCTCATCCTTCCATCCACTAAGCTGTCCTTTACACACACACGGCCGCAAAGTTGGGCAAAACCGAGTGCACTTGTGTGGGAGAGCTGACTGCATGCGCACTTAGTAGCCTTCAACGCTGCCGCTGGGCGACTCACACATCCGCAGCCTCACTTATAGTCCAGCTTCCATAACATGAAACCTTCAAAAATAATTATTTTTTCCTATTAGACGTCTAAAAGATAGATTAAAGTTTGAAAACCCCTTCTTCTTTAATTTAATGTTAAGTAATACTGCAAAATTAATTTGGATTGGTTTAAATATATACTATTCCATAATCTAATTTTATAAACTAAGATTTAAATGAATTTTTAGTCATTTGTGAAATAAACTTTTACCCAAGAATGTAAATGTTAAAAGTTGTAACCTAAAACTCTTGTAAGAATTATTATTTTCAAATTCAAAGATAAGCTTTCTTAGCCAAGACCCACTGTTATAGCGGTCGCTCCGATAGAGACATGTATAAAATGTGTTGATAAAATACAGACACAACCACACCAAAATCGAGAGAGTCGGAAAAGGACATGCCCAAGTAGCTAGCGGACAGTCCAAAGTCTCCCCGCTTCCCTTCCTTCATTTCCAAGACCCCCCCGAAGTAACTTGATGATTGTATGTATGAGAGCAAGGAGTAGAAGCCAAAGAATCTAAGGGTAAAGAAGAAGACGTCGAAGGACGAGCAAGCGAAGGAGGAGGTGGAGGTGGGGGCAACACACAATTACTCAATAGCAAGCTTTTGGGGGTTGCCCACACACACTCAACTACACACACTTTTGTAGTTCAGCCTTCAAGTAAGTTTTGAATTCAGGAAGGAGAGAGAAAGTGGGAGCCAAGAGAGAGCAGTTACCGCTGAAGAGAGAGCGCAACAATTTTGAGTTAGCGAGCCAAGTAGGTAAAAGAGAGCGTCTTAGAACTAAAAAGTTGTAATAGAGGGAAGGAGGGCTTTTAGCTTCCTCTCTGCTTCGCCCCCTTCGTAATTTCCCCCAGTAGTAGTTGTTGTTGTATTATGCCATCAATGCCATTTTCTACATACATAGTTTGGCAAATGTATGTGTGAGAGGGCGGGGGATGCGATGGGTGGCCAACAAATCTAGATGTGACTCTGTGTCTGTGTATGTGTGTGATAAAGCGGAGCGTAATGAGCGTGGTGAGTGTTTGGGGTTGACTGCCATAGTGTTGAAAAGGGCGCCAAATGTGTCTGCGTGTGTTTGTTTGTGCGGGTGGGGGTTTAACCCCCTGCATGTATAGGTGTTTAGAACTCACACAAATACACGAGCACACATGATTACAGTTGTATGCTGAATTTGTGGTTGGCTGCAGTCGACGTCGACTGCGGCGCCGGCATCACTGCTCCTGTTATTACAATTTATAATGACATTTGTGTGAGTGGGGGGCAAACGGAATCCTGAATGCGTCTATGAGTGTGAGTGTCGGGAGAATTGCGCCCGTGTGTGTGATATAGGATATATATAGGGTGCATGTTTATAATATGAATATCCCTATTTTGTATGTACTTTCTTTATATAGGAGGCGGGTTGCCCCGCAAAGCGTAGTTAATTTTAATTTAGGGAAAGTAATAAATATGTACTCTAATATCATATATGTATGTTCAATAGTTCTTTATTTTGTAACATTTTACCCACTCTACCCTTTAATCTGTAAAAACCGACAGAATTCAAGATTTTTCACAGAAGATTTTCATACCAACTTATAAATTGTTTTAAATTGTTTATTTAAGTTAAGAATCCATGGTTTGAATAACTATATATGCGCTAAACAACAACTGACATCAAAGAATGGCTTTTTTAACATGAAAAATTGACCTTAAAACATACTTTTGTGTGCTATCATCGGTTTTATCAGTTAGATAAGACAAATGATAGATTGACCTTTAATGAAGGCCTGTAGTTGAGTAACTTATCAGTAATTCGGTGTTATGAGTTATTTTAATTGCTGACCCTCTTTAAAGTTTTTTTTGTGTGTTGTTTAGTTAAAAAAGGAAGATTAATCTATATAATTGGTTAAGAAACAAAACCTTTTTTCTGTTATTTACTCCAACGGAAATTAACCTCCTGATCTGAAATCGTGAGTGTAATCCCACGGCCACCCTTAATTAGACCCTTATAAAGCCCAGTTCCCGACCATCATTACAAATAAATAAGTAATTCATACATATGCGCAAATATTTAAATTGCATATGGAAATGGGCAGCAAGCAGAGAGCGCTAAAATATTACACACACTCAGGCCAAGAGAAATTTGATTCGCTAAACACCCCGAAACCTCCGAAACCCAACCCCTTTTTATTTTGGGAAGCGTAACTCACCTCGCAGAACTTGATGAAGTTCTCCACCACAATCGATTTGTCCGTTAGCGTCATCTGCCCAGTGAACCGGACTCCCAGTTGCTTCAGCGTATCCTTTTTCTTCGAGGGCAGCTTGTTCATGTGCTGGAATATACCTTCCTCCACTTTATGCGACGGATGCACCTCGAAGTTCTCCTTGATCACAAAGCTTCCGAGGAGCTTTGGGGCATGCGAGGATGAGGAAGCCGTCGAGGAGGAACAGCTGGCTCCGGTTAACAGTCCACCAAACTCCCCCGCACTGCCGCAGGCTGCTCCTTCGGATGAGGTGTTCGAATTGGAGGCATTGAGGTGCGAGTTGGGAAACGCCAGCATCTCCAGCGAGGATTCATTTGAATTTGAGGATCCATTGGAGGTCATTTGTTGCAGATCAAATATTGTCTGCTTCGAGTCGTGATCAAAGACATCTAGAGCGGATGAGCTGGTGTCCACCAGACTATTGGAAGCCCGCGAAACGGAAGACAATAAAGCGGCCACTTTGCGGGAGGCAGAGCGCGATTTCTGCGAGGTGCTGGTGTCCAAATCAATAAGACCACTGGCCACTGGGGATTGGGCAGGCGGTGGAGGTGTGGTGCCTGCTGGGATTCCCTGTGGTTTTCCACTGCCGGGCTTTTCCGGACAGGAGCTAGTTTCGCTAGTTGTGCTAGGTGTGCTGGGTGTGAAATCCGTGGAGTGGCGGAGATACTTGATAAACTCAAAGGACCCATCGAAGTGCTGGGGCACCAAACCCGCTGATGAGGCGGTGGATTGATGGCCATTGGGCGTGGCCACCGCTGTGGGCCAACGATTGCTCGGGGGGGTTGCGGTTAGGGGCGTTGATCCCGCTGCTCCTGCGCCAGGATTTGAGGCCGGTGCTGTTGCTGCTGCTGCTACGCTGGTTTCGACGCTGGCCGAGGCAGTGGCAGAGGCAGCGGCAGCGGCGTAGTGTGCGGGATTAACAGAGCTACCTGAGTTGACAGCGGAGGAGTTTTCCCGCTGCGACGCCGTCGTTGCATCGTAATTGGGAAAATCCGCTGCTGCTGCTGCGCTGCCATTGGGTAAATGTGTGTGGGAATACTGCTGCTGATGTTGTTGCTGCTGCTGCAATTGCTGCTGCTGCGACGGCGCGCCTGCGCCGCAGCCAAACACTTGAAATTCCTCAAAATTAGTGCATTTGAGCTCGCCATTGCTCAAGTATTTGGAAAACTCTGAAGGATCGTTGAGCGAGTTGAGGAAGAAGGAGCTAAAGTTGCTCGATATGCAGGACATTTTATTGAATTGTTTTTTTTTAGGGTAATACTGTACGTTATAGTTTATTTAAAGCTTAAAATGGCACATGCGATATTTCGAAATTTTCTCTCGTTTTTCTCGTTTTTCCGCTGCTTCTGCTGCGGTTCATATTTTATTACAATTTTCCACACTCACAGCGAGGGAAAACACATGTGTGTGTGGGCCTCTCCCGCGTGTGTATGTATGTATGTATAAATTTTTCTTATTATAGCAAAGTGTAATTTATTATTCTTATTGCTCGCTCGCGCACTGCCTTTCGCTCCTTGAAAAAAGGCCTTTTCCACCGTATGTGGTCGCTTCTATTTGTTGTTGTTGTTGCCGCTTTCACATACACATTCATAGAAGAGCCTGGATATAGGCGCTTTTTGAAACTGGTCTGGTCTCTTTGGGGCCTGTCTTTTTGCCTATTTTATTATTATTATTATTACTTGGCCTTTTTGCACTATTTTCACTTCCTTTTCGGCCTTACGTTCGCGCCCACTTACACACAGACAGGCTGTAGGCTCACAGACACAGAAACAGACACACACACATATGGCGAGGCGCGGTCGACAGCGGCGTTACTTTTCCGTCTTCCTCTATTTTATATTTCGTTTTTCTCGCTCGTCTTTGCTTTACTTTCAAAACAAATGCCGCTAGTGCTTCTCTGCTTCCATACGGAAAAACGGAAAATCTTATCGTTGTTGGTGTTGTTACTGTTGTTGCAGAGTGTTTTCACCGCCGCAAGAAAACACGACATTGCCGCAACACACACGAAAGCAAAATGAGCGAAAAACATGAAAGCGTTGCGTTTATGCTCCGCTCTCCCGCTGCCTCTGCCGACGCCGACGTTTTCTTTTTCCTCTCTCTCCGTTACTGTGTTTATGGGAGGTCCTTTTCATGCACTCAATCCACGAAGACCTGTGGGCATAATTTAAGGAACACTGCGTTTATGGGAAATCATGTTCACTCAATTCATAATTAATGCATAAATGTCATTTGTGTGTGTTTTAATATGAATGAATTATATAAGATCATTTAAGAATTTATATAAGATCGTTTATTAAAAAATTAATATCATTTATATTTTAATCATAATCATCACTGAGTCGCTTAATTAACTTAACGTTTTTTAGAGAATCACGAAATTCACCGCATAAACACAGTGCTCTCTCGCGCTCTCTCGTTTTCCTCTTCGGGTGCGAGTGTAATCAGTTGTAGGTGTGTAGTTGTTGTTGCAGTTGTTGCTGCGCTAGGAAACGTGTATTTCTTCCTGCGCCATGCTAACCCTTTCCATATAAACCTGATTTAATCTTTGATTATTGTGCTCTCGCTGGGGGATTATGGCTGCCGCCGTTGTTGCTGGCTTTGCTATTTTTGAAAATTCCACTAAATTATCCGTTGTGTTGCCCACTCTCTCTTGTTCTTGTATTTATATTTTTTGTTGCGCGTTTTGGGCAGGTAAAACAGTTCATTTGTCTAGGGTTGCCACATCGTTGGGCGTTCGGCAGGACCACCTGGAATGTGCATAAAGTTTTATTGCCGTTTTTACAGTTTCACATTTACGACTCGTTCAGGTCGTAAAACACATGAACAGGTAGCGATCTTTCCAAGGCCACAGCTGCTGGTGGTTGGCAACTCTGGCAAGCAGGAGATTTTAGAACCTCCAGTGGAATTTTTTTATTCAAGGAATTTTTATAGTCGTTTGTTTGAATAAATATAATTGCCGCGGCAGACGTTGTTAATTATAAATACAGCGGCGACCGCAAGGAAATCATCAATTTAAAAAAGCTGTCTCTGCATTATTGTTATTCTAATTACCCCTTTCGCTGCTGATGTTTTTGGCACAATTTCGTTTTCGAATTCAAAGCAATTTATTATTTTGTATGTATGTAAGTTTTTACAAGGGGAACTTGTAAGTACATAACAAAACTTATTTAATAGGCTTTCACACGCGGTCAGCCAATTTACATGTCTGTACATGCCAGCGCACATATGTGAGTAATTTTTCAATTAATTTTAATTATAAACTTAATTAGGAAATCAATGAACGACGCAAACGGAACACTACGGAACATACACGCACACATTTTACCGCTGTGCGAAGGAGACAGCGAACATCCGATTCCAAACTACACAGCAACTAAAACAATGACAACAATTGCCATCAAGTGCGCTGCGCATACAGCATAAAATCATCCACTCAGCGCCAGTGGAGCTCCGCGAACAAGCCCCCAAAAGCGAATTCAAGCGTCTGTTTAAAAACGAACACGCCGAAAAGTCGAAATCAACTGAGCAGTTGGACAACAACAACAGAAACAGGAGAACAGGGGCGCCAATGTGGCAGGGCTGCCAGACTCTTTGCTACAGTCAAGTTAAATTTTATAAGTCGAATTTGGGATTTAATTAAAACTTTAAAATAAAATAGTTTTCAATAGTTTTTTTTTCAAAAAAACTAAATATATTTGAACTAAAATTTGATCACTCTGTACCTGAAAAATAGCTAAATCTAGCTACAATAGTTGAAAGTGGTGCACCTAGTGATGCTGATTTAGCTGTAACAGCCAGCACTGTTGGTTATCGTTATCGGCGACCGCTTAAAACGTGCGGGTGGTAGTATTCATTCCTAAGGTAAATAAAAACTCGAGCCGGCATGAAATTCGCGATTGAGAGCATCAAAAAGAATTCCGGCCGCCTGGGAAAACTCCGGATCAAGGATTCAGGACCCGAGCTCAGGACTCCACTCCTTTTGCAGACAACCAAGGGCGGCAGCATTCCGTGGCTGAGTTCTGATGTTTTCGAAAGTCATGTCAGTCGGAAGCCACAGGTGCTTCAGTTCACCCTGTCCACCATGGACCAAATGGCAGAGGCACTCGCTCAGTGGAACATTGGTGGGGGACGGGGATTGAGCGACTACGTCGGATTACCAGGACACTTAAACATCCTCCTGCTGCGGGATCCCTGTGAAACGACGCCTTCGGGTGGCAACGATCGGGATATACAGCCACTCTTCACGAGAAGGGGTAAGGAGTCCCTCACTCCGGAGCGCTACATGGAAATGGTGGCCAGTTTTAAACCGGACATCTACCAGGGACTCTGTGATGCGGACACAAATCTAGAGAGTGCCAAGAAGCGGGTTCAGAAGTCGGTGGACAGAACCGAAAAGTTTATGCACTACGTATATGAAAACCGGGCAAATGTGGAGTCCACACTGCTGGCTCCTATTGTGGGTGGATACAACACCTTTGCCCGGACGCAGTCCATCAAGCATGCCCGGGAACAACCTGCGGGCAGTTACGGAGGTTACATCTTAGAGGGATTTCACACGAATGGTTTGTCGGCTACGACCTTAGATTCATCCAAACTACTGCCAATTGTGGAGCACTGCGTCAAACAGCTGGAGGAGGACAAGCCTAGGATAATGCCAGGTGCTTTTGCGCCTTTAACCATTTTGGAGCTTATCCGCCAGGGAGTGGATGTGTTTGACACATCCTACGCCTATTGTGCTTCCATGAATTTTAAGGCGTTGACTTTTAGCTTTGTGCAGGATACAAAGGAGCATGTGCCTTTTTTGGACATAACTGATGACGTTATCAAGGAGGATTTTTCGCCGCCCATGAACAATTGCAGCTGCTTGACCTGCCAGAAACACACGCGAGCCTACTTGCATCACCTTTACAAGACCAATGAGTTACTGGGCCCAATATTACTGATGGTGTAAGTGGTATATCTTAAATAATTAAAGCATTAATTGAAGAGGTTATACTTCCAGTCACAACCTACATCACTACATCACCTTCTTTGAGACAATACGTGAGAGTGTGGCCAAGGACAAGCTGCCAGAGCTGACGGAGCTCGTAAAGAATCAGAATACAAAATCCCAGGTGGATTATTCCATTGCTGTGAACACTAAAGTTATTACCAAGGCCACCATGGGCAAAGGATTCGCAGCGGCAGCAGTGTGACAAAGACAATCAGTAAAGTTAGTCTAGAAAGAAGCCTCTGATTGTTTATTTTAATTGTTTCATATTGTCAAAGGAAGGTCCCAAAGAGATTGTTCGCAACCTTCGACAATATTCGTTATTTCTTCATACACAGCTTTTGGCGCTTCGCCAGTGACAGTGCGGATCCTGTAGAGCACTTGTAGTTCAGTAAGATTCTCCATTTTATCTGGATCTATTAAGGGAATTGTACGATTTAAGTTTTATTCTATTGCTATTAATGTGTTTGGCTCACCTGGCAACGGAATGTAACCAGCCAACTCGCAGAATCCCACATTAAAGTCGACCAAATCCTTGTTCACGCAGTATTCGGATCGGGCAAACACGAATACCTGAACGTCACCGCTTTTGCCCTTTCTCCGATCCTGCGTGATGAACAGATTGTGCGGCATATTGTTTTGGCACATCCACATGGCCAGCTTGTAGAGCTGATCAACCTTCTCCTCCACCTGTTCAGCGTTGTCTTCTTTGTTGAATACTATACAGATAGCTTCCGTGGGTGCCCTTCGACTCAAACGATAGACATGGCCACCGACCAGCTCATCTAGTGGTGCCTGATCTATGTACAGATCCTGGGGCATGTGGAGCAGGTGAAAGTGCAGGTGGTTTACCGAGGCCAAAGCCCCAGGGCTATTATAGCCCATGCGTATGTTTTTGTCATCAATACTTCGCATAAAAGTGATGCAGAACTCCAGAACATCTCGGGTAATCCTTTGGACATGGTTTTTTTCCCACTTCCGGGCAGATAAGTGTGTGATACTTGGTAATTGGACTCTTGTTGATGATCATCTGGACTTCAGGACTGCCGAAGGCATCATGAATGGTCATAATTACCTCCTGAGCATTGACCTTGTTGAAGTTGAACATAGTGGGCTTGAAGGTGGGATTAAGGTTCTCGATGGTCTGCGGACGACGGCGCTTAAGGGCACGGTCTGCATTGAGCTGTTAGAAAACAATAGTTTATGGATTTATCTAAAGAATTCAAATTAACATCTCACCTCGGTGTAGAAACCCCAATGTCCTGGTATTCGTCGGCACTGTGGCGTTTTATGCAATTGATACGAAAACAACCCAGGAGTCTTGTGCAGCTGCTCCCACCGCACTTTAATGGCGTTGAGATAGTTCTGCGCTCTGCCCTCCAGACATGTCTCGTACCTGACCTTGCTCATGGTTCTCTTCCGGCTCAAACGCCTCACCTCCTGATCATCTCTTTGGCTGCATTCAGCTGACCGGAGGATTACCAGCGGTAGGAGAGTTCCCACCCTTAGGGAACAGCTTTTGTGGAAGCCGTTGAACAGAAAACTCCGGATATGGGCTCTAAATGTTTGAAAAACATGGCGGTGGATTCGGAAAAAGACTCGAAAATGTCGGGAAAACATATAGTTTTGAGCTGGAAAGAAAAAATCGAAACCAAAATCTACTACAATTTCAAAGCCAAAGACTACCTGACAACCCAGGTAACCCAAACAGCTGATTGTAGACTTCAGGGACGGGGCAAGGGGGCTGGAAAGTAATGAAGTAAAAAGTTTTAGCTAAAAACTTTAATTTAAAAACAATTTTTAAATACCTTCAAGACCTATAAACAAACAAAAAGAATATGTTTTTCATGTTCTCCAAAACCAGACCAAAATACCTTTACAAGATCAACCTACCCATCAATTGTCTTTTATTGGAAAAAAATTAAATATATTCGACCCCAAGAAAGTTTTTATTAACTACACCCCTGATTTAAGTGGTCTTCAGCCCTAGTTTGTTTGTGCGGGTGGAATCTGTTACACGGAGTATTTATCAACAAATGGCTCAAGTTCGAGGTTCCTGCGAAAGGTTTTGTCCCGATGGAGAGGCCAAAATGTGGGTAACACATATAAATAATTCAAATCCAACTAAATAGTATTTTTTAACCAAAAAGGCGCATTCGCGAGAAACTGTTGCACTACTTCGAGCTGAAAAATGGCCAGAAGAATACCCCCGGAGTCTTGGTCAAGGAGTTTACACGCTCCGCTGCCGATGCCAAGATGCCACTGCCCCAGGAAATGCGCACGGAAGCTGCACTTACCAAAACAGTGGAATATCTGCTCAAGGAGCAAGTATTTGGTTATTAGCAGTAGCCAACTTTACAAGCTAATCAGGAACTTTTCAGCATAATCCTAGACACCCGGAAACCCTTTAATCTGGCCTATGATTTCATCTTTGATCGATTAAGAGCTGTGAGGCGGGAGATCGTCATCCAGATGTACGACGCTCGCCAAAAAATTCGGCTTCTGGAGCCCATTGTGATGTTTCTAGCCTACAGTCGTTATCGGTTGTGCGAGGAGTCCATCGAGAAGTTTGATCCCAAGATATGCAATCAGCATTTGCAGGAGTGTCTCACAGGAGTACTCTGCTGTTATGATGAGTTGGAAGGACAGGCATCCTCTAAAGAACCTACGATTCGGGAATTGGAGCGACGTTGCTATATAGAAAGCCTGTATCAGGTGTTTAATCTCGGCTCCCCCGAGTCCTTTGCACGAGCACTCACATTACCGGATTTTGTGCGTCAGGATTCGATCTTTAAGCTTTGTTTTGCCATATGCTTAGCCTTTCAACAGAGGAATTTGTATAGAGTGCTTATGGGATTCCCCCAGCTGCCACATATTCTATGCTCCGTGGCAGCCACCAAGTTGCAGGCAATAAGAAGGTATTATACCTCGCACAACTGATCCAAATTTGATTTGATAAATCCTTTATGTACATTTTCAGGAGTTTGCTGCAGGTTTTCACGCATGCCTACAACAACAAACAGCTCACAGTGCCGGTTCCTTACTTGTTGCGTTTACTGTTAATCGATTCGCCGGCTGGACTTCAGGATCAGTGTCGGCATTATAATATTTCCTTCACTGGCGACAGGAAGGCGGTGCAATTTAATAAGACTGATTTTAACCAAACCGCTGAGCTATTGAAGACCCAACACGAGCGCTTTGTGGAGTCAAAACTCAAGCGTATTTATTTGCCGGAAGTTTTGTTGCTAAAGAAATTAAACTAGTTTTTAGGCACTATCATATACATAGATATCAATTGTAAATAAAAAAAAACCATTGAAATTTATTGTTTTATTTACTTTTTGTTATTGCGCATTTAATTTTTGCCGGGTGGCAACACCGCTGGCAAAACAACAAACCCAAACCTATCGCCTATCGATAGACAGAACGCCGCCGTATTTACAGCTCATAAACAGCTTACCAATTGAAGGTTAATAAAATTAAATTGATTGCTATTAATTATATTAAATATATGATGTATTGAGGAGTAATTCAAAGTGGTTTAGTGATTAAAACCTCGTTTACCGCTCGACATATACACAAAGCGCGCGCAGGGTTGCATTTTGTCGCCTCCTCAGTCGCACACACCAACACACACACGCAACGCGAGAGAAAGTACCCGAGCCGTTTCTGGAAAATACAATTCCGCCATATTTACCGGCAAAATTCAAAATATTTACACTTCCCGAGGTGAGCGGGATCGGTTTGTCCATCAAAATCGAGGATTAACCCGCCGTTGGGCAGCCGGAGAGGAGCGAGGCGGGCGGAGCGAGCGGTACGCATCAATCGCCGTCTACCGCCGCCGCCGTCGCACAATAAAAACGATAGACCCATCGAGTGGCGGGGGAAAAAACGCCAATACGCCAATACCGACAAAAACAAGTACGTCTTCTCGAGACCCAAAGATCTTGGATATATATACTACGGATTATTGGTCAGGTACTAATTGCCCACTTTTTTCGCAGCACGCTCGCACACACACGCAAGAGGTAGAGCGCCCACAAACACACTCACACACAGATACAGACAGACACACAGACGGAGCAGCCGCGATGACAAGTCATCATCATCATCATCACGTCGGCGTCGGCGTCAGTGGGAACAACTTCCAGCCGCAGCTGCACCAGCTCCGGGCGCCCATTGTCAAGAATCTGTCGCTGGCGGCGGCGGCCGTACCGCTGCCACTGACCTCCTCCAACTCCACCTACTTCACCCATGTACATCCGTCTACGGCGGGCACAATTGTGGAGCAAGATCCGTATACCGTTTTGGCGGGCGATCACATGGGCGGAGAGGAGAACGAGAGCTTTCTGATCGAGGAGATCATCGACGACTATGACGACGAGGCTAATATTGTGGTGGACACTGGGGAGTTCTTCGAGCACTACGAATACTATCCGGTGGACCGGCTGGACAGACTCACCTCGGTCACGGTGGCCACGGCGGATGCCCTGCCGCCGCCCATCATCATGCAGCAGACCAGCGACGACGACGAGTACATTGAGGAGGATGGAGACGGATTGCAGATGACCTCGTCCTGCGATGGCGACGGCGAGGAGGAAGCGGACGATGAGGTTTCAGCGCCGGCCATGACAAATGCCTTTGAAATCGCCTCCGAGATGCTAACCACCATTGAGGCAACCAACATCAAGGAGGAGCAGTTGGAGAGCGACTTCTACATGAAGGCAACAGAGGATTCCAACAGCTCCAATGGCCAGCTGCAGGATTTTAAGCTATTCGGAACCAGTCGCGTAGAAAGGCCCATTGGAAATTCGGCCGCCAAGCGCTGGAAGCAAACAAAGGTACCCATACGCATTACCCAGGACGAGTTCAATGTCACGCTGTGGTCGTCGCTCAACTCGGAGGATGAGGACGAGGAGGAGGAGTTGGAGGAACCTCCTGGCTCTGCTGCGGCCACATCTGTGACATCCGCCTCCGCCAGTGCCCAGAATGAAGGCTCCTCCAGCATGCCAAAGCTTATTATTGACGAGCACATGATCAACCACGATGTGCTAAGCGATGGCATCGGCAACGAGTACGTCATCCTGCCCGATCCATTCAGCGCTTCAGCAGTCACAGACGTGGAGGAGGTGGTGAATGCATTTATGGGCGATGTCAAGGGCGAAGAGGACAGCCAGCCGCTAAGCGAGCAGTTCATCTATGCAGACAACCAGCTGGAGGAGGCTTACGGCAACATCGAGCTGATCGAGAATATGCCGAATAATGTGGAGCTAATACAGGCGCCGGGACAAGGTCCAAATCCTGTGCCAGTGGCAATAACGAAGAGCAACGGCTACGTGGCGAATCCGCAGACGGCTCTCCCAAAATTAGTGCTTCAGAATAGCAGCACCAATGTGCGTCTGAAAAGTGCGGGCAACCAGGCAAAGGTGACCAAGACCAAGACCTCGACGGCGGCTCAGGTGGCGACACCAACTCCTCCACCGCCGCTGGTGGCTACCAACAATCCAACCCGACCACGACCCGCAATTTTGACCAAATTGCCGACAGCAGTTCCTAATCAGACTGCTGGAAATCCCACGGAGGGGGCTGCTGCTGCCGCCGCGGAGGATGAGGAGTCCAAGTTCCGCTGCACCCATCGCGGCTGCAACAAGGAGTTCCGCAATCACTCGGCCATGCGCAAGCACATGCACACGCACGGACCGCGCGGTCATGTGTGCAACGTCTGCGGCAAGAGCTTTGTGGAGAGCTCCAAGCTGAAGCGCCACCAACTGGTTCACACCGGCGAGAAGCCTTTCGAGTGCACCTTTGAGGGCTGCGGCAAGCGCTTCTCGTTGGACTTCAATCTGCGCACCCACGTTCGGATACACACTGGCGACCGACCCTACCACTGTCCCATTGACGGCTGCTCCAAATGCTTCGCCCAGTCAACGAACCTCAAGTCGCACATGCTGACGCACACGAAGCCCAAAAGGAAGTGGCCTCGGGCGCCGCCGGTGAACAATAATAAGACACCGCTGGTGGCCAGATACGGACGACTGGAGTTTGGCGAGGATCCGCGTCTGGTGTACGTGGAACAGAACGAGGAGATGGCGTCAGTGCTGCTGGATGGCACGTCCCCCACATCCTAACAAGTAGTGCGCATCAATGTGTCGCTACTGTTGGCCTGAGATGGATGAGAACTCCTTTGGCTTCGAAAGGGCCAGTTTGTACAGTTAGTTGTAGCCAGTTTTTATCTGTATCTGTAACCTAACGAGCGGAGTGGCAGGTCGAGATGGTCACCTGGTGAACGCATCCGCCTGCTCTCCGTTCTCTAAGTAAATAGTCTAAGATCTTTCTCTAACAAAGCAGGCTTGCAGTGCAAAGGAAGTTATATGGTAGCCATTGATTTATTTCCTGCATGGATGGAAATACCGGATAAACAGCCGTTCTAAGAGTTTAGCTTGTAGCGTAGGCTAAGTTAGTCCACCCCGCCCCCCAAACCGAAACCAAACCGCAAATCCCGAAGAACTCAGCCAAACTGCCCCCAATTCGATCTGATCCTAACCGAGTGCGATCTTCGCTCGAATAACAAAACGCGCACGCTCTTTTCTACGAAAAAAAAAAAACAAAACATAAGGAAAATACATATAACTAGTTCTACCATAATTCAGTACGCATACACCATAGGCTATCTATATATTTTTGTAATGAATTGTAACACTTAGAGCATTGAAGTACGGATTTAGCAAGATCAACGTCTGTTGGCGCTAACAAATAATTCACAAATGGAAGCACATCAGTTAAGTCGGAATAAACAAGGGAATACCTCTTCAAAATTAAACAAAATAAACCAGAAAAACAATGCTATTTATCATTTTTGAACTTTTTCACAGTGCGCGATCGTGTAAAGCGTTAAATTTATTTACTGATTTTAAACGTGTAACTAGAGCTAGATGATAACTACATTATACAGTGAGGCAGCTTTTGATGGACAGCCGCCAGGTGTTGTCCACTTCAGATTCGGATCGGACGACGATTAGATCGCCCCTTTGGACATGTGTCGCCTATGTATGTAAAAGTGCCGCCCGGTACCGTACTTTCTTTTCATTGACTGATTGCGGTGTGTAAACGCGTGCGGATTAGATAAAGCTTCGCGACGAGGTACAGATACGCGGATATTTTGGATAATATTGGAACGGAGGAGAGCGGTACGCACGAATGGGCGGTCTCTTAGGTGACCTTGAGGCCCTGTCCTTGAACCCCGGGCAATATATCCGCCATGGAGGCACTGGGGCCTATTAATCCGGCCAGGGAGAGCAGTATGGAGTAGTTGAAGTACCAGAACACACAGAAGAGCACCATGAAAATGACGTCTGCGAAAGAACGAGAGCAATAATAACCCCGATAAGCGTGAAAATTCTCCTGAAGCATGACGAATCCCAGATATTTCCCAGAGTTTCGAGCGTTTTATTGATCAGTTATTGAAAACTCACGTATCGTTATGCGCTCCCACTTTTCCACCATGTACAGCTCGGTGACCTGTAAGTAAATAAATTAAATTGAATTCTAAATCTGGATCTGGGGGAGCGCAGCTTCTCATGTGGATGAAATGCGTTATTTAGTGGCCATTACGCACCATTAGGTATCGGAACCACCAGTAGTTGGCGAATTCCACGAGGTTGTCCAGCATTGCGGCTTTCGAATCGATTAAAACGGCGAAAATAGGGCAAACAATAGGGGCGGCGCAGCGCGTTTAAGTTTTTTAATTCCTCCCACTGGCTTTGTACTAACTTAAACAGGGTTGAACAACTTGGAGTAATTTAGCGAGACCAGTGTTGGGCAATGTTCGGAGAACGGTACTTACAGCAGGGCTGTCAGCTACTTTACGGATTAAATGTTAGATTTGATAAGGAATTAGTTATAATTTTGAAAATTCGGCTGATTTTACTTGAAGTCTAATTTTAAAATAAACATAAATTTTATAATACCTTCAATTGGCAATAAAAGGTTAGGTATAATAATCAATTAACTTTTAAGCAACTTGTCAGCCCTATTATAAGCAGCTGTTCTGAGACCCGCAAATATTGTTTACAATTTATTGTGAAAATCAAAAACTAATAAAAATGTCAGCCTTTGTGGTTAAATTACTGCAGCGAACACTTTCACCTAGCCAAAAGGACGTAAAGCCTTTTATTTATGTCCGGAGCAACTGGATGGACGACGAGGTAGAGTTTGACTTCCTGTCCACTTCTGATAATCAAAACTACCGGGGAAGTCTCAAATACGAGGAGCTACGGAATGCAGCCAGTGATTTGGATCAGGCTTATAATGACTTCTTTGCTGAGTGCAAAAAAGCCATGACCACGCACATGGGACTGCAAGGATTCGACTACGATCTTTCCCTGGAGAACGGCGAGCAACAGGTCTTCAAAATGTACAAATGCGAAGGATACGAAACGCTATATTTTGAAATTCCACTAAGGAAAATTTCCAGTTGTTACCAATTATTGGATGCAGCCATTGAAGCTGGTTTACAGAAGCCTCAGGCAGTTTCGGCCCTCGAATCCGATGTCCAGAAAACCGCATCCCTCGCTGAGTATGAAAAGTATGTAAAGGATTCCAAGTTGAAGGAGGAGTTACTTCTTCAGAAATTCCTTCTGCTGATAAACAGTAAGAAAGCGTACATCAGGGATTTGGAGAGCCAGTTGGAAGAGCGATCGAAGAAGCCCTCGAAAGAAAGAATGAGTCAACGGATTTCGTCAGAAGACGAGGACGAAGCCTACGGAGCAGCCACTCAAGCCATGAATATAGATATTGATTCGGATTAGAACCCAAAGTACATAATCTAAAAATCCCATATTCGGTATGTGCTTGAAATGTATTTCCTTTTTGTTTTAGTTTTTTTTTTCTCTTCGATCGTTTGATTTTGTAAAATAAATTAGCATTATAATGTATGTAATATGTATAAATAAACAACAAATAGACTTGTAACGTAATACATTAAATTACCATCAATGTGTGTAGACGTGGCTTATAATTAGACCAACAGAAGATCGCTTTTTGGAATATAATCAATAGTTATCGTTGCAGTTTTGTAAAAATTAAAAGCATTTTACATAAAGTGTTAATATGTATCTGCTATCATATAGACGTTATGCGTAATTATGTTAGGGTGTGTATAACATTTGAAAGAGTAAACAATTAGAGCCGATGATGGTGCTGGCGGAGATCACTCAGAGGGCGAGCAGATCCTCCTCGGCGCCCGGTTTCTTTGGTGTCTTTCGTAAGCTGTCGACTCCGACGGATCCAGATCCTGTCGTGGCACTTGCGGCGGAGTTCGATGCATTGATCGTTGGAAGGTTTTCGGCGGCAGCGGCGCGCTCCTCGAGGAATTTGTCAAACTCTGAGCTTGTCAGTTCCTCAATGCCCTCGATGTGCTGTTGTGGAAACACAAATCTTTCATTAGTCGCGTTTTATACACAGAATTATGTGCCAGAAGCAAAGCAAGAGTATGTTAATCGAGAAACTAAAGCCGAAAGTGCATGGTAAGATGAGCTTAGGAAAAGACAATATGCTATTCGTATGGCTACTTACTGAGCTGCCCAACCACGCCTCCATCTCGTCGATCTCATTCTCTTTCGTCGACTGTGTGTGGGCGCCAACCGAACAACAAAACGAAACGGAAACGAAAACCAAACGTAATTTGCATAGAACAAAAGAACCAAAATGTTTTTCAAATTTAAATTCAAAGTGTAAATCAAATGGCCAAAACAAGGTCAAAAATAAGGGAACAAATCGAACGCCATTAGTTAGACCGGCTGCCTGGCGACTAGTTACTCACTTTACTTACCACCGGCGGATCGCCGGCTGAGCGCTGTGGTTGACTCTGTTTATAAGGCGAGGCGGTGGCCGTCACACTTCCTGCAGCAGCGTCCACGGAGGGAATGTCCCTTAGCATGTCCGATTTACTAAAAAAAAATGTGTTTTTTATATGGTGCCCCGAAATGCAGTGCGGTCTATACTAACTGGTTGCCATCGGTGCGCGACTGGGCCAGGATATCGAACTCATCGGTTGGTCGTGCTCCCCTCTGGACCCCAATGGGTGCTGGTGCTCCTCCACCAAGACTGAGATGGCCCAGGCTTTGCGGCAGTTGGGCCTCCTCACTGCTTTCGATTAGGTCGATCAGCAGCTGGTCACTTTGCGGCGTATTGCTCACGGCAGTAGTTGTGGGCGGAGGTGGAAGGGTGGCCACTGTGGTGGCTCCTGCTCCAGATGCTCCCACCACGGGCAGACCCATTGCAGCGCCCAGCACCGCCGAGGGCGAGGTAACAGCGGCTCCCTGGCCCTGTGAGCGAGTCTTCTCGTACCGCTGATGGCGCAAAAACACGTTATTCAGCTCGTCATTGATGCGTAGGAACTCCGCGGTGAGCTCGTCGTCCTGGACACGTCCAATCAGATCCACGATGCGAGACTGCATCTCCTTGCAGGTGGAGGTGAGCTCGTTGAGCAGGGCATAGTCGTCGGGCGACTCCTGGCCGGGCTTCAGCACACTAAGCATTTCGCTCAGGATGGACATATTGTTGCTAACGATTTCCAGTTCGGAGCGCAGCTTGGCCGCTTGGTCGGGAGTCAAATGCAAAGGTCCTGTGCTGGGTGGAGCGGCGGCTGCAGCAGCGGCAGCGGCGGCGGCAGCCATGTGTTGAGGCGAAATTGTGTGCTGCTGGGCGGCCACCAACTGGGGAGGCAACTCGGGAACACTCTGCATGATGAAAAAAGGGTTATCAGCATTAAAAGTAGCATTTCATTTCCAAGGACTCACCCTCTGTGGCGTGTAAATAGGCGCCATGGCATCCAGATCGTTGGCTGGGAACTCGATGCCCTTGTTTTTCAGTTCCATATACATCTGGGTGACTCCATTAAGATCCGGCTGGTTCTTAAACGCATCCGCCCAAATCTGTATCAGGCTGAGAACCTTCTCCTGCATGGCAGCTGGTGGATCGTTCTTGGGGCCGATCAGCTTGACCAACTCGTTGATAAAGTCCTTCTGGGCCACCAGGACATGAAAGGCCTTGCCGCAGTTCTTCACGCACGTCTCCAGTACGGTCAGCGCATACATCACCACCTGGTTGTTCTTGCCGGCGTTCTGGGAGAGTCGTTTGCGAATGGCGCGCATGGCGTCACGGGCGGTGTCCGAGGATTCGTTGATCATGTCACAGATCTCCATGTTGGCGGCCCAATTCTCCGAGGCCAAATTGGCATCGGTGGCGGCCTCTGAAACGAGAGATTAATTTTAAGTAGGAATTAGTTAGAATCTAAATAAATTTTTAAAATTCTCTTTATTTCTTTGATTATTTGACAATTGTAATATTCTTTAAAAATGTTGTGAGTAATGTAATTGTGATTTTCGCGAAAAAAATGTTTTGCGTCATCCCTTTTTATAAGCTAACAAGTTTTATAAAAATTGAAAAATTTCTTGGAGTAAATCTGATAAGGACTAGCAATAAAAAATCATAAGTTCAACCTAAAAATAAGCTGTTTTAATTTTTTGGTAAAATTTGTATCTCTTAAGAACTCCTTATAAAAAGTTATTTAATAAATTCAGAGCCAATCGATCAATTCTTAAAATAATTTAAGCTGAGAACATTATTTAAGGGAATTTATATAACTTACACAACAAACATTACTGTGCAAAAGTAAATACTAAGTAATTGGGTTTCTAAGAAAATATGTAGAATTAACATGATCTAACGAGCTTAGATTATAACAGAATATACAAGTATTTAGCACAAAAGATTTTATTAATAACAAGACAAATTTAAAAATCGCTACTAAAATAATTTTTTTTGCTTTTAGCCGCAATAAGGAATTAACAAAACTTTTTAAAATTCACATCTTTAGATTAACTTTATAATAATGTTAAGACAATTTTGCGGTTATGAATTTGAAATATATGATTATTTCAATTGATTATTAGCTATGTGAATACAGAAGTTAAATATCTTCATTCCTTTGTTTATTTTAATGGCCAGCTGGAATTGAGTTTTTTTTTAACAGGTGGGCGAGTATCTGTGTATATAATTTAAGCTATTCCGAGGGCAATGACTGGCTTAGATTAAAACGCACAAACAAAAAGTTTAAGTGCAACTCGTTTAAATACAAACTGCAAGCGGGCAAAATGCGTTTCTTGGATATCGGATATCCAATATCTAGAGATACAGATACATATGTATGTGAAATCGGGTAAGCGAAACGGAAAAGCTTACCGCAATGCAACAACAACAAAAATATGAGCAAATAAAAAATATGAAGCAACAAATTAGTAAGTCACCATTACAAATGCATAAATAAAGGTGTATGAGCATTTGTGTGTAGCGGCAAATGGAAATTATGGCGAAAATACGAGGCAAGGGAAACCAAATAAATTAACACATTTTTTATGTAACCTAGCGGTTAACGGCAACGATGACTAATTGTCATTACTATGGGTAGGGGAAGGGGGTAGGTTGGGTGGCAAAAAAGCAATCAAACAAAACAAGAGCGCATCAATAACAATACCGAAATGCGAGTGTGTTTGTGTGCGTGTTAGAGGTGAGCAATTCCAAAAAAAAATCATGCAAACAAACTTATTACCTGTGTGTGCAATATCACACCTGGCCAGTGGAGCCGCACACCCACAAAGGGGTTTATCTTATCAAAAACACACCGTTGTTGCCGCCGCCCTTATAATCAAATCAGACTATTTTGCGGGTTGATAACAGCACCGCTCTTTGCCATAGTAATAGTAGGCAACAACAAATCGGGTTTTTCGTGTGTGTGTGTGTGCGTACAATCCGCAGGGAAAGCAACAAAAAAAACAACAAAACAGACGATGAAAGTTGTGAAAATTCAATTTTCCAATGGCCCAGTCCAATTGGGATTCGCATGAATCGTCTTCTAATCCGACAATTGACATTGCAAATGCGCAAATCAACGCATATGCGTTGTATTCACGGAAAATGTTACGATTTAACCATATATACACACCCCCGCTTCCGGTGGGTGGTTTTCGACGAGGGGGAAGGGGCACTCACCTATGCGCTGGCCAACTGGAGTGGAGAATACATTTCCCAATGCGCCAACGTTGAAGAATGAAGCCATCGTGAAGCGGTTTCTTGGTGCTTTTCGCCGTCTGTTTGCGATGCGGTGGAAATTTTCCTTTATTTACTTTTTGTCACCTGGAGCAAATGTTTATGCACTTGTCTACGGCGGTGTGACCGTCTCAGGACTCTTCGAAAAATACCGCCTGAAAAATGCACTAAAATAAACCAGTCTGCTTACACTAGGGCTGATACCTTGCGTCTTGGCGAACAACTTAAACTGTTAACTTATTACAACATTTTTGAACCATTTATAAGGCAAATCATGCATAGAAATAGGTGTAAAATAAATGGTTTGTTTATGTCAGCATATAAAAAATTTAAAAAAAAAAAACCGTGACTCATGCGATAGTTTCACCCCACCGTGACTGCTAACCGATGTGTCTGCAGCCCTGGCGAATGTTGCCGTGATTCAGCACTGTACCCTGGCAACCCTGCTCTGTAAAAGTCGGAAAAACAGAGGATTTTATTTTCAATTGGACAATTCGCAACGTAAACAGAAGGAAAATGTCGCGACAAGCCTCTCGCCTGGACGCCAAGAAAGTGGTAAGTTATTCGAGCGACGGGGGCGGTAAGTGGGGTATTGGTTTTCATAGCCATAGATAGTTAGTTCTAGTTGTAAGGTTAGTTTTTGCCTAGAGCCTAAGAACGAATCTTTGAAGTGCCACCCACCCTCAAAATCGGCTTCATTCGCTTTTCCAGTAAGTGTGTGTTGAGAGGGCTTGAGGTTGACACGGCACAAATCGCCGAGCTATCGGGCTATGGAAAACCATTTCAGCGCCACCAGCCGCCCCTCAGCCACGCCCAGAATGAGCTCCACCGCCTCCGCCGCCGCCACCAACAACAATAGCAGCAGCAGCAACAACAACGCAGCAGCCGGCAACAATGTGAATGTAAATACGGCAGCGGGAGGTGCCACCAATGCCGCCGCCACTGCCCAGCCGATTCAAGTGATTCCCATGCCCATGCTGCCCGCAGGAGCGGCCCAGATCATAATTGGCCAGCAGGCCCAGGGTCAGGCGACGGCGACGGGCCTGCAGCCTCAGCTGATACCCCTGCAGGCCAACCAGATCATGCTGCAGGCGGCCCAGCAGCAGCCCCAGATGCAGGTGATGCAGCTGCCCGATGGCCAGACCATCTTCTATCAGACGCCCACCATTGCCGCCCTGGATCCGAATGCAGCGGCCACTGCTGCAGCCGCCATGGCCGCCCAACCCACGCCCCACTACCTCAACATCAACGGGCAGCTGGTACAGATTACTCCGACGGCTAACGCCAATCAGGCGACCCCCGGCGCTGGTCAGCAGATCATCATGGTGCCGCAGACGGCCATGGCGGCGGTGAATGCAGCGGCGGCCAGTGCCGGAGCCACCGGAGTGGGCACAGTGGTCACCCAACAGCAGCAACAACAGCAGCAGCAGCAGGCTCAGGCCCAGGCCCAATCACAAGTCCTCCACCATCAGCAGCAGCAACAGACGGCGGCAGCGGCCAGCGCTGCTGCCAATAATATAAGCGCCGATGTCAGCACAAGTACCACTGGAACCAATACGAACAGCGAGGACGAGAGCTCCAAGGGCGAGGCGGATGAGGAGCCGCTCTATGTCAATGCCAAGCAGTACAAACGCATCCTCATTCGGCGGCAGGCCAGGGCCAAGCTGGAGTCGCGCATTCCCAAGGAGCGCTGCAAGTATCTGCACGAATCTCGCCATCGGCACGCCATGAATCGGGCTCGGGGCGAGGGTGGTCGCTTCCACTCGGCGCAGGAGAAGGGCGATCAGGATTCGTCGGGTCCGGACAGCGGCAGCATGCCCATGGCGCCCAGTGGCGGCATAACCCTCAGCCGGGGCACGGCCAGAGCTCCACCGAAACTGATTGCGCCGCACCAAACGCCAAGCATTACCATAACGGCGATCAAGTCGGAGTAGTCGCTGCCCAGCTGTAGATACAAACCAGACTAGATTGTAGTTTATAGTCTTAAGCAAGTCACTCTGTGTCCCTCCACCTGTCCTCAATAACATCATGTTGGTTTGCACACATTTTCGGTTCAGATTTGTAATTATTCATTTCGAATATATAGCCTTGTTCCCTTTTTTCAACTTCAAAATAATGCAATAGTATATTTAAGTGTCGTTCGTAACGACACTTGTATTTTATTGTACACCTAAAAACTTCAAATGTTATTTATTTTTCGAAAGTTTATCAGATCTTTTCCAATTTTCTCAATTTAATCTAAAGATTGTGGCTATTGTATTTTTTATTTTTTTAAATTTTAAAGACAAAAATTTGTTATGAACTAGAAGTATACAAAACCTATACCTTAAAAATTGTGCAATTATTTCACAAACCTTTTTGAAATGAAACTGGGAACAAGACTTTTATAATAGAAATCAAATTATATGACAACTCGTCTATTGAGGACGTATAAGAACACAATCAATCAATACACCGCATAATAAATATCAAGAATTGTTTATGAACCTAAAAATACATTTTTGCTGTACAATTTTGTAATGGTACCGACCCATAGAACGTTTTATCCTGGTAATGGATTCATTTTTATTTGCTGTCTGCTTTTCTCTCTTCCTCCTTTGTACAAAAAACAAAAAAAACACAGAACTCGGAGTTCCTGACACTCACCTACGGGGCACTTGTCACCCAGATGCTGCGCGACTTCGAGAACGCCGAGGACGTGAACAAGCAGCTGGAGCGGATCGGCTACAACATGGGCATGCGCCTGATCGAGGACTTTCTCGCGAGGACGTCGGCGCCCCGCTGCCTGGAGATGCGCGAGACGGCCGATCGTGTGCAGCAGGCGTTCCGCATCTATCTGAACATCCAGCCCACCATCTCGAACTGGTCGGCGGCCTCCGATGAGTTCTCGCTGCTGTTCGACAGCAATCCGCTGACGGAGTTCGTCGAGCTGCCGCCGGATCTGACCAATCTGCGCTACAGCGCCATACTCAGCGGCTGCATCCGCGGCGCCCTGGAGATGGTGCAGCTGGAGGTGCAGTGCTGGTTCGTGCAGGCAAGTCTGGCGCAATGCTCTTACTCAATTTTCATTGTTGGCTAATGATTTAGTGTGTGTGTGTGTGTGTGTGTGTGCTGGTGTGCTTGGGTGTCCTTTGCAGGATCAACTGAAGGGCGACAATGTGACGGAACTGCGCGTTAAGTTCGTGCGGCGTCTAGAGGAGGTCATACCAGCTGGCGAGGATTAGAAAACAACAACAGTGTGGATCAGTGGATCAGAGTTCTTTAGGGCGGGGTTCAATAAAAGCACATTCTGTATAGAATTTAGCATCTAGTTTTGAAACTGTAGTCCACATTCCGCGGCAAAAGCATCAGCAAAAGGAGCAACAGCAACGGCAACAGCAGGAGCAACAAGCAACATCCACAGGAGCAACAGCGGCAACAGCAATATTGGAGCAATAAGAATCGTTACAACAAGTTTAGTTTTATGTTTTATTCGACTTTATACAAATGATTTAACTTTGGGTATACTTGTATAAGAAAACAATAGAAAATATGTTTCTGTTCATATTTGGCATGATATAAAGCTTCATAAACTCGATTAAAAAAACACAAAAGTATTTGATAACCACCCATAGATATTACGTTCCTAAAGGCATTGATCGCTTTGGATGTGGGGTAGTAATAAAACATAATTGTTAGTTTTAGATAAACTCGAAGATATCTAACATGTTAAATATTAAAAATGTACAAAAACAAGAACGAGCTTTAGATAAAGGGGAGCTGACGGCATTCTATTAACTATCTGGTCGTACATATATATCAATTGGCCATATACTACATAGTCTGCCATGTTTTTTATTGTCTGATAAGGTGGTCATATCATTCCCACATTGGATTTATGGCAATCTGTTTTTTGTTTATCTGCTCACCGGAAGCTGCTTTGGGTTTCTACATACTTTGGGGTTCATAACGCTTATATATCAGTTGTGGGATAGCTTTTGTAATGTAAGTTGTAGCGCGGCCAGCCTCCGCTGGAATCACATTTGATTTAATCGATTCGCTTAAATGCACTTTCATAATTTCGGTTTTTTTTTTGGTCTCTTGCTTTCGTTCTTTATGGGGAAAATACTTTTTAGAGGCACAATACTTGATTGAGGATTGAATTCTCTGGGCTCTGGGACTTATGGGTCTTTGGGATTAGTGTACATAGGTAGTACTTAGTTTAGTTCTGCTGTGGACAAAGCATTAGGTTCAGATTCCGGCGCGTCAGAACTTTGCGGAGCGCTTGCAGCGTTTTAATGCAGATCACCACGCAGCAGCCGTTGGCCACGCCCTCCGCCGGACTCTTGCAGGTGCAGGCGTTGCCCTTGACGGCGACAGCGGGAGCGCTGCTGATGACTGGCGGCTCCTGAGCTCCTTTTCCCCGGCCAGAACAACAGCCCGAGGCTGGAGGAGCTGCAGTAGGAGCAGGAGCAGCTCCACTGCCGCAACAACCGCCGGAGGAGGGGACACTCCGCGGCTGGGCACAGCCACAACCTGTCTTCACGGGCTCTACAGCCTTTGGCTCTCCACAGCAGCCTCCGGGAGAAGGTGCTGGCTTGGCGGCTGCACCACCTCCGCAGCAACCACCGCCGCTGCCGCCGCCACCGGAGGAGCCACCGCCACCCATGGAAGCCAGGTTTTGCAGCAGCAAAGCAACATCCTCGATGTTCTGGTTCATTTCCGCCTCGCGTTTACTCACTTTTTTGGTGGGCGCCACGCTGCCGCAAATGCGTTTGCCACCGCTGCTGGAATTCATCGATGTGGTAGTAGTAACCTTTTGGGCAGCAGCAGCAGCAGAAGCACCACAGTCGCCACCGTGACAGCTCTTGGTCTGATCGCACTTGCAGTTGGTGCAATTGCAGATGCCCGCATCCGCTGTGATCTGCTTGAGCGTGGGCTTGTTGTCCCGAATGTCCAGTTCCACCAATCCCGAGGCATCGCTGGGCACTTGGGAGGCCTGCTGCAGTGTGGCCTGCAACAGGGCGCTGTTGTTGTCGATGGTCATGAGGATGTCGTTCAGCAGCGACTCCGTTTCCATGTCCTCCTCGTTGCCGAAGCTGTCCTGCTTCAGCAGCTCCTCGATGTTTTGTTGATTCAACTCCAAGGTGGGAGTGGGTAGCGAGGGCTCCACCGCGGCGGCGTCCACCTCCATGGTCTCCGCCTGCGGATCTCCCATGTTGCCGCTCACAGCATGGCCGAATGTGGGCTTCAGGTCCACGAAACTGGGCATCTCGGTGGGCAGGGCCACGCAGGCATCGGTCAGCGGAGCCATGGGAATGATGGGCTTGGAGACAAGGACGCCGGCATCGATCCACGGACTGGGTATTTCCTCCTCGGCGGCGAAGGAGAGTTGGTAGGCCTGCGAAGTCTCGGGTAGGACCAGAGGCTCATTGCCCTGGAGGACGAACACATTGGAAAGCTGGTCTTGCGGCGTGAGTGTATGGAGAACCACTCCGCTGTCCGTGCTGGTGGCTTCGGAGCAGTGACTGCTTGGATTAAGCACCATCACCTCCGCCGCCGACTTCACGTTGGGGTGCTCCTCTTCCTCCGGCTCCTCCTGCTGGGGATCCTGTTGATCCTGTGGCCTGTGCGTCTTCAGTGGCCTCTTCTTGCGGCCCTTGTTGAGCAACTGCCGCTGGTGCGTCTTCTTGTGGGACTTCAGGCTGTGCGAAGTGCTGAACGACTTCTGGCAGCTGTCCTCCTGGCAGGGATACGGCTTTTCGCCCGTATGCGTCCGCCGGTGGGTCTTCAGGTGGTGCGAGGCGGTGAAGGCTTTGCCGCAGTCGTCCTCCAGGCACTTGTACGGCCGCTCCTGGGTGTGGGTGCGCATATGCTTCTTCAGGTCGCTCAGCGTGGTGAAGCACTTCTGGCACAGCTCGCAGTTGAAAGTCTCGCCATTGTGCAGCCGCAGGTGGGCGTGCAATCTGTTGGTTGGGATCGTGGTGATTAATAAACCCTGCATTGCAGCCATTGGTCTATTCCGGCGGCTATCAACCTATCAGTCCGCCGGAATAGACGACGACGACGATTGCTCACCTGTAGCGCGTGTTGAAGGCCTTATCGCAGCCGGTCACCTCGCACTCGTAGGGCTTCACCTTCGTGTGGACGCGGACATGGATCTTCAGGCTGTAGGATGTGAGGAAGGCCTTGTGGCATCCATCTTCCGGGCATTTGAAGCTGTAGTCGCCTGGAATAACCAAAAAAAAACAAAAAACATTAAAGTGTTTACATTGCCGTAGCATGAGCGTAGTCGCAATGATTTTAAGAGGACAAAAGGGTAATAAATATTTTTTTATTAAAATATTTAAATGGCATTATATTTATAAATAATGATAACTATACAATATTCCACAAAATTTCGTTATAGAAATACATGTTAAGTTCTCTAAAAATGCTTTGCCACTAAAAACTTTGATTGTTTTTGCTCTCAAAAGCTTAAAAAAAATTTTAATAGATTTTTAATAAAGGAACACGTTTGTAAAAACTTTTTTTTCAAGTTCTATTGAAATTACTAATACGGGACACAGTACAAAATAAAATTATATAAAATTAGAATTTTAAGTTTAAAGCAAATAATAATTTAAATTCCTTAATTTTGATTAATGTAAAGGCAAACAAGAAATGCATTAATGCTTTTGGCAATTTCAACCCCCTTTACCACTTTGCTACGCCGCTGACTCGCCAGTGTTGCAAAACACTTGACGTCAGCTGTTCACTTACGCTTGTTTGCTTTTACGCAGCGCACGTACGCGTTAGTATTCTGCGAAAGTGTGTTTTATTTTGAAATAGTGAATAAATATGAATTCGTTCGACTACAGGCTAATTAAAAGCGTTAAGCACCACAATTGTATATACAAAAAAGGCCAGTCACCAATTCTCTCGCGACCGGAAAGGGAGCAGGCTTGGATTGCAGTGGCTAGATTTTGCCAAAAACCAAGTAATAAAATATCCTTAAGTAGAAAAACCCTTTCTGTGCTTATTTCCCCAATTTAAAATAACAGTTAGGCAATGCCAAATTAGATGGAAGACCCTACGAGATCGGTATGTGCGGGAAATTAAAAGGCCCACATCTGCCAACGGCATTGTACACTTGTCCGAGCAACTGCACTTTCTCAGGGATCACATAAGGCCAAGAAGAAGGTACTGTTACTTTACTTATTTAATGCTCTTATTATTAATATGGACATATGTGCATTTTAGAAAACATAGAAATAAAACCACCTACGAAACCGACGAAAGCAATCCCGAAGACGACTCTTTATTAAAGGGAAAACACGAGGAGTGTAAATTGTATACAAAAGGTACAATTACATCGCACGAGACCGTAGAAAACAATTTAGAAGAAGACTCTTCACTGAGAGCAAACCTTATTGAGCAAGTTAAACAGGAGTTGTTAATTGAAGATGACGAAGTCAAACAGGAGGAGTTATTACTTGAGTGCGAAACCGAAGTGGATTTTCTTCTAGATAGTTCCAGCGCAGAGTTCTTAGAGCAGGAATCAATTGACAATGAAATGCCCAAAGAACGCCCCACAAAATCCCGCAATAATTCCAACTCCCAGTGGGGATCTGAATCAGGCTCAGTCCAAGTTCCTCAGGGTAATGAATCTTATCGAGAATGCTTTGAAGGAGCAGCCAGCGGAACCCCAGGATCACTTCTATAAATATCTGGAAAGTATCTTGAGTGGCGTTGCGGAAAGCTTCCGCAGAGATATACAACTAAAAGTGCTTAATCTAGTCAATGAGGAAGTCAAGCGGGCAGGATACACTTAAATTTATGCAACAAATACTTGATTAATATAGGAATACCTACCCGTGTGCGTCTTTAAGTGCGTCCTCAGGTTTCCAATTGTGCTGTAACTGCGATAACAGTTCTCGTAGTTACATCTATAGCGACTCAAAGCCTCATCCGAACTCTAAATTGTAAAAAGAACAATGTCTTCAGATAGATTCATTTAAGTGGTTAAGAGGTTAATATATGTAATGATTGTATGTACATTGGAATGAGACAAAAACGATTGTATATGAATCCATGCGGGATTTATCGAGTGATACGTTAAGGGACAGCCTTTACGAGTTTTGAACTAAGCAGACACTACGCACCGCTAGATATGGTTAACAAAACTTGGTTACACACGCCTACAGCGCAATCGCAGGAATCGGAATCTCCACTAACACTAGGATTAGGATGGCGAGTCGCTACAAAAAGCGTTAGGCAACGAAAGGCACGTTAGACACTTGGCTAGCGGATGGTGGATTGGATGCGGATACCTCGTAGGCCAACGCCATGAGCTGGTCGTTCTCGTCCTGCCTTTCCTCCTCCTCCTCCTCCTGCTCCACGGCATCTTGGTGCAGAACACCGGGTTGGATGCAGTGCGACAGCTGTTCGTCCTCGTCCGGGTCATTTGGATCGTACTCATCCACATAGCTGGAAGATCAGATCGACGAACGGGGGGAAGACCAAACAGGCATTTTTATCGAATTCGCAGTTGGAAACAAACAGGAAAATCGCAAAATCGAAAAATCGCATCGGGCGGGGCATATGTACATATATTCCACCCGATTTGTGTGTCAGTGGGCCGTTAAGATCTTTGTATATAATAATAAACGCAACAAGTATGTATACAAAATGCACAGATTGCGATTAGTGGGTGTTAGAGCAGTCGGCACAAAAAAAAAAAACAACATCAAACAGCAAACAATGTATGAAGGCGAAAAAACAGCCGTTCTCCGAAGGCTTTTTTCGGTCCTTATTAATCAGATTAATTAATATTTAATGTTGTCATGGTCAAAACACAACAAATGTCAAAAGAGAAAAGAAAAAATAGCAGACGGCAACCGAAACTAAAAAGAAAAGTCGAGGGAATAGTACAACAAGTGCGTGGGTGCTGAGGCGGCTGGCAGGCTGACTGACGGGCATCGTGTGCCCCCTGCCCAGACCCTTCCCTGCAGACTACCTCGCCCAGCGAGAGATGCCCCTTCTAATCGCGGGAGTGCTGAAAAATGAGAAATATGATTGAGGGAACCACTACTCATGGCGATAAAAATAGCAAAGAGGCGTCGTCGCCGAATGGCAGGCGGAACAAGGGAGGTCGGCAGGAAGGAGCGGAGCAAAACAACACACAAGGCACGGATGAAAAATTGAAAAATTATTGTACCGCCGCACAATAATGAACAAACAAGGAGCAACAACAATGTAGAAAATAGTGGACTAACCCCATCACAACAGATCATTTGGACTTAGGAACAGACAAATTTAGTTTATGACTATTTTAATACATTTTGAGGGGCCATAATCAATTAAATATTTCACTACTTTCAATTATATACATAATTATATATATGTATATATATATTTTTTTTTATTTTAATTTAATCGTAAGACTAGCTAAACTTCAGTTTTTCATTTACCCTGCAACCCTTCAAATAAGTCGGCGTGTCACATCCTATTGAAATTAATGTAAATATGGTGTAAGCCCTCCAGTTTTTGTAACTCATCACTACTTTAAGTTGCTACTACTTTATTAAATGTATTTGTATTTATTTAAGAATTTTTGTAGGACTAGCTAAACTTTCATTTTTTTTTTACCCTGCACTTCTAATCAGTCGGTGTGTTATGGTACAAATATTGAAAGTAAACAATGTTGTCCCTTTACTTTTTTTGACTTTTCACTAAAGATTTAGTTTATGACTATTTAAATCCTTTTTGGGGGCCATTATTAATTGCATTTTTCACTACTATAAGTATTTACTTAAGAATTTTAAATCTTAATCTTTCTTTTACCCTCTAATTCTTATCAGTGGTGTGTATTGTATTATATCTATTGAAATTTAAGTAAACATGTCGTAAACCCTTCAGCTAGTGTGACTTATCACTAAATGGTATTCTCAGACGTTTCTAAAAAATCAAAACCCTATCAGCAGTACATGTTATTTTATATTATACTAGACAAATAAGCCCTGTGACACATTTACGATCTTTACCCTTTGGGAAATAGTATAATAATAAGTAGAGAAAACTCTATAGTGTCAAATCGAACTTTGTAAGGGGAACGTTCTCGGGGGAGAATTTCACAATGGCAGCGCTACAATTTGGTATCGTTTGAAAACCGGCTTCTTTACACCAAGTGTGAATGAGTTTTGGGAAAATTTCGACCGTCTCCGCCCAACACATTGTACAAGTATACATCTATGTATGTATGCTTATAGCCATCTATACGTTCTGGTCGCCGAGTGGGGTGGGGGTGGAAATCTAAATGCGTTCATCGGCGCAACTATTTTTAGCCCAAACAAACGATTTTCAATACAATCATCAGCCGGGGATGATGCCCATTGCCACACGGCGATATGGGAGTTCCAAAATGAGGGTACAACCCAGTCGAGCAGTTTGTAAACACCATCGGTGCAGAATGCAGCAGACTGCGAACACAAATCAGGCAATTAGCAAACAACTTGCAAGCGATTCGGACACCGCGTTGTAATAAGTGGACATTGGAATGGGCATCGAAATGTGCCAACAGATTCTCGACAAGGAAGAAAATATGAAATTTCGATTTTGTTTTTTTTCTCGATGGGAGCCAAACAAAAAGTGAAATAAAATTAAAAAAGCCGGACACGTCACGGCGACGCTAGGCAAATGTTTTCCTTTTCTCTCTCTCGGACTTATTGTGTGTGTGGGCGGTGGAAAATTAGCAGAAAAGAGGGGCGGTCGTGGGACTGTCCCTGGGCGGGGGTCAGAATGCGGAGGGCACACCTGACGGCCCACCATAATTGGCCAAATGCGACAAAAACACAGCAGCACTAATCTAATTCATACAAGGCACTAGAAATTTGCAATAATTTAACAATTGAAATTCAAAATAATGTGTTTTTATGTTTGCTCTTAAGGCAATCGAACGCTTTCAAGGTTTGCCATGAAAAAATTTCAATATTTTCTAATTTTGCTAGTGATGATTTTGTATCCTAATCATAACTCAGTCAACCGTCAATTTAATATTGTGGTTATTATAAATTTAATTAATTAATTATGCGTTCAAAGCTTGAACCAATTATAATATTTTAGAAATATATTTTACCAAGATATATGATTTATTAAATTTTTCTCATTTTCTTTGAATTTGATTTTCAGAATTTGAGTGGCGAAACGCTTTATTCAACATACATATATAGGAAAATTCGGGAAAAGCTTTATTTTAGGCAATCTATACGTTTGAAAATTCCAGAAATTAATGCACATTGAAGTCTGTAAAATCGCATTATTTTAGATCAGACATAACTTTCAGTTTTATAAAAATTATTTAATACCTATTTATAGATATATTCAAAATTATAGTAGTTTTTCAAATTTCTAACAAGAATAGTTTTTACAAAAGTTGTTGTTATAAAAGCATTGTTAAACTTGAAACAAACAAAAGGGGGTACAAAATTTGCAGGCCTTTTCTTATAATTTGTTTAAATCATTTATAAACCCTAAAAATAATTGTTTCAGGCATAAACCAAAACAGTTTGTTAAATTGAAATTGCAAAAAGCTTTAGAATTACAAGAACTCAAAAACACTCATGCAGCGGAGGGTAAACATGCAAATGGACTACCTCGTCTCAATAGTGAAATAAGCCGGGGAATTGGATTCCGAGCCCCTGGAGTTGCAGTTCGCCGTTCCCTGGTCAATATCACAGTTGATCGAATGGAGTTGCGCCATCGCCGGTGGTGGACACCATGCTGAGGGAGACCACGGTGGGCGGCTGGACCTGGACGAGCTTCTGGTTCTCAAACTGGTACTCCAGTGTGAAGCAGATGTCATCCAGATTGAACACCTGGGCGGTGCTCTCGCTGAGACTGGCTATCAGTGGAACTTCGGAGAGGCTAGAGCTGAGATTTTCGGTGGCATGATGATATGTGATGGGTATGACCGTGATGGGCATGGGCGTTAGTTCGGCCGCGAGCGGGAAACTATTGCCACTGCCGCTGGGAACGATTTGTGGATGTGTGTGCGTTTGCGATGGATTGAGTTCCTGCGAGAATAAGGTACTGTAGGACGCCTGGACGTCCGCCGAGTCCAGCGACAGGCCCAGATTAAGCACCTGTTGCTCGCCACTGGTGGTGGATTCGGCCGCCTGGCTGCCGTAGATGCTGTAGCTATCGCCGTGGATGATGCCCAGCCCATCTGCCTCCAGCTTTGGGGTGAGCAACTGGGACAGCGGCCTGTCGAAATCCAGGGAACCCATGGAGGAATTCGAGGCGACGGGCGGGGAGCCGGAGAGCGAATTGCGCGACGAGTTGGTATCATAATCCCGGCTGTCTGATAACGAGTTTCCATGACTATTAACCGTCTTCCAGTCGACTTGATAGTAGTGCTGCTGCTGTTGCTGCAGCTGTTGTTTTTCTTGGTCGTTCATTGCGGTTAAATATTATTATTTTTTCGCACACCCACGCACACAAAAGAACACACGCCTGCTAAATCGCATATGCAGTTGTTGTTCTCTTTCTCTGTTGTCACTGTGCAATATATATGTACTATTGCAAAAGATCGCGAGATCGAAAAGCACACATCCGCGATCGAAAAGTACAACACGGCGGATGGTTGATACGGAGAAACATCGATGCCAACATCGATGTCATCGATGTTTTCAAAACATCGGTTACATCGATGTTTGGCGGGGCAACATCGATGTTTCTCCATCCCTTCTCTGCTTTCCCTCTGCGGCAGCGTTGCCCAATCATCGTTTGCCTAACATAAATGTTAGGATAACATGATCATGATCTAACATAAGAATGTTAGCAAAAACGACAATTTAACATTGCCGTTACAAAGTTAAAGATTTTGAATTTCGAACTTTGAACAAAACCGATTCCGGCTCCATGATAGAGGACAGTTTTGGAGCTGGCAGATAACTATACCATATTCTTTTAGACACAGTAGTGCTTTTAAAATACAGAATTGGATGAATTTTTCCCACAAGTCTTCTTTCTGTTGCAGGCCAAATTGCATTTTCATGTGCTGTGACCTGCATTGCTCAATATTACATTTTTGTGGTGCAAAACCTGAAGTGGTGCATAAAGCAAAGAGGAAAGCCGAAGCCGTTGAAATGCGTATCCAATATTTGTGAAGCCAAGCAGCAGCTTAAAAACTTCATCAGTGGTTCGTTGATCGTCTGGTCAATCGGTCGCACTCAACTGCCCAACATTCAGGATGGAGAAGTGCCGGGCCTCCTCTAGGATATTGATCGTTGGGGCAGGACCTTCGGGAATAGCAGCTGCCAGCCGACTCCTCCAGAACAATTTCAGCAATGTGCAGATCCTGGAGGCGGAGAACCGCATCGGTGGCCGGATCAATACCATCTCTTTTGGGGATAACGTCATCGATGTGGGAGCCCAGTGGTGTTACGGAATGCAGCGGAATTGTGTGTACGAAATGGTCAAGGATCAGGATATTCTGCACCAAATGGGAGACTATTACAGCACCATGAAGATGGTTAGGTCCAATAAGGAGGTGGTCCCCCACGAACTGGGTGGCATATTGCACGATATTGTGGCTAAGAGCATGCCGAGTGGACCCCATCCGGTGGTGGGATCAGCCGGCATCCATCTGGTGGAGAACTTTTGGCGGAAGATCGATACCGATCTGCCCCTTGTGGACAGGACCTTGGCCAGTGAGGCCTTGGATTTCTTTGCCAGGCATGAGAGTTCCATCTTTGGTGCGGACAATCTCTACGAGGTCTCGGCAAGATCACACGTCGAGTGCGATGCCTGCGATGGCGACAAGCTGCTCCACTGGGGCAGCAAGGGCTTCCAGAGATTCCTTCGGCCTGCTGATGAAGGTCAGTGAGAACGAGCCGGAGAGTCTGGGCTTACTGGAAGGTCACGTCCGGCTGGGAAAGAAGGTCACCCAGGTCGAGTTGGCTGCGCCGCATAAAGTAATTCTGCGCTGTGAGGATGGCGATTACTTTGAGGCAGATCACGTCATCTGCACCGTATCCTTGGGAGTCCTGCAGGAGCAGCACGAGAAACTGTTTGTGCCGCCGCTTCCTCCTGCCAAGGTCAATGCCATCCGGAGCCTAACCCTCGGAACCGTGAACAAACTGTTCATGGAGTTTGAGCAGCAGCCGTTTCCCGATGATTGGGTGGGTTTCTTCTGCCTCTGGCTGGAGCACGATCTGAGGGAGCTGCGCAAGACGGAGCATTTCTGGCTGGAGGGCATTACCGGTTGCCACAAGTTCACGGGCCAGCCAAGGATGCTGATGGCCTGGGTGGGAGGACCACATGGCCGCCACTCGGAGAAGCTGTCCGAAGAGAAAGTCCTGGAGGGATTGCAGTGGCTCTTTCGCAAATTCCTGCCCTTTGAGATGCCAGCGCCCAAGCGTTTCCATCGCAGCAGGTGGTTTACGAATCCGAATTTCCGCGGAAGCTACAGCCATCGTTCCACAAAAGCCGATGAACACGACACTGGACCCTGGGATCTGGAGGCACCTGTAACTGGACCGGATGGCCATCTCGGCCTGCTTTTTGCCGGAGAAGCATCCAGCAGGAAGTACTTTGGCACTGTTCATGGCGCCGTTGAGGCGGGCTTTCGGGAGGCTGATCGTTTGATCAGAAACTACTCCTCTTGCGATTAAAATTCTTAAAAAAGCTGGTTTTTATTACATTTCTTTGCACTATTTTGTATTTGTGTGCCTTGTTTCTTAAATAAAATAAATAAACCTCTATTACAATGTAATACACTAACTTTGGATATATATTTCATTTACATTTACACAATTTTATGTATAAAATAAACAATTTAGAAACAAATATTTTGTATGGTGTTTTGTTGAATCATAAATTGCATAAAAAGGTATATATTGTTGAACCTTTTCTACGTAGCCTGCGAGTTACTTTTTTCCCTACTTCCGCTTTTGACACAACAAATAACTAACAATAAAGTTTAAAAATTACCAGATATAGCTTCTGCTTCGAAATTGGCGCCTTTTATCGATTTACCGTCTATCGGCTATCGCATCAGCTGTTTTAGTGTCATCACTAATTGAACTTCAATTTGTTTTTTTATTTGACATAACCATAACACACAATAAAAATGCAAATAATCAGGAATTGCAGTAGTAAATTACTCAAACACAAGTACCTGTGCCAGCCAAAGGTGTACTGCCTGTACTACAGCACAGTTAAAGGTGCGTTCTCCCCAGTTTCATTCATAAATCCATTAAGCCGGCTGAAGGATTCAGTTTCCTCCATTTCTAGATGCGACTAAGGAGCTCCCACTGGCCACAGGATATCAGCCACGACCTGTGGAGCAGGCCTATTGGGAGCGGGAGAAGCAACATGCGAACCTGCCTAAGGCTTCAACCAGTGGTTGCAAGCGGGGAACCTATCGCATGCTGCTGCCGCCGCCAAATGTAACCGGGAATCTCCATTTGGGACACGCCCTCATGGCCACAGTACAGGATGTGATAGCCCGCCAGCGCCAGCAGCTGGGCTACCAGGTGGACTGGGTGCCGGGCACAGATCACGCGGGGATTGCCACCCAGGTGGTCGTGGAGCGCACCATATTGGCTTCGCAGGGCAAGACGCGTCAGGAACTGGGACGTCCGGCCTTCCTGGACGAAGTGTGGAAATGGAAGGCGGAAAAGGGCGCCGGCATTGTGCAGGACCTCCGCCAACTCGGCTGCAGGCTCAACTGGCAGCGCGAGTACTTCACCATGGACAAACAGCAGGCCCATGCGGTGAACGTAGCCTTCGAGCGACTCTTCGACGAGGGTCTCATCCGGCGGCGCAACTCGCTGGTCAACTGGTCCACCAGTCTGCGCTCCGCCATCTCCGACATCGAGGTGGACGTGGTGGACATCAAGGAACCCACGGAGATTGCCGTTCCGGGCTACGATCACAATGTACTCTTTGGCAGGATCTACGATTTCGCCTATCGCGTGGTGGATGGCGAAACGCTGCCCGACGGTTCGGTTGAGGAGATTGTGGTGTCCACCACCAGGCCTGAGACAATTTTGGGAGACGTTGCCGTTGCCGTGCATCCGCTTGATCCACGCTACAGCAAGTACCGAAACGTTGAGGAGGTGAAGCTCAAGCATCCCTTCCGCCACGACACAATTCCACTCGTTTTTGACATCTCTGTGGACCAGGAGTTTGGCACGGGAGCCGTGAAGATCACTCCTGCCCACGACAAGTTCGACTTCGAGCTGGCCACGCGTCATAAGCTGGAGCCGCGCCAGGTGTTCAGCGAAACGGGAATGGTAGTGGAGGCTTATCCCGAGTTCAAGGGCAAGCCGCGTTTCGAGGCAAGAGAGCTAATTGTGAACCGGCTGGAGGAGATGGAACTGCTGCGCCAGGTACGCTCCCACAGCATGCAATTGCCGATCTGCTCGCGTTCCAAGGATGTCATCGAGTACATGATCTTGCCGCAATGGTTTCTCAAGTGCAAGGACTTGGCGGCAGATGCCTTGTCCGAGCTTCACAGTGGGCGTCTGCAGATCCAGCCCACAAGCTTCGAAACGGAGTGGGAAAGATGGCTGCAAGACAGTCGCGACTGGTGCATATCCAGGCAGTTATGGTGGGGCCATCAAGTGCCCGCCTATCAGGTGACCGACTCCAAGGGCAACAGTCAATGGGTGGCCGCCGTTGACGAGCAGGCAGCCAGGAAAAAGGCCATTCAATTGGTGGGCAGCGAGGAGTTTACACTGACGCGTGATCCCGATGTGCTGGACACTTGGTTCTCCTCCTCACTGCTGCCATTCTCCACGGCTGGCTGGCCGGAGGAGTCGTACAAGGAGCGATACCCACTGGACCTCATGCAGACCGGCCACGACATACTCTTCTTTTGGGTGGCACGCATGATGATGATGGGCCTGAAGCTGACCGGCCAGGCGCCCTTCCAGAGGATACTGCTCAATGGGATTGTGTGCGATGCCCAGGGCCGCAAGATGTCCAAAAGTCTTGGCAACATAGTGGCCCCCCAGCAGGTGGTTCAGGGAGCCAGTTTGGAGGTGAGACCTGCTTTTTAAATCCATAACTATTCCTTATATTTGTTGCACCCTACAGAGTCTGAAGGCTGGCCTAGAGCAATCCTGCGAGGCGGGCATCATTAAGCCCGCGGAGCTAAGCACTTCCACGGCTGGCATGACCAAGATGTTCCCCAATGGCATCCAGGAGTGCGGTACCGATGCCCTGCGCTTTACTTTGATGAGCCACAACATCAAGAGCCATTTCATCAGCTTCGATGTGAACGCCTGTTACACCAACAAGCTGTTTCTTAACAAGATTTGGCAGGCGATGCGGTTTACCCTGGGATCCGCCAAGGGCCTGGGCATTTCGCTGCATCAGTTCGAGACCTTGGAGGGGGTAAATCTGAGTGTGTGGGATCGCTGGATCATTGGCCGCCTGGCGGAGACCTTGTCCATTTGCTCGCAGAGCTACAGCAATTACAATTTCCACTTGGCCACGGCAGCCTTGAAGAACTTTTTCTATCAAAATCTATGTGATATCTACTTGGTGAGTGTGTTGTTATTTAATGGTTAGTGTATTTCCCTAAAAAATTGCTTGCCTAATCGATAGGAGACCACCAAGACGGCGATAGCCAATCGCACTGCCGATGCCTACATCCATGTGGGCACCCTGACCGCCTGTCTCAGTTGGGGACTTCAGGCCATGGCCCCATTTACGCCCTTCGTGGCATCCGAGCTGCTGCAACATGTGCCGCTCAACATTGAGCTGAAGCTGTCCGACTACCAAGACACCCAGCTGGAGAACGAGGTCAACGAAATAGTGAACATCTGCCAGAACGTGCGTCAGGTGAAAAGTCGCAACGAGATCAGCAAACGGCACCAGCCGCATCTCAGTTTGTTTGCCCAGAATTCCGAGGCGGAGGGAGTGCTGCGTCGCCACTTACCGCAGATCCAGGTGCTCACCCGTTGCGAGGGCGTGGAACTGGAACTGCTCGACGAGAGCTCAAATATTTCCAAGCAACTGAGCTTCTTTTCTACGGCGGGTGCACTTTGCTCCTTTGGCTTGAAGTTGAGCGATGGGTTGGCACTTTCGGTGGAAAAGCGCGATGAGATGCATATGGCCAACACCAAGAAACTGAAGAAGCTGGTCAATGAGCTCCAGCGGTACCGCATGCGTCTGGACAATGAAGCCTTCCAGCTGATGGCCGACAAGACTGTTAAAACGCATTTCGAAAATAAGGTTAACTTTGCAAATATTTTGTAATTCATTTGGTTATCTCAGAAAGCCATTTTTAATTTCAGGTCAAGGAGCTTGAGTCGGAAATCAACAGCCTCACACGGCTGGCAGCGTGATCCTAATCCGTGGTCATTTACAAAATCAGTTTAGATAATGCCTTTGTTGTTGTTATAGAACCGACTAAAGTCGCCTGTTTGTTTTAGAATTAAAGACTGTCATATTTATTTAGGTGTATAATTCTACGAGATTAAGTTTCCCTTTTAAGCTGCTAACTCTTTTGTCACAAACAACCCGAATATAATATGTGTTTTTTCTTGGAACACGTTCAAAGTCCCATTAGATCATTTTTGCTAATTGCTACTTTCACAAAACATTTAAAACAAATCAATAGTATCAAATATGAATGGATTTCGTATTTGTTTTGATACTTTCCAATTATAACTAATCATCCTATTTTTCAGATGAGACAGGTTTTCTCTTTGATGCTTCCCAGAAATACATCTTCAGTTTTAATGCTATCATAATCAAGTCTTTTCTTTATTTTATACCATAGTTACAGAATGGGACATGCGTTCTGCGAATACGACAGATAGAAGCCGCGATTCGATATGTCCATATCCTCGTTGCCATCGGTGACCGTGTAGACCACGAAAGGCTTCGCCGCCGTGGTCGTGGTCACCAGTCCCAGTCCGCAGAAGCGATCGCTGGGCATCGCAACGCCGTCCTGCGTTGGCGCCGGAATGATGATGTAGTCGGTGGTGCAATCCTGGCTCTGCACCGATGAGGTGGCCAGCAGCGTTGGATCCACGGCGCCCACATCGTTGGTCAGCGTAAAGGAGTACGTGTCGGAGCCGACCTGGCTGTACGAGATGGAGCACATTCCGGCCGCCTTGCGGATGCATATCCCGTACTTCGTATTCGCCAGCTGCCTGGTGCCCTGCACTCCAATCGAATTGAGTGCGGAGGAAGCGGCCGAAACGTAGTTGAAGCTGGCCAAGGTGCCACTGCTGGGCATATAGTATTGCAGGCATCCGGCTGGGGCCAAAGTGGCCGATGTGCAGCCCAGCATCCGGATCTGGAACTGCCAGTTGCGGTTGAAGGTGTAACTGCCGGACGTGGCCACTGAAATGGTGATCGGACTGACGCCGTTGAAGTCCACATACACATGCTGGCCGGCGTTCTCGCCGCAAATGCTGGGCACCTGTGAGGCTCCACCGGTGATGGTCAATGCATCGGTGGCACAGGATCCGTCGCCCGAGGGAGGAGCCAGCGAAAGCGAGAGGAAGTCCACGCGCAACTGGCAGATCGACGAATCCGGAGGGGTGACCACAATGGAGCAGCGACCGCCGCCCGCATACGGAGCCGGATAGTTGCTGTTGTAGAAATACGTGTTATTGTACGAAGTGCTCGCTCCACATGTCCTCTGATCTGCAAGACAAACTCAAATTAGTACTTGTTAAATGGTGGATATTGCTTAAACCACTTACAAATGCAGCAGATGGCCTGGGCTGTGATGGAGGAGCAGCTGCCCGCCGCCACACCGCTGTTGTCCGAGCACTCGCCGTTGATTACGCAGGTGCCCAGGAGCAGATTGTTGCCGGTGCAAATGTCATTGGAAAAGCGGCCGATTGTGTAGAAGGGAAACCCTAGAAGTAAAATGTATTTGTCATTAGAATGGCATTGAAAAGTTTTCGGATGCACAGGTAGATTTATTATCCAAGGAAATGGATGTTTAATTTGTATTTATTATTTGAACTTGCTATCAGTCCTTTATCACACTCTTTTAAGCCCTAAAAGATAACGTGCGAATTTAATTTTCGTAGTAAAATTGTAGCCGTTCCCTATAAAATTTTATATCTATGTTCCCTAAATACGTATGTATAAGAAAAGGCTAATCAAAGAGATATTTTATTTTGAATTTATTTATTTATTTTTATGAGAAAAAAAAAAATAAAACCCTTTTTTTAAATTTTAATATACATTGAGTTAAAAATTATATTATTTAGGTTTTTTAAATGGTTTTTAAAAATGTATATTTTGGCTTGGACTTCTGAAACTCTTCTAATCATTGATTGCCAAAAACAAAATAATTGCCAAAAGAATCATTGATTACTATGGCTTGGTTTTGAAAAAAAAATTTAGAAAATATGTAAAAATTGTAATTTCTTTGGTTTTGTTTTTTTTTTTTCTTTAATTTTCAAAAATGAAAAAAGTAACTAAACTATCAAGGCGAGTAAGTAACATTTTTAGTAATGTTTATAGAAAATCTAACAATGGGAGGTTCTACTATATGATTTAGAAATGCAATGCGCGAATGGAAACGTTTTCCGCGGATCCAATGATAATTTTAGGGCATGGGGACAGCTAAGACTAAAGAATCCACCTGCGGTACATGCACAGTGGGTGATAATTGAGGCCTGACCCACATATGTACTTCCACCACGACGATGAAAAACAAACCGATGGCATTCATCCGGCGAGATCTTCAAAAGAATCACCTGCTGTGGAGCTCAAACTTACAGCGAGGATGTCGCGATCCACTGCGGGCCAAGCTGGAGTCCTCCTCCTCCTCCGCCAGAAGGGTATCATTGCCCGGGATCAGGGTGTTGTTAACTTTCAACTCTGACGTTTGGACCAAACTGCTGGCACGTGCCGCACTATAGATGCCCACTATGTAGCTGCTGAAGAAGATGGCCACGAGGGCCAGAAGCTGCGAGGAACGACCGCCGGCAGACATGATAATGATAATCGGATATCGTATGGATCACTTTCGGTTTTCACTCGGTGAGCTGGAGCTATTGCGGCTGCAACGGAGCTGGAACGGATTGGCTACCGATCGAGAGAGAGACACAATGGAGACTGAGCCGACGAGATCCGAGTTTTAGGGGCATAGTCGAATGGGCCAGGCCAGTGGGCTGCTCAGGTGCTAATTGGGAGAACCCGACAACACAACCCATGCACCTTCGCCAGGGACGGCTGGAGCTTTTCAAACTGCACTCTCATTTATTACACTTCTTTCATGGTATATGGAATTTTCCAGAAAATTTAAAAACTACTTCTTACCACTTGTTACATTTATAAATTTAACATTATAAATGTCGAGTAAATCCGAATTAATTTAATAAACACCATAGGATAGTAAAACATTAATTATGAGGTAATCAATAGGCAATATTTACATAATTTTATATATCATGGAATGGAATTGATTTCTATCGAATGTGGTTTTAAAATTATGTTAGCGATGCCCTTTCTAATCTAAAAATCTAAACTTTATTTTTGTGTGTTGCGTAATAATAATAGCATCGTTCAAAATCTCTATTATAGAACGTTTATTTTTTTAAGTTTTGATAATATCTAACTGTAATTATAACTTATTTTTTCATGTATAACGAAATTTAATAATATTCCAGTTAAAAATCCTGAATTTTATAATGCTGTTTTAATGACGTTTTTTTCCTCAGAAAAAAATTTGCAATGCTTTGTACAAAATTCAACATTTTCTTTTCTGAACTCCTTGTATAAGGATTATGTATTATATATGGATTTGTAATTGAACACAAAATTCTATGTCTAAACCATCAACAAATTTTGGAAAATAGTTATAGAGCTCCTGATACAGTATCTAAATATGACAGTAAAAAAAAATCTTAAAAGTTTCCAAATTCATTGAACCCATTTTCGATTTTTAATGAATGAATTTCACTCCGTTGTTTGCTAGATAATCCGCTCCTGTCCGGAGATCGTGTGGGGCTTATTTCGCCTGGTCGGGAGAGAATTTGGAGCACTCACGCATGGGAAGTGATCGGCTTCTGGTCCGTATTGGCTTTATTCGTTACCGAAATTTACGCGTACCGCTTCTGGATGACAACAAACCGATTTTCTGGGCGAGGAAAGTGATACAAATGACTGGCACTGACATCCAATTTGGCGGGTTTGCGCACGCGTGTAGCGCCGCATGATTCCACGGATGGAGTAAAAGAAAGTGTCTAGTGTTTGCTTTTCGCTTCGGTTCGTAAGTCTAGGTCTAGATTAGTATCTTCTTTCCGCTCGAGCCAGTTTAAGTGGCTATAAACAAAATCGAAAACTTCGGGCCCATTGTGATCGGTCCGCTTACAGATGATGTAACGGTACAATCTTGATCGGTTTGGCGCGTGTTTTTGAGTCTTCGGCTGAGCGATCTGCTTTGCTGCATTTACTAGAACGCGGCACGACGCCAATTAGCAGGACATCACTAATCGCCGACAATGCGGACACTAATTAATGTTTAATCCCAAAAGGAAGGTAAAAGTGGATTGGCCTTGATTGTTTTCCAGCGCGAAGCGTAGAAAGTTGCAAGTGATCCGCCGAGTTGCCAACCGTCGATCGATTTTTGTTATTTAAAGTGATGTTGTGGCTCTGTTAACCAAGACAGTTACTTTAAGAATGTAAAAAATACATATAAATAATAGTAAACGCTTTGCAAAAGTTAAAATAACGAAAATAATTTAAAAAAAAAATGAATGTCTCCATACCAATTATGTTACCTTCGTTAAACTTAAAAAAATAAATACATTGCACTAATTTTTTAATATTTTTAGTCAAAGTGGAAACAATATGAGGACTCATCGGTTTTAAACCAATTTTTATTTTGAAATGCTCCAGTCTATTTTGTGGCATTTAATAGACTATCTCACAGCATCAACTAAATTCAAAATTAAATTTCTTTGAATTGCAATTCTTAATTTGTTTATAATTTCGAAATAGAAATAAATTATTCAAAATCAATTTATTAAATTGCAATTAAAAAAAATATTTTTAAAATGCTAACCAATAAATCAAAGTAAACTAAATAAAATTTATAATGTTTGGCTAAGAAAACTTGGATAAATTATATAAATTCAGTGAATCGATACTGCGGTAAGCTTATAAATTTCGCCAAAGGTTGAATGTAAAAGTCTCCTGCCCTACAATAAACTATTATTTTGCTAAACAATTCGTTAAGTTTACAGCAAATGTTGCCTGGCTTTTTATTAAAACAATAACTAGCAGCTAAACGCAGAATAAGAAAACGAAGTCACCACCGATCCTACTCGATTTCGATGATGGCGCCCGCCTTGGCCAGCGCTTCCTTGAGCTTCTCGGCCTCCTCCTTGGGGATGTCCTCCTTGACGATGGTCGGTGCGCTCTCCACAAACTTCTTGGCCTGGACCAGATTCATGCCTTCGAGCAGGTTCTTCACCTCCTTGATCAGCGCCACCTTCTGCTTCTCGTCGAACTTGACCAGCTTGACTTTGAAGGAAGTCTGGACCTGCTTGGGCGCCGCCTCCTCCTCATCCTCGGCGGAAGCAGCACGTGCCGGCCCAGCGGCGAATTGTGGGGCAAATGCGGTCTCGGGCAGGTTCAGTTTCTGTTTGAGCAGCGTGCTCAGTTCGGCCACCTCGAGAAGATTGAGGGCGGCAATGTTGTTCACAATGGAGTCCAGCTTGGGATTGGGCGGCTTGGCCACGCCTTCCGGCGCGGGAGGCACTAGTTTATCAGCTCCAGAAACTGCGACAGCCGGAGCCGCTGCACTATACATGCGATGCAGCTGCACTTGGCGCGAAATCTGGCGAAAGGCGAGGCGTGTGATGTGCATCCTTTTGGTAACTGGAATCGGGTAGTCATGGTTTAAGTAAGCAACTAGTCTAAATGTCAATATATTCCTATTTACTTGCGGTTTTCGGGGGACAAAATAAATTATGTGCGGCAGCAGGTTATGTGAGCAGTTGTTTATCGATAACCAACCAGGGCTGCAAAGTATATATTTTTGTTCAGCGGCGTTACCATGCCTGAAAATACCCAGCTGGTTTAAAAAAATGTAAGGTAAAAATACCACAGAGCAGAATTAATTTTCAAATTCGAAAATGCTTGTAGTTTATTTTTGGAATTTTATAATAACAAGTCTTTTAGTCTTAAAAATAAACGACTTCAAACGAAAGTTTTGATTAAATAGACAATAATTTTAAAGCTTATCTCAAAGCTTGTCTTCCCTAAGCTAAACACTAAGGATTTAAACAAAGTGAAAAGTTTGACTGGTGCTCAAATTCACGTTTTTGGAAACCGTAAAGTTTAAATTGCATAAAGGAATAATATAAAATTATAAAAAATTAGAAAAGATAATAGCAATATTATTTAATAAGCTTGTGTTTAAGCTAAAAAAATCTCAAGAAAGAGCCAAACCCCCCTTAGATATAATAAATTAATGCAAATGTAATAAAAATATTACAAATTTATTTTGATTTATTTGTAAATTCTGTGATAAGCACCTTGTTCGACCAAGAGGATTACAAAGAGTACACCTTGACGTAGTCGATCTTCATGTGCCCCTCATCCAGCCAGTGGTCCCGATTTTTCTTGACATCCTTCCAAAAGGCCTTTTGTGCCTGCGGTGCCCTCTCATTCCAGGGCTTAACCACGTGTTGGTACTCGTTGAATCCACCCACGCTGAGGCCAAAGGTAAGGTAGAACTCCTGATCGAAGGGCGCCAGTCCAGAGCCCTCCTCCAGTTTCTGGGACTGGGGCAATCGTTTTCCGGCGGCGGTTGTCTCACTAAAAGCTCCCTTATCACTTCCTTGGACACACCACTCCTTGCCGTCGACCAGCCAACGAAGTTCCCGTGGAGTCCATTCGAGGGTATAATTGTGGAAGCTATCGCTCCAGTCCTCGGAATTATCACCAGTGCCCGGTTTCAGGCAATTTTTGACCGATCGCAGTGGTTCGTCTGCGAAAAGAACGGCAGCGGCATAGAGATCTAGGTTAGCTCCATTCGGTCGTGTGTAGGCAATCCTTAATTGTCCTGACCGGTAGTCATCCACTCCGTACCTATGGTGTTTGGGTTGCAGCCAGATTTGCGGGGTCACCCACTGTGCTCGCGGCATCTTAGCACGCACCTCCACGCGGCCGTACTTGAAGGAGAAATCCTTGGAGGAGAACTGGGCGGTGACCATTGGTGGAAGGCCATCGTTCATGGTCCTGCCATTCCTAACGCAATCATGGGTATTAGCCACGCCAGTGCACTTCTCCCCCAAATCCAAACTGGCATCTGATCCCTTGTGGAAGTGCTTCCGCATCGTATTCGTAGACAGAGCGACGTGACCATTGGTCAAGCACAAGGTGTCCGGCGCATCGTCCACATAAACATTAAATTCGTAGTCGGGCTGGCCGGAAAACCGGCGCTCTGCCTTCCATTTACCAGGATCCAACTTGGCAGCGTTAAACTCATCCACGAAGACCAGTTGCCCGGCACAGCGTGTGGGTGCTCCATTGACCTCTGTTTGGGGGGTGGTGCAACCCACTCTAATGTCAATATCCGGATCGGCAGATGGACTCCATGGCGTGGTGACAACAGGCACGACAGGAGGACGTGGAGTGTTCGCCGAGGTGTTATTACTACTGTACGCATTGACCACATACGACCCGTCGTCTTCGCGATAGCCCAGTCCGTTGTAGATAACGTACGTCCAGTAGTAGAGGGTGTCGCCGGGTTTCAGTGCCGTAGTACGATCTCTGAAAGTCCAGCGGCCGTTCTTAGCCTTGACGATGTCCCGTGCCCAGGTGCCTGCCTCCAGACCCTCCATCTCCTCGTTCAGTTTGCCATGAAAGGCAAACAGACTGATGCCCTCCTCGTCGGGAATCGAAACCTCGAATCCCTTGGGGTAGAACACCTCGATCCTGGCCTTTGTCACCTCGTATCCCCGAATTCCGACATTGAGGAGAAGGAGGAGCAGCAGGTGGAGACAGCAGCTCCAGGCCGCAAAACGCGATGCATCCGCCATCGTGGGAATAACGATTGAAACTGTGATGAGCGGTCTGACAAGTCGTGCTTGAGAATCCGAGAAGCTTATCAAGAACCGGTCGGGGCTTTCTTTGTTTATAGCGCACCGTGAAAAATTACAAACAGGTAAACTTAAATTCAAACATTAAAACCATAAAACAAAATTTGTATTGTTTAGCTTACAGTTGCCTTTTCAGTTGTTTAATAATATGGAAAAAGGTTTAATAACTGCCTTAAACAATACTAGCTTATTAAGGTTTGGGATTAATTTACATGTTTTTTAATGTACAAATTGGAAAACAATGTAATGAAAAATAAACTGCTTAATGCTTAAATTTTTAACCATTTAATAATGGAATACAAAAGGTATGGTCAACTTTAATTTGCTTAATTACCAAAGTTTTTTTCCATTCCTTAGTGTATCTATTCAAATTGTCCAACCATAAAAATGGAGACAACCTATAAAAAACACTTGGGATTTACCCAAGCACAGTTTTGAGTGTATATACATATTTATAAGTCAAAGAAAAGAAACGACGTTTTAAAAGAGGTAAACAAACATATACCAACATATCCCCAGATATTTGTATATACGAATATATATGTATATAGCTTTTTTAAAAAAGCCGCTCTTTTTCTGCCAAAGCTGCCCAACACTGTCAAATCAGCTGATAGTGGTCCATCGATAAGTTTGCTGCCTATGTATCGTTGTAGGGTATTTTCCAGCGTATTAGTAAGCTTAGAACTTTAATAAAATTATCATTTTAAACAGCCAAACGGTTTAATTAAATAAAATAATCTTCTCAAATAAAGAATTATGGGAATAATGCAAGGGCAAGACAGCTCATTTCGTTCTTGACAAAAGAATAAAAGCCATTTTAAGTATAACCACTAGTAAAAGGCAAACACCAGTCGATACACATGACTAATAATAAGCTCCACCGTTCAGCAGGCGATGAAATTCTGAGTCTCGTCCGTGTGCTTGTCTGATTAGCTTTCGTTCTCTCAGTAGAAAAATTTGTAGAAAACTTCACACACATAAAAATAACAAAAAAAAATGAACATAGTTTTGTAAAATAAAACAAAAGCGAGACACTGCGGGCGCGTATATTTTGAGTGTTCAGTTTTTCTAAAACAGTGTTTTTGTGTAATTCTTTGAAATTTGCAAGAGTACGAAAACGCATCGCCAAGGGGACAAACAAAAGACAATAACAAATTCGCAGCGCGTGTGTCCGTGTGTGTGTGCGAGCGTGGTGTGTGTGAGGGAAGGTGCCAAAAGAACGCGCTGATAAACAAATATTCAATTGGATCATTGGCTCTGTGGTGTTATTGTAAGTAATGCAGATTTATGTAATTCGTTTGTTTTTCAACCATCCATTGTTGTTGTTTCCCTTTCAAGAAAACAGCTGTGGTGTTGCCAGATAACAAATCGCTTTATGTAATGCCTTGCCATTTTTAATTGCGTTTAATTGCAGTGCTTAACTTAATTGTTACAAAATTTGGGGGCATTATTTATTTTCCTGGTTAATTACGAGTAACATGTAAAGTTATCGATATATCGATTGCCCAGGGTTACATGGCCACACTGCGCCGTCGCCACTGCAGGTCCAAAGCAGCTGTTGTTGTAAGGGGTTGGAAAAGGGGGGAGGGCGAAAGCACAGCACGAAACACCGCACGAAAGCAAAACAAGCGAGAATGATTGATTTTTCGTCGTGCGTCGTCGGGAAAAGTAGGCGATTGGCAGCTTCGCGGAAAAGCGGGCAGCAGTAAAAACTTTTAGTATCACAGTCGTTGCTGACGAGCGGAACGGACCGCAGCTCGGGAAAATCAGGGAAAGAAAAAACACGCGAGGGCCCTCTTACCAAATTGGAATATAAATTCATCTGAAAAGTGTTTTGTGTAAATAGTTAATTTGTTTTCTAACCAAATTACCAGTGGGAATGGTGTATTAGTGCTGTGTATACGAGAGCTACCGTTAATCCGGAGGATAGATTCGAGTGCAACGGAATTTTCGTACGTCACAGGCTGTGCGTATGTGTGTGTGTGTGTGCACCCCCGGAAATGTAACACTCACACTGGCGCAGTGAAAAACTTGCACCTGAAAGTTTTCGTCGTGTTTCCACCTTCGTGCGCCTGCTCTCGGCATTTGAAAAGCAGAAAAAACGCTGCAAAAGGTTAGTTTTCCGCTTTTTAGTGCACCTGTCAAAAATCCTATTTTAAATTCTGACTTATTTGCCCCAGTTTTCATCCAGGGCTGGCATTATCTACCGTTAGTCCGTGTGTATTGCGTGTGCGTGTGAGTGTGCCAGAGTGTGTACGTAACCAATTGGAACTGGGGCAACTGGCAAATACGGCAACGAATCGGTGGAGCAAAGCAAACGCCGCAATAAACCCCTAAAAAATCTCCAACCCCGTGAAGCAAGCGCGAGAAAAGCTGGCTGAAAGCTGCAACTTGGCCCAGTTACTTTGGCTCTAATTGCAGACGTGATAATAGAAGTGCACACAAAGCATAAAAGCATGGAGGTGGGTTAGCAAAAAAAAAACAGCAGCATGACAAACAAAAACAAACTTCATTTGCCAAGAGTTTTTCAACCAAATTTGTTTGCCCACACGCTTGTAGATACAGAAAAAGATAAAGATACAACTGCAACTCAGCTAGAGATGAGCAGCTCTTCACCTTTTTTTAGTTTTCGAGCGTCTGAGTCGGTAAATAAAGTTTTCGATTTTTGGGGGTGGCAGGTATAATAGCTGGATCTTAAATTAACACTCGGCCGTATTCAGGGGTAGGTTTTTAATGGGTTTCTTTCACACACTTTAAAGCATTACCACCAAACTTTAGTTCTCTTACCTAAATCTCGAAAATACATTAAGAACTGGTTTCCTTTCGAAATTTAAATTAAGAACCTTTTAAAGCCCAATAAAGGTAAATTGTAGTGAGTCTGTATATAATAATTAATATAAAAATATATTCAGGAGTCAGGATAAAAACTAATGGAATAAAATTAAATTACAAGTGGAGAAAGTTAATATAATAAATTATACTGCTTGAAGTACCCAAATAGTTTATCGAACACGTTACTTTATTGTACAAAATTATATAAGTTAATCAGATTGCAAACGAATGGCTCAATAAATAATCAAGGATAGTCTTTAATTTGATCTCTACTTCAGGTCAATTTGTTTTTAATGAAACTAAGTTCAGTTAATTAAAAAAAGCTAATTTATAGATCCGAAGAAAAAAAAAACAAACTAAGGTTTACCATTTTTGGCAAAATTTTAATAGTGTTAATATTAGGACTCAGCACTTAAAAATAATTTAAATTTTACAATTTATAAAGAGCTTATTGTTATCCTTTCGGTATTTACATTTCTGTGCTTCTCGTGACAAGAATGTAAACCAAAAGTACCCTGACTATGCCCCCATCCCTAGTCCATCGCTCTCTTGAAGCTGAGCCAAGCAGTCTGTGCTTTTGGCGGCACATTACACTTGTTTACTTTTCAAGTGTGCGTGTGTGAGTGAGGGTTTCAAAGAGTGTGTGTGTGTGTGTGTGTGTGGGGCACCGTGGGGGTGTTACTGTCTTTGTTGTTGTTATTGCTGTGCGTCGTCGTCGTTTCTTCTTCGGCTATTTTTTGGGGGTCGCTCTCGTCTCGTTTGTAGGGCAAAATTATGTATTGATTATGCCTGTTTTATTTTCCTTTTGGCAGGGCCGTTAAAACTGGAAAAGTGTGGGGCACCTGCGGTCGGTTTTCATGCCCGAGTGAGCCATTTCATTGGCACAGCGATTTCGTTGTCTCTCCGCATTTAACTAATTAAGAGCCCCTGCCCACTAGCCTTCCCCTTTTTTCCGAACAATAGACGTTTTCCGGTCGCTCAGCCCAAAATGAAGTGCGTGTCCAGGGACGGACGAAAAGCTTTAGAAATTGGATATTTCAGCACACAGAGGAAAATTCTCGTAGCGAAAATTACACCAAAGAGCTTGAGCAAAAAATATTTTGATGATATTAGCCAACTGTTGATAATTAAAAGTATATCTTAAATATTACGGTGAATTATTAAATTAATTTTTATTTTTAAATTTTTTAAAGCAAAATGATTTAAAACTTCTAAAATAAATTCTTGATAGTAAGACTGAATTTTGAATTATTATATTTTAAAATAGTAAAAAAAAACCTGAAAGTATTTCTCAACCTATTTCTTTCGGTGTTTGTATATATGCTGTATATATTATATGTTATGCAAAATGGGAAGCATATTTGACCGACATCGGGAACAGCGGGTTTTGAAAAAACGTTTGCCCCCGGGGGTGGCTTTTGTAATTGGAAAAGCGATCAATTGTAATCCCCCATCATTCGGGTTTTCACTTGAATAACGCTACAAATTTAGAACTCGCTACCCCATTATCAGGCCATATCTACACACATTTATTACTCATGCACAAAATACAAAAAGGAAAAGTTTAGAATAGCACTTGTTTGTTTGTTATTTTTGGGCTGTCGCTTGCCAAGTTGCTTTTTATCAATAATATGATTGATTGCTGTTCGGTTCTATTGCGTTTTTTTTTGATGTTATTGTCGTTCCCACAACACGCATTGCACATTCTTTGGCCCATTTTATCATGGCCTTTTCGTTGTTAGCCCGATATAAGGCGAATGTGAATAGATAGCGAGTTTTTGTTGGCCATTAAAATAGCTCTGTCACATAGAAACGCAATTACCAAAGCCCTCTGTAAACTCAGGTACTTAACGATAAATTCGATTTTGAAATCCAGCTTAGTTCGTCCAGTTAGGGGGAAAAAATTGGTGGATTTCTAATTGTATTTTTTCATTACATACAACTGTTTCGTTAAAAAATAAGTATATAATATTAACATTTAATAAAACTTTATTTATGGCATTATGATATTTTTGTTTATTTTTTATGTAGATAAATTTATCTTTTCAAATATCAAAGGCTCTCATTAAATTTTATTTTATACACTAAACATTTTTGTCTATTGACCTCCAAAATGATTGTAGTTGTTTTTAATGCGGAATTAAACTTAATTTGTAAAGATAAAATTCGCACTAAACTTTACTACGAACATATAATTTGAACACTTTCGGAAAAAATACATTTTTGTTGAAATGATTTTCCGATGAGCTGGCGACAATCGGCCAAACGGTCAGCGGCAAAAATGTATTAAGGGTTTTAAAAATAGGAAAATAAAAATTAATGTCAAATAGCTATTGCCGTTGCTGCTTTGTTGTTGCTGCCACTGTTGCTTTTTCGCTTTTCCCCGTACGATTTATTTATTTTTAAACGCAATTACGTGCGGGTCTAGTGCTGCGATAGCAGGAGGCGTTAAGGGGGCAAAAAGAGGGTGGGTAAGGGGGGCTCGTTTCACTCAAACGCATGACGTTGACATTTCGAAAACAGCAAGTGTTCAGGCCAAAATATGATCAACATATCGCCTGCCGTCTGGCCAGCTATATACCCATCTAATATTTCGCCTTTCTCTTTCACTATCGTTTCATGTGCCGCTGATTGATGTTTTGGACACTCGAATTGCGTTCGCGACTCCACCACGATTCCGATTTCCACGTGCTCCGTTTTCCCCATTTTCCCGAGCAGCAGGGCATCTAGGGCAGCAGCGGAACTGAGGCGCAGCGGAGCCGCCCAATTGCAGCCGTAGAAAGCGTTGGTGCGGGCACCATGGACTCGCTCAAGTTACCAAAGGGTAAGTGTCCACACTTGGAATCATATGTGGGTGTCACCGAAGTCTCTACTTACTCAAGTGGAACAGTGAAAACTCCTCTGTGGCATTCATAATATAAGACAAATGCTAACGTTCTCTAATCTATTAATTTCGTAAAATGTACATTTTTGTTGAAAACTTTGCAATTTTAAGGACCAATTTTTTTTTGAAAATACTATATAATATACTATACATCCTAATGTTATAAATATTGAAGAAATATCTCCTCGAATTAATTGCTATTGGCTGTTAACCCGTATTTTTCATTAAACAGGCAACAGTGCCACCAGCAGTGCCAGCGGCAGCAACAGCAACCTGTCCGGCTCGACATCTGCTTCCGCATCTGCAGCCACATCGCCCACATCGTCGGGAAATAATGCGGCTGGCGGCATCCTCACAGGTGCCCCAAAATCTCCGCCTGGCCTGAGCAGCAGTACCCCGATCACAGTCCGATTTAACGCCAACGAGGAGTCCCTGGACGACATCCTGCAGTCCTTCCATCACAGCAAGCACAGTCCCAGTGGAGGAGCGAGTGGCGGGAACGGGGGCGATGCCTCGCCCACCTCGAACCTTCTCGGGATGAAGAACAACGGCCTGGGACTCAACACCGGCTTGGTTGTGGGTGCCTGCGACTCCCTCTCCAGCAGTCCCTCGCAGCCACAGATGCAGGGCGGATCCGCGTCCCTCTTCGGCGTAAGTACCTAAATAATAAATAAATTCAAATTTTAAAATATATTTAGAACCTAAAATACAAGCTACAACCCATACTTACATGTTTTGGTCAAGTCATAATTATTTTGCAAATTAGTTACGACCAACATTTTTACAAAAATTTAAATTGTCATACGTATTTACAAATAAGAAAAAAAATATAGTTGTGACTAAGATAATATGAAAAAGTATTTACATTACTATATGAATTTCAATAAAGTAGTCCCCTGAATGAGCAACAAACCGCAATTAAATAGACAAATAGTTAGGAAACTTTTTTCGACTAAAAGTTAATTTTTTAAAAATTTTATTAGCAAAATTGTGTGTTAGGTTATAGTTATAGATTTTTGTTTTAATTGGATAAAAGATTTATTAAAAGTCAAAAATGTTGTGGCCCAATTAAATTTGTAATTTGATAAAGTTTGTAATTTCCATTAAGATAATGTTTTTTTAGCCCATTTTCTTGTCGTACACAGCCCAACAGTGGAATTGGATGTGCCTAATCTAATGCGTTTGGCAGTGAACCCGATACTTTGTTTACTTTCCGTTCCGTTCGCCTCCCTGCCCCTTATCTTTTATCGAAAAAGGCCACCAGAAATTATGATTCATTTTCATTCGTCGCGAGTCCAACTTTGTCGCAATTAAACATAAATTGTACAGAACGCGCCGCATTCGCTCACTGATCGTCGGTGGGTCGGTCAGTTGCCAATTAGCAAATTCGCCTGGCCAAATTAGTGGAGCACTTATCTTTTGATTTCCGTGCAGTTTCACTTTTTAGCAGCCCGATTTAAGATTCCGATTCATTATTCGTTGGGCTGCCAGCGACCATCGTCGCGTGTGTGGTGTTTGTCATTCAAATTGTGGCTATTTCGGTGGATCGGGGCGGCATAAGTATGTGACCATTGCTGCACACACAGAATACTTTGCCAAAGTTTGCAACAGATGTGCCGCAGTCGATTGCAAAATCCATTTGGCACTATTACTCACTCTTGCAAAATGTTCTTTTCGTTTCATCTCTGCCAATGACGACGACGACGACGACCACAAAACTATAATGATGATGAACATGAAAACGATGATCACAGAACGACGAAGTAACTTTGCGCAATAATTTCCTGCAAGGTGGTGGCTTCTTTAATCGAAAAAGGTGAGTGCCAAAATCGAATTACTCGTAACGTAAATCTAAACACGTTTTCCTGGGAGGGGGGGGGAATGATGTGTGTTTGTGTGTGTACACTAAGAGTACAAGTGTGTAGTTGAAACACCGCCGTAACATAATTGTTGTTGTTGTTGTTGCTACATATGCGTCATGCCAGTTAATACATACCCCACATACAAAATAAGCATAGTTAGACCCACACAACCCATCGGAAATGCATGCATTAAACCCATTTGTATAGTGACTATTACTGCGCTTTATGTTCGCCTTAAAAGCCGAGCTTGAATTGTTTTGCAAGGCGCTTCCCCGGGGAACTTTTTTTTCCCCATTGTAGTTCCCATAAATTCTTGATAAAATTCTGATTTCTGCTGTAATCAAACTTTACAGCATTTTATGAGTGGTTCCTTTAATTCTATTGGGACCAATTTTGGTTGTATTGATAGGAAAGCAATATAATTTTGAGATCACGTGTTCTTTTTTATAGGCGCCAATTATGATTTTAAAATAATTCAATTGAAATAATATTAATTTATTTACAAAGATAACTTTTAGGGGGAATTGTGAAACTCTGGACTTTTTTATTTTGGTCTTAAGAGTTTAACCCCGGTTTCACAGTGTTGCACAAATTAAAGTTCCATTTTTTTTTGGCCCCGGGTTCGTTCACCGTTGACCCTACAAAAAATTACTTCGCTGCAGTTTTGTGACTTTGATTTTGTATATGCACATACATATTTGTAAACGTACATATATCCTGCGCCACTTGTGCATTTTTAATGCACTCACGACTGCAGCCGCCTGCCAATGGCCGTAAACTTGCCCCGGCCGACGGTCTACGCTTTTGTTGCTTGTGTCGCCAACTGCATTGGTTGTTGTTGTTTGGAGCATCTGTGGAGTGCACTAGCTAAAGGATCTGAATCAGCAGCGGAGGTGGTGGGTGCTTTGTTTATGCTGCCATGCTACGTGCAAGGTATATATATGTATGTACAGTCGTTGTAGCCTATGCCCGTCTGTAACTTTCAGCTCAAGTGCCGCCCCGTCTGGCCAAATGGGCGGTGGGTATGTGGAAGGGTTGCTGGGTGGTGGGTGGCTTTGTCGTCAACGGGACATCAACGTCACCGAGCCACGTTCCGCTCGAGTTTTGTTTTTGTCTGCTCTCTATTTCATTTGCGGCTTTTTTCCTCACTTCTCTCGATTTAAATATTAAAAAGCAAGTCGTCTAGCTGGGATTTTGCTACCTGAGAAGCTATTGCTGCTGCTGCTGCCACGTTTACCACCTCCTCCCGTTGACGTCACTGCGCCTGATTCGCTTTATTGATTTTCGTGAGCTGATATCGTATGCAAATACGCAACCATATACATACATATATGGGGTCTTTAAGAGCGTTTGCTGACCGATTTTTAATTTGGACGTCAATCAGTCTTGACTATTTTGTGTCGCCTCGTTTGCGCAGCACTCTGTATTCATTTCCGTTGCCTTTTTAATTAAGTTTCCGAGAGCTAATTGCATTTTATAATTGCATTTTTCAACACTGACTGGGTAGTTGTCGTTGCCTTTCCGTTGCTCTTGTTACGCGTGTCCTTATCACTTGCTTTCAGACTGTCACCACCCCCAGTTAACAACCCACCAAGCCACCAACCCACCTAACCACCCACCGAACCTATGTTGTTGCTGTCTTTTTATCTATTTACACTTGTACACGTTTCAACACGCTTGTTATACACACATTTCATCATCATCAGCAGCAGCATCAGCAGCAGCATCAGCAGCATCATTTGCAACAGCAGCAACATCATGAAGTCACAGCAGCTATATCAAGCCACAGCAGCAACATCGAGCTGTAAAGGCCTCCTTAAACCACCCACCTGCATTTTACCAACCCCATCACCCCTTCCCCCCAAGACACTCCTGTCCCCTGGCAACGTAAGTTGTCTAGTCGGCGACGTTTTAAATTAAAAATTTCCATGCAATTTCATGTCTCGGTGGCCGGCCTTACAGTTGGGCATGCACTGCATTTGGTCCAATCAATTAGCATGAACGTGTCAAAGCAACTACACTCACATACACAAATATTGGCCAACAGCAGCAGCAGCGGCAGCGGCAGCAACAACAATAACAACAAACATAAACGTAACGAATTGATACACATTTGAACTAGTTTAGTTTTCTATTAGCATACATGTGTACTTGTACTCGTATTAACCCCTTGCCGCCCACTGTGCCGCGCGATATTTTTTTGGTTGTTGTTTTTCCTTAGAAGAATATTCCGTTTTTTCGGTTTACGTTTCTTATTCTGGGCTAATTTTTTGCTGCCTCGAAAATTTTGTTGTGCAAAAGAAAGTGTTGGATTTCCCTTTCGTACCAAAAAATGATAAAAAAATAAATAAATAAAGGAAAAAAAAAGCTCTTGATCCCTTGCGGGCACAGTGCTTAAAAACCGAACTAACTAATCCAAAAATATACTCAACTGCTGTGCCTATATAACTGCGCCTCTTCCAAAAACGAAAAAAGCTAAACCTTCGCCAAACAAAAATAAACCCACAAAGCGCCAGTGTAACTTAAAATTTTCATTTTGATTGGATGTGTCGCCAAAAGAACAAAGCCACCACAAAAAACCACCAAAAACAATACTCGTACCACCACCACCACCACCACCAAATTACCACCCACACCATTTACCACAGCAACAGCAATCCTACACCACAACCGCCAGCAACAACAACAAATGTCGAGAAAATGATATATAACCAATAATACCAAAGCAACGTCGAGCATAATTATATATTAAAAAGGAGCAATTTAAGATATTCATAGATCTAGCTAGTTCGGTTGGTTTAGGAATTTAGGAAAGCTAATAATATTAGAAATTAATAATGAAATGGGTATAAAAATGTTTTTCGGATTTTTTTTTCCACAGTGATATATTTAAAAATTACGCAAAAGATAATTTTGATTTATACAAAAAAAATTTATTTGTATTTTTCTTTGCTAAAATCTTTAGAAAATTCAGTTAATTTTTTCGAGTGACCAAAATAGTTTCGAAATCCGAATTTAGTAAAAACGAAGTAGGTTTGCTGATCAATGTAGTATTGCCTTACTGTCGTCAAGACAAATAAAATCAGTTCTAGTTCACACTTCGTTCAGACGGTATCTCAAAATTTTTGTGTGTGAATGTGAGTGTCTGTGATGATGTTTAAAAAAATAGTTAATTTTTTGTAAGTTTTTACCGACGACTTCATAAATCCCGCAATACTTTATCAGTTATTAAATGTTTTGTTTGCAATACCTTTTCATTTTTGAACGCCGGGCGGCAATGGGTTAAGCAAACACAAAACTAATTGCATTATGGTATATAAAATATAACCGAATCCGAAGCAAATCCTTGAACAAATTGCTCCTTTTTCATAATGCAAAAAGTATATACAGAATCACAAATATCAAACCAAAAATCATCCACTAAAAATTGACAATGTTGTAAAAGCCTCTTCATCTTGTTGTCCCTTCTTCCTGCAGTTGCGGCGGCCTGCCGAATCTCAATCTCAACAAGCCGCCCCAGCTCCACCAGCAGCAGCAGCAGCTTCAGCAGCAGCAGCAGCTGCAGCAACATCAGCAACTGCAACAGCAACACCAGCAGCAACTGTCGCCGAATCTGAGTGTCCTGCACCATCATCACCATCAGCAGCATCAGCACCGGGAAGGCGGAGGATCGCATAGCCCCTCGTCGCCGGGCGGAGGCGGTGGAGGAGGAGGCGGGGGATCGCCGTACAACGGCTCCCAGGCGGGCTGCAGCAGCGGCGGAATCTCGCCCATTCCCCCCCAGATGTCGGGTGTTTCGCCCAAGTACCGTCGCAGCATATCCTTCCCCATCAAGGGCAATTCGCCAACGGCCCTTTATGGCAATCCGCACATGGATGGCCTGGGCAGTGGTGGGCACATGAACATACCCACTCTGTCGATTGGAAACGGTGCTGGCGGTGGCGGGTCTGGTGGCATGATATCGGCCGGAGCGAGCGGCGGCGGAGATGCTCCCTATATGGGCAACAACTATGGCAACATGATGTCGGCCAACGGGCAGATGCACCACGGCGGCATGGACAACTCGCTGAGCGATTACATGCGCGGCATGTCGCTGGGCGGTGGAAATGGAGGCGGTGGCAATGGAGGTGGCGACGGCGGCAACAGCATGGCCCTGATGCAGGACAGGATGCGCGTGATGGGCGGGCCCAAGCATCTGAGCGAAGCGGATGCCATGGCTATTGCGGCCAGCGGCAACGATCCGTCTGTCTACCTGAACGCCCTCAAGATGGGCTCGCCATCGCGTCTGTCACCCCACTCGCCGCACTCTCCCATCCAGGGAGGCAATGGAGGCAATGTGGGCGACGGCACGGCCCGCTTCTCCCGGAAGGTATTCGTTGGCGGCCTGCCACCGGACATCGATGAGGACGAGATCACCACCTCGTTCCGCCGCTTTGGGCCTCTGGTCGTCGATTGGCCACACAAGGCCGAGTCCAAGTCGTACTTTCCGCCCAAGGGCTATGCCTTTCTGCTGTTTCAGGACGAGAGCAGTGTGCAGCAGCTGATCGACTCGTGCATCACGGATGAGGACAAGCTATATCTGTGCGTCTCGTCGCCGACGATCAAGGACAAGGCGGTGCAGATTCGTCCGTGGCGCTTGGCCGATGCGGACTATGTGCTGGACGCCACCATGTCGCTGGATCCGCGCAAGACGGTCTTCGTGGGCGGAGTGCCACGGCCGCTGAAGGCATTCGAGTTGGCCATGATCATGGACAGGCTGTACGGCGGAGTCTGCTATGCTGGGATTGACACCGATCCGGAGCTGAAGTATCCCAAGGGCGCTGGCCGCGTTGCCTTCTCCAATCAGCAGAGCTACATAGCGGCCATCTCGGCCAGGTTTGTGCAGCTGCAGCATGGCGACATCGACAAGCGGGTGGAGGTTAAGCCCTACGTGCTGGACGATCAGATGTGCGACGAGTGCGAGGGTCAGCGCTGTGGCGGCAAATTCGCCCCCTTCTTCTGCGCCAACGTCACCTGTTTGCAGTACTACTGCGAGCACTGCTGGGCCGTCATCCATTCGCGGCCGGGACGCGAATACCACAAGCCGCTGGTCAAGGAGGGCGCCGACCGGCCGCGTGCGGTGCCCTTTCGCTGGTGTTAACGGCGGCGCTGGTAGGCCGCGCTGCACGACGAGAGACGCCAACAGAGGGAGCAACGACACCGGTTGTTAAACGCAGCGCTGGCAGTGCCCAGAATCATCACGGAAGCATCGGAATCGGGAGTAGGAACAGGAGCAGGATCAGGAGCAGCAACCGCTGCAGGAGTAGTTGCAGCCGCCGGCGCAGAGGCAGATCGACGGCGGAGAGTCTAGTAATCTATCGTTAGAGAGAAGACGACATGAACACCAAACCAAACCACATCACGCGGATAACACACCACGGATACACTCACAAACAAAAGACAGTTGCCCCAGGGGAAGGGGAATAGGAATGGCCAAGCCCAGAGGGCCCGGTGCAATGCATCGGGGGCTGGATGAAGGTGGTGTCCCTGAAACAGCCGCCAGAGTCTACAGTCTACAGAGGCGAGAGACGTGAAACGAAAGCCCTCAGAAAGCAACATAGTTTTAGACGTTATTTATTCGGCAATCAGTTTTTGATTTGCTTCTCCTAGGCCCTTATTTGTTTAACCAAAATCTTAGTTTTGTTTTCATTCTATGCCTGCACAGTATTTTTTGTACTTTATTTTTTATAGCAATTTTTTTTTGTTGTTGTACGTTCGTTAAGGGGAATCCCGAAGATGCCATTTAATCTCACAAAGACCACCAAAAAAAAAAAGAAAAAAGCAGGAATATTTACTTCCTCCGTAGTCAGCCAAAATCCTCGCAAAAGGCTTATGTAATTTTTCGCCTAGATGATATAAAACAATGTTTTGACCTAGTTAACTTAGGAGCCATGTTGTATGCCAATCGAGGCTAGTCCAAAATTATAAGTGAGCTGCTCTCCCTCTCTCGGAAGGTTTTTTGCTCGAGTTGGTAGGGGCTGTCCTTAAGTTCCTAAATAGTGGCAAAATCAAAAATCGGCTTTTGCATTAACCCTATTCACTAATTAGATCAATCTATAAAATTCTTACGAAAGACTTGCAAAAGACAATATGCAGAATGTCACACAATTTTATGCGTGCTGTTTCTTACGCCACAATTGGTGTCTCACTTAGAAATCAGTTAACCATATCATATCTATATACAAAAAGCACTATTGATAATCCCTAATTTTTTTTTCCTATAACACTTGCTATACTATTATAAAGGACAATCGAATATATTCTTTGCCAAATGTATTCGATTGATTCCTTGTTTTCCCTTCTATTTTAACACATTGATATTCCTTGCTATTTTAAAACGTTTATATTACTTGATATTTCAACACATGATTATGGCATGTGAAAATCGTACAAAGCTAATACAGAACCCTAAACCAAACACTGGATAAACTTATAAACCATATTTGCCAACAGGCGACTTTTACAACGATTTTCACATGCCTCGGCTTGTGTATTGCTTACGAATGGTAACCAGTTAAAGCGATAAATCACCCTAATTAGTTAGTTTAAAGCCCACACACACTCTGCGAAAGGTTTTCCTTTCCTAATATCGACGGCTCATTTTTAATTTTAATCTAGTCGACTCTCACACAAACACGTACGTACACATTACACAAGACATTTACACTGAAAGTTGGTTTGCATTTTGCCATTTGGCATCACATAAAATAATAAAAAAAATATATGTTAATAATTAAAAACTAGAGAAAGTCAATTCGCTTGTGTTCAGTATTATGATTTTGTTTATGTATTATGTATTTTTCACTGCAAACGTGTTATTTTGCCTTATTTATTTATTAATTGCTTTTCGTTTTTTAATTTATGGCATGTTGCTAGCTAAGGGACAGAGGGCTTTTCTCCCGAATATATAGAAGAACGTATATATTAATGCAAATATATATATGTAATATAACAGAAAAATTTTATATATGACATACATCTATAACACTTCGAATACTTGTATTAGACAACTTTTTATATAGAAACTTTTTGTATAAACTTTTTTTATTACTCTTATGATTATTCAGAAGTTAGTTTAGTCCAAATAACTGAAGACAAAAATAAAAAAAACCAAAAACGCGAAGATAAATAGAAATGCTAAAACATCTAAAGGAAATTTAAATATATACAACTTATGTGCAATACTATTTCGTAAACGATTCAATACCAAATATATAAACAAGTATAAAAAATATGTATCTGTACAAACATAAAGTATACAAGATAATTGCAATCGTATAACCAAAGTAGTCAAATATTTCCGATCCCGAATGATCACCCAACTTTTAACTAATTGGCATGCATTTTTTGACATGCGAACGCGGCTTGAAGTTTGCGTTTGGTTCTCTCCCTGAATCCTAAAAAATCAAATTGAATATCTAGACTTCGGGCAATACTTATGGAAAATTATCAAAAAGAAAAGCGAGCAAAATTATTTTGTAAATTATACGATTTAAGGGACGTGACAAAATTTGCTAAGGTGCATGCAAACAATACGATATTTTTTCTATACTACCAACAAAAGTACTAAAGATCTAATTCAAATTGATAATCCAAAAACGTGAAAGGCCAAGTTGCTTTGGACTTCTATGATATATTATTAAACGATAGTCAAATCTATTAGCAAATTTTTGCTCGCGCTTTCTTTACAAGACAACCAAAAAAGCAAAACGAAATTCAAGTCATGCAAAGTTGTAACTCAAGTTGATCGCGTGGCACTTTCAAAGAATAAAAAACAAGTTTATAGCAATTTTTCTAGAATTTTTATATTACAATGAACTAAAGAAAATATGTATCATAAATATACTACAGATATATTTTTTAAATTGCAAAACAAATTAATTAGATGACTCAAAGCGTTTGTTTGTTTTCGTTTCCATTTTTTATTTTTGAATACTTACCGAAATAATGTGTATTAAAAGCAAAAGAATCTACACAAAACGAAAACCAACAAGCCCAATTAAATATTATATCATATACAGCAGCCTGCTCTATGTAGTGTTAAACAATTTGTGCAAATATGTAAGCAAACGCGTTGTTCGAAAACTTTCAAAGTAATTAAATGCTAGTCTTTAAAAAGGCAAAATCTGTTACAAAGCAAACACGAAACGGAAACGGTAATCGGTAATCGGTTAGCGGTAAACGGCAATCGGTTAATGGCTATTGATAACTGTGCGTAATGATGGTGTTTTTTAATGTAGTAAAATTTAATATTTTATAGATTTTTATACTTTTATATAACATATACTTTATACTTTACCTGTTTAACAAACACTTGATAAAATTGTTAAAAAAAAAACTTTAAATGTGCTCTAAAAAAAGTAACTTATCAAACAAATATTTTACTATACCAAAAAGTTGATAGAGATGAAAACTCTTTACGGCAAACCGCTCAATGTTTTTGCTGCTAGTGGTGTAGGAATTTGAAATCTTGTGTAGCGTGCTATATAATATTTATATCATTAAGCAATCCGTTTTGTTTTATGTTTTATTTTGTTTCCCTTACTATTCCAATAAGCAAAATCAATTAGGCAAAGACATTTGGTTTATCCTACTTCCGAGCGGAAATTATGGATTAAAGTTGGACCGACAGTTTTAGTTTTATAGAGAATCTTGTTATAGATAAATGTTTATGTTGATTTTTATATGGATCCTGTTGTTATACCGATTATGACAATGAAAATTTGTATGCCTAGTTCTTGAATATATTTTTGTATCTTTTGTAGTTGCTAGTAGTTTCCTGGTAGTTTTAAAAAAATCAACTCCGTTGAGACATTTTTATACTTTGTTTATTCTTTTTATACATATACATATTTTTAATAAAATATGACAAAAAAAATATTTGATATATACACTTTATAAAAAAAAAAGAAAATAAACGAAAAAAAAGTTTTTGAAATTAATAAACGGACATAACGTAAATTGTGTTTTATTTATTTTTATATATACTTGTATGTACTTTTTATAACATTGTAAATAAATAAAACTTTTAACTTAGCTGAGCCACAAAAATATAACGAAATAATACGAAACACAAAACTGTTAGTACATACAATTAAATAATTAAACGATAAGAAAGACTCTGAAAAGGAAAGTATTGAAATTCGAACTTATTACAAACTTAAATATGTTAACTGAACATCTAAACAGCAAATTGGTCAATATGTGTTTTTTATACCAACCAAAAAAGGATAAAAACAATTGCATAATTATATGAAATTTACACGTAGTACAATTCAAACTTAAATAAGTGAATATTTTTGACAAACCCCAGATAAATGCTTCAAATAATTGCTAACAAAAGAAACAATATAAATATAGAAATACATTTAAGTCAAGCCCTGCGTAGTGCATTATGCAAATTGAAGTCGCATTTTGGTTTTGCTAGAGAAAACTCTTCAAAGTAAAATTGGCAACTAAGGTTGAAAATACTCCTCGTTTCGGGTTGAACGCTTAACTGATAGGGTGCAGAGAAAAATTTGATTATTTTTTGAGTATTTTCATAGCACAATTTTTGTACAGTGTATGGTTTTGTAGCTAGCGAAAGAAAGTAAACCAAACGCATTTTAAATAGAAAATTTTTTAGCCTCAACCTCAACCCTTCGAGATCTAAAACGATGTGAATCGATTTCAATTTTACGCTAATTGGATCGAAGCTTAGATCGTTGTGAAAAATAGAATAAAATCATTAAAAGACAAGGTTATTAAAGAATATTAAAAACAACATTTGGTACCTTTTAAACATAATTAATGAATTTTATAAAACATCAAATTGATACTGAGAAATTGTAGCCTGTAAAGCGGGTGTATGGCACCCGCACTTCCATTTTAATTTGTTTTTTGTCGTGTGCGCTAATTACAGAGTGACATATGCCTATACTTATACTTATATATATATATATATATATATATATACTATATATACATATATATATATGTTTAGGACTTTAAATAAACTGAAATTGAGCGCCCTTACTAATGAATTCCTTTTAGCAAAATATTCAAAAACAAAAAAAAAAACAAAAAACCAAGCAAAGGCATATAATTTTTTAGCATTATACAAGTGAAAATATAACTGAAAACTGAAAAATAATATAAACAGTAAACCGAAAAACCAGTTGGCAGATATAAAACTATATAGTGAATCAAGTAAATAAATATATATATGACCGTAATCTGTATGAAGCGTATGAAAACAAGAAACTAGCGAAATATTCCATATTTTATAGTAATTTTCAATAAACGTAATTTTTTAATTTTTACAAAATTAAAGTTGGAAAAAACCAAAAATCAATAAAAATATTTGTAGTTTTCTAAAGCCCGAAAAATCAATCTGAAGGGATAAACACTGATTTAGTATAATTATTGTAAACAGTTTCGATTTCCATGCGTGTTTTTGCTCCAGATGTTGAAGCGTTTTCAACTAAATTACAAAAAAAAAATGTTTAAAAAATGTTACGAAACCCAAAACCAAAACAAACCATAGATTAAACGTATGTACTAAAATAAAATAAATAGAAATAAAAGTCAATAACGAAATACCAAAACTAAAATATGTATATTAGAAACATACGCAAAGGAGTTCTCCCTCAATAAAAAATCTCAAAAAACTGAAACTGTAACAGAAAACCAAGATATCAGCAGTACTTCAATGCAATATTTCAAAGAAAACCGTACAAGGATAATGAAAAAAAAACAGAAAACCAAACCCTAAATCCAGCAAATCAAATATGAAACAATTTAATACAAAAATGTAATCCTGTATTGAGGGAAATATACATATAGGATTATATTATACACAAAATATATTCAAAACCAAAGTCGTTTTCTAAAGCGCCCCAAGCATTACACTGAACGAAAATCCAATAATCGGCGTTTGTGTTCGATAAAACCAAATTGGAATAACACAAGTCAACAACCCACACACACACACTCACACTCAGTCACTGAGGCAAAAATGCAGGTTATGAAACAAGTAAATAAAACGTAAATGGCAAAAAAAACATATATCTTCATTCAAATAAATAAAAATACTTTTTCTGGAATAATACAAATGCGAGTTGTTTTATTTTTCTTATTAAGACTGTTTGGGCAAGAAGGCGCTGAGAAGCTTTAAGTTTCGTTTTCTATAATAATGCATAGCCAATGGCGGTTACAAGTTTTAGTTGTGGTGGGTTTCAGTAAAAAAATGTTTAAGCACAATTTTGTGTTATACAAAATCCCTCACTTAAATCTTATATTTACCCTCGATCACGTTTACCTATCTATTTAAATCTGTTAAGATTTTATACATTTTTTCAAACTAAACAGAGACATAGTGCCAGCTTACCTAAATTTATAGTTTCCTTTTTAAAAATAGTCAAATCAGAAACACTAGACTTAAATTAAATTGAATAAAAGTAATACTTATTTGGGAAGTTATTTATTTATTTTAATTTGTATTAAATTCAATAATCTACTTAATTTAAATTTTTTATATTTCATATATTAACAAAAATAGATAATTTAATTACAAACTTTTATATTGAAGATTTTTTAAATGATTATTGTTTAAATTTTTTTTTTTAAATCACTGATATTTTGTAGCCTACTTTTTGGGGATTTGATTAACTTCCTCTCCCTCGTTTGTTTAGTCAAAACGTGACGTAACAGAAAATGGAATCTACCAAAAGCCATAACAAACTAACCGATACAAATTCTAAATTTCAGATCTGGCAGCATTGAAGGTGTCTCACCCACCTCCAGCGGTCCCAGTCTAATATCCGCACTGTCGTCGGCCAGCGCAGGAGGTGGCTCCTTGGGAGGAGCTGGCCCCGCTGGCGATAGCAGCAGTGGCGGTGGCACCTGGCGGCTGATCAAGGGCAAGGTTTCGCAAACCATCGAGGAGATCAAGTCCTCCAAACTGCCACCAACGGCAGCCATACCCATAATAGTATCGGATCCACCATCAACTGGCTGGAGCAACGATCCCGACTCGGACACCGAGTGCCTCACCGTGAACACGTCCATTAGCGAGGAGCTTCCCCTTGATCAGGAGCACAAACAAAACTCGGATTCGGACGTGGAGGCCGAACTGCTGCAGCACGACACCGTGAGCTTGGGCAGCCTGGGTGACGTGGCAGCAACTGGCGGCCAGTCGGAGCGATCCCGACTGCGTCGCGGTCTGGCCCACATCCGGTCCAAGGTGAAGGCCAAACACCAAGCGGCAGCCGCCATGAAGAAGGACATCAGTCCCAGTGGTTCTGGTTCTGCAGTCCCGCCCACTACGGTGCGCACTGGCTTCCTGCGCCGTCGCAATGTGGTGGAGGCGGGCAGTGAACCCTCCACCAGTCAGCAGGCGGAGATTGCCATCGTCAGTGGCAAAGTTAAGAAGCGGGGCATCCTGCTGGCCCGCAAGGACGTGGAGGTGGAGTCGGGCGTGGAGGTGCTCGAGGATATGATACCCGCAACAGTGGCACAGAGCGATGCGTCGAAGGAACCCGCCGAGAAGCGAGCGGAGGATGAGCCCGATTTGGTAGCCGATGCCGAGTCACGTCCCACATTAACGCTTCCCGTGGCACCGGTAGGTACTGCCCTGGCCTTCGCCAGCTCTTACACTGAGAAGGAGTCACAGAAGTCACCGCGCGACTCCCGGAGCAAGCAGAGCTTCCTCTCCAGCCTGAGCATGCTGAGTGTTAGTCAGTGGCGGGAGAAGCATCAGGGCTCCACCGTGTTCGCCCTGCCCGTTCTCCTCTCCTTCTTTTTGCTCCTGCTGATGATCCTACCGGTGCCCGACTTCCTGCGAGGTGTCTTCGCCACCCTTCTGTTCTTCACGGTGATGGACTGCTGTGGCGGTCATCTGCGAGTGCTGCTCGAGGACTTCCTGCTGACCACGCACCCCGAGCGAGTGGCCTTTGCCATTCCCAATTACAAAGTCATGCCCATTTGCGAGATACCGGCAGTGGAGGAGCACAAGACGATCAAGACATATGCTGGCTGGATGAACGAGATAAACAGCTACGATCCCAATACGTTCTCGTTTAGCCTCACACGAGCGGTCTATGTGCGATTGGATGGATGCATCTTGAAGATGTCGGGCACCAATGCCAGGATACCCAAGCGACGCATGTGGAACGAGCCGCCCATCGATCGCCACAAGATCCTGTTCACCGACCATCGATCCTACGACCTCAGAGACTGCCGCATCGAACTGCTGCCCTTGGGTTTGGCCAACAAGCGGTGAGTCCTCTGATATTTCACTTGCCTTTAAGGTTACTTATAATCTTCTATTACACTTGCAGTTTCTTCAATCGCAAGTATCCCATTCAGCTGATCATCAAGAGCACCAAGGATCTGCCCGAAGAGCAAAGCTCCGTGGAAAGCCAATCGGAGCAAACGGTGAAGCTGGAAGCGAAGGAGGTGAAGGGTGCCTCCTCATCGGGAGCGACACCGCCCGGTGCAGAGGAGGAGAAGCCGGTGGACTTTGCAGCCACGGTGATGCAAGCAGATGTAAGCTGTAACCAATCAACATATGAAAACATGTTTAACAACTTTGCCTAATCCTCAGTTACAACAGCTGCGAAACACTGTGAATCCGGACAAGGAGCTCAATGACATCAGTGTGCCCTGCGGCGATGAGGTGCGATTGTTGCTCTTCTCGAGATGTGACCGGGAAAAGGAGGACTGGTATCGCCGCTTCACAGCCGCCAGTAAGGGCCTGGTTCACGAGCAAGATCTTCAAGTGCCCATGGCACGATTCGTGGAGGACACTGATCTTCAGGCGGCCGCAGCTAGGCAAGCTTTGCACCTGGTCACTGGAATGGGCAAGGGAATGGGCGCTGTGAAGGTCAGCAATCCCCAGTAAAACCCAAGACAATCTGTCTTTAATCAGTGATAACTACTTGCAGTGGCGGACCGAAGATGAGATGTCTACGGGGAATGCAAATGATGAACCGGATCAGCAAACGCCCGACGGGCAATTCGAGAATGTGACTGAAGAGGATCTTTGTGAGACGCCGAAAGAAGAGAACTTCGACGGCATGATCATGAGTGCCAATGTGGCCAGAAATCCACCCGACTATGTCCGTTTTATGGCCGTGTATCAGGTAAGTGGTTAGAGCCCATTTCATTTTCATTTGTAGCATTTTAGTTTTGATTTATTATTATTTGTCATTTTCAATTGGCTTTTGGTAGAAGGCTTGCAGCCAGAGCACAATTCCCGTAACCCGAAGTTCCGTCGGAACAAACTGCTCCCTTGATCGGCGCCAAAGAAAAGTATGTTTTATGGTTTTATTACAATAGTAATATGTTGGAGATATCAGTTAAGTAAGCATGTTAATGTTAATGTCCAACTTACTTACAGTCTCGCCGTGCCAAACGCCAGGAAGATGAACTGTGGAAGGGCATTGACCAGTCGCTATTCCTGGGTCCATCCGGCAGCATTGTGTGGGCGAATGTCCTGTTGGGCCGCTGTCTTTACAGCTGGCTACACGATGCCATGCTGCACGAGAAACTCAAAGAGGTTTTGCAGAAGAAACTAAACTCTATTAAGGTGGGTGTTAGTCGGAGAACCTGTAGGTATAACCAACACAATGATTGATTATTTAACAGCTGCCCAGCTTTATGGAGGAGGTTATCATAACTAACATTTACTTGGGTCAGTCCCCACTGCTGTGTCATCGCGTTTCCCAGCCGATGCTCGATGAGCGCGGAGTTTGGGTGGACGCTGATGTGACCTACGAGGGGTTGGCTCACATAACAGTGACCACCAAGCTGAATCTGCTGCGGATTCGCAGCAAGACAAAGTCACCGATGGCCCCCGAATCGGTGCCCACCACCTCAATGGCGCCAGAGCAAACGCCAGATTTGCGCAGCAATTCGGATGCCAATTCGGAGAATGTCATCTACGACAGCGATGCCGAGAGCTCGGGCGGTTCCTCCACTGAATCCGAGAGCCCACCGCCGGGCACCGCCCAAGAGAATCCGGCCGGAACTGAGTAAGTATAGAAAGATATATATATTTAAGAAAACCTTCATTAATTTACTTTGGCGCAATTCCTTTTTAAAATCCCCTTTCTCTCTCCTTATTGGCAAAAGAATAATAATGGCTTTTTAGAAAAAAATTCCGTACCAATTTTCAATGTTTTTAAATTATTCTTTTATTTTTTGTAATAACAAAATCAACCAAGACCAACAAGTATTTAACAGTGCTTTTCTTTCGCAAGTGCGGAAGGTCAAACGAGATTTAAGTTTAGTTCTGTGACAATATTGTATAGATTTGCCACGGATTACGTGACATACCTTCGAGATTTTATATATATTGCACCACTTTAACTTTCAAAATCTCCCTCTTCAGATTCTTTCAAAACTCGCCCGGCAATGCGCGGCGCATCTTTAAGATTGTCGATCGGATAGCCGCCTCCAATCTATTTCAATACGCCACCGAGCTGCCGTACGTGCAGCGAGCCATGGAGAACATGAACGCGAATATCACGTTGCGCGTAGATCTCAAGGGTTTGGTGGCCCGTGGAACGCTGAATGTGCCACCGCCGCCCTCCGATCGGGTGTGGGTTAGCTTCCGCGGACCGCCACGCCTGTGGATATCCACCAAGCCCCAAGTGGGCGACAAGTCCGTCGACTGGTCCATTGTGACCAATGTTATTGAGAGCAAACTGTGCGAGGCTGTCAATAAGTTTCTGGTCTACCCAAACATGGTGGACTTCTCCATACCATTCCTCAGCAATCCCAACTTCGATGAGGAACCCGCGACTGCAACCAACTAAATACCAAAATCAACAGAAATAGGCAGGGAATAAGGGAAGAAGAAGAATGAGAAGATACAATTTATATCCGATGAATTTAACACAAAGTGTGAGCGAGATTTTATACGTTATTTTTTTAGTTTTTGAGATAAACTTCAAGCTTAGCTTAGGTCTGCGATCTCTACTTATCCGCTTATAGCGATGAGCGCATGGGACGACCGATTCCAAATGACAAGTTACGAAACGCTTATTTTCATCACATTCTGTTCACACTTTAGAACAATCCCAATCTTAGCTACAATAATTTACACAATTATGTAAAGGGAAGGATATGGCATATTGAATATGCTGCAACAGCCGCTCTGTGAGGTCATCACGACAAGTATTCCAATAGCATAATGCAGGCATATAGCTCTACCACTTATCCACTATTCTATACGAACAACTACAATATACACACCAATATATATTTATATATTCCCAGTAGCTTAGTCTTAGAATGCGTGTGAATTTTAAATAAGAAAATCGAATTTTATTTGCGATATGTGTGGTGTGGTCTACTCATCGATCGTCAACCATAAAACGTATGTACTTAATGCGTCTCAACTATTTAAAATACGCAACTAAAATGGAAATGGATCCGTATATTTTGCCAAATGAGAACAAAACTATTCCCTTGGGTTCCAATTTATACTGCAACTAAGAAATATCATTTACACGGTTGTTTTTCAGGCTACACAACTAAGTAGATCATTTTAGCTACAACATACATATGTATATTTAAATGTTTTTCATAAATAAAGATAGCAAATTGCTAGCACAAAAATGAGTTTTTATTGAATTCAAAGTTGGTACTTTGCATTTCGAGCTTTTAAGTTCATGCTAACATTCGACTAACATAAGCTGTTACACAAACTGAATTTTACTAACATACTATGTTATGTGCCCCATTTAAAGCTCACTACTACAAAACCCGAAAACATTAGTTTCATCCCAATTTAAAGGCATATAAATTTCATTTAATTTTTCTTTATTTTAATTACTTTTTCATTCACGTTCAGAAATGTACATCATTAAATGGGGTTTTTGTCTTGCGTTCAATGGGGGTTTAAAATTTTAGAGTTTTTTCGTTTAATGCTTTTATGCTTTCGATTTCGCTGTTTCCAAAAAGTACATTAAGTAAACTACAGACATACGTGTATATAATATGCATTAATAATAGTTATATATGTATATATAGAATTCAAAAATGTACAACATTCATTTTTAACAAAAGAGCCGGCAACACGATGCCTCGTGCCCCGGCATATGTAGTTAAAAACTCGAAGATAGCCATAGCAAAAACAACTAAAATTACAACTTAAAATTAGAGACTTACCAACTAATACACATACTAGTACAATGTCAATGCCATTTCATTGTTTATCTTTTTCAATCGATATTTGTATATAAGCATGTTTGTATTTTAATGGGCGTTATGCTTCTTGCGGCATCCAAACTTAGATGCCTCGTTAAAAGTAATATTTCAAAATTGATTTCATGGTTTGCTCAATCTCAAAAATTTGTCTGTTGTCTATCGCCTTAATTAATGTGGTTTCTGTGATGTTTTTGAGTGGTTTTCGAATGCCTGATTGCATAACAAAATCGTAAAGGACTAAGAAAAAATAGTTACAATATTACGCATATTGTAGTTTACTACTTAACAACTAAAAACTGCTATCAAAACAGATTTACAAATAAATATTCCAAGTGTGAGTTTCAATCGTAAAACTTTCCCGATCTCTCATTCCATCCGTGTTTGCTGGCAAAACATTGAGCAACATTTCGTGTAAGATATTCTTGAATATTATCGGTAAATGGATTATGCTGGCTATGATCTTAGCTTATCGTTAGAGTAGAGCTGTATTAAACTGTGTGTGTAAGTGTTCTGACCCGTTCCATGCGGCAAATGCAGAATTCATTTTGTTTTTTCCATTGAGCACGTCGCGGTGTTCGGTAGGGCGTTGTATTCTTGTATTGCTGTATTCTGGGGGAGTTCTAGGAGGGATCGTCGCTCTTCACTGTCCTGCTGTTTTGGCTCATCTCGTTCCTACGTCTACTTTGCTAACTCTGAAAACTGTCACAACATCCGCTGTCCTCGTCATCTCCGATTTACAGGCGCATGTCGTTGTATTTGGCAAAGGCCTTGCACAGGGCAAAGGCTAGAATGATCAGGACCAGGTGCACAATGCCCACCACGATGGCCACGATGATCAGTTCACGTTGTGCAATCAGCCACTCGGTAAAGACTTCGTAGCAGCCCTATAAGAACATAAAAATTTGATGAGAATTTAATCATATTCTAGGCATTTTCACTCATACCTTCTTGTAGAAACTGTTGCTGTCGCTGGGATTGGTTGCACAGTCTTCGTCGCGTGGCACCAACTTGGCCACATCCTTGAGGATGCAGCACGCCTCCGGAATGGTGCGGTTACCCTTGCCGCTCACCCACGCCGGCGAGGCCTCAAAGTCGCGGTAGTCGTTGATGCCACAGCAGCCGAAGTTGCCCATCAGCTGGTTCCACATCAGCGAGGTGGCATCCACATTCTCGCCCAGCGAATAGCTGGTGATGGTCGTCTGCAAGAAGTTTTTGCTCTCGGCCCGCACCTTGTCCTTGTAGAAGGCGGCCAGTCCAGCCGGCCACGATCTCGGCCACCAGCAAAAGTATCAAAAAGGTTCCGTACTGCAAATTAAGATATTAATATTAATTATTTTAAAGTTCATATCATTTGTTGGATTAATTGTTAATCATTTTTGTTTAAGATTTAATTGATTAAACCTTGAATTTTTATCATAAACAGCACGCAAACTAATAAAATAAATAAATTATAAAACTAGAAAAATATTAAAATTAAATTTATTCAATCTTAACGATTTGATTCTCTAAGAAAACTTTTACAAACTATTTCAAGTCATAAATTTATGTCAATTGTATTAAAATATTTATTTGTATAACTAAAACAAGTGAGTTCAGCTAAATTGTTTAATATTATTAATTTAACTATTTAATTCTCCTCCTTATAAAACAAAATAGAATTGCAAGTAATAACAAGAACATCATGTTTATCATTTATTATTGTGTAATAAATTCAATGTTTTCTTGTTATGGTTGCCTGGTTTATTTATAATGCTAGCACGCGGTTGACCCAATTCGTCGGCACTTTGTGAGCCGTGCAGAAAAATCTAGTCATTTGACCCTGAGCCAAATGTTCAGCATTTGTCGGCCTGCCGCTGGTGGTGAGTTTGGCCCAAACACACACAGCCGCAAGAGTCCACGGTTAGATACAGATATAGATGCGGCTTAAATGGCGAGTGGGCAAGTGGGCGGACGGGCGGATGGGCGGTTGGCCGGATGGAGGGGGAGGTCGCAGCATGCAGCACAATGCTGAAGGTCATTTCTCAATGTTTTCTTGCATGTTTCGAAAAAGCTTTTGCCGCTTTTCATTCTACCATTCTGGCTGAGTAATGCAGGGAAAAAAATTCAAACCGTTTGAAACTGATATAAAAATAGATTATATGTAAATGATTTAATTTAATCAAATAATATAAAAATCCTTTAAATGCGTAGAAGAGGCTAAAAAATCCTTTCTGAGCCTCTATTTTTGCTATCTGCTTATAAATTTGTCAAGCAAACGTCGAAAAACCAACACTATCTATTTTCCTAGTGTTAAATTATTTTTAAATTAAACAAACATTAAATCTGCCATTGTAAATGTATTATAATTCGTATATTTTTTGATATTCAAAAGCCCTATTACCAAAAATTGTTCAGATCATTTTGATAATGAATCACTGTATCATTACATTTAAATATCTTGTAATATCTTGAAATAACTTTCTTAATATTTTCCTTATGTAAAAGGTTTCTCTAAGTGCCTGGCTAATGTTGTCACTGATATTGTGGTTGTTGCCCTGATATGCTCGGTTTTCTCTTGTTGTAGTTGTGGCTGTTACGCCTGGCAGCATTTCATTTCAGCCATCGTGGGCGTTGGTAGCTGCTTGCAAATGTATCTGTCAGATACACATGCAATCCCACCAAATTGCGGCCTATGGAGAGCAGCCTCACTTTGTTTGCATGCCAAGTGTAGCGATTTGAAAGCATTTATCTACGCGAGTGCCCCTGCAGTCGTTTGCTTAAAAACCTTTTTGGTTTAAAAAATCAATGCTAAGACATGTTAGCCTATGCCAAGAGTCGGTCCAACCTTGGGATGCGTTAACCGAACGGCCTTGGCTAATTTAAGTGCAAAGCCCAAGAGGGTCGCATGCAGGTCGCGTGTTCGGCACCGCTGCGCATGCGCAAAGCACTGTCCCCTCCATCACATTACCCCCCTCCCATTCCCATCTCGCTAGGGTAAATTGAATTCACCTGTTTGACGCTGCAATTTAAGCGGCCAAGCCCAGAAATATGGGCGCGTCCCGGGGTAAATAATGCAGGTAAATGCGATAAAACAGTTTATTAATTACCACAATCGCCCCGAGTGAGCACTCTCGACCATAGAAAGTCCCTGGGCCGTCCCTCTTGGCCACTTGCTGCTAATGTAAATTGTCTTCTCTAGTCCAGAGAAATTACAATTCCACTCACAGCCAAAGACCACAGAGACATGGCCAAGTGAAGGGCTTGTCATGGGGGCCGCTTAACCAATCGTTCAAACATGCCTGCCCTGACCACGATATGGATGTATCTATATACGATAATTTACCTATAGCAACAACCAGCTATGTACAACTTTCTCTCGAGTGCCTTCAACCGTTTTTCCAGCCAAGAGTCAAAGTCAATTGAAAATCCTCTTCAACGGCAAAGTTTTTCGGTGAAATATGCAAACAAACGCTTGGCAATCGGCCAGCTGGAATCCCATTCCCTGAGCTGTGCATCTTCGGAGTCTGCCTGTCATCTCCTCAATTACAATGTATCTGATGATGCAAGCTCGTACAACTCTGATTGAATCCATTGATTGGGTGGGGAAAATGTAAACTTGTGACATTGCGTCTCGGTACCGTAGGAGAGTTACTCGATAATGAAAAGTAAATTAGTTTTTACTACAGCTTTCTTTGCTATTCAATTATTTCTTGTTACTTTAAAAATTTATTAAGTTTTGGCTTTCGGGTAACTTTTAGCTATTCTTTTACGAACTACAATTAACAATTTTAAATAGGAGTTTTTTAATGACCTTCAGTTCTCTGAACATTGCTCACTCGTTTAAAAAGATAAAGCACAGATAATAAAAGCTTTAACGATCGAAATAAAAAAAAACTTTTTATAATCATTTAAAGGTGCCTTTAACTTGAAATTTTATGCATTTTAAGCTTAAAAGGGTGTTAATTTTAATATTAAAATGGTAAAAATCGGTTCATATATAAATACTTTTCAAAATATGTGATTTCCTCTTAAAAAATGCAATCGAATTAGTGGTTAAAGCAAATTTTAATTGACAGTAAGTTTATGTCTTTTAAGTAAGGGAAGTTCACTAAAAATGGTCTTCCAAATTACGTAATTTAACAAAATTATTTACTTTATTTACGTTTAAATTGTCATTTAAACAACTATTTATGTTATTACCATACCCCCTGAAATATCCAGCAACACTTTTGAATGAATTTCAGTTTTGGTTCGGACTGTCTTTGGGGGACAGACCTCTAACCCAAATTTGATCTGTTCACTTACCGTCGACAGCAGACAGCGGGACTCTCGCATGGCTCCCAGATAGCCCAAGAAGCTCATGAAGAACATGACGGCTCCGATGACGAGCAGAACATAGGCCAGCTGCTCTATGACCTGCGGCTGTGTAAATTGCTACAATAAATACAAAGAGAGCAGAAACAAATAGTTAGAAATGCGAGAGTAATTGCAGATGATTTCTACACTGCGTATGCGTAATTAAACTTTGAACTGGCCAAAAATTGTCGTCTTCCTCATTCGTGTAATTGAATTATACGCATATTTTCTTCAATTATCGTAGGCAAATTATAAGATCTCAGATAAAGGTTTCGAAACTATGTACCTACACTGCAAGTTCATTGACCAACAACCCATGGCATATTTTAACACACGGAGTTCCTGCTAAAGCTTCTCAATTAGTTTTTGCATGTTTATCCTAGGTAGCCACACAATTAGTCCCCGTGCGGACATGTACTGTTCATTTGTTTGGCCAAAGCGGAAAACCCTTTACACCCAGTCAGATAGAAACGCGAGTTCCACCCAAACTTTAGCTAACGCTGAACATGCAACTTTTGATGGAATTTGTCATAGTTGTGGAAAAGTTTATTTGTGTGAATTGGGTAAAAGTCCCCAGAGAATGTGTGTGTTTTTATTTTACACAAAAGAATGTAGTTAATTTAACAATCAAATTCTAAAATTTAGACTAACAACTTACCAATTATTTTTACTACCGACTTTAGCGTTTCCCAGAATAAATTCAAAATAGATACAATTTTTAAAGCTCCGCCTTAGAACATATCAAAATATAGTTCCATAGAACTTTTCAGTACCTTATATAGAGAAGGCTCTATTATTTCAACCCAAAAACCATCCCTTATTGTTAGACAGTGTGCCAGCACAATGCATCGTGCATTTTGATTAGCGTTTTTGTGTTACTCGTGCCGACCATTTCCCCACCGAACTACATGTTTATTCTACAATTACATTTTTTTTTTAATAATCATAGTTCCACTGCCCGCTATTATTTGAGCACCTGCACGTGAGTTTGATCTATATTTCGGGGTTGATTTACTACGATTTACTACGATTTCGATATGTGAATTACACACTTCGATGGGTTGCGTATAAATTGCGTTATAATTGGGTGAATTGCAGCGGTTTCTTGGGGCCTCTGTCAGGGGGTGTTTCCGCGGCAACACTTTCACCCGGAGTTGGGCGGGGATTGGGATTGGGTTTGGGACTGGGAGTGGGACTGGTGTTGGTATTGGGTATTTGGAAGCCCCGTCCGTCTCACCTCAATGCGCTCACTCTCGGCCAACTTGAGGAGAGCAATCAGCGAGTGCTTGTCCACGGCCAGCCATAGTCCGACGCCGAATATAATTGTGCCTAGCACCTGCAAGACAAAACACAACAAAAATATACATAAATATGTGTGTGTACAGGTAGCGCGCATTTATGTGTTTACATTGAAACATAAAGCATAAAACACAAATCCCCCCGTTGGACATGCAAACGCAGTTTGATGATTGTTATTATTATGACGTTGCCTGCCCAAGTTGATTGCATTTGAAAATGCCGATGATGAGGTTCGGCAATCAAGATGATAATGATGATGATGATGATGATGATGACGACGACGCCGGCAGAAAGTCAATGAACCGACGAACCGCCGAGCTGAAAATGCGGGAAAAAGCACCAGCGCATGCGCAGAGATTTGCTTGATTGAGTTGCAATGGAATTTGATGGGACGTATAGTATGGTATGGTATGGTATGGTATGATATGAACGCACCTCTATATGTGCAACCCATATGCACCCGGTGCATAAATCACAAAAGCCCACAAGCAGCCACAATCTGGCATTACTTCATTTGGTACTTACGAAAAATATAAAATTGAATATGCAAAGCAAATACTTTGCACACCAGACTCCACAGTCGAAGACCATTTTCGTTGTTTTCGAAATCTTGGGGCTGTTTTCCTCCTCGGAGCTCTCTCAACTGCAATGACAAAGAGAAATTCCACATTTAGCACTCGGGAAGTGAGGTTTCTAATTGAATTAAAATATTTTTACTTAATTTACTTAACTTCATGTTAAGTGGCGCACACTCCGTTGGGCATAGCACAACACAAAAAGAAAGTGTCACAAAACAAAACGACATAATAACCAAAATACCAAGAAGCGTAAATAAACAAGAAAAGTATTTCTAGCCATGTTGCATTCGTTATCGGCCATGTTTGTACGTGCCCCGTGCCTTACAAATTAACATGTAAAGTTGGACATTAAAAATTAGTGAATAAATGACTTCAGCGGGAAATATTTACGATGAAAAGAAAGCCCAAATTGAAATGATCCTACATTTTTTGTAACATTTTAGTTGAGATTTTGTGGTTTAACTTAAAGCGTCTTGATTTAAAAACTTGTAAAATTAAAACAAATAATTTAAAATATATACTACTTTATAAAGAATATAAAATATTTATACAATATGTCGAGCCTGACTCCAATTGTTTAATTTATTCAAAATTATTAAAATATATATATATATTAAAATATACCTACTGTATATTTATTTATTTTTAGCTGTTATAAACTAACGGAGTTACTTTCCCTTAAAAACAGATTCTTTATAAGTGTTTCTATATGTATATTTGATCATTTAAACAAGTTCTCTAAAAAGACTTAAATGCGATTTAAATCTTAATTAAACACGGTTTTAGTAAGTGCTCAAAACACCGCCTGTCGTCATCAGATAAAAAGATACGTTAATTCCAAGAGCAGCTATGAAATTGTTCAAGTAAATTACAAGCTTTCGTTCATTCATTAATTCATCGGGAATCTCAATTTCCAGCATCTCGCTTCACGTAAACTTTCTTATTAGCAGCAGGACAGCTTCCCCGCCACTTTCCCGCTTTTGTGCCCCTCTGCCACAATCTCAACCTCGCTTAGCACTTTTCTTTTCAGAAGCTGCTGCTGCTGGCAGCTAGCTGGTTTGAGCCAAGTTCTCAGCCCACTGTGCTGGGCATATGTGTGCGTTGTTATTTGGGTAAATATATACACACACAAACAATGTCACGAGCTATTGAAGTTAGAAAAGTAGAGCACTCGGCAGCGGAGCTAAGCCCTCTTTTTCTGCCTCTGTTTCGATGCTGTTCTGTTGCCAAGTCGCGGCAACGGGCTAACATTTTCCTTGCCAACATTTTTGTTCTGATTCTTTAGCTGGTCCCTTTGAGCCCGGTAAAAGCGCTCTGCCATTTACACCCCCCAACTCGCCCCTTGCATCCCTAATGATGTTTTGGCCAAAATGTAATTGTGTACGCACACCCACACAGATGCGGTCAAAAGAATAGCACTTAAGATGTCATATTCCTTGAAGTCTACAGGTTAAATAAACATTTTTATGTGCTTCTTTATTTAAGTTAGTTAGAATTTTATGAAACGAATTTTCTATTTGTTTGTTTACGTTTTTTTAGCACTTGAATAACATTTCTTAAGTGAATAAAAATAAGTTTGCCTTTCAGAAAATGAATTTTCTAATTAGTTTATTTAAATTTTTTTTTGCCTTCAAATAATTTGGCTAAATGTATTTTCCTATGTTTTAAATTGATTTATTGATGTAGAAGTTTGGTGTACTTTTGTTATAATTAGTGATTTTAAAAACTCACCTTGACAAAAAGAAAATCAAGTAGAATAAACAGAGGTTTTACCAGTGTTTATATAACTATAATACTTATGTTTTTAAATTGTGTGAAAAATATTGAGTTCTCCACGCCAGCATTTCAACCGTAGCTTTTAACCCACTGAGTGCATAAGGTACTTGAATGCAAAACGCTCTAGGGGTCTACATACACACAAAAGCCAAGTTTATGTGGGCGCCACATCCCCACAATTTGCACTTTTTCATCCCAGTGAAGAACCCTTCTCCCAACAAAAGTTTATCACAAATTTTTAATTGCTTTTCCATTGTTTTAGACATCCGTCGTACTGGCTTTAAATTAGTTTAAATTTTCTGCTGATAACACATGCAAATGGCTGACTAACGGATGTGCATATAGTGCTTAATGGTTGTGGCATTGAATTTTTAATATGGGCTTAGTCAAATACAAGGTATTGTCTACGAATATTGACGCCCAAGTCATTTGTCTGTTTGAGGCTTAAACTGAGAGATAAAGTATTAAAAAATGATTTTTATTTGCATTTCATTTGCATTCTAATTTGAATTCTATCCCACTGGATTTAGATTTGAATAAAGCAATACCGGATTGGTTGATAAGCAAACATCCACAGAGCATTCAAAAATGTGATAAAAAATAAGTAAATATGAGTGTGGTCAAAATCGTCACTTTTAAATTTTAAACTTTATAATATTTATTTAATAAATATTTACCTAATAGCTTTACTCCACTCCTATTAACGCCCAGTCTTTGGAAATTCGATTCTGATTTTATCTCCAAACGTTTCAACCTTTACCCCTTATCTATTAATTAATGCTGCAGTTCGACTCTAAGCTTTAATTAATGCTTCGGCTGAGTGGAAAATCGGAAAAGCTTTCAGCAGCCACCCACTAAGCCGTAGCTGCTGGTTTCTCGTTTCTGGCTTCCGATGCCATGAGCCCATACAAAATTCAAAAGCTTGCCATTAGCACACACACTCTTGCGCGACTACATGGCCAACACACACACACTCTCAGAACATCCACACACTTGCAGGGGCCCAAATCTTGTAATTAACTTTCAAGTGGCCCATGCATAATATTGGCAAAAATTCAGCAAGCTCAGCATCAGCATTTCATCTAACTCAAATATTAAGTCTGGAGATCTACTTTACAGCAAACTCAAACTCAAATATCATATGAGAGAAACATTAATTTTTCATAAGACAAATAGGTTTAGCTCTTGGAATTTTTAAAAGGAAGCTTTACTTGATTTTGAAGAAAGGTATGCCAATTTTATTTTCTCAAACACTATTAAAATTTAAAAAAATTTAACATCACCTGTCAATACACACGTTACTTTAACACCACAAGAAATAAATGCTTTTTTATGTACTGATAGCACTTTTATTCTTTTACAAATAACTTTTATACATAGCGTTATAAATAAATTCATTTGTATACATATTCATAAGCCAATTCACGAGTGGATTTGTACAGGTAAAAAAAATTTAATAAATCTCGTTTAAAGCTTGTCCGTATATACACATCTGTAGTTAAATATGCAGGAGCAAATACAGAAAAAAAAACGCAAAAATAAATTGCAAATTTATGGGCTTCGCAGTTAACTTGCATTCGGATTTCGAATCGGGCTTTGTTTATTATTTGCGTAATTAAATGCTTGCACATGCTCGTACAGCATTTTTTAACCGTAGAAAGTTTTGTTTTGCCGGCTGCTGTGGAAGTGGAAGTCTAGGGAGCTGAGAGCTCTTAAAACAATGCACATTTCTTTTTGGTATTGCGACGGTGATTAAAGCATTTTCTATTGCAAAAAGGAAATTCGAGCGGGTCTCAATTGTGGGACTGGAAGTGATTTTCTTTTTGTACCAGCAGCTGATCTTTTCTTCAGCAGGTCGCCGTCAAAATAGGTTAAAGAAAGTCGTAACTTGTATTAATTAAAAAAAATGTTGGGGGAAATAAGAGTTGAGAGGGAAACAGTGGTGCGCTTGAACTGAAAGGGCTGTCAAAACCTTTGGCCATAACTTTTCGACTGGAGATGTTATTTTTTCCATTCCCAGTTGCACTCTCGCATACATGTGTGTTCACACTTGTCACGTTCGCTGGCTTGCCAAGAATTTAGAAATTTTATTTATTGCCAATGCTTTCTGTTTACCTGCTGCCGCAGCCCGTTACCCATTTTTCTCCGCTCTTCGATTCTGATTTGATTGGCCGGCTGGCTCTGGAGCTGGGAAATGTGAAATAGCAATCGTGGAAAAACTCATCACGCTCGAAACCAAAAGTGCTGCACAACCACAGAGCCACTTTTCTATCTGTCAAAGCGTGAGAAATTTGTTCTTTTCCGTTGTTCATCTTTATAGCTGCGGTTTCCCCTCCAAACTCTCAAGCCGGGTAATTAAATTATGGAGTATTAAGCCCCAATTGGGTCAACCCTCTCTCCAAACAGTACTTAAATGCAGGTGGGTGGCAAACATCCTCCCGTTCCCTCAAGATCTTAAGTATGCATATGTGAGTGGATTTTAAGAAGCTGGTTTGATGTGTGGGAACTACTTACTTATAAATGGTTCTACTAAGTGGAATGTTAATGCCTTAATTTGCTTGTGGAGCATACTAAAATGTGGTTCATCGGATGAGGGCGAAACTTAATTGCTCGCATAATTGATTAAACTCTACAGCTTATAACAAGAGGTTACCATTTTTTCTAGCTTTTCTGGATCTGTAGACACAATTTTTCTATGACAAATTTATTTTTTATTTGTAATTTTTACTGAACTTACTGACTTGCCGCCTAAAGCTGTTTTCGTTTTTGTCTAATTAAAACAAACTTTGATTTATATGTTTATTTAAAACAATAAATTTGCCTCGCTCTTTTAACAAGGACAAAAATTATGCATAAATTTTCATATGTAAACAAAACTAATTATTGATAAATAAGTATTATTTTACCCGACATAGATAAGACGTTTAAATTAATAATTTACCCTTTAAACAGGGCAAAATATATTATAAAAAGAAACCCTTTTTGTTTATTAGAGAAAATTTACCCTTTTTATGCGGCTTATCATATTTTTCCAATCGAATAAAATCAAAATGTAATAATAGCAACTGGTTTAAACTTTACCCAACTGCTGTCCCTTGAAAAAAGTTTAGCATTTTGTTTACCCAACATTTTCTTGTCCCCCGTTGATTGCTAAATTTGTGTTCCCTATAAAAATGGCTTTAAGCCCCAACTTATCCAACTGGAATAAAAAAACATTAATTGGGCAAAATATAGCGCAATATTGAAGCTATTGTTGTTTGTGCTGCCGCACGAGCGACACAATCAATTTATTTATAAATTTTGCTTAATTAATTCAAATATAACGCAAAACAAAAAGAGTCAGGCAAATAACTTGTTTTGCTTGTCGAGCGGCAAATTTCAAATTTCTTCATAAAGGCAAAGCACCAGAATTTACAACAGGATTGTGCCAAAATTATACCTTGAAGTGGTCTAATTAAATGAATCTTACGATTCGACAGCACCTCACATAAGGCTAATTGAGTGTCGTATAAATTCAGTTTGTTCATTTTATTTTTCACTTTGTAAAGTCATTCAACTCCGCCTGTTGGTTTTTGTTAGTTTGCTTATATAATCACATGAAGTGCGTTAATTTGACATAATTAGTGGGCTCAGGCACGAGACGAAATCTAAACCCCAACTTTACTTTGTGGTCTTCGAGTTGAAGAGGAGACCCCTTTGTCTGACTCTACACTTCTTTTTGTAGGTCAATGGTCTTTCCTTCGACTATGTTTGTTGCCATGTTTGCCGCCATTTGATGGCTTGCCAATTTAACACCTGACAGCTTCGTTTGGGCCATGTGCACTGGACCAAGCTGTGTGCCATAAGCGAGCGCAGATGGCAACGCCCCAGCCCCAATTCCCCCGGCCTCGCCCCCCGCCCGCAGCATCGTATTACGAGAGCTGTCGAGCAGCAACACTGCTAAAAACAGTCTTCAATTATTTCATTTTGAAATGACATCAAATTACTTTAAAATCTGAATTGGAATTTATTATGGGCGTTCGTCTTTAAACAAATTAATTGACTATTCCCAAGTTCAAGTTACCTAGATATAAATGGGTTTTATTGGAAATAAAATATTTAAGAAAACGACAAATAACTTTTAGAATTTAAAGCTCATAGTTTAACATATTTAGAGATTGTAGCAGATATTTATTATTTTTTTTATAAAATGTTAAGCCTTTATTCGGGGCACAATACATTTTTAATTGTATAATGTAGTTATAAATCGATACGCGGAATAATATAATCCATAAGCTTGAACTTAGGCTTAAATATCGATAAATGTTTGTTTTCAGTTCGGCCTGTTGATACTACTTCACATCTAATTATCTTAATTAAATCAAATTTTAAAAATATTTGCAACTTGCTAAGTTTTTTTTACTGTGCAGAACCCAGATCTGGTAGCCAGGCCGGCGGGTTATCACCAACGAACCAGCCAACTACTATAGCTAACCGACCACGAGGGACCCAGACACGTCTGGCCATTTAGCAGAGTTATGCGATACATTTTTGCGAAAATATATCTAGTTGGTTGATGAAATTTTCAAAAGTTTTACTCTAGATTTGATTACGAAAGAGCGGTAGGGAGTTGATATGCAAATGGCTTGGACAACTTTTCTGTAAAATAGGTAAAATGTCAAAACTTCAATTTGCTGAGAGATTTTAATCATAGATTGTCACAATATTGATGAACTTTGGAACTCATAATTCACTTTTTTTTTCTGATAAGATGCAAATTTTGTTAGACTGCATTCTTTGTTTTACTTTTTGAGATAAAATAATCTATGATAGTGACATTCCATTAAACTGATTTGGCTATATTTACTGAAAATGATTTCTTCATTTGTTTTTAATAAGTAATGATAAAAGAATCGAATATCAAAAAGCTCGCAATTAAAGAGCTTTTTCTCTTTGAAACTAAATTATTCGACCCACCCAAATATTTTCGCTTATGCATCAAATTTTTGTCAAGAACGCGAGACGTCGAATAACATTTCAGACACTGACCTAGTTTAAGGTAAATAGCAAAGTGGGGAACGGAGAAATACGAAACTATTTGGGGCCAATTACCATCGCTGTGGACAAAGAAAAGTAACTTTGCACATATATATGTATTTACTTAATTGAGTAGGTTCCCCGCCCTCGTGCAACCCACTCCGGTTCTTTATTAATTGTTCTTTTTAATTATTCAGTTTCTGTCTCGGCTTTTTGTGAAAAGTGAAATGCTCACAGCCAGAATTTGTTCAATGTCTCTGGCTTTTTGGTTTATTATTGTTCATTGCTCCAGTTAAGCTGCAAGACGGGTAATAGTGTACTATATCTGTATCTGTAGCTGTCAGTCTGAATTACAGAGCTTGAACGAGGTTGACACACTTACATTTATTTAGCTCATAATGAGCTGGCAAATGATTTGCTTTTGTCTGTGCCTGGCTGACTCCTCCTCACTGAGTTTATTGTTACTGGTTTTTTTCACTTTTCATCAATAAAATAAACTGATGAAATGCTTTAAAATGTCTCTGTTTGCGTAGTATAATGAGTCGTTTCGACAAAGATAAACAAAAGAAGAAAGAGGCGGCAAAGTCAAATCAAAGTTGGATGAAAATTCAAAAGTTTGGAATAATAATGGGAGTCAAGTTATATAACTTATGCATATAAATCAGTTGGCAAGAATAGTAGAGCGTCCAGGTCTTAGAAGGTTTTTATGCAACATTTTTGGAGAGCTTAAACTGGGCGATGCTGAGTTTTCTATGTATACATGCCAAACTAAATTAAATTCAATTGCAAAGTATTTTAAATGATTAAATGAAAAGGATAAAGTAATTCAATCTTTAGTTTGCGGCTAGTACGTATTGAAAGCATGGATGATTTTATATAAATAAATTAAAATATTTTACATTTAATTTAATTAACTAATGAAATTGTATTTCTTTTTAAGCAAAAAAAATTTTAAGTTGTAATGTATTAAGCTTTTTGTTTAAAAAAAAGTGTCAATATAATCCAACTTTTAATCAAACAATCCCACTTCAATTGTGCTATTTAAGAGACAGTCCCTATATATTCCCATTGTTTTTTTCTGTCTTTTAATTGAGAGTTCGTATGCCATTGTTGTTGGAGATTACACATACGCCGTGTGTGCTGTGTGGAGCGACAATTTCCTGCATTTGAGAGACAAAACATAACCGAGTACAGCATAACCAACGCCCGCTGTCACTTCAATTCATAACAGATGCAAATAAATTTCCATTAAAGTTGTGGGCCACCCCGCATCACCCTTTTCGGTATCCATTTTCTGCGTGGGCGGACGACAAGCTAAACAGATGCTCAGTCGCGAAGTGAAGTAGAGATTCCGGGGGCCCAAAGAGGTATTAGGATGCCCCCTGGTTTTAGATAATACCAATTTCGAGTCACGGGGCGCAAATTGCGGCCTTAAACGAGCAGCAGCAGCAGCAGCAGCTCTCACACATTACTTTTCATATGTTTAAATTAAATAAGTACCTCGCAGATACGTTGCAGTGACAGTTGCATCCACACGCGAGCTTAAGTGTGAAAACTGCGGATCGTGTGTTGGCACTTGTGATCTTCGCTGGTTATTTAACTTTCTTTTGGCCCCGTGGGGGGCCAAGTTCAATGCGCTTAACTTGCGGCTAAAACACCTCTCCTTCGGCCAAGCTCAAACCCAACTCAACTTTCACATTCACAACCTTTGGCACTTCCTCCTGCCACATGGAAAGATAATTTTTTGAAACTTCGTGTTGGCCAAGCCGATTCACATTTTGCCGTTTGGCAATTTGCGGTGCAATCAATGCTTCTCATTCGATATTTTGCAAGCTCACTCATTCGGCTGTGGGGCAAGTTTTTCATTTCGTCTCGAATCGTTTCAGTTCAGTTCGGTTTGGTTCATTTTCAGTATCCATACATGCTACTCCCAACGCATGGGAGTGCAAAAATGTAGAAAAAAAAGTGCCTGCCACCGCCTATGCAACTATGAAATATCGCATCGCTCGGTGAGAGTACGAGTGTACGCGCACATCCCAGCCAGAGCTGGCTAAATTTATGTGGGAAGTTTTCTGATGACGTTCGTCAGTTCAGACCCTCCCCCACGACTATGGTACAGTGCACAACTTATCTAATAACGGAGCCAGACTTACAACTTCCTGTAAAAGCCTTCCCGGAATGTGAGAACAGAGTGCCAGCAAAAAAAGGGCTGCATATATCGCAGCTGATATAATCAGCACTCAAGATTTATAATTCAGATTTTAGATTCTTCATAGTTTTTGTGGGGGTATTTAATAATTTAAGGTATGCTACATCTTAAACAGATTTTTTGTTTAAGTCAAATTTAAGTCAAATATTTCAAATAAAGAACCCTGAGAAACCCATAGGCATTGAAAAACTAAAAGGTTTCAAAGATGTTGACAAATTACTGGTACTATATGTTTTTATTGACATTACAATCCTTGTCAATTGAAACTATTAACTCCCTTTTAAAGTTTCTTGTGTAATAAAGACGTAATGGGTTAAAAAATGTCATGTGCACATTATAATCTACTTAAAAAAAAAAACGATCTGCAATCCATCGGACATTCCACGTAAAGCATAATTCGGGCCTTAAAACAAACTTATGCAATGGGTTTGCCTAGTCCGATTATATGGCAAATAAAACTTAACCGAAAAAGCAAACTAAGCCGCCACTCTAGACTCCAAAATAAAACGCCAGCAAACTCACCCAGCCACCTGCTGTGCTTTGTATCTCAAAACTTGTCCGCTTCCACATGCTGTGTAGCAGACCAATTGCATCAGCTAAAAAACCAAATATAAAGGCAATAGCTAAAGTAAACCTTTGCCTACTACTTTTCTTAGCCAAACATGAGCATTTGGTCAAGAGAGTGGGGTAGAAATGGTAAAACAATTGCCAACGCGCTCTTTGGTGTTAATCGCTTTGCATATGCGAAGCAAAGAAAATTCCAAAAAATAACCAGAGGCGTGCCATCACAAAAATAAAAACAAAACAAAAATTAATATGCATTGTTGCAGCAGCACGTCGCCTTGCATATTTGGACTTTCACTTTTCTTTTCTTTTCGAAAAAAAAAACAAAATTTCAAAATGATGTTAAGACGCACACTTGATCCACGTCGACATTTCAATCAGTTACAAATGGTTAACACAAATATAAACATTATGTATCACTTGATTGGGGGCTTCCGAGTTCGAGTTCGGTGGGCGAGCAGCGATTGTAGTGGGTAACTGCGTTAATTGCTGATACCCCATTACTTTCCCTGATCACCTCAATTAAGTCCAGAAATCGAAGTTACGCATTTCCAATTGCGCAATCGTCACAATCTTTTTCGTTTTTGCCGTCTGGAGATTTTCATGGCTTGCGAAAGTAAACATTTTTACAGTCCGCTTTATTTTGTTTTTGGCTTCCCGAACAATGCGTGCAGTTGTTACTAGTTTCGGTTCATTAATCATGTGTCGGGGAAATACTTATGTGCACCTACCTGCTGGGCATAAGAAATGAGAAAATGGGACAAAGAGATACCAGTGGGAAAATTGCCAAGGGCCTCGACAGGTGATTATGAATTAATCATATGATTAAAGGGTAAACTTATCATGACATAAGAAGTTTTTCGCTTGTGGTGTCATTTTGCTTTTCCTCTGAAAATTAAGTTTAGCAAGCTTTTCATGACATAATAATCTTTGCTGGCTGGAAACTAAAATTAGTTTATTGCCTTATTGCCTTAGTTTAACTTTCTAATCTTTGGGACTGAATAATCAATGGTTTCTCTTTTGTTTTTTAAAGAGTAAAATGCGTTTCAACAGTTTGTAAGTACCGAATCAATTTTAAGTGAGTTGACCAGAGTATAAATTAAACCTAAAAACCTTGAGTAAATGCAATTGTGTTAAGCTCCCTTTTTTTTGTACTGTATAACGCGATTAGGTTTCCCTCTTTTCTTCAGCTCCAACTGGCTGGCTTAAAGTTTTTAATTAACTTAAATCAATGACAGTTTACATTGCCGATAGAAACGTTTGCGAAATGGCCAGCTAGGGACTTCAGCTGGGATTGGCTATTGTTGCATTAAGACAATGACAAATTAACTAGCATCGAATTGATCGGAATGGAAAGCCGCAGAAATAGACGGCCCAGGCCCAAGGCGGATGGTCGGTTGGTCGACCAGATGGCTGGACAATTGCCGCAAATCACAGTGAGACAGCCATTCGAAATATGTGTACTGTTTGGCTGGGCTTCCGCTGAAAGTGCAGGCAATTTACGCCAAAGAGGCGGAGATCTAATGCTGGAATGAAGTGATGCCGGGTAAAGAATTGCTGGCTTGATTTTAATTGCAACTGACCGCCGACCAGAAGCAATGAACTTGCCACCATGCGGCCGTAATTCGAGCCACAAACAGAAAGCCCATGTAATACAAGAAGGTTGTGGGAAATTCCACCGGACCGGCGAAGAACACCACTCGATGAGGGTGGTGTGTGACTGTGATGTGTGTGAAAGTCCAAGGCGGCGAGTGGATCAAGTTTGAGTTACCATAAAATATGCAGAGACAACGCATGCGCAACACGTAACCCGATGCAGATACATTTTAGTTGACTTGCAGACACAGATACAGGTACAGATACAGCTAGAGATACTGTCCAGCTTGGCCCTGTTCAGGGTGGCCCGTTCACCTTGGAACGGCGCTTAAAAAAAGTCGTTTAACATCGAGTTTTGGGGGCCAAAAGCGTCAAAGAGTCCGTGGTCTATATATCCCCACATATGAAGGGGTTTGCTCTATATGATAAATCCATTGGCCTTTGGCCAATTTCATGCTCGCTGAGGCGTCGTTTCGACAACCTGCTGTTTTATACACTGCTCTTATTCGACTAATTGAGTTATGTTGCACATTTCGGCAAGTCAGCGAGTCGGCTTCATGGTTCTGCGACTGCTGCGGATATTTGCCAATTGAGTTATTGCCTTTTGGCTGTGCATTAGCGTGCGCTCACCTGAGATTTCGCAATGGAAAGTTTGGCCAACTCTTTAGACCAAGTTCTGTGTGCGAGCACATCGTCGGCTAAAACGGGTTGGCTTGGCAAACACGGTTAACGGTTTTCGGAGTGCTGTGAATCGTTTTGTCACGCCTTCGATTCGAGCCATAAGAAAACCCTCCTCAAATGTTTGCCCAAGTTTCTGGCACCCAGTTGCAAGTGCAGTTTGCACCTTTCTAAACGAAGTACATAACATTTTAGCTCATCACCTGCTTAAGCTAGTTTCAATGATTTTTTACGCTTTTAGTTTTCCATTTATCGAACAGATAGGAAGCTGGGGAGCCAGTTTTAAAGCACTTACTCAATCGCAATTGACGGGTGCTTTGGCGAACCCCCAAGCAATGGAGATGTGAGTGGGTTGATAAGATGAAAAATGCTATTAGACCTAAGAAATTGTAGAAAAGTGCACTGATTGGCTCAGAATTTATTACTACCCTTTTCCGGTGAATAATTGCACATTCTTAAAAGCTTTGATCTAAACCAACTTTCAAAATAAAATAAGATTCCCATAATATTGAAATAAATGTTTTATTTTTAATATGTTCTGAAGGCTTTCGCTTTGTCCGAAAAAAAATGTAAATGGCTTTAAAAAATTTTCGTTAATTTAGTTAAAAATATATACATATCTCTAGTTTGTTCTTTAAACAACAATTTATTAAACACAATTTCAATTTGATGGCTTATTGCTTATTCAAATGTTTTGCCTTTTGTTTTCTTTTTAAATTTTTAACAAGTTCCCCCGACATTCGGCAAATTTTAAATATTAAATTTTCTTGCATTTTAAAGGATTTTTAAATATTTATGAAAATGTCAGCAATGTTTTCGTCGAGTTTAAAGGAGTTCGTAAAATATTTGTTGTTTAATTGTCAGAATTTCGTTTTTAAATACTTATTTGCCCACAATTTATGGCCAGTGCAATTGAGCAAAACTCTTTCAGGTTTCAATTTCATTAAAATGTTAGTTATCTTTATTATTTATGCAGACTGCTGTCAGCTGATTAAAAGATTAAAATCAAACACGAATTTACAGTCACGTAACGTTTATATAATTTTTCACATTTCCGTGCAGAGATAAACATTTTCGAATTACTAAATTGGTAATTTCGCAAGGTAATAAACTAACGAAATAAAAGTGAGTCTGCAGTTCTGGAAAGTAATAATAATCAGCCTCGTAGCCCCATTCCCCCATTTAGTGCGATATCAAATACGAGATTTGTGGGATTTTGCTCTTTCGCTCTCCCCCTCTTTCTTTCTCTGTCTCTCAGTTTCTCCGTCTCATTCTTAGCTCATTTCCAATAAGCAATTCTACTTGCTTTATTGGTTTTCCTGACAAACTTGTTCGAAACTCTCGCGGAGCGGACAGGTTGCTCTAAGGGGAGAGAACCCGGAGTCAGCATGTTTTCAAGATCAAAAAGCGAATGGCGGTGTAGCTCAAGAAATTGCACAAAAATTTACACACTTCACAACAACAAAGAACGAGAGAGGGAGAGAGGCAAGAGCTATGGAAAGGAAACTGCAAAAGGGAACCTTTCACTGCGGATACACTGGGAAAATATGAAAATAGCCATACAATACTTTGTCGACATTATAACCAGCAATACATAGTCTTTCCGTAAGAATATCTTTAACATCTTTTAGTTAAACTAATTATAAAGGCGGTCCAGTTTTAAAAATATGTATATAATAATCCTGAACATATGTAAAATCAAACAATTCATTTGAATGTTATTTAAACTCAAATATGTATCTTAAAATATTTGTGGAAACCACCAGACCTGATTAATAGCAATAAGAAATAAAAAATAACATAAAATTTATTTTTAAATTTCCGGTATGAGATGGTACTTTTTGGTATTAAGAAAAAGTATCACTTTTGAAATAAAAATGCCAATTACACTTATTTATTTCTCTGTCTTTATTGGAGAGGTAATGTAAAATTAGTGATAAACTTAAAGAAAGGCGGCGCAATTGAAAAGTGGCACAGATGCCAGGGCAGCGGCCCCAAAACGCAACGGTACCCAAGAGCAGGAGCGCAAAAGGAATTCAGGAGTGGAGTGGGGGCAGCATCAGCAATCAAAAAAAGGGGGCGGGGAATCAGGAGCAGGAGCGGCGCAAAAAGTATGTGCGTATCAACAAAGCGGATGGTCGAGGGCTGGGCCCGAATGATGGGATGCCCAAGGGCGTGGGTGGTGGGTTGGTGGCTTTTCACTGGGAACAGTAGCACTCGCTCTGCTTATTTCGTACAATTTTTTTTTATTCTCCTTCTGAGAAATATGCGCACATCCAAAACTAAGGCAACAACTTACCTGTAAAATATGAGCACGCTGCGTAGCGAGCTATTTAATAATTTACGGTTCGTCGAAGATTTACGACCCACTGGATATGTCAAACTGCAATGATTCCGGAATATTTTTTATATTTTTAGAATATTTGGCAGAGCGAAAAAGAGCACAACACTTTTATAACAAATTTTTCTTGTTGATGGTGCTATGTGGGGGAGTTATGGTAAATATTGTTGATGCTGGGGCATACAGTAAGTGAACGGGGAGTACGCAGCACTGTTTTGATTGAGCGCGCGCAAAAAATTATACACAAAATCACGCACACAGCGAAATCCAGATAGAGACGCACCGATGGCTTGAAACTTGGGCACGAGAAGAGAGCGTAGGGTGTGTTTTGGATGCTTCCAGGCACCGACCACGATACAACTGCACTCGGCACTAGACTCGAATCGTGGCTTAAATCACTCGGCACTCGTTCAGCTGCGATTTAGTGGATGTGCGACCGTCCGCTTGGAAGCTTGTTTTCGAACTGATGCCGTTTTTGAGCTGCTGCTGCCACAGCCACCACCAATACATGCGCGGAAAGCAGGTTGCTCTAGCTGAAAGCTCGGCTCGCCAGTAACACCAGAAAGACCAAAAGTCATATTGTGAGCTTTTTAACCGTTGCCAGATTGTTGGAAATAAGTTATATTTATGTGCTTTCTTTAACCCTCTAGCACCACCGAGTAAGTAAGTAGGAACGTTTAAAAGAGTATAACTTTTTGATTTGAGAAAATTTTCTTTTTTACAAAATATTTATTATAATATTTTTTTTATATCATGTTTTAATTTTATGGAATTCCCCTATTCCTATAGAAAAATCTTAAAAACAGTTCCTAAGAGTTTAAGCCTTAGATAAGCAAAAATCCTTGTTAAATATTTTATAAATACAATATGTTGTACAGCATTTTTTTTTCTAGAGCTCTGAAACAGAAACCCTGTTAATTTATTTTTTTTTTTAAGAAGTCTATAATTTAAACGGTAGAGAACAATATTTAACGTTATAATATAAATAACATAAAGGCACTCATGTAACATCGTAAAACATTATATATACAATTAAAAATGAAAGAGCACATCTAGTTAACGTCAAATTATTTTCAAAATTGTAAGTTTATTTTGAGATAATCGAACCAAGCCATGAGCCTTTGCTCAAGCAAAGCCCTAAAAAGCCGATGCACTTGTTTTCCACTCAAATTCCGAGCTGACTTGGAAAATGCCTATCCCCGATCCCTGTTTCCCAGGCGAGTTGGACAGATAATGAGCTACATGGAGGACTGTTTTGCGGGTGCTCCGCAGGAGTTTCTCATCTGCATTACCGTCCACAAGGCCGTTCAAGTGGGTGTGACCTCAGGTGACCTATATGTGAGGATCAGTCTGGACAAAATGACCAAGACTACCAAGTCGTTCCCTAACACCGAGAATCCCTTTTTCAATGAGGTATGTATGACTTAATGAAATAATAATATCCTTAATCAACATTTTAACCTCTTTCAGTACTTTGTCTTTGAGTTCCACTGCACCTTAACCGAACTCCTGCGCCTAACGATCCTTTTTGAGCTCAAGAAGCATATGACCTACAAGAAAAATGTGCTGGTGGCTGAGTTGCTGGTGGATCTGCATAGTGTATGGAACCAGTCCAATCACGGCTATTTCAAGAAGTGGGGCCGCCTGGAGGCACCCATTGGGGAACACCAATCCCTGGAGGCTACCACACAATCTCACGGCTATTTGCAACTCGATCTGGCCATTGTATCCCAGCACAGTACGATAATCACTGGTCTAAGATCTGAGGATCAGGACAACCAAAACCTGAACAAGTGGTCGGTGGATCACGATTATGATGACATCGAGAAGTAAGTACAAAATTGGATTGAATCTGATTTATTTCTTAGTCCCTGATTCTGCTAGGAACCTCCTAACCAACGTGAGCTCGTTCGCTCCCAGCAACATCCGCTACTTTGTCGCCTTCTACCGGGGTTACTTCACCAAGCAGAGCAACTACATGATTCAAGTATCGTTCGCCGGCTTCAATGTATATGGCGCCCGGCATTGACTTGTGTTTCCGTTTCTAAAGTACAGATTCCATCCTTTCAAGGGCAAAACGCCGGTGGCCAGGAACACGACGACGCCTGTGTGGAACCACGAGATCAACTTTGCCTGGATGTATCCATCGGTGGCGCAGCGATTCCTCATCCTAATTTTGGCCCACGAGCATCTGCAGTGGAAGTGCGTGGCTGAGTACGAAGGTGTCCCTCGAAGAGATCGCTTTAAGGGTGAGTCCTTGTTGAATTATGGAATTAGGTCTTATAAAGCAAATTAGAAAAGAAGTGTTATTTAAATCATTTATATTCTAAGCTATCAAAGTTTTGATTCCGGTAGTTCTTAATATATATTTTCTCAAGCAACCCCATCGCTGGGCCCCACCTACCTTCATCTCTACGATCCCGTCAACCCAATGACCTATGTGGGTCGCCTGCTAATGGAACTTCGTTCTGAGATGTTAAAGGATTCCCAGCCCAGTCGCATTTTGGACTCAAAGACAGTGTCTGGCTTGGATGAGTCACGTTTTTGGCTCGACGATGTCTACCTGGTTGAGTTTCTTCCAATACTCGGTCAACACATCCACACAACGGCTACCGCGTACAAGATCTCTGCGAGATTGGCAGAGCACAGCTCTAATGTGCCTGGAGGGTCTACTAAGTACACCTTTGGGTCGCTTTCAATCCGCCGTCCATACAAGAAGTTTCCGTCGAGATGCACCCTTTCGCAGCTGCATGTTTCGTGTGCGTTTGCCGGACAATCGAGCCAAGTATGAAAGCGATTTCTTTATGCTGGACTTGGTCAATTATATGGTAAAACACTACTGTATTTGAACCAAATATATTGATATATACGATTTTCCCCTCCATTTTAGCGTTCTGAATTGGAAACCTTCAAGATCTTCCAGCTGAAGCATCCTCTACAGGAAGAGGAGCAGGCCAAGTGCCTGAAGGCAATTGTGGGTAACATTTTAACCAGGATAAAGGAGGGTCTAGATGCCCACCGTTTCGACCACGACGTTCAACCCCAGCGCACCACCTGGGATTTCAACAGGCAGCTTTACCTACTCGACTACTTCGCCAAACTGCCACAGGAACTGCATCAAGTGAAACAGAAGCTGCGCAGCTGCTTCTTGGAGCACCTGGATGCCACCATTGCTGATGTGGTTATTGAGCTGCAACGTCTGGTGGCCGAAATAGGAGGCCTTTCTAGCATGGCTCGCTTGCAGGACGAGTGGCCGGAATTGGTCCTGTCCTTGAGTGCAGGTGGAAAAGATTTGGGAGTTTGCCGGCTAAACGCCAAGCTCTTTTTACATTTACAAAATCAAAATCAAGAGACATTGTGCTGGCGATTAAAGAGCTTCTCCTTCAAAGCCTCGAGTTGTACGCACACCTGTCCCAACTGTGGTTGCACAACGGCCATAGTCTTGGGATGTCTGTCCATTGTGGTGGAACGTGAGCGAAAGGAGTTTCTCTCGGTGATCAGTGGGGATTGGACCAGCATCGAACCCATGCTGTGGCAACCAAATCCTGCACAGACGCACTTCCTCTGCCACGTTTACGTTCACCAGGCCAAAGTTCGTCCTGGAGGCGAAAAGAAGAACGTCTGTGATTCCCATTTGCGGATCCTGTTCGCTGGGCAGGCATGTGAAACTTATACATCCCCCGGAACCCTTTCGCCCATTTGGAATGCAGTCATAACATTTAATAATTTGTCTCTCCCCGGAAGTGTTAATCTATACTTGAAGAATCCTCCTCTTCTCTCTGTGGAGTTCTACAATACAGAACGAAGTCTTCCCGATGATCTTGTGGGCATGGGCAGTGTGCCAGTGAGCGTTATTAGCGAGGATCGGGCCACTGACTCCAACTGGGAGGATGATGGTGGACTGAGTTGGTCCCGAAAACCCCTTCAAAAGTTGCAAAGGCTGAAGCACCTAACTCCACCTCCTCTTAAATGGGTGCCAGTAGCCAGGAAGGGTTCTGTTCAAGCAGAGGTCTTGATGTCAGCGGAGCTCATTGAGCTATCATTGCATTTCATCGGTCAGGATATAAAGAAGGAGCCAATACTCGCCACGGGAATTCCGCCTGTCATTAGACCCAATATGCAGAACTTTGTGTGAGTTTTCTAATTTATATTGTTTACTAAGAGTCTAGTCCATTTGTTTATAGCCTAGAGGTTTTCTTCGTTGGACTGCGCAACTACTCCAAAAGCAGCATGAGTTCGGCGGGCAAGCGGAAGATCAAGGTTATGATGGGTGATCTGGTTTTGACCAGTGGACCCTCCACAGCGCGCGTCCGGAATTGCATTAACTTCCTGGTGGCCTATGCTTCGGGTGTGGTTGTAAGTTAATCCTAAAGGACATTGCCTACTCATCTATCTTTTACCGCTTCCAGAGTCTCCCAGATCAGCAGGAATACTGGCCAGCGATCATAGCCACCGATGTACTGCTCTCCGGCTTCAGCAGTGAATCAGTTTTGGGAGCTGCTCTCATACCCAACTCCTCGGGTTTCCTGCAACGCAACAGGAAGCTCAAATGTGTGCCCAAAATGGAGCAGGCTTCCCGAGAAGATTCCACCACGGTGAGTGTGGATGACGACGATGAGGAGGAGGAGGAGGAGGAGGACGAACTGGAGTGGGAAGAGGAAGAGACCAAGCCCACCAGGATTAGCAACTGGTGGATGCGATTCATGTTTGCTCTGGGTCTACGGCCCGCTGCCTATGCCAATCGCCAGGCTTTGAGGTACAATGGTGATCTGGATGACGGCGAAGTGGTCGAAGAACGAGAGTTCACCTGGTGGACCAAGTTCTACAACTCAATGTACTGGAGTGCGGCGGAGATGAGCCACGATCATAAGCATCGCCTGGTCATCTACCACGAAGAACTGGAGAAGCAGGCTCAGTTTGGTTACCTCCAGGATTGGGCCGTGCCTGTCCAGTTGGTTCATGGGGTGAAGTTCAAGAAGCAGGCTCCCCCCAAAGAGGATATCTATGCCACCTTGAAGCTGCAACTCAAGTTGACCCCTTGTCAGTGCCCAGTGCTCGAGGACCCCGGAGGTGGTGGGGACATGACCCGCCCCATTGCAAACCCCATACATCCGCGATATCAGTCCACTCTTCAGTCATTGAATACGATCATTAAGCTAATCGTACGTGTTTATATAGTGCAGGGTGTGCAGATGCGTCCTCGTGATTTAAAAGGCGACTCCGATTGCTATGTGAAGCTCTTTCTGGGCGGTAAAATGATCTCCGATCGAGCCCACTTCTCCCCCAACCATAGCAATCCGGTCTTTGGCCGTCTATTTGAAATGGAGGCCACGCTACCCGGCGATCATATGCTGCAGATAATGGTGTATGATCACGACAAGATCAAGGACGAAGTGATCGGTCAGACAACCATCGATTTGGAGGATCGCTGGAGGACGAGGCATCGAGCCACAGTGGGCTTGGCCAACGAGTATACACGAAGCGGCTATAACCACTGGCACGACCTGAACTTGCCCTCGGAAATTCTCATAAGTCTCTGCTATCGGAGGGGTATTCAGCCTCCCCACTATTATGGCAATGTGATTGAAGTGGACGGAATGCTTTTCGGAGATGAAACTGTAATATCAAAGGGTGGGTTACCCATGACTTTAATAACTGTGATCAAGCGCCCTTAGATTCTTGCTGTATTTCAGATGAGGAGCTGCATGAACGACTTAGTCTAGCAGTGCTTAAGAACATGGAAAAGTTGCCCTCTTTTGGCTACAAGCTGGTTCCCGAGCATGTGGAGACCCGTTCCCTTTGTCGCGATGACTTTCCAAACGTCGAACAGGTAAGTTATTATACCAATATCAGTTTAAAGGAGGTGTAACTCATGAACATAAGCTAAAATAACTATGTGCCTAACCTAAACCCAATTAAATAAACGATTACTCATTTTTCAAACTGTCTAAAAATAGCTTAGCACCATGAAAGCTATAATTAGTTGTGATATAAAGGGTCTAGACAGCCATTATCATAAATAACAACCTAATTTATGATAATAGCATTAACGTATAATTGTTGATAAAAGACCACGAATGTGTTTTTATCGAATGGCTTTCATGTTATCAATTAAAATTGTATACAACAATATAATTAATTAGTAAAGGGACCTTTGGTGTTATGAATAAGTAGAGGGACTGGCTTACTTATAAATTTATTCTACAGGGTAAACTCCAGATGTGGATCGAGCTGTTCGAGGCGAACTTTTATGTGCCCAATCCCATCGACATAACCCCAGTGCCGCCTGCGGATTTCGAGGTGCGTGTTGTGGTCAAAAATCTGCATGGAATTCAGGCGGGCGACAAAAACATTTTTGGCAAACTAATGAGCGACATTTACGTGATAGGGTAAGTGGGTTGTGGAATTGGGATTGGGATTGGGATTATGATTGGGGGTGGCTTATTACCAGTGGCTTACAAGCGGATCCGAGTAAACGATATGCAATTACCGACGTTTTTCTCGATATTTTGCAGCTGGTGCGAGGATGAGGACAAGCGCCAAACGACCGATATCCATTACCGCTCATTTGCGGGCGATGCGGCATTTAATTGGCGCTTGGTCTTCGGCATGAAGTATTCCCCCAACGAGGACCTGGTAAGCCTTGACCTTCCTAATTGGTCATGGTAGACAATACGCAAGCTACCCCCACCGCATTAATTATTCCTTTGGCTCCCGTTTCCGTTTTTTAATTATATTTTAAAGATGGTTGTTCGCCGCAAGGCCGGTCTGCTGGAGGAGATGGAGTTCAAGAAGCCTCCGGTTATCTATCTGCAGGTCTGGGACAAGGATGTGCTATCCAAGGATGAGTATCTGGCCGCCCTTGAGCTAAACCTCTCCAATATGTACGCTCCGTATCCGAACGTCCAGCTTTGCAAGCCATATCCCAAAACGAGGAAGCGCATCAATCTCTTCAAGCGCAAGGTCATCAGCGGTTGGTTTCCCCTTCAAAGTAATTTACATCCTTCGCAACGCTCACAAGCTAAGGTTAGAAATGTGAGTGTTGATAGTTGCACCAATGAAGGCTTATTTCTGACCTCCAGCGCCTTTTTCAGGGTAAAATCCAGCTTGATATTGAGATCTGCTCGGATGTGGAGGCCTCCAACCGACCGGCGGGTCGTGGACAGGACCCACCAATGGCCTTGGAGCCACCGTAGTAAGCCTTCTTTTATTTATAAAAATAAATTTATGTTTTGCTGAATGTTGTGTGATTTATTTTTACCCTTAGCCGGCCGGATACATCTTTCAACCCGCTGACGCATCCCTGCAAGTCCCTAAGGCTCATCCTGTGGCCCGTCATTCGAAAATATGTCCTGTGGACTGTATTTATATTAATCCTTATCCTGGGACTGGTGATCTTCTTTTCTAATCTGCCCGGCAAGCTAATGACAATCCCACTTGAGTGAGCAGTTTTCTTTTTTGTTTTGTTGTTTGTTAGTTTCTATTTATATTGTTGAAGTTTAAATTTAATTGACCTTCATTTTAATAGTTTTTCAATAAACTAACTTGTTGTACAGTCACTCCGTCACTTTAAAAGTAATTAATTGAAATGACTAATAGCCTTCTTGAGTGCAAGGGTGTAAATGCGATAATAGCGACTGGAACTTAACCCCACAGACACGGGTTGTCCTTTGTTATGGCGTTGGTGTGTTAAATTGCAAATTGTAGGTTATTAAAATTCATTTTTAGCGACCTTTTAAAATATCTTGTCTTCTGTGCAAGGGCTGGTTTAAATATCAAATTAATAATAATAAAATATTAAATATAAGTATGTATTTTCTTTTTTTTATTTTCAAACAAAAATCTTTTCTTTTGCCCATTTTTACTTTTTGATTAAAACCTTGTAGGTTTCACTTCACTCTGATTGGCAACTTTGGCAAACCACTTGTCCGTTTTTAACTTCCGACAGAAGCCCTTTTAGGCATCCAGAACTATCCCAGAGCTATTGCACTATTTCACCATGAGGGTGACAAAATGGCAATTCGCTAGTTTGTGTGTTTCATGTGTACATATGGTATCTATATCGGTTCGATTTGGTCGGGGTGTTAATGTGTTAATGGCGGCATTTGTGGCGACAGGAGGCGAGAGTGACGAAAGGCTGCCAGAACGCTTATCAGGACCGCCCCGAACTGGTCTAAACTGTTCTGACCGGGAAACTTTAAGGGCAGAAAGGCTGCCACGTTCAGTTGGTGTCCAGCTATCGGAGCTGTCGGTTCGCAAATCACTCAGCAGGAAACTCCCAGGGACAATTATCCCCTTGCAGTCAGCAGCAAAACTCTTTCCCATCAAAGGTGCTAATTAATTTTCATAATTAAAGTGCCTGACGTCCATCTGAATTGTGAGAGTTTCAACTTAACTTGGCTATATCCTTTGGTCTCACTCCTTTCCCGTCGCAGGAATTGCCGAGTCCTTGGTCGCGTTTTTGTAGTGCTTCATCCACGTCGCAGGAACGGATCGGCAGTGAAACATATGGCCAGCAGCCTTAAATGCGGCTAAACTCAGTGCGAAAATACTCGGAAAATTCCTGGTGCTGTCGCAGTTGTGCCTGCTCCGTGTTCTCCGTTCTAGTCTTGGTGGAAATCAAAATCAAATTCAAGTTTTTTAAATTCAAAGTCGATTGAAGATGTAAGTTATTCTCGTCCGCTGCTCATTGAGGAAATATTTAAGACGCTGATCGAGTGAGGAAATCCACAGAACATCGAGTATTTCGAGGAAAATTAAGGTGAGGTTTTTATTTTACTTCATCGATACGTTCAAATATAAATTTAGTTGAAAGCGCATATTTACTTTTGGATTTTTAAAATTTACTTGAAAATAACACTGTGTTACACGAAAGGTAGAAATCAATTACTTTTTCTTTAATGTTCCTTACATAATTAAAACAACACTAGGCCATGTTTGTAAAAACAAAAGTTTAAAAGCTATATAAAATATGTTGTTGAAACGCTTGCGTGGAGTTAAAAATTTGTTTGACCAAAAATTTTATCATCTTATATTCGTATATTTTCTCTCTTCCTTGAAACTATATATACACTTCTCTTGCTGTTTAAATTTATTTCGAATTATTGTCTTACACTTTTTTTTATATGCTCAGACATTGTCGACTTTGCATCTTTTAAAAAATAAATATATATATTTATGTATATTTTTTGATTACAAGTCCAAAAAAAGAACACTTAACCGAAAATACTAAGACCTGACCCAAAGTAACCCCTTAAAAAAGCCTCTTAATTAAGGGATTTATTTACCCCTCGGACGACCGATGTTTGCTCTGATATTTGCCCACCATCACCACTTAGACTAATCGAATTGCCTCAAATTTCGTCAACTCATCCACCTGCCTGTGGAAATAATCAGAACATTGTCTCACCTAAGGGGCAGTACCTTCAATTTAATTAGACCGAGTAAGGAGTGCAAAATCGAGGCCTCATATCGGTGTAATGTAATTAGGAGTTACTAATTCGACTAGAAATTTCCTGAGCACTTCGACTAGGCTTGCAGTTCGAATCCTTTGCTCGGCGAAAGCGGTAACAAAATGAGGCTGGAGGAAGTGGAGAAAGTGGAGTAAGTCGGGATTTACAGGGGCTTGGCATTATGCAAATTCCTCGAAACCGAGTGGCGAAAATAAACAAGCCATTAATTAGACACTTCCAGTTAATGGGCTGGCGGAACGGAGTCCCGGGTTCGATTCCCTCGGGCAGAAACTATAAAAGGCAGAATGACAAACGGCCATTGACCAGCTAGCCATCAAGTATGTTCGTACATACGTACATATACACGCACAGTGCGTGTAATTTGGCCAAGGGTTACTTCACACTTAGCCCTAGTTGCAGTTACGGTTTGGTTCTGGTCCGACACAGTCATCTCCATAGTACCGTCCTCGGGGTTATCTCTATTATCTCTATCTGGCGATATCATGTGACAGGCGGGTTATCTAAATTGGTTTGCTGTCGGTTAACGCGTACACAAACCGTTTAGCCCAATCAATATCTAATTAGCCCACTGATTGTGCTGGCCCAATGATGTGTGATAAATTGCGAAATACCAATGAGGTACTAACCACCACGTACAGTCGCGACCAGCGGCCCTTTACCATTACAGCAGCGGCCACGGACCGGCAGGCGAGCGGTACAAGTACTAGGATGCCCAAGCTCTACAACGGCGTCTACAGCGGCCAGTGCGGCGCCCTCTCGCCACCCGACCTCATGGAGGCCCAGCCCAAGCTGCTGCCCAAGCCACGCAGCAACAGCAGCGGCAGCACCGGTCGCAACAGCAAGGTAGGTGTCCAAAACTAATGATTTTACATAACAAAAATGGTGCTTAAAATAAAATTGAAGCTAGGCAAATGCACAAATACTCATTTGAGTACTCAACTAAGGGGCTACATATCGATGTGTCTTTTATTGTCTTACAAATTATCTAATTAAAATTTAAAATTCTTCTGATCAATACATTCGGTATACAAGTTTTTTGGTTTTGTCAATTGATTTTAAAATTTGTTTTCAAATAAATCAATCACAAGCTTTGATTTCCATCCTTCTAGGTCTTTGCAGTAATATCCAGTTCAACAGTTTTCCAAAATTTCTAACGCGGTTTTCTTTTACATTACAAGCAAACATGTTTTTTAACAAAATCGTCTAGGCAAAATAATATGATGTAAAGTGAAACCCCTTTCAGCAATTATTTATGTATATTATTGGCTCTATCAATAATAGGTTTTTGTCACGTTGTCATACGCAACATCTTTCAAAGGGACATAAAATTAATCACCTTGTAATGCTAATAATGTTAATGACTAAATAAAAAAGATTAATGTAGCACAACTAAAATGTATTACTATAAATATTATTTTAAGTTTCAAGTTGCCAACTAAATATTTTTTTTACATTTCCCTTAAAATATTATTTATATTTTATTGCCTCTTTATTAGACATCCAAAATATTTGAAAAGGAGCTAGGCCTTAATATATAAGTTTAATGTTTACTTAAAAAATTCTTTGCTAGAATTTTCTTATTAGTTAAGTGAACAACTAAGCAGTCAACGAATTTCCCAAATCATAGATAAATACCTTTTTGTTTTATTTTTTTTGTTGTAGTGAAAATGTAAATTTTTATAAGTGACTAGCGCACTGCTACCTAAGAGGCAACTTAATCTAATCGCCTTACAAAATATTTGATTTTACTGTGTGGGTCTACACCAGTAGTCGGCACACATACTATGACGTACTCGCACTTCTTTGTGTTAGTAATTTGCACGGGCAAAACATGTCAGTAAGTGTATGCTGACTGCGGTTGAATACAGTTCGTAACTGCTGCCGCTCTGCTGCAGCTCAGCCGGCAAGACCTTAATCTATGCTCCTGCTCCAGAGTTAGGGAAGTGCCGACCACTAAAAAGTGAAAGGATAAGAATGTTACTTGTACTTAAATTTATTAAATCACATTTTTGACATTTGTTTTGCAGTATTGGATATTCTCAATGATAATCGAGCGCAGTGCAGGTCCCAAGCGCATAGAAATCGATGGCGATGATGCGGACACTCAGCTGGAGGCCATCCTGCCAGCCGAACCGCCGGCGGAGGTCTGCCTTTTGCGTGACAGCCCCTTCAGGATTTTGCGGGTGAGTTGATCGGGTTGGGTAAAATGCAAGTGGGGGAAAGGGGGCCGAAATTCTCTAAAGACAAGAATTGTGGCAATTCCCCGAACGAGACCTTCGCTAAATGCTCCCCGATTGAATCTTTGCCTCGGCGGTTCGAATGTTCGGGAAACGAAGCTTTTGCTAGATGGTGTAAGTTACTTCTTTATTAATACATTTCTGATACGATTTTTTTTTAGTTTTGATGTATATATTTTTAAGTATGGTTGAGCGAATATAACTGTTCGCATGCGCGGATCCTTTAGGGGGCTTAAACCTCCTCATACTCGAGTGAAAAGTAATAGAATCCCCCAAAAACAAATACTTCAGACACTACCTGTTCAAATACTGCTTCGTTATTAATAAATTATGGTATCCATGCATTAATATTTACCATCCAAAATTCTAATAGAGAAACAAAGGGCGCAACAAGTCCTTTTGGCAAAGTAAAATAGATTGAAATTGAAACCGAAGTTGACGGGCGAATTGAACAAAATTCACGAAGCACATCCTTCTAAAAGGACCTGTGCCACACGAACACGAAGCTGCTGCCAGTTGGCTATAAAAGCAGAAATGTTTAGACTGAGATTTCAGTCATTCAGCGGCTCTTCCTGCGTGGACCTAACCTTCTATTTCCTCCGGATATTTACCCTCCATTGCTCTAACCCAAAGTCATATTTACTTGGCTAGAAATTCAGTGTCAAAACGATTCGATTTGTGACATTTATTGCGGTTGCCTAACTCAATAACGACCTATGGAATAAAAGTGAAACAATTTATTTGGAAGATTTTGTTCATACAACTATATAAATATTAGTATTGTATGGCAGCTTTTTGGCATGCAAATAGTGAAATACAGAACAGTGCAAAAGAGAAATATTAGTTTTATAAAACATTTATAAAATATTTAAAATGGCGTTGTTTTTGCAACCTGTTTTTAAAAACTGAAAACAGTTTAATAGTCTAAACTCTTTTGCAATTAAAAACAAATGCATATCAAGGCTAACACTTGTCTTAACTAAAATAGTACAACTTCCGATTACCGCAATCTAATTGAGTTTCGATCGGAATTAAAATCAAAACGAACTACAATATAAAGTTATATCAGTGAATCAAAGCAATCGGAAAACTATGGAAATCCTATTGGAGAAAGTGATAGTTTTCGTAACTAAAATCCTCTTTTGTTGATTGCAAAACGCAATCTAATTGCATGTCGGTTGGAATAAAAGTCGAATCAAATCTGCACGTAATAGCAGCCAATCACAGCTGAGTTGGAAGGACAAACAAACGCATATGGAAATTATATCAGAAAAATCCATAGTCATAGTCAAGGCTCTAGAAACTTCGCCCATATCTGCTGAGCACCAAAGACAATAAGAGTTAATCTGCTAACTAAACTTAAATGTAATTAAAGTCGACGATGACAACGGGTGACAAGGCGACCCCGAAGCGTAAGGATTTTACTAGTTCCCTGCGAAACTTGATGGGCGGCTGAGACCGCGTGGCGCAATGACTCCTCTTAACCTGCCCAAAATGTGGGCCCGCATCCTGCGGATGTCCTCAACGCCAAAGATACAAATCGTTGACTATCTAGAGGTAAAACTACTGGCCGGCGAACTCATTCAATTAGTAAAGAGCTCCTAGGGGGTTAAAAGTTGCGCTTCCACTTTTAAAGTGATTCGCAGGAACTCTATTTGCTGGACATTCCAAAAAAAGGGTATTCTCAACATTGTTTCATCGAATAAAAGAGAAAAAGAAATAACACAATCAAATTACTCAGATGCCGGAAGGCGTTAATGCTCAAAAATCTATTGACAGTTTGCAGTGGAAAGATGTCTTGTACTTTGTTCTTTGCTTTGCACTTGGAAAGGCAAACAGAATGTGCGAAGAGAAAAGATGTTTAACTTGACCTTTGCCTTGATTTTGTTAAGATCTTCTTGCTCTTTTCTTAAAAAAAAAAATTCAGACAATTATTTCATTTCTGTCCGAATAAGATTTATTGACGGACTAAGTTCATTTTGGATTGCTATGTTTTTGCATAAAAATAAATAAATTACTTAACGGAAAAGTTGTATTTTGTTTTTTCCCAGCCATTTGCTCATTAACTAATAAAACTAAAATTGTTATGTTCCGTTAAAAAGCTTGTCTTTTAGTTTTAAAACGTATTGTATATTTTATGAACCTACATTTTTTTTTGAAATCTTACAAAAATGTGTTGCAAGAGTTGAGAAAATTTTAGAAATCAGTGAAAACTCGCCGCTTTATATTTCTGACTTGAGTTTGGCTTATAAATTTACTGTCCAAAGTTTGGTCACCACAAATTAGTACTTAAAAAAAAGGTTTTCAGGGATTTTTTAAAATTCCAGATTCTTACCCTTTATAAAAGGACTTTAGAAAATCCTGAGAATTAGCGAAAAATCTTAAAATTAAAACCAAAATATCAGCTTAAATTGTTAAGTAATTACAAATTAAATGTTTTTCGCTCAGTGCTGGCAGAGTAAACAGAGCTTAGTGCTTAATTGAAGTTGCTACAAACTATAAGACACCTGTTCTTCCGTTTCAGGCGGCTGAATCCGGAAACCTTGACGACTTCAAGCGCCTCTTCACGGCGGACAACTCGCGCATTGCTTTAAAGGATGGAAAAGGACGGACGGCAGCTCATCAGGCGGCTGCCCGAAATCGGGTTAACATTTTGCGGTATATTCGCGACCAGAATGGCGGTAAGTGGGTGAAAATTAACCATTAGGTGGGCCCGCCTATCAAGTGTGATTTGCAGACTTTAACGCCAAGGATAATGCTGGTAACACCCCGCTTCACATTGCCGTGGAGTGCGATGCCTACGAGGCCCTGGACTATCTGCTGTCCATGTAAGTCGCTTTGCCATGGCCGATTGGGTCTGATTAAGATATAATCCGTTTCGTTCCTGGAAATTCTCACAGTCCGGTGGATACGGGAGTGCTGAACGAGAAGAAGCAGGCCCCCGTGCACCTGGCCACGGAGCTGAACAAGGTGAAGTCGCTGCGGGTCATGGGTCAGTACCGGAATGTCATCGACATCCAGCAGGGCGGGGAGCACGGCCGGACCGCTCTGCACTTGGCCGCCATTTACGATCACGAGGAGTGCGCTCGCATCCTGGTAAGTGGTGTGAGTCCTTGCCAATCGATTCATGTAATTATTTTACTTTTAGCCTTTCATGGGTATTTACTCATGCATTTTATTTGCATTGGTTTGGTTTACATTCAGCCATTAATCAACATTCCTCATCCCTCCTCACCTTCGCGAAAAACACACTCATCCGTACCAAAGTTTAATTTATCATAGAGAACCCAAAGAAAAGGTCGGTATCCTCAGTAGAACATTGTTTTGCCTGCCCTTGTACTAGGCCCAATCTTTGAGGGTGTGTGTATGTGTGTCCTAGTGCTAGTATATTAAATTAGACAAAATTCATATTTGTTTACTATAACTCATCGTATCTTCCAGATAACTGAGTTCGATGCATGCCCACGTAAACCCTGTAACAATGGTTATTATCCCATACACGAAGCGGCCAAGAATGCCAGCTCCAAGACAATGGAGGTCTTTTTCCAGGCAAGTTTTCCATTTCCACTTCCATTTCCTTATTCCATTCATATCTATGTTGCATGCAATCATTCAGTCAACCAATAACTATGTCATCTCATCCGTCTTTGATCTTATTGTGCAAGTTATTCCCAACGGTTTTCGGACCGATTTACTTGATTTCTTTTATTTAACCCCACCCCTGACCTTTCGTGTTTCCCCGTTTGTTTTTATTTCCCTTGCTCCTTGATTGAAGTTGCGTATACGACGCGTTGACAGCGTCCTCTTTAAAAAGTATCAATTTTGTTATGGGTCACTCTTACTGTCGACAGACACAAAAGTTTAAGCTGCAAAAATATCAAATGTTGAAAAACGCTGGCTGGGTCGGTCATTGACTTTGGGCAATATTTGTTGGTTGGGTTGAGGCATTTTTAGGCCAAGGGGAAACTGAACATTTCCTGGGTCTAAAAACAAAGATTTATAATGTTTCTAGAGTTTATTAATTTGCTTCGCGTAAAATTTAGTAACAAAATAAATGTAGTGAAAGCATTTTAAATATATAAAATTAGAAATTTATATAACTAGTTGTCTTTAAAGTGATATCTTACTATTATTAGTATTAAAAATTTCAACATTTGAAATAAGAGAACTCTCGTTGAAATTATGTTCTATATTAATTATTTCCCAGAGAAATCTCAGTCGGTTTTTCTTCCGCTAATCACACAGTTTATCTTTACTCCTTGCAGTGGGGCGAGCAGCGCGGTTGCACCCGCGAGGAGATGATATCCTTTTACGATTCGGAGGGCAACGTGCCACTTCATTCGGCGGTGCACGGTGGCGACATCAAGGCGGTGGAGCTGTGCCTCAAGTCCGGGGCCAAGATATCCACGCAGCAACACGATCTGTCGACGCCAGTGCACCTGGCCTGTGCCCAGGTAAGTAAATAGTTCTGATGGCCCTGCGAAGTCCTTCTACGGCGGTTAACTGACAGGCAGCCAAGCACTTAACCCTCTACTGCATGAGCATGGAGTATTATAATATTTATTTTGACAATTTTTTTGGGAATATAGTTAGGGATAAAGAGCAATTTTTTTTGTCAATGCTTGTAATTATTTTTATATTTCAGAAAATAATACATTTTTATTTTGGGTTCAAAGCACAAAATAAAGCAGAACAAAAAAAATTTCTAAAATTCATTTAAATACCAGATAGTGCTAACAAAAAAAAAAAAAAAAAAAAAAGATAACAATCGACAGATGGAGTGGAGGGTTAACAAATCTCATGGTTCCACAAAAAGTTAAGCAAACAAAGCATTCTTGGTCGGTTAACGAACGGAAAACTGTTTTAAAGCAATTCGAAGTGTCCGTGGAAAGTGACTATGTGGTTTCCTCTCGTTTCGACTCGTGTCCTGGTGTCTTGAACCGACTTTAATTTGACAAATTCTTATGCAAATACACTAAGACGAACGTGACTTTGCCGCTGACAAAACATGGCACATGGTGAAATACTTACTTCGGATGAATGAACCCGACATGGTTTTTCATTTTCGCTTCTTGTATTGTTTTTTTAGGGAGCAATTGACATTGTGAAGCTGATGTTCGAGATGCAGCCGTTGGAGAAGCGCCTCTGCCTGAGCTGCACAGATGTGCAGAAGATGACGCCGCTGCACTGCGCCTCCATGTTTGACCACCCGGACATCGTGTCCTATCTGGTGGCCGAGGGGGCGGACATCAATGCCCTGGACAAGGAGCACCGTTCGCCGCTGCTATTGGCCGCCTCGCGCAGTGGCTGGAAAACGGGTAAGTCCTCAAACCCCTAACTCCTTCCAAAACTTTTCAAAGGAACAAACTGTCAAAATCCGAAAAATAATTAAATCTAATATCAGAAATATTTTCAAAGGTTCAACTTGGAAAATTGAAAAAACTTACCAATTAGTGGGACCAGTGCTTTAGTTGTAAGCATTAATAATAAAATTAAATTAAACTATTTTCCCAAAGGGAACCTAAAATTGTTAAACGTTTTGTCGATTGATGGAAAAGTATAAAAAATATCCATTAATACAAAAAGTTAATTTCCAAATTTAGAATTTTCGTATATATGGTATAAATTTGTGAATCAATATTGTAACATTTGTGTATCTTAAAAAACCAAAAAAAAATTTTGAATGATGACTATATTATCAATGTTTATGGCTTAGACTTAAAGTTTTCTTTAGCAACCAAAAATAAGATTCCAATAAAATTAAAATATCAGTATTTAAGAAGCTATCGTTTATTGGTAAAAACCTTTTAAGCTAAAAATAAAAAATATAAATTATAGTTTTTATATTATTTTTTTTTTTATAAAAATATTGACTTAAAGATGCCCAGTTTTTTAAGAGTTTCATTGCAAAATTACAAATTTGCTATACTATTTTTATATTTATTTATTGGCCAACGTATATTACAAAAAATCCTTATCTGGCTAATGTATATCTTATTAGTTTTAAGTCTTAACGAGACTTATAAGTGATATATTAATCTCTTTATTTTGGTTTAAAAAAGTCCTTTAGTAAATGTATATAAATGTGCTTTAAATGGAAATGAAGTTTAATGTGCAAAAAAAAAACGAATTTGTTTATTGTCTACCTTTTTTTTCTAGTGCACCTCTTAATTCGCCTGGGGGCCTGCATCAGTGTCAAGGACGCCGCCGCCCGCAACGTGCTGCACTTCGTCATCATGAATGGCGGGCGGCTGACGGACTTCGCTGAGCAGGTGGCCAACTGCCAGACGCATGCCCAGCTGAAGTTGCTGCTCAACGAGAAGGATAGCATGGGCTGTTCGCCGCTGCACTACGCCAGTCGGGATGGGCACATCCGGTCGCTGGAGAACCTGATCCGGCTGGGTGCCTGCATAAACCTGAAGAACAACAACAACGAGAGTCCGCTGCACTTTGCCGCTCGCTACGGGCGGTACAACACGGTACGACAGCTCCTGGACTCTGAGAAAGGATCCTTTATCATCAACGAAAGTGACGGAGCGGGCATGACCCCACTGCATATATCCTCGCAGCAAGGACATACGCGCGTGGTGCAGCTGCTGCTCAATCGAGGAGCCCTGCTCCATCGAGATCATACCGGACGCAATCCCCTCCAGCTGGCGGCCATGTCCGGATACACTGAGACCATCGAACTGCTGCACTCGGTGCACTCGCATCTGCTCGATCAGGTGGATAAGGATGGGGTGAGTGGATATGCGTCAATCCTGGGAACTTCCCATACAATAATTAATGGGTAATCCTTCCAGAACACCGCTCTCCACCTGGCCACCATGGAGAATAAGCCACATGCGATCTCCGTGCTGATGTCCATGGGCTGCAAACTGGTCTACAATGTCCTGGACATGAGCGCCATCGACTATGCCATCTACTACAAATACCCGGAAGCGGCTTTGGCCATGGTGACCCACGAGGAGCGGGCCAACGAGGTCATGGCCCTGCGGTCGGACAAGCATCCCTGCGTGACCCTGGCCCTGATCGCCTCCATGCCCAAGGTGTTCGAGGCAGTGCAAGACAAGTGCATCACCAAGGCCAATTGCAAGAAGGACTCGAAGAGCTTCTACGTAAGTGTGCCGTTTTCCCAGGGTGGTCACAAACCTCATCTCATTCCATCGAAGCTAATTGATTTCTATTCGCCACTACGCCATTCCATCATAACCAGATCAAGTACTCTTTCGCATTCTTGCAATGCCCCTATATGTTTGCCAAGATTGACGAGAAAACCGGAGAGTCGATCACGACCGCAAGTCCCATTCCGTTGCCGGCATTGAATGTAAGCGGAACCTGGAATCCTTCCAAGATCTGTTGCATGCTTCGATGTTGTTTTTCCTGCCCCCTACCTTATATATTTTCTTATACTGGTTACTCGTGAGTTATTGGGCGGTAAATGTTTATTCGGTCAATATTTAACGACATCGCCAAAAAGCTTCCAAATTGAACCGTTATTTTAGAAGTTATAAGGAAATTTGTAATTATGACGTCACTGCATACACTGCTCATATATTATAGAGAGATCGCTCTTAGCTCGGCAGATGGCGCCACCAAAAGCTCGATTGTTTTCTAAGGATATTTGTATGTTGAAATATTTTAACTAAGTAAAGGAAAATTAAAAGTCGGGGCACTCGACTCTAAATCGGTTGAAATGGGTTACAGATTAAGGTCCAGCGGCAATATCATGATCCATAGTTCATCACAATGGTTAACAGCACAACCTCTATAAACATTACTTGGTTACCATTACCATCCAGATAAAATATTCGTTTTGGCCATACCAAAAGACACCCGAACAGATCGAGGCCAAGCGCAAAGAGTTCAATGATCCCAAGTGGCGACCCGCGCCTTTGGCCGTGGTGAACGTGAGTGACCCCGAACTCTCTTAAAGAACTCAGAGCTCTGCAATTGTGTATCGTCCCCCAAAAACTAACCCACTAACCAACTCACAGTAACTGGCTTTTGTATCCTGTATGTCGTGTGCGTGTCTATACGATGTTTGTCTATCCATTTCTAAGATATTCATCCTTTAAATCCCGGTTAGACCATGGTCACCCATGGCAGAGTGGAGCTGCTGGCCCATCCGCTCAGCCAGAAGTATCTGCAGATGAAGTGGAACTCGTACGGCAAGTACTTTCACCTGGCCAACCTGCTGATCTACTCGATATTCCTGGTCTTTGTAACCATCTATTCCTCGCTGATGATGAACAACATTGAGTTGAGGGCTGGGGACAATAGAACAACGAGTCAGTACTGCAATATGGGGTGAGTTTTTGTCCATCTTACCCGTTTTCTGGCTCATAAAATGAAATCCTGTTTTTTAGCTGGGAACAGTTGACCATGAATCTATCCCAGAATCCAGCGGTGGCCTCCCAGATTCGTTTGGATTCGTGCAAGGAGCGGATTAATCGAACCACTGCCATACTATTCTGCGCAGTGGTAATCGTGGTCTATATACTGCTCAACTCGATGCGGGAACTGATTCAGATTTACCAGCAAAAACTGCACTACATTCTGGAGACGGTGAACATCATATCGTGGGTCTTGTACATTTCTGCTTTGGTGATGGTGGCGCCGGCCTTTCAGCCCGATGGAGCCATCAATACGGTCCACTACTCAGCGGCATCGATCGCAGTGTTCTTGTCCTGGTTCCGATTGCTTCTGTTCCTGCAGCGATTCGATCAGGTCGGCATCTATGTGGTCATGTTCCTGGAGATCCTGCAGACGCTCATCAAGGTGCTGATGGTGTTCTCCATACTGATCATTGCCTTTGGCTTGGCTTTCTACATACTGCTCTCAAAGGTGGGCTCATAAAATTGGGTGTTTTATTTAATGTAAAGCATTTATTTCCTGCAGATAATTGATCCCCAGCCGAACCACTTGTCCTTCTCGAACATACCCATGTCCCTGCTGCGAACCTTCTCGATGATGCTGGGCGAGCTGGACTTTGTGGGCACCTATGTGAACACCTACTACCGCGACCAGTTGAAAGTGCCCATGACCTCCTTCCTGATTTTGAGTGAGTCACTACCCTTTTTTGAATATGTAATAAGTAATTTAATTGAACAACGATAGGTGTCTTCATGATCCTCATGCCCATTCTGCTGATGAACTTGCTCATTGGTTTGGCCGTCGGCGACATTGAGTCGGTGCGTCGCAATGCCCAGCTGAAGCGGCTGGCCATGCAGGTGGTGCTCCACACGGAGCTGGAGCGGAAGCTGCCCCACGTCTGGCTGCAGCGGGTGGACAAAATGGAGCTCATTGAGTATCCCAACGAGGCCAAGTGCAAGTTGGGCCTCTGCGACTTTATTTTGCGCAAGTGGTTCTCGAATCCGTTCACCGAAGATTGTAAGTTAACTGGCCAGAGATTCGGTATGAAATTTGGTATGCTATACACGTTTCACTCCCATGCAGCCTCCATGGACGCCATATCGTTCGACAACAATGACGACTACTTCAATGCCGAGTTGGAGCGGCAGAGGCGCAAGCTACGGGACATCAGCCGCATGCTGGAGCAGCAGCACCACCTGGTGCGGCTCATCGTCCAGAAGATGGAGATCAAGACGGAGGCGGACGACGTGGACGAGGGCATATCGCCCAACGAGCTGCGGTCCGTTGTGGGCCTCAGATCGGCGGGCGGAAATCGCTGGAATTCACCACGCATCCGGAACAAGCTGCGGGCCGCCTTGAGCTTCAACAAGAGCATGTAGACTCGGCCATATAACTAACTCTATCTGTATCTGAAACTTATCTCTATTTGTTCGGTGTGTAAAATGTTGTGTCACAGTGACGTGGACAGTGTGTGTGTGTGCATGTGAAGATTGATTATTGTGTGAGGACCTAAAAGGAATTGTACATCGAATTTATAGGCAAGGATCATGGGCTGTTTTCGTAACCTACACAAGCTGTGGCTTTCAACAGATCTATGGTAGTTTTAAATGCAATTTGCAAACAATATGCTTTGTTATTTGGATGTCTTTTAAACATGAATTAAAGTTATACTATCCTATCCCAGAAAATCATTAGCTAAATACAAAATTCTTATTTATTTACGACAATGAGCAATGGTAAAGTGACAATGTATTTGTGAATGGGGAATAATTGTAACAAAGTGCGATAAAGAGACAAAAACTTATAAGCTAATTTAAGCTGTACGATGGGTAAAAGGATCTGATCTACATAAATGTGATCTTCGTGCGTCCCATGTTGACCTGCCAGACATTGAGCTCCTCGTAGTCGTCGATGCATTTGTCGACCTGGTCAGGTTTGAAGCCCTTGGTGGTGCAGCGGTCCATGATGTCGCCGATCTTGACCGCCTTTCCGGAGCCAGCCAGCTCGCGCACAATGGCAAAGATGCGATCCGAGGTGTTGGGAACACTGAAAAGGAAATAAGATACTAGTGAGAACAGAGAACCCCTTAAAAGGCCGAGGTCAATACTCACTGCCCCTTCTGGTGCTCATGGATCTGGTTGAGCGAGTCCTTGGACATCTCGAGCAGTCGCAGTGCCTCAGCCACATCATCCTTCTCCACGCTGTCGGAGAGACGCAGCCTGGCCAAGGCGGTGGACAGGCGCAGGATTCCCAGTAGGTTGCGGGCCGAGGTGAAGGTCATGTCCTTCTGGTTGCGCGCCTCCCGCCGTAGCTCCACATAGGCGCCCACTATGTAGTCCGTGAGCTCATCGGGAATGGTGGGGTTCTTGCGCTTGCACAGGTTGATGTAGCGCCGCATGAGGTTCATGTCCAGGGCCTTGACCCGCGTCGGCGGCTGCTTGCTGTGGCTGTGCACATAGGTGATGTGCTTGGCCAGCCGCAGGTCGTTGTCCCGATCCGGCTTGTCCTGGATGAGCCACAGCAGATCGAAACGCGAGAGCAGGGCGGCGGGCAGCTGGATGTTCTGCTCCACGGTGCGACGGGGATTGTATCGGCCAAAGGCGGGATTGGCAGCGGCCAGAATGGATACGCGCGCATTCAGCGTGGTCATGATGCCCGCCTTGGCTATCGAGATGGTCTGCTGTTCCATCACCTCGTGAATGGCCGTACGATCGTGATCGGCCATCTTGTCGAACTCGTCGATGCAGCAGACTCCCTGATCGGCCAGAACCAGAGCTCCGCCCTCCAGTGTCATCTCGCCCGTGAGCGGATCCTTCATCACCGCCGCCGTGAGGCCCACTCCCGAGGATCCTCGTCCCGTGGTGTACTGCGATCGCACTGCCAAACGGCTGATGTAGCCCAGCAGCTGAGACTTGGCCACACCGGGATCTCCCATCAGGCAGATGTTGATGTTGCCGCGAATCTTCATGCCATCGGGGCGTTTGTCCACGCCGCCAACCAAGAGCAGCAGCAGCGCCTTCTTCACATCCAAGTGGCCGTAGATTTCGGGGGCCAAGCTGGTGGCCAGTCGCTCGTAGAAGTCATCCTGGGCCAGCTCCTCCAGCTCATCGGGCGTTAGCTCGGCATCCTTGTCCGAGATCTCGTCGTTCTTGTTGATGCAAATGATGCGCTACAGGGGATTACAGCGTATATTAAAGATTTACATTGACTCGTTGCATAAGCATAAGTGGAAACTCACGTGGGCTTGAAGGAAAGTCTCCGACAGCAGACCCTGAATCATCTGGGCGAATCCACTGCGCATCAGCGGCAAGAACACTCCGGATACCACTATGTGATCGCCAGGCTGGGCCATGCGAGTGACCTCGCCCCTGCACATGATGGTCATGCTGCGAGGAATGTGGCCTACGGGCACCTGGTCGCTGTGCTCCTGCATCTTGACCTCCTGGAACTTAACGAACTTGGAGCCACGGGTCTGCAGGTACAGGCGACCGCCTGCCTTGTTCACCCGGCAATCGTCCGATGGACAATCGTGCACGGGCGTGAAGGAGAGCGAGTTGACGGGCTGGTAGGTCTCCGAGCCACAGCGATCGCACGTGTAGGTGGCCACCACCATCATGGGCTTCACCTCCGTGCAGCGGGTCACGATGCCGCGAACGGTGACCAGCTTGCCAATGTGCTGCGCCTTCACCTCGCGGATGGAGTGCGCCTTCTCCGTGGACAGGGGTTTGAAGCCCACCTCACTGGAAGGATAGGAAAGTTAATTATTTATGCATCTTAATCTTAAGGCTTAAAGCAAAAGTAAGGTAATTTCATGTATTTTTTTAAGAAACTAGATTAATGTAAACGATTATTCATTTAATGTTTTTAATTAACAAGAAAGGAAGCAAACTTCGGCAAGCCGAAGTTTATATATCCTTGCAGCTATTGCAATAATTAAATATTTTTGAAAACATTAAAATTATGATTTACTTGCGTATATGTCTAAAACATTGAAGCAATGATGATTTGCAGCTCATTATTAGGTAGTTATTTTATATAATTTTATTATTTCTATTGGAGCTATATGATATAGTCGTCCTATTTTGATAAAATTTAAACCGTAATTCTGAAATATTTATCCATTACTATATGTCGAAGAACTTATAGAAAAATTTAAAAACACCAAAGTTATAATTTTTTTTTATTTACTTTTATGATTGTTCCTATGGGGGTCTCCTTCACTGCGTTGCAAACTTCTGACTGAAATTATAATACCCTCTGCAAGGGTATAAAAATATAGCAATAACTATTTCCTAGTTAACATTATTTCCTATTACCAAATCTTAAGTTTTACAAAAATTAATATAATAGGGTCGAAGGCACAAAGTTTAAGGATGATTTCCCCTGCATTAAATGAAAAGTCATAAGGTTTTTGGTTTATACATAGACTTTCAAAAAATCTAAATTTGAATAATAGTTATAATGTATAAGTTCAACTTTAACTTCTGTTTTTAACCTCGTTCTACACACATGTCTATGAAAGTTCAGTTTACTAGTTTTCTAGTCGACTTAAAAAATGTGAATTTGAGAACAATTATTTTAAAGATGTAATTTTAGTAGTATTACCAACAATTCATTTTCTTTTAAGGGCATAACTTATCTATATCAATTATGTTTAGGTCATATTCTAAGGGTTTATTTTCAGATAACTATTTAAGTTACTCACAATCGCTTCATCAGCTCCGAGGGGAAGCTGTTCCGCTCGTCGTGCTGCTCCATTGGATTCCGGGTGCGCGACTCCATCATCAGGCGGTGCTCGATGTAGACATCCAGGGCGTCCTTGGCGTGCACCTCCTGCTGTTTGTAGCTGGGCAGGAGCTCGGCAATCACATCGCTGAAAATGGAGGCGTACCGCCGGCAGTTATCGATCACCGCCTCCGCGAGACTCTCGTTGAACTCCGCCAGATCATCCAGGTCGATGGTGATCAGCACTTGCTCCCGGTGGGCCAACTTCACCAGCTGCGATCCGTAGACAAACTCCTTTTTGCCATCGTCGTCGCACTTGCAGAACTCCGACAAAAAGGTTTTGATTGATTCTGGAAATCAACAAAACATTGGATGTTTAGTGCCTCCTAAACAACATAAGACACTTTCTTAACTCACCTCTATCCTGAGCATAGTCTCGTCGAGCCATTTTGCGCTTGCTTCTTTTCTGATTTCAACAAAGGACAACTGATCGAGGACAGCTGCTTGAAAAGGGTGTTTATTGCGACGCTGTTTGCCGGGAAATGCGCAGAAAATATAATAATGAAAATGCTTCCCGCCAAAAATGCGTTGTATTTAGCGATGGAATTAATAATCAATCTTGAATCGATAGTTTCGCATTGAAAGGTTTCCAGATTGCAGATATGATAGATCTGGCAACCTTTTTAAGCCTTACAAAAGCTAATTGTTGTGAAACTGGAATATGAAATTGTTGTCACAATACTTCACAGAGAAGTATATAATTGCAAGCTAAAACGTCATTCAAAAATTCCCTTATAATTAAAAACTAATGATATGGTAAAATTGTATAACATCCTCTTATCCGATTTTTATATATTCAATATCTAAACCATTCGAATTGATTGCTTTCCAATAAGGTTCGAGCCTCGACTATAAAGAGAAAACAATTTCAACTCATGGGGAGTTCACACCTCCACAGTGCTGCCACCCCAATTCAATTAAAAGACCGCTTCTATTTTGAATTTCAAATATTGACGTTTATTCAGGTTTTAAATGAAATTTACAAAAGTTTTCAGTTTCGTTTTTCTGCCGTTACACTCAATTACTCATAGCACTATTGCGTCTCGCATTCAATAAACTTGTTGGACTTGCGTTTTTTGTTACATAATTATTTATTGGTTTTTAGGCATCTAAACGTAATAAATTTATTTTTAGTGCAATTTTCGATTCACATTGGTTATATCCAAATAGATTTACAACGGTGATTTTTACTCGCACATTGTGGCCGATTGTTTGCGGTATACATAAGTTACAATTTAATATGTTGCGTTTACGTTTAACTTAAATATTATTAATCACATGCAATAGTTAAATAATAATGGTACAAATAATAATTATACATAGTTCAAACAGCGCGTCCGCACGCACACGATCTGATCGTGATCTTGATCGGATCGATGTGTATATGCGATAATATGCCAATTTGATGAGTGCGGCTTCAGTTGGCGCTCCCTTTGTTAATTTGCTACTAACTAAATTTGTTGTTCTCGGTCAACTTTTTGCTTTTTACACGTTACGGGCTAATCGTTACAGTTTACGCACTAGCATATAATTACGATTTAATTAGTTAATTCATTTACGTGTGTATATATATATATATATATATATATATATATTTATAGACTTCATTCTTATCGCTGGCGTCGTACTCGTATTAATGCATATTTCATATTCATTTGTATATATATAATATATTATATTTATTTGTTTGTTTTTTAGAGTGTCGCCAGCGCTGCTCTCTGGATTTGATTCAGCAGCGCTCTGCCCCACTGTAAAGTATCCGTTAGATTGCAACAATAGTTTCGTTTGAAATTGCAGATTGCGAATTGCAAATTGCGAACTGTGATTTGTGCGCTGAACTCTGCATTTTCTGCACCTTCTCTCAGAACTCCGAGTGCTCCATAAACTCTAATTAGCTGAATGCATTTCATGACATTTCCCCAAGGTCTTCTCTCTTTGTTCATATAATTTAAATAATGCTACATATAATATACGTATATATATCAATAGATTTTCATCGATTTTCGTTTCATTTTATAGTTTTTTGTTTTTTTTTTTTTCGTTTTTTGTTTTGCGTATAAAGCTGTAAGTCTTCTAGTTTTTCCGTAAAGTGCGTTTACTCAACTAAATTCCATTCGTTTGCATTTCGCGTCGATTACCCAATTAATCAATTTCTAAATTGTTCGCATTCGTTCAGTTCGAAATGTGTAGACAACAATAATTTCGTTTAAGTTTAACATTCACTGAGCTACAGCTAACAGATTTATATCCTTTACGTATAATATTTGTGATCGCTCCAAGAACTAGCCATTGCATCTGAATCGGAATCTGAATCTGAATCAGAATCTGATTTCGTTTCTGTTTACTTGGTTAGTTACACCGAAAAGGAACAACTTGCTTTGAACATTGAGCTTTATGTACTGTACGCTATACTATATATATTAACATGTATCTGAACAAACTGCACACTCTATGGAAAGGGTTCTGCTTGAGTCTGAGAATATTTTGTGTAATTTTCGTATAGTTATATTTAGCAATTACTCGATTCGTATGCAAACCTCCAACACGTTTATATGGCACACTAGTCTAGTTGGATTCGGCATGGAAATTCGATGAGCTCCAAATTTGGAAAAGCTAGAAGGAGAGGTGCGCTTGAAAGGGTTCAGTTTTCGCTTCTGGTGTGTAAATTGTTAGTCGATTGCTAGATGAATGCGCTTAGGGCCTAATAAATTACTTGTAACAACTTAAGAATTACACAAATAATAATAATAATGATAATAGTTATTAATTAATGATTTAACTCGATTCTTGTGCATTTGCTGTTGCTCTTGCTGTTGCTGTTGCTGTTGCTCTTGTTGCGGCTTCATCATTCCCTGCTCTCGCAGCGGGGCACATATTGTGTCCAATCCCTCGGGTGGGGCAGCATCCTTAACTACAACTACTGAAGAGCATTGTGACTAGAGTGAGGAGCATCCACGTCGCGGTGGCCGCCAACGGGTTTGACCCACTAGCTTTGTCGCCGTCGCGCGACTCCACTTGGTTCGATGTGGAGTCTTCGGTTTCCTCGATGGGCGTGTGGGGTCCTGAAATTATTAATAAGAAATGGAATAAATATAATATGTTTTAAAGAAAGAGCTAATAATCAATTCAATCTACTATAAAACCCGTTTCTTGAAGGCTATTATACTTGTCTACTTTGGAATAGCATTTTATAACAGTCAACACTTGGAAATTGATTGTTTTTTATTATCAACTCAATTTTGAAAATATTAATGCACAATCGATAATAATGTTTAATTAAAGCCCTAACAAATTGAAAAAATATTACAATTTACGAAAATGTTGTTATGATTTTTAAATCGAAAAAAATTATTAAAATAATATGTCGAATGCATGTAGATTTACTATTTATTATTATACTACATGTTTTTATAGTTTTCTCGAACTTTGAGGCAAATTAATAAAATGTATCAAACAATATTAACTTTTCATGTACAGAGAGATCAAAATACAACGAAGTATAAACAGATTTGTTTGATAGTCATGTTTGGTGGTCTGAATATAGTGAATTTAAATAACTTACCATCGCCGGAACCATCTCCGGAACCATGTGCGCCTCCGTACTCCTCCTCATCGTCGCCGATCTGGCCTTCTCCGCCGCCGGAGCCCTCTCCCATGTCGTTCTGGATGTCGTGCGACGACTGTATGCTATTTGAAGGTGTCTGTTCAAAAAGGTACTAGCATTAATAAGAGTATCTCAACAGAACAAAAGATTCAATCATACCGCAGCTCCAATGCTCTGGCGGATCTTGATGAGCTTGTCGACCAGCTCGTTCAGCTGGCTGACCTGTGTGTTCGGATTGAAGGGCACCTCGGGGTTGTAGCGCTGCCTATCAGTTCCCGAGTCAATGAGCAGCTGGGTGTAGTCCCCGTAGCGATCGCCTGTCCAGCAGGAGCCATCCTCACGAGATTTTTGCTCGTTGCAGAAGCTGTTGATTAAAAATGTATTGATAACTAAGCAACTCTCCTATTTAAATCAAAAAAAATTGTCAATGTCGCTTTACAAAACTTTCCAAACAACTACTCATTGCTGACAAATTCTTATATATATATATATATATATATATCTAAAAAAAAGAATATAAACAAGATGTTCAAGGAGCTCGTTCTTTGGATGCATCGTATGGCTCACGATTTTTGCTTGGCTCGTCCACTGATTCCGCCACCACGACATGTAAGTCTTGGATTTTCCATTAAATATATGAATTTTCTCATGCTAATATTTCTTTATAAACTATATATCTATATAAAAAAAATCTTTATTAAAATATATAGTCCAGCGAAAGTACCTTTTCATTATTTGTTCGTGTAAGCATTTATTTTTCAATTGAAAATCTATAATTAAAGATTGCCAAAGTCTAAAAAATTCTAAGAAATTTTATTTCACCCCTAATATGCAAATGAAAGCATTGTCATTAATAAGCCATAGTCGTGCGGAAATTATAAATGTAGCTTTCTATTGTTCCTCCTATACATCAACCCTTTATATAATTTACATATCGAATAATAATAATAATGTTTTTTTTGCAGGGCTGTCGCCTGCCAGTGAAAAACGGTTTTGTAGCCAACTTGATCTTCTTTGTTGCCATTGTGTCGCCGCTGTACTTCTGCCTACTGAAGGACGTGATTGCCATGATCACCGGACCCAAGAAGCGTTAGGATACCCAATTTAAGTCATAGTTTGGTCAGTCAATGTAGTTAGTGTAGTACCCCAACACAAATACAGTTTGTGGCATCGTCTGAATGTACTCACTTGTCCACGATGGTCGTGTAGAACTCCTTGCTCTTGTCGATGGTGGACAGGAAGATGACCATGCCCGGATCCGGTGCATTGGCCCACTTGGGGGGCTTGTAGTTCGCGGGCTTCGCATTCGCATGCGGATCTCCGGACGAATACGGCGACAGGCTGGGCGTGCCGCACGTCTTCTTCACCTGAAAAAAACAAAAAAGGGGATGAGCTTCGGTTCACATGAGTGGGGGCTCCACTTCCACTTGCTAATCGCCTCCGCTCATGCGAGGCGCACGTGCTTCCCTACCCCACCTGACCCTTTACTAAGCTGCCCTGATGCCCACTGCCATGCATGTAAATTGCAACTTTCCGGGTTAGGGGGTTACAACTCCACTCCAATTCAGCATTTTAAATTCCCAGCAACATGCCAGTCATCATGCGACGGGGTATCAATTGCATGTCATGTGCACGTTTAACAAGCTCTCGAAATTCCTAAGATATTTCTGCTGCAGAGATCAGAACAAGTTTGAAGGCCGGAACTGAATTGCGATCCATTAAATTCATTTAAAATGTTCATAAATTAACTGGCAATTAAACCATTAAACGACTGTGTCCTTGGGACACAAAAGTAATCGAACCGATCGTATCTTCATTTCGTTCGCAAAAAAAGATCAGCCGTGTCCTCAAAAGAGATTGCTTATAAATGCCAAATGTTGGAATACGATGTTGATTTGATACATATAAATTAAGGACATCTGATTAAAAATAAACAATATGTTTTATAACTTGTGCTGGGTTTCTCATTGAAATAAACAACACTTTGTAAAACCTATGCTGACTTTTCGTTTTATCTTTAAAATGAATTATGTGATTCCTCGTTCTTTGGCAATAAAAATAATTCCTTAAGGCACCATTCAAAATCGTTGGCTTTCTTTAAAAAATTATTGTACCCCGAGGTTTTAAAATCTTAAAAAAACATATTTGTATAGTCTTGGGAATATTTAATTTTTCGGTTTAAAAATGTGCATTTCTGACGTACTTCATGGATGAATATATAATTTCCAATGGTTAAATAGTTTTTTTAATTATGCCACTCACCTTCTGGTCCAAATCAGGGCTTTTTGTCATGGCGAACAAGATTGAATCGGAGAGCTTATGCGGCAGATTTTTGAGGACGTTGACGATACCACTGTCCGGAAGAATGTGGGTGGTGACCAGGTTGTTGAGGGCATTCACTACACTCGACCAGGGACTGTCCAGCAGGCCAGCATATTCCGCCGAGCAGCCGCTGAAGATCATAAAAGACAAACACAAAGTGTAAGCATAGAGTAATAAAAAAAACATTGCAATTGAGGTCAATCCTACCCCACTTCACTGATTACAACAATTTATCGACAATAACATAAATTATTGATTATTACATTTGTATATTTCAAGTAATTTATCTTTGCAAGATATTTTAACACAAAAAACATTCTGTTTATAACAGGAAATAACTATTTAAAAAAATTCATATGTCCTCTATTATGTCCTTAATAATTTCAGCTAAGAATAATCATTGATTATCGATTTTACTTCTTGTTTTAGAAAATGCATTTTTCTTTATAAAATGTTTGACCTCAGGTAGTTTTTTCTTAATGAACGAAAATAGCTATTTAATTGTGTAAGTCTTCTTAAATATAAAATTATCAATTTAAATTCTCTCTTGATAGTTTAATTTCCAGTAAAATTATTTACTCCCAGGAAACCATATTTGCTATGAATACAACATACTATTCAAATGTTTAAGTGTCTCTAAATTTATATAAATAAAATTAATTATCAACGAGAGCTCAATTAGTTTCGACAAAAAAAATAGTGATGAATAATTTAATTAATTTAATTTTGTTTTTGAGGGCATAAAAGCTGCTGCTTCTGTATTCCGGACTTACCGCATCACGTTCTTGCAGTAGCCCTCGCACAACTTCGTTTCGCTCCTCGCATGGTGGGCGTTGCAGTTGGGGCAGAAGCGCATCTTGAGGAGCTGCTGCTTGCAGGTGTCCGTCAGCTGCTTGCCGTAGAGGAGGTCCGCCTCGTTGAGGACCTCGGCGGACTGGAGCAGGGCGTTCATGAAGACGTTGGACATGTGGGCACTCCGGCCCAGGCTGGCCTGCAGCTGGCGGGGAATTTCGCCGAACGGACGCATGTCGTCGAAGTTGTGCTGAAGGCAGTTGATGTAGTCCTCGTGCAGCTCGCCCAGGGTGCTGTTCAGGGATATGTGCACCTGGTAGAGGTAGGCCAGCGGGAAGAGTTGGACGAAGAAGCGCCGCACAGCCTCCTCCAGGTTGCTGTGCACACTTCCAATGCCACGCCTGCCCTGCTGGCCATTGCTGTTGGTGTAGTTCGAGGCGTAGTTAAGTTGGCTGCAAAGGGAATAGTTCAGTTCAGTTCAGGATTAAACTTATGGTCTTCGTGAAAGCTTCAGGTAAAACCAGTAAATGTGGAGTTATCACCACTTACTTCAAGATGTCCGTGTACAAGTGCTGGATCATCATGCGGGCTTGCGGCACCATCCTATCGTAAACCCTGGCGAATTGATAGTGGGTATAGTTCTCCGAAATCTGAGCCAATTCCAGCACGTGACCTGCCGCAATAAAAAAGGGGAGAAAAGCATCCATGAAAGTATTGTTATGGTTATTGTTATTCCTAGCGAAATTTAATCACTTTGCCACTAAAGTTTTCCCCTGCTGGGATTTGCGAAACTTCTGCCCTAATGGACTGGCTGGGATTTCCGCCCACTTGGAAAAAAAGAATTGTTGCCATTGCTCTTTATCTCTGTGTGCAAGTAAGCTTTTAGTTAATGAAATACAATTTAATATGTATGTTGGCTCGGCCTGGCGTATTTAAATATGAATAAACTTGGTGAAACACAGGCTTACATTTATATATTATATTATTATATATTATTATATATTATATATTACATATAATAAAAATCGTATACTTTACACCACAAAGTATACAAAAATCTTTCAAATTATAAAACATATAAACATTCAAATAACAAATGTTTAAATTGCATACAAAGTTAATTAGATACGTATAAAAGATTTGAATTGAGGGCTTTCGACTACTATCTATAATCTGTCAATCAATTCGCAAAGTTGATAAATTCTCTTAATATTCAGACACTAATCACATAGCTGAGCCTAAGAAAAACCAAATGTGACACAATGTTATCTGTCAAGGTGTCAGCGGCAGTTGTGTTGTGCGAATTGATTTGGATACACAGATTGGCTATCGATACCCAGCCACAGATACGTATACACTCCTCTGGCAGCCTGTCATTAGCGCAGATTACAAATGGCCAAGGCCAGATATATATCGGCATATAGAGATAACATCGAGGGAACCTGTCAAATCGGCGTGTGATTTCCCACACACACAAATCGCCCCGCCACGCCCAGACCCGCCTTTTTTTTTTTGGCCCCCCGGACAAATTCTAAATTGCAATACGCTGTCGTGTATGTCGTTTTCAAACGAAAGTGTCAATCTCTCTGTTAATTGGCAACAAAAGAACGGAGTGCGGACAAACAACAGAATACACACATTTCGACAGGGCAAAAGTGTTTCCCGATTTGTTCTTTTTTATTTCTTTGTGTGCTCTGCGCTGCGGCTCATTTTTTGATTTTATTGGAGTTGGAGCATAGCATTTCCGTTCTCAACGTTTGAATAAGTCTTTGTGTCTGCTTTTTGGGCTTGGCTTGGAACGGTGGGTCGATGTGTCAGTTTCTCGGCCTGGGGTCTCTGCATTCGGGTCTCGCTTTATCGGCTAATGGTCTTTGATGCGTCATCCGAGGCGGGCAGAGTTTACCCTTTTTAATTAGCAAATCTTACGAGTTTGGGTCCCGATGCTTGGATAAACCAACCATTGGGAAGAGGATATGGGGCAAATCGAAAAAAATGGCCCTAGAATGGCCATCAACTCGGTAGGGTTTCCGATCAAATAGCATTTCGGTGTGAATGATCCACGGGAGATGCCAATACATATTTGAGCGATCTTCAATAATATTTTTAACGGCATTTTTATTACCCAGTTAGACGCTATATTATCAGCTTAAAAAGTGTTGCCTTGATTTATTATTAATAATTTTCTGATCCACGAAAAGCATACCCTTAGCATAGGTTATTTAGTATAGGTATATTATTTGACAATTTAATTACAAAGTTTTTAATAAAAAAATCAATTTTGAGTCCGGCATGAATATACCAGGCTTAAGCTATGCTATGATATGTTCGAAATGGTTTTTTATTTATTATTTTTACCTTTTTCAATTGTTTTGTTTATATAAAAATATCCTACCCTATTTAAATATGGTAGTTTAGTGATAAGTAAGGTTCAAATGAATGCACATGGAGTTGAGTAAAGACCAATGCATGTGTGTTTAATATGAGATTTTACCAGTGGCTTAGGTGAGGACCAACTGGTGTGACCGCTAAACGCTCGACAGTGGCTGAAAATTGCGCAGGATGCGATAAACAATGCCAGTCAATTGATTTAACGCGTTCGCGATGCAGGGCAACCATAATAACGTCAGATGGCAGAGATACCGCGGATAGCGATCCGGGGCAGGAAAGGTGGGGAGCTCACACATCCTGTCGCTAATCTCATTGACGTGGCATAGTTAAAGTGGAGCGTCGACTGGCGGAAACATTTAATTATTAACACGCCGCGTCGAACGTGTTGAAGCGCGGGTATCTATATATATTCTCACACTATGCGACATCGGGAGCCCCGCCTCGATTGGCTCATTAAACGGCGGGAGAAGGCGCTCAAAGTGAACAATTAGTAGCTGCTGCCGAGGAAGTGCGGATGCGGACAACAATCGCATGACTGACATGCCTGAAAAAGCTTCTATTGATTGAAAATATTACCATCGTCTCTGGATGCCCTGGCAATTTGCCTTATCCGGATTGCCAGACTCCTTTGGTGGCATATTTGGCTGGCTGCAGTGGCACTTCCTTCGTTTCACTGCCTAATTGCAATTTTAATGAACTCTCTACGAGGGCAATTGCCAGCGGCCAACGCTGCGTATGCTTGATATCTATTATTGCAGCCGCTTTGTTGGCTTAATACGCTCAATTAAGTTGGGGTCCACACACAGAGACACACACACACACACTGAGCCGCCTCAGGTGGCATGCATTTGTATCTCCGTATCTTTGTATCTCATAAATTGTTAACTCAGCACTTCACCTGCGGGCTCCCACAAAACTTCATATGCAATTTGTTGGACGTTTTGCTTTGCGTTGAATTGTGCAACTAATTGCAATTTCTGTCCAATTCCAGCTCTATCTCTTTATCTCCATCTCTTTCTGTCCGTCCTTCTGCCCTCTCGCTCGCTCCACCTTTGACCAGCTTTGACAATTAACCAAGGGCATTTTTATTGTTGCAGCCAGGGATTTCGCAGTATCCACACTCGACCTGCAATCAAATATAAAGCAGGCCAAATGGCTTTCCCAATGAAACATGAAAATTTCATTACGCTTGTGCTTTTCTTTTTTTCAAGACCTTCCTGGTGGGTGGAAAATGGCAAAGGGATCCGCGCTCGTCACACATGGAAAAGCGCACTAATGGGCAAACAGACAATGAAATTGAATTAGACAACTAAGTGCGGCCAGTGTAGTTGTTGGCCATTGTAGTTGGCCTGCGGAGAACTGAGGGTCAAAATGAGTTCTTTTGGCTCCCAGGGCAAGCCGATAACCCAGCCCATGAACAGACACTAAAAATCCATTCATATGTCTGGCAGTTTGGTCATTACACAGAAAGGAACAATTAATTGGTTTCATTTAATATACCAGAGGTCCGGTTTATGATCATAATCTTGAAAGACGGTTTAAATTGTATTGGATAACCAATTAAACCTTTCTAATAAAATATTGTTTAATAAACAGAAACAATTCAATTTTAATTTTGTTTAAAATTAAATAACAACCCCTTAATTAAACTTAATTTGGAAATAAAACTTAATTTAACCATTCTGCTTTAAAATTCCTAAAAATAACGACACACAATGCCAAGTTGAAAAAATATGAAGAAAATTTAAGGAATTAAAGATTAATTTTATTATCGTTCTAATGAGCATAAGAAAATTCAAACCTACATTTTTAAACTGGTGGTAATTTAGTGAAAAACTACATCTTAGAATATGATAAACCTGAATTAAGCATGTGGATTGAGCTAGTAGGATATTTAAAATAAGCTTCTTTGTGTGCTGAAATACCTTCAGAATTATATTTTGAGCAGTGTCTTAGCTAGCTATTCGCATAGAGCAAATATCGGAAAGGCTTCGACTGGGTCTTTGGCTTCATTGCTTCATTAGAAGTCGTCGGCTGGCAGGCAGGAGCGAGATTAGCATGCCAAGTTCCAGGCTGCGACCGGTTTGGGATACGTTTTCGGATTCGGATGGGGTATTCGATGGGGATTCGTGCCCCGGGGCAAGCCCCAAAACGGTGCGGAAGGCGGCAGGGGCGGGGCCGGTGGCCGGTGGCAGATGCGGCCGCGGTCCACAGGCTGTGTTGTTGTTTCCCACGCCTTGGCAAAAATATGCAGCACACACATATTCACCGAAAGCGAGCACAGCCCACAGGTTAAGTTTTATTTTGCCCGCTTTTTCACGGCCGCTTTGTATTTTTATACATATTCTTCTTATTCATTTTTTTATTTTGTGACCGGACTTCTTTGCTCCTTGGGGCACAGAGAACATTGCTGTTTGCTTGTATTTCGTTTGTTGCCTGCGTTCCTGTGCGGATATTACAATTTTAGTATCTGCCGCATTTTTTATTTGCATTTTATATGCATGTATTTGCCCACTATCCCAACTGCGGTATCCGTTGCCGCCTCATGAATGCCCCAGCAACTTTGTTAGTGCTCTCCATTGCCAGCCCCGCTTCTTTTTCGCTCTTTGCCGCTCGGCGGGCTTAGCTTTTTAGCCGCTTTTAGCTTCGTCCTCAACTGTGGCAACTTTTTTCCCGGCCCTGAAGTCGCCTTCTTGGTCGTCTGTCCGTCTGGCTGGAGCAGTTCTCTCCTCTGAACTTGCCAACCAGCAACCAGTAACCGGGGGGAAGTAGAAAAAAAAATACGATGGGCACAGTGGCTTGACTCAATGTCACTTGGACTTGAAGAATTCCTTAGGAGCTTGTTAAAACCAATAAAAGATAATTTAAACCATAAAATTTAAAGGAAAAAACAAAAGGATATTATAACTTTAAATTAACAAAGTAGGTGAAAAAATAGTGTGTAATTCCTCCTTTCTTTTAAGTTGATTAAAAACAAGAAAAAACTAAATAAGCTTTGAAAATATTAAAGAAATAGATAAAAGCTAAAAAACTTGTATCATTTTTGCAAATGTACACTTCAGAAAATAATCGGGCATATAAAAACCATTTCATTCGAAGAAAATGTAAAATGAAATCAATTTTTCAAGGCAAATTCTTTAGAACAAATACAATACACAAAATGTAATACCACTTTTTAAAGTTTAATAAGAAGTGGTATTAATGGTCTTTCGATTTGTGCCCCTTAGAATGCTTGCCATAACAGCGTCTTATCAGTGATAAACCAACTGACATTTTGCAACTTAAATTTTTTAAATCGTTTTAAAGTGAAATAAAAATTGGCGTTAATAACCGTTTGAGTTGTGTCTCCTACAATGCCCATCGTAATTACCTTCGATCATTGAATAACAAATTGTTAAAATCCTTTTACCCATTATTCTAACAGCTAACTTCAATATGTTTTCCCTGGGATTTAATGAGCTCTTTCCTCACTCTCGGCCGCACTGCACCATCTGGAGCTAAAACCCAACCCACTGTGCGTGGCAGGCGGCTTGAGTGCATGTATTGTAACTAGCTATCTGCAGGCGTGCCAACTCGGCACGCCCCTTTGGCGGAGTACCCGGCCATCCAGTCACCCAGTCATCCAGCTATTCAGCCATCCGGCCATCCCGGCATCCAGTTAACCAACTCGCCACTCCAACAGCTGTGAGCTCTGCGGCAATATGCTCTTGGCAGGCAGTCTCAACTCAACCCATACCGAGCGATGCAGAGGGGCCTCCTCGACTGGAGCCCCTACACAATGTCAAAGTAATTGGATGACTTTTCATTGTGGGATCCAAGTGGAGGAGGCGGGGAGGTCGACCTTTTTCGGTTTAGCTCCGCTCTGACATATTGAAGTGCTTCAAAGCATATGCATCAATTGGCCGGGGCATGGGAGTTATTTGATCTAACATGTCTCCGCGTTGCAATCCCTACCCATCTCCAAATTGGAGGCCCTGCTGTTTCTTTTTTGCTTTTTGCCCAGCGGTATTGAGTTGCCTTCCGTTTTTGGTGGCGCGTTAATTACAAGCGCGAGCTTTCAGCGTTTAATTTGCCAAGCGACTAATTATGGTAATTATATATGCACACAAATGGCGATATTGGAACGCAAGTGGCAGACAAAATGGCATCGCTTGTGTTTTTTCAAGTCGCTGTTAATTAATGAAACGAGTGGAAATTTAAGTTTAAAGACGGCTCCATTAGTAATGCGGCATTTGCTTTGCCAAACAAAGCAAATAATAATAGATCTTTGGAGCCAACTAGATTGACAACTGGTTTAAGTCGGGGGCGTTTCATAGCCACACGATCTGCAGGTGTTCGTTGGCTCTGAACTTCAGTTTCCTATCGATTTCATTGAGAAATCAAAGCTGGAGTCTGAAGGTCGTCGTCTCTAAAAATATTTCAAAAATAAACAAAACAGCGTGGATGTGAACGAGTTTTGGCTGAAAATAACACTTTAGAAGTTTATTTAACTTAGTATTGGTTTGTTTCCAGATCATGCATCTCATTGCACAGATACAAATATAGAGCAATCATTTTATTTTGTAACTACTATACTTTTTCTTAAACTTCAACTTTGTTTTATATTCAGTGATTTTTGTATTGCTCCAAAAAAAAAATTGTGTAAGTCCCAGACAGGAATAAATCATTAAATTCATTTGCCTATCATTTTTATGTTTAAGTATCACACGAATATCTCTTTTGTTCTTTCAAATCCGTAACGTTTCTAAATAGGTCATGAAAAATACAGTGCTTAACTCGGGATTGGCACACCCACGCCTCTCAATCATTGTTAAACCTAATGACAACAACAGGAAACTTGGGACCTGCCACTGCAACAACTTGAGGCCGAGGGACTGGCAAACAACCTCACACAGTCTGCACTCTGTGTGACAAGACAAACAAAAGCCGGCTAACAAGCGATGGCGGCCAAAAAACCACTTTAGCCGTAAAGACAAGAAGGCAGCCAGGCAAAGCGCAAGATATGGCCGAGAAGACTTAAGCCAGGGCCAAATAGCAACAACAAGAGGGGGGAAAGTTGCAAGTTGCAACTTATGAGAGTGCACGCATTGCTGCTGCAGCTGCCGCTGCTGCCACAAAAATAAAGAAATAATTTTTGCAGTTGCCATTTTTACTTTTGCAGTTTGTTTTTGTTTTTGTTTTGGTTTTGCTTAAAGGGGCAAAAGTTGTGCTGGCAGAGCAGTAAGTTAGCATTTGGAACTTTTATGCTGGCGCACGCCCCTGCCCTCAAATGCAGGAGCGGAGGGGCCCAAAAAGGGGGTTGAGAGGGGGCAGGTAACAAGACGGAGGGTGGAGATGTTTTGCAGCCAAACGCATTAAGCGCGTGAGCAACACACCAAAACGAAAATGACAATAAACAGTGAAAAAAACTTTAAGAACATAATTTCAAAACTAATAACATTAATTTTTAAAAGTGTTTAAAATGTTGTACCCTTATGAAACCAAATAATAAAATGGCCTTAAACATGGTCAAAGCTTATATTGTATATAATAATAAATATTAAATTTTAACTTTGATTTTTTTATTTTTCTTAACAGCGAACATGGATACAGTACTATTTGGTATATAATTTTATTTAATAAAAAAACATATTAATCTTGAGGCAGAAAACAGTTGTTAGTGATATTTTTTCTCGGTCCATCAGCGACAACGATAGTAGCAGGAATGATGATGATTATGATGGTGGTGACGGCGGCTACGTGGTAAGTGCAATGGAAACGCATTAAAGCGGGGTAGCTGGGGAATTGGGGATTGGGCAGATCTGCGGATTGGGGTTATTTGGCGGCCCGGACCCATATAATTCGTAAGCTGCGAAACGTGTTTAAACACGCAAATACTTGCTTAAAAATAATACGCCGAACAAAGCAGCCAGCACAAAGGCAGAAAGAGAGAGAGAGAGAGCAGGAGTCACAACAATGGGCGCGGAAACGGATGGGGCATGGCCAAAAGGGCGTGGCCCGGGGGCGGATGCGCTGCAGCCGGAAAAGGGGGGGGTTTTTTTCGAACAGGAAGGAAGCCCCGGCTTGTATTGCATATGCCACAAGCTGTTGTAGTTGGCAAGTTTATGGTACAAAATAGAAATATGCATTTATTTCGCATACCATAATATTTTATGCGTCAGAGGCCAGGAGAAAGAGCAATAACACCAGCGATTGCCAAGAAATGCATAAAGTTTTATAGTTGCGCATTTTTCGGGGCTGGAGTGCTGTTCCCAGCGGAGAACATCACGCATACGCCGGGTGTGCTCCAAGAAAGTAAATCAATTTTTATGGCCACTCAGCTGCAACTAAAGGAAACGCGTGCCAACGCAACGACTCGCCGATAAGAACAAGTGCGCCATTTGGGCCAGAACTTTTTGCCAAAAAGCAACCCTTTATCAGTGGCAGACAAGCAAAACAGTTTCAGTTCCCATTAACCATCAGTTACCGATATCAACAGCAGCAGGCGCGATCCGCCAATTATCAGGCTATATATATTATATTTTAAATAAAATCGCAGCGAACTGTTTCATAAATCTCACCGAGCATTAGCTGCACCCCATTCATTCATCAATCGATCGCATTGATTTTATTTTCAGCCTGGCTCATAAAAGCAAACAAATTGCTCCCGCAATTGGTTTTAAATAATTATTATTATTTGTTATATGGCTCGATTGTTAGGCTAAATGACTTTGCCGATTGCATTTTAATTTTTTGCATGTTTTGCTTATCGAATAAAACGTGTGACTTTTCTGTGTTTGCCTTGTGTGACATCATTGTGTATTGAATTCTCCAATGCAAATTGAATGCTAATTGTTTGTGGATTACTTTGCCATCCGAGTACATTGGAAATGAATTTAGCTGGAAATCAAATACAGAATTTATTCAATTCCATTATTAAAAGTATTGATTGTGCTTTTGGGAGTTCATGGTCGAGGCAGCTCGTTTTAGAAACGATAACAAATTTAAAGATTCAATAACTTGAAGTATGAATCAGAGAAGAACAAGGAGATTGGCTCAAATTGAAGGTCAAACATTTAAGTGCTCATTAAGTAATTGATAAATCTAAAACTCAAGTATTTAATGACTACTGTTTTTTGTATTCTGCAGTCATATAGCCCAGAGGAAGCCTAAAAATTTAATGAGCCCCTATACGAATAAATCAATGGGCTTGCATAAATTAAGCTGATGACAACACACAAAATGCAAACAAATTCGCCAAATGTATTTATAAAAATTGCGGATTCGCACAAACATGCAGTATATATCCGAATATGTGTGGGCATGTACAATGAGGAGGGCGTGTTTAAAGTCTTTTCGAATGCGCGCCCATTTCCAAGAATTGCAAACCCAGACCGGCGGGAACAACAATGAGGCATCAGCAGCAGCAGCAACAACAACAGTAACAGCAGCAGCAACAACATCATAGCACAGCAGCAACATCAGCAACGGCAGCACCCCAAAAACTTGCCTTAAAGTGAAGCGAGATTTACAGCATGTACGACAACAATTTGCAGGCATTGTGTGAAAGGGGCAGCCCAAAAGGGGGCGACGGGATGTGGGGGCGTGGCAGCCCCAAAACGTGACCCAGACAAAGTTTGCAAAATTGTCTAAAAAGGGACAGCGGCCACAACAACAACAACAACAACAGCGACAGGGACTACAACGTTATTTAATGCCTTTTTAATTAGATGCAGTCAGAGTCGCGTTTGCTGCATTTTAAAACAGCCAGCTCGGTTATGGTTATGAATCCTTATATACCTCGGAAATATTTTTATTTCACTTTATTATAAAGTCGCTTTGATCTGCATACAAATTCAAATTACAAATCAATTTCGCCTTTCGCGTTTCAAGTTTAATTTGGTTAGCTCACTTCACAGATTGCGAGGCGGACTTTTATATCGTCATAATTCTGCGCAGAGTAATGCCTGGTATTTGCATATGATAAATTATTTATTGCCACGAAAATATACTTTGGTCTAAGGCTCGCAAAAAGCCCAGCCAACTTTCCAGACTCTTTGGCCAGAGATTTGCATAGAAAGGCATATTTGCCTCCTTTCGATTTCACTTGAGCCCCGCTGGCAATCCCCACTAATACTTTCGGTCCCTTTTCCCCCGGAGATCAACTCATCGTACTCACTCTGAAATTGGTCGGCTGTATTCTCGAGGACTCCGCGCAGACTGGTGGTGTGGTGGTGCAGCAGTTTCTCAAACTGTGCGGCGGCTTTGTCACGCAGTTGCAGCTCCGTGGCATTATTGCAGCAGCTTCCACCGCAAATGGCGCCTGGAAAATACAAAATTTGTTGCAGATGAGTTCGGATTGTCAATTGGGATTTTATCATTTTTTTTAATATTTAAGGTTATCAGTTTATTTTTCTGATCATTTAGTAATAATAATACAAATGTTATAGGTATATTATATATATATTTAACTATATAGTATTTGAATTACATGACTATTTTTTGTTTTAAAATAGAGACATAATAAATATCATAAGTACAGAAGTACAGAGATGCAACAGATAGGTTTTGTTTAATATTAAGTAAATTTACAAATATTTATTATTTTATATAATTGATTTGATCTTTGTTTTTTTTTTAATTAAAAATTTATTATATCAGAAAAGCATTCAGCAGCATTATCGAGAGGTGCCATATACCACGTTATCTAAAAATATTCATAAAACGAATATAATACTAATCCTTTACAAGACCATTTGGATATGTAAATATCGAAACACAAAAGATAGCCTTTTGTAATAATAACCCCCGTTTATCCATCATCCCAGCTCATCTTAGTTGCATAATTAAGAAATGCCTGCTGCGCCCATATCATTTTCGAATTATCGCACAAATCAAATATTTACTTATAGCTTTTGTGGCGGTGTGTGGGCGTGTGGGTTGTCTCGTTTAATTGTTTATGGCTTTAAAATGGCAGTGGGCGTGCTGGCCAGCTTGGCTGTAGCAACGAAGTGGCCACAGTTTCCGATTGCCGGCGTGGGCTTTGCAATTTACAGTGTATAAATGCACAGACAGAAGTAGGAATCGATTGGGCCAGCTTGTTCCGTCACTGGCGGTAGCGTTAATAACTTTTAAATTGCTCATAATTGCAATTTTTAAGCTTACTGAACGACACAATCGGAACAGTTTGGATGTTGTTGGTCCATAAAACTCGCAGCAGGCAATGATTGTTTTTTCAGCTGCCACTGAAATACGAGCGCGTTCCCTAATGACAATGGATGTAGGGGGAAAGTGGGCTAAAACGATTTCCCACTTACTAATCGTTGTGCCCCAGAAAACTGTGTCTAATGAAAGGCGAAAAAATGCTGCCAGGCAGGACAATAAATGTCTGGACAAAAGACCGCTGATTGCTTGGGCTTATTGAAAGGGAATTGTTTTCCTTTCGGTATCTCTAAGATACTTACTCACTCGTTCATCCTGATTTACGAAACGAGCCCCCCCAGCATCACATGCGATTTATATTTATTAATGAGGGGAATCCCCCCATGGTGGTGTCATAAATTTGGTGGAGAAACAAATCGAGTGACAGGCTTTTTATGACAACTGCACTGACAACAACAGAAACGACTTTTATGGACGACTGCCACGCCGTCTTTATAGTTTATAATTTAAATTAATGGCTTTTACACGATGTTGAAGCGCCTACAATCGCTTATATGCTCATATGCATATATACGCTGAGTGCTCCGATTCGGGGGCCATATGTTGCTGTCGTAAAATTAGCAAACGAGAAACGAAATGAATTCGACAAAGACAAAAGCAAAAGCAAATGCCGATGCCGATGCAGATGCAGTCAGTATCTATTTTAGCTTTAACTAATGGCAAACATCAACAGTTGCAGTTAACCGCCGCCGTCGGGGCCATGACATGATTTCGGCATGGAAAATGAAATGGAATATGACAGCAGACTTGGCTCAAAGCCATCGGCCCAATGACATCTCGATTTTGCCCCGATCCAGCCGAATTGACCTGCTGTGCCAGTCAATCAAACTCGACAAAGACGAAAGCCAAACAGATTTTAGTTATGTGCCATCGATTTGCGAGCGGTTTGGGTCCAAAAGGATTTGGCTTCCCTTTTCCATGCGATTGCATTGTATAAGCTATCGATTAGGGAGCTGCCCTCCAGGCTCCTTTGGCCATGATGTGTTTATGCGTTTTTGCAACGGCTCGGCCATAAATCGGTTGCGGCCATGGCAAAGAGTTACGGGGAGCACTTCCCTTATGGCAGTTGGCCAGAAACCGAGGCGGAGGCAGTCCCACAGGCGTCACTCAGTCAGCGATTCACTCTGTGAGGGGGGAAAACAAAAAGAAAAGTATGGGCAAAGCGGAGGAAAAGTGAAAAAGGGAAGCTATTGCGAGTTAAACCTGCCCCGAGAATGTTGGAATTCGCCTCCAACTCTTTTCTGTGGCTCAAGAGCTCAAAACTCGAGCAGCAGAAATTCAATTCAATTGCTGCAACGTGCATACACATACACATACATACTCACATACACGCTCTCTGGCAGGACCTGCATACATATATCATGTCGTGGCCCAGAAAAGTATGCTATGGCAAACTGTTTCTGGCAACGGACTGCCAAATTGCAAAGAAACGTAAAGGGAGGCCCACAGTGGAGGCGGGCACAATGCAGGGCTGGGAAGCTCCGAGAATAGAGAGATGTAGCAACACAGGCAGAAAAAATATCACCGAAAAGAGGTCAGCATTCACACTGGCGCTGGCTCACAAGCAATAACTCTAAACAGACACAAAAAATGATTAAATCTTAAATAGAAGAATACCTTCAAATGAATATTAAAGCATTTCAATAGAAATTTGCTTCAAGAAAAGCTTAAATATTCGTACAAATAAAAACATTTCAAGACTCCTTCAAACAATGTGATTTCTTATCAGAGCTTTATAATTTATCTTTTGGGCTTTATCGCGTTATAACCGGTAAAAATTTTAAGTTTTTTAATCAGATCGAAATATTCGATATATATTCACACATACATCTTTAACCAAATCAGTTATAAAGCTGTTAGAGTGATTTTAGGAAAATACTTACGAACCTTACTTACCTAAAATTTCTGGTATCATAAATTTGGACAGTAATAATTATTTTCCAAAAACAATGTAGTAAAGTTACAAAATGCTGATATATTTGAAACATATTTTTTCTCCATGTCCTATTGTTAAATTTTATTTCGCAGTGCTTCGGTAGCAATTGGGAGGGGTGTAAAAAATGCAAATCTCATGCATGGCCAGAAAATGCTCTGCCAAAAATACCAAGGAACGGCCCTGACCGCAAAATGGAGGAGGGGCGGGCAAAAGGGGGGACAGTGGCCCCATTACTGTTCCCTTACCCCGCCCCTCCTCCGCCACTGTGCTACTGTCTCACTATATTTTCAGGCCTTGTTTTCCAGCCTGTCACCGCAAATGCAACTGACGACGTGTGCGAATTTGTTTACTGTAATTGTCTTCACTGCAAAAAGGGGAGTGCGGGTGTATTACACACATGAACACACTGGCACACGCACATGTTCATATGAGCCACATATGAGCCATATATATCCATTCAGATAGGCCCTGGCTCTGTGGTTACTTGTCTTTTGGCATTAGCCAAGTTGGCTGGTAGCCAAGAAAGCGCTTAGCCCGCAAAACACTTGGCTCTGGGAGTGGATTTTGCATACCTTGACATATTTCGAGTGTCCTTACTCCACCGCCTCCCCCTCCCCCACTCCTCTTCCCACAGAGACATTCCCTGTGGCATACGCTACTTGTATGCGTTTTCAATTTGCACAATTTACTGTAAACGTGTTGATAATAATGAAGCCAAGAACCAGGAGAATTTCCTAACCGTCAAAATTTCGGAAAGTTGGCCCTGGCTGCTGTAATTAAAAGCCTGCCGAAATACTTTGACATGCATAGTTTAAAAAATAATTTAATTACGCAGTAAACAGGAGTTTTTGCCCAAACAAATTAAATTGATAAATACATAAAATATAAGGAGACAAAATAATTGTTTTTGGTTTAAATTTTAACGTGGCGTAAGGCCAAAATAGGGTCTTTCTATTTTTGAAAAAAAAAAAAATGAATTTAATATAATTTAAACTACTTCGATGCAATAAAATTGTTAATAATGTTGTATTTGAGATATTTATTTAATCATTAAAAAAACGTTGGTTTAAGTGCTAAACTGAAACCAGAACGTTATCAAGACAAATCTATTATTTTTGTGGCCACATAATCAAACAAAATTTCCATCGAACTCAGCTTTAATATTTACCTAATGAAATAAATACAAGCCCCAAAAAATGGTTATATATTTTAGGTATAATTTACTGCCATGATTGAAAATCAATTTAATTTCCCCTCACACACAACACAACAGGTCCCAACGCAACAAATAGTCAAAACGATTGCCTAAAGTCATAAATTCTCTAATAAATTTATGAACGTGCAGCGACTGCTATGCAAACCAAATAAAAACATCCGTCGTGGTCGCAACGGTCTTTCTATCACCGCTGCAGGGGAGGGGTGTGTGAAATGGGGAGTTGGGGGGTTTCGGCCTGCATGTCACACACAATAATTTAATTTTTTTTTTTTATCAAAAACTGTTGACAACTACTTGTCAAACACGGACAATTTGTGCAGCAGTCAGAGGGCGATAACAATTAAGTCAACAAATGGCGGTGGAGGGAATGGGTGGTTCAGGGGTTAGGGAACCCCGTATCAAAGTGCCTGGCCTGATGTTCGTTTTATGGTTCGTTGGTTTCTGTTTGCTGTTATGACACGTTTGTCCCAAACATAGATCATCGTCAGATCGCGAGGTCTTTTCCTTTCGCCCCCTTTCCATTTTTACATTTTTACATTTTCCCCATTTTTCTTTGCCCAAAATCTAGCCTTACTTCTGGTTCGTTGAACTGGGCCCTTCTAAATTTAACCATCGCCCGTATTGTTTATGGGCCACAATTGTATGTTTGCGACTTCCATATCTTATCGAAACGGCCTTAATTTGAGCCGAATCAATGTCAGCAAAAAGATCCCTGCATGCCATGAAACTGATATCAAATGTGCCAGCTTCACAGGCAGGTAAAAATACATGTGTTACAGTGGAATAGAACTTAACTAAACCAATTTTATGTTCGATTTTTAATTATATCCCACAATACACAAAAAACTGTATCATATATTTTAGAAATTTAAACATTTTAAAGTCTCACAAAACTAATTTAAATGGATATCTCAACTTTTATGCTCAAATCAGTATAGCAAATCTTTCCAATGCGATTTAGTCACATGCCACTGTGGTAACATTTTCAATTATTTGTTATTTTGCATATGTTTGGCAGCGATTTTTTGGCATTGCAGCTGCCACGCGGGAAAATCCAACAATTCTGCTGGTAAATTGTTAATGTGCTTCATAAGTTTTCAATTTGTGTAGCAAATTCCGCACGGATGCTAGCTTGCAACATTGCTGTTGCTGTTGCTGTTGGTGTTGCTGCTGTTGGTGTTGCTGCTGTTGGTGTTGCTGCTGTTGGTGTTGCTGCTGTTGGTGTTGCTGCTGCTGCCATCGAAGCTGGCAGATTTTGGCGCCACGTCTGCGTGGCATGTAAATTTATTGCGTCGGCTGCAGCGACAATCTCTTTGCCATTTATTTGCATTCGCATTTGAATGCACACAAATGTATCTCGGCGTAACTGTATCTGAATCTGTATCTGTATCTGAATCTGAGCTTCCTTCGGCTTGCTGCACGCACTGCACTTTGTGCTAATCTTGCTATGAAAATGTCAGCTGAGATTATGCGGCACGCAGAGTTGCAGTCGCTAGTTGCAAGTTGCTAGTTGCCAGTTGTTTGCCCCCATATTTGGCCAGCTCTTCGGATTGGCTTACATTTTGGCAGGCGCCAAGCAGACGCGTCTTGGCCGCAACGCGAAATTCCCGTTGTCTGCCTTTTGCGGCCGCAAGAAATATATTAAAAATTTAATTGAAAAGCATTTTAGCCGCAAATTGCAGTCGCCGCCGTCGGGGGCAGTGACAATTATTAATTATTTAGATTTATGTTGCGGCAGCAGAAAGAGAGTTGTTTGTGCGACTCGTCGAGTTGAGTCAATCTATATGCAAATGTCTGCGATATCTAAAGAAATGAACTACTGGCGGGCAGTGGAACTGGATGGAAAGTTTGCTTGCCTTACAGGAACACCATTGAACATTCATTTCTCAGATCACGATCTGCATTCTGTCTCAACCGACAGATTGCAAATATCTCACCAAATCGGAGATTTCAAATGCAGCGAACAAAGAACTTAATGCCAATGCACGGCATCCATCAGAAATGCCAAAGAATCAAAGTCTATTAATAAGCCCCAGAATGCATATCCTCCGCTCATCATCTTCATGATTCACCCGTCTCCATCTCCAATGATGATGATGAAGTGCAGCCCCAAAACACAAAGGAACGGGCATTAAATATACTTGAGTAAACAAAGAAATCAAATTACAACAAGCTGGTCGCAAGCAAATGTTAAACACACAAATCGAAAATAAACGAACAACAAAATGTTGAACTTATGAGGATATTTCTTTTTTGTGAAAACAAGAGAACAAACGAAAGCAAATAATTGAGGAAATCGCTGACAAACAAGAAAAAGGAGCCGCTGTTGCAGCAGCAGTTTTATAATTAAAACCAGCTCAGCTGCTGCATGTTGCTGCTGGGCAGCCCGGCAGCAACAACAAACAATTGCAAATTATACAACTGGGCGCTCAGCAAATGGAAGCCAGCATAAAAAAAAAAAACGGGAGTATCGGGGTTTCCCCCGTGGCCCTCCAGTTTTTATTTATTTTTTGTTGTTTTTTTTTTTTTTTTGCACTGCAGTTGTGCAAACATCGACGGCAAACAAAAACACAACACACAAACAAAGGGCCACAAATAAATGCGTCTAAAGAGCAACACATTCTGCGCTCCCAGTTGCCCATGGTCGTGGCCAGCTGTCCGATTCCGATTTCATTTCGATTCCCAAAGGCCATACTTAAAACATCTAGCCTTGCCATCTAGAAAGGAGTTTTAAATACAATTTATGAATTGCAAATGACTTTTTTTCAAAAAGAATAGAAATATAATTTTAGCATGTATATTAGAAAATACATATAAAGCCGTAGCATTGTTTTAAAATGTTGCATAATTTTTTTTCCATTAAAAACTTTTAAAAATTATTTTCTAGAAAACGCAGCAGATTTAAAATTGTAGTTATTCATAGGAATATATATACATTAGGAAGTTTTTAATCGCTTGTTTAAAAACTAAAGTACACTTTTAGAAAGTTCGCAACTTAAAAAATTGATTTCCTTAAGTCAAAAGTTTGTTTTTAACAAAACAAGGTATTTTTTCGGAGTGCAAGTCCGGCTAATGGCGATCTAGTTGCTTCTGCTTTTCTGCTGATGCTGCAAATTGCGGGTAATCATAGTGCATGTTGCATGCAAATTAACGCATCAACAAGCCGCCGCGGAGGGAGGTGGAAATCTGCACGGCACCCCGCATAAATGCCATTTTATGAGATTATGCCAATGGAAAAGTATGCGCACCAACGGAAGGCCTTTGGGCAGCAGCCTCTTTGTTGTTGCTGCCTTTGTTGCCGGGTAATCCTATTGTAATTAACTTGTTTTTCAGCCATTGCCGTTGCCGTTGCCGGCAAATGTCATGCTGCCAATGGCAGAGCAAAAAGTTAGGGGATTAATGTACGCAAATTTTTTTTGATTGCCGTTGGGTGCACATAACTATAAGTAAAGCGTATGAGAAGGGAATGTAAGCTGGGATCTTAAGAAATTAGTGCAATATCTGAATGGCTGGGGTAATATAGTAAAATTATTGAGTGTTGCTCTCAGCACCCGGCATTTGCAACTGCAGTTCATGCTGCTTAATTCAGGGAATTAGGCAGCAAAGTGAGTGAAGACCTTAATAAACTCCAAGAACTGACCATTAAAATCGTATAACTAATGGCCAGATCCGCTGCACCTCGCTGTGTTTAATACTGTTTATGCTGTAAAACTTAAAGTGAGCCACGGATCATAAACTATTTGATTTTATTGCTGAAAAAACTGATTTTTCGAGCACTAGTTTTATATTTAATTTAGTTCCAGTGCGTAGTCTGTTGCTAATGGTGCTATAGCTGCTGCAGCTGATAGCGCCCGGCGACAATCATAATTTACTAAATATGGGCCAAGCGATGCGAGGCATTATTATTATTGTCTGACAGCAGGGCTATATAATTACGCTCTCGCAGCGTTTGTCTCGTGTTTCAAGTATTTCGTACTCTAGTAATACAAATCCCATGAACGAAAACCCACTCAGGTTACCGGCCAAGCAAAATAAGTGCATAGTTCGCATAAAATGTGGAGCAGCATAAGTAAATTATGATAACTATTTCTGAAACAGAGACCCCCCAAACTCACAATTAGGTCACATTTATATTTTTGGACAATCAGATTTCGCTGTTGTTGTCTGGAGCACTTAAGCAGCACTTGCTGTACATTGTCCTATATGTATTATAATTGCAACGCACCATACAGGCCATAAAAATGGAGCCAAGACCCAGACTCAGCATAAAAATGAAATAAATATAATAAAAACGGCACTCTGGTTTTGTTTTTCTTCGGGCATGAAGTGGATTTTTGGGTCAGTCCGACGACAGAACGACAGAAAAAAAAAAACCGAAGGGGGCGGCATGGAATTTCTAGGGGGCTTGGCCTCAGGGCGGGATGCTGAAGACCCCCACCCACTTTGCATTGTGTAACTACAATATACTTTGCGTGTAATGTGTTGCATGTTAGTAGCTTTTAATTATATGTTGATTATGTTTCGTAGCAATATCAGCAGCAAACAAGCGGCCAACAACATCGTGACAATTCGGAATTGTGGCACGTACGGCATAGACAAAAGGCCGCCCTTTATCCTCTAGTTTTTCACCCCCCTTCCCCGCACACTCCACGCCTCTGCTGACTTGCAGAAAAACCGAGGATAGAGAGGAGCTACGAAAAATTCAATTAGTTTTGTGTTTGCGCATTGCATGACAACAATGAGAGCTTTGGTTCCACTCACCTAGCACCTCGAACCCCCCTCGAGCCCCAACAGCCCCTCCTGCCACGCCCCTGCCTTCCTTTGAGTTGCATGAACTCTCTCGTAAATGTTTATTAAATTGAGGAAAGCAAAGCGAGCTTAAGGTGCCAGGTGATGAGACATGCCAACGATTGGAATTGTTAGTATTTAAAGGGCTCTTTGAAAATAGATGATATAAAAAAGAACAAAGAGTGAAACAAAGAAGGAATGTTAATGAAAAAATTAGTAAATTACGAAGGACTAATTAAAGTGTTAATAGTAATTTCTTTCATGTTTAGTACTGAAAAAAGCAATGCACAAAAAATATAATAATACTTTTACTAGTAGGAATAAATATAACGACTTTGTTTTTAAATCATTAATTATAGAAAACCGAAATGAATTGCCATTGAATGAATTTTGTATTTGCTCGAAAAAATAAAGTTTTCTTTAAAATAATAATTTTGAAACATAACTTGTGAGGGAGAAAGCCCTTTAAAATTTGTCATAACAAACAGCATATTTCACACCCTAGCATTACTCCTGTAATAAAATCTTCGAAAGCCAACGCATCGGCTGCAATACCTCCATCTCTGCCAGTTGAACAATGCCAAAAGGTGGGACAATAAAATTGCAATTTACTCGAAACGTGTTCAATGCTTCAATATTTGCCAGAGACAGAGACAGCCCACCCCAGATTCACAATTCCCAGGCAGGAGGATGGGGAAAACCATTGAAAGCTTGGCCAGTTTGTGTGTTGAACTCAAGCGTTTGGCAAATGCCCGCAAGTCTTCTTTTCGACAGTTTTATTTTGGGGTGGAAGCCAAGGCCCTCAAAAGTGCAGCACAAATTGCGCATACGCCGCATTGACCGGCCACGTCGGTGCCTGCAGCCAGCGATTTAGGGGAACAACCTTAGTGGGGGAGGGGGTGAGAATTGGGGGAGTAAACCAGCACTAAATAGTTGCCTTACAAATTTAGTTGTGGCCATTTCAGCGTCGGGGATTTTCAATTACGCCCACAAACAAGCCAGATTCGGCCAAGAGCCAAGAGCGCTTTGTGCGCTCTACGCTTTCGCCATAAAAATAAAACTTAATGCGGATACACGCCGGGGTTTGAGGTTCGGGGGATCCCGAAAAGGGGTAAATCGAAACGAATAAATATTGAGTTTTGGCGTTAGGGCCGTAAAGCAAACAGAAAGCCAAACAAAAGACACCGCTACGGAGGGCAAACATTGGCGGAGATTTTCATTTCGGTTTCTTTCCCGGCTTTTCCACTTGTTCTTGCCATTGTCTTACCAACATAGTAGTCAGTCATTCAGCCCGACCATCATTCCCCCATTCATTTTCTTGGGCAAACACTTTGGGATCGGGCCTGGTTTATCTTTTCATGCTGCGCACGTAGGTTGCTTGGGGCGAGCTAAATTTGCCAAGTTTTCCTAGATGATTTGGCCCATACATGAGTGTTTTCTCGCCTCGTTTTGTTTGTCGATTGCGCGATTTGTTTTGTTTTATTTTGCATTTCTATAATTCACGTGCTTGTGGACTTACCAGTTCCCGCGATAGGAAAAAATACGTAAAACACGTCATCGTTCGGCTTTGATTCTCTGGACCGTATAAAATTCCTGCGGAAAATCATCTTCACATTTTCGCTTGGCATTGTTTGAATTATACGAAAATATATGTTTGTATATGTGGTTTCTTGGTCTGTTTCGTTTCACGGAAACAATTAGACGTACTCATATAGCGCGCCTTCATTCATAGGAACGAATTCTCTGTCTTTTCCTGTTTTTCATCACTTTCCTTCACGTTATTTGGCCGTGGGCTGCTTCTTATTTTTAAATGCATACCAAAATCGCGAAATTCAGCGACTTTTTTCTTACTTTATATGCATAGGCCAAGTACTAGTGCAATGGAATGAATAATGCATACGAAGGAGGAAATTGGTTCAATCTAAGCCACAGCATGGAATGTTCTAGCAAAGCTAATACTGAAAGAATTTAAATACTAAAACACTGGTTTCCAGGGCCTTTAATGCATGCCTAACTCTACGTTGCAGAATTTATAACAACTTGAAAATAAAAAGGAAATTGAATGAGCCGTCTGTCAGTCTCATTCTTTTAAAAAGTCGTTATTATGCTAAGATGATATCAGTCTGTTTAATTAAGGGAAAGCCAGTACTGACACAATTTCTAATCCCTGCTTTTAAATTTAAAAATTTTAAAGCTGACTCGACATTAATGTTTTTAATTCAATTAAACTCTCATTGATTGTTTAATTAAATTCGGTGAAATATTTTAAGCCGCTTTTAAGCCGTTCTTTTTTTTAAATCTAGTTTGCTTTTTATTGTTTTCTATTTAGTTTGTAATCCAATTTATGTTCAATTAATCTCATTAATCTATAAAAGTACAACTTTAATTTGTGTTTTAGTTTATTCTAAAATTCATTAGGCGGAATTATTCAAGGGTAATCAAAACATATTGCTTTTTTAATTCTTATAGTTTCTATATATTTCATTGCAGAAAATCCATTTGGTCAAATTACTCGAACTTTTTCCCGTGGCTTAATGTCCGATTTATTAAATGGTGAGTCTGCACACTCAGACTCGAACGGCAAGGCACAAAAACAGGCTTAATTTCAATGCACTTGGCCAATTACCGAATGCCGGCATATAATTTTCAATTTAATAGCTTCATCATCAGTGGTTTGCGGTCTAAGGAGCAAGTTTTCCCCGACTTCGGCCCACTCGCTGTCGATGTCGCCTCCAGATAGGCCCCACTATATGTTCACACATATACATATAGATGTACGCCAGACTTCTTTGGGATTAGGCCTAAAGTGCAAACTGTTGTAAAGCAAAGCTGTTGACAATATTCTGTTGCATTGGTTTCGTTTCTTCGGGGCGTTTGAAACGCCTCTCTTCGCACCTCATTAGATACGATTGCAAAATGCCGGCTTTTTATTTGCACGATTTTCGGGCGTGGGCCGATCATCCAGTTTGGCAGCCGCACAAATTTGTAGTGTGCGCGAGCTTATTGATTTCGATTGCTAAGACTCCTGGCAAGTGTGGCCCCAAGGCAACTGACTGAATGGCTGACTTACCGACTGACTAAATGACAGAGTGACTGCAAATGCGACTGCAACTGCTGCATTATGCATTCGAGTCTCTGGTTTGTGCAGTCGTGTAATTGTTTTTCATACACATCCACCGACATTCACATAAATTTGTAATTACGTATACGACACGTAGGTGCCCAACTTCCTTATAAAGTTTTTTTTTTCTTTCGGTTCGATGCCAATTTTGGGACGTAATTTATTCGTTTTTTTTGTGTCTGTAATTGCAGGCCAAGAGTTCTCCCCGGGGAAGAGATATCAGTTTAAATTACAGCCAGTGAAAGTTACCTCGGTTACCAAGTTGAGTGCAATTATTTCTGTGCGCGTTGCAATTAAAAGCGCATTACAGTAAAGGGACTTTCCCACGCACCCAGCAACGAGTGAATTGATTAGCTTGGTGCGAACCGAGTTTCTTCTGGTCCCCGAAATAATTTCCCATATAACCATTTTAACGAGTGACTCACTCCCGCAGCCGAGTCATTAATCAAAATACCCTTGAACTGCGTTTGACAGGCAAAACATAGTTTCTGAATTGAACAGGCCTTGTCACTTGATAAATATAGAACAGCAAAACGAAAACTATTTCGAACATAATTGACAGTGTGGGCGTGCAGTGCTCCATGCTCATTTGAATGCTAAGAATTTTCTCTCCCCTGGCTATCCTCACTGTCCTCACTGTCCGCACATGCACCCACAGTAAAGACTCAATTTGTGCGCTTTTGTGTGACAGCATTTAAGTTAACATAAAATCAACAATGCTCAACGGCTGGAAATCTGAATGAATGTATCTGAATCTATAAGTGTGCGTGACTGAATGAATTTTATTTTTTTTTTGTAATACTAAAGCCGCTGGTAATGCAGCGACACGCTTGTCTGCCCAACTGACTGAATGACTGAGGCATTGACAGACTGACAGACTGACAGACTGACAAACGGACGGACGGACGAGCGTCGGTTCCACATGGACGTGTGCTACATATCTCGCAAAGCATAATAAAAACAGACCGACAAACAATATGCAAGCGAACAAATTTGCATTTTTAAAGAGAAACGCATAAAAAAATAGTTTGAAAACAAGAAATGCGTGCCCGTTTGCACTGAATCGCAAATGCTCTTAAATTAATGAGTGCAAAAAGTGCAAATGCTTTTTGTATTTTTTAAGGGAAAAGCGTGCAACTGGAAAATGCCACTAAGTGAAAAGCTCTGTAAATAAATTACTGAAAAATCGATCGATGAACTGAACTAATAACAAGGCGAAAGGTCTTTTAAAAGTAAAAGGTAGCTTTAAAGAAAATGTGTTCAGCATGTATAAAACAAGACTTGATTTATTGTCTACCTCATTGTAATAAATAAATAAATACTTAACGTTTGTGATGCGCATGCATATTTGCATTGCTAAATGCAACTGTCAATCAATCTATCAAATTGTCGATTGGATGCATGCGCCATGTAGATATTTATCTTGAAACTTTTAGATGTTTAATCTGTTTAGACAACAAATCAAATATTCTGTTTGCTACTTATTGTTGATTTTTAAAGGCTAGAGTTATTTGTTAAAGTTCTATACCCTTATACCAAGTGTATTTCTGTTGAAAGCTCTGCTTTGGGTGAAGATTTGAGCTGTGGCCCAGTTTGGTGATCACGTCTTTGCAATTTGCAAACCCACTAATTGCTGGTACTAAAAAATGCTAAGCAGTTTGCAGGAACTATCATCTGGAATTTGTATAATTTTTAGGTTGGATGGCTGCGCATGCTCCGCCTGTCGCTCACTTGCCCACATAAATTTCACATTTGACACTATAGAGGCAGTTGCCGCTCCACATGCAACATATTCGTATATATGTATATATGGACATATCTCTGAAGGATAGGAAGGAAGGGGGCTTCCAGTGACATGCGTCGTTGGCTATAAATTTATGCGCCAAGGTGTTGGCGTTGCTGTTGCTGCTGGGACCGATTTTGCTGTTGCTGTTGCTGGTGTTGCTGGTGTTACTGTTGCTGTTGCCGCGGGGATAGATGTTGCTGTTGCCGCTGGGCGTGTGTGTCTGTTGACATGTAATTAGTGCGATCTCAACACTTCTGTTACAGATTTTTTCTTTCCGTGGCTGGCAATTTGCTAAGGCAAGTATTCAAATTGAATTGCTTAGCGGCTTAGCGGGTGGCCTAGGTTTGTTTGCATATAAAGTACATATAAAAATCGCTGGCAATGAATAAATTGTTATTGAACAAAGTCAAAAAGGATCAATCAATTGTCTCTCTTTGAATGTTTAATTTCAGTAGAATAAAAACCTGGTCAGTGGGTCTGGTAATTAAAGCTGAAATTGCTGCCGTGATTAACGCTGTGCATATGCACAAATCTGACATCTGGATAGCAAGTCGAACATTAATCAACCGAGATAATTCTCCATCTGGTTGGCAAAACAGGCCTCCCGCTTCTGTCAGAGTAAGAGAGCCTTAGATATATGTTCGGGTTGTCAAATGTGCATGGGTATATAGAAATAGTTTGGCATAAATATGATGTATGGTGCCTGGCCCCATTATGGAAAACATGTGAAAAACTGCACGCGATCATTAGACAAAGGCATCCAGCACCCAGCAACTAGCACCCAGCACAAAGCCTTGCCATTGAAAATGATTTTCACAGTTTTGCAACGGGGCGGGGGAGCTGTCGAAAGATTAATGACAGCCCCAAACAGCAGGCATGCACATGGATATTTATGCGGCTATGGTTATTGCTATGGCTATGGCTATGGATATGGCTATGGATATGGACTTGGATAACTATTACGGCAGGCCTTGGCACAGGCTCAAATTAATGATACACTTGCAGTTCTGTTTTCTTGTTTCCTTTTAATTGAATTACAAACGAGAGTCCCCGGGAATTTATCATGTGTCAGCTGCCGCAATGAGGCATGACGACAACCCCACCGAAGTAATTGCATGTGGCATCCGTAGAGGAGTCCTAGTTGCACTCCAGGGGTGACTTCTTCACTGGGTTCAAGGATGATTGAGGGTCAGAAGGTCAAAGAAACTGAGGGAAAAACTAAAGGTTAAGTGAGGGAGATCCTAAAGTGTTTTTTTCAAACTTTCGGGCTGCATATAATATTAGTTTGCATATATTTATTTATTCTATTATGTATTTTAAGGTTTATAATAAGGTTAAAGACTGAACTTAAATTTAATGCATTGCAAATGAAATATTATTATTTAATGTACTAGTCATGTTATTTTTGTAGACCTGATTTCTTAATATTGGTTATGTTGTTTAATATCCCCTTTGACAAACAGAAATGCTTTATTTCCCCTATCCTGGTTATTATTAAATATAAATAAACCTATCTATCCCTGAAGTACACTTTTTACAAACACCTTTTGCCTTGTCAACACGAGATAGTGACTACAAACGCTTGCAGATTTCAGCATCAGCTTTCCTGCATTTCGCCAGCAAGATATTGTATCTTGCAGTCAACGTGAGAATACCTCTGTTCGCACTTCAGTTACTCTGCGGCATTTGGGAACGGGGAATGGCAACAGGACTTCTGGCTAAGGACCTTCGTTAGCTGTCAAGCTCACTTGTGCAACGTTTTGCAGTTTTTAATGAGTTGCAAAAGTCAGCAAATTGTCTTGGCAAATCCATCTAACGATGCATAGATAGATTCTCCTCTTACTCATCGTTCTCGGTTCATTTGGTTGAGTTGAAATGAAACCTGTTTTGGCCTGTGGTCGCATACACACCTGCAAAGGAAGAGAGATAGACAAATACAAAATTAATAAGTTATGCGATAGCGCAAATTAAGATGAATGTCATAATTTCAATAAAAATGAAATCTATTTTCGAAAACGATGAAACGATTCAAGACAAACCAGTTATTAGCCGGCCGTAGCTCGTCGGATTGTCTCACCATCTTGACTTAATGTTGGCTACAACACGCGCCCACACAGGCTCAAAAAATCAAAGTTGATTTTGGCCACATTTTGATTCGGACCTGCAAACGCAATCGTCCAGAGAGACACCAATTTTATATGGCTTATCGCGTGACGCTTGCATAAATTTCCATTTCTCGATTTCTCGAATTTTGACAGTTTCTACGATGTTTTTGTTTGCCTCAATTTTTGCCATTCTTTGTTTGGCAAATTGCTTGCACCCCGGCAGAAACAAAGCCCAAAATAAATATCGAAAAGAAAAACACAGCGAGTGGGAAAGAAAACATTCGACAAAAGTTCATGTTTCGAACAATTTAACTTTTGTTTTCGCTTTTGCACCCCTGAAAAACAATCACAAACGCGTAGGCCGATTCCGAGGGACGATTCCGAGGGGGCGTGGCCGCAGTCGTATATAACTATACACTATGTGTTTATATATGCCCTGTGTCTGCTGTCGGCTTTCTTTGATATTAAATCGTCCGACAACAACGGCCAAAAAAGCCGGCAAGCGTGCGAGCGACTCGTTTATTTTCTTTTAGAAAAATTATGTCAGAGGAAGGCGAAATTTTCGCTATAGAATATAAGAGAAATTCACAAGGAGGCCACAGAAATTGCCAAACGAAATCGCAACAAAATCGACAAAAATGTTACCAATGGATGCGGAAGTAAATTGTGGCAAATGTTTACCCCCAAATGAATTGTATCGAAAGTAATAAGTCAAGTTAAATTCAATATGCGCAAATTGTCACTGGCAGAACGTTTATCATTAAATATTTTTGAACTTTAAGGCAGTAAAATGTTATACAATTTATGGTTTCGTTCTCATTTTATAATGATTGCTTTAATTTTGGCTATATTTCTTGGTCTAGTGATTGCTTGAGATACATTTAAGTACAAGATTTATGAGTGTATAAATAGTGATATAAGTAAACTTGTTTTTGTTTTATAGCCTTGGAACTTTTTCTGTGACAACAATAAATTAATATCTTGCTAAAAAGTTTGGCTAATAACTGAGACATATTTAAGGCGTGTCAACCAGACAGATATTCACCAAAAAAATAAATAGTTTCTCAGCAGTGTTCCATTCAATTTCATCTTTTGTTGTTTGGTCCAAGTTCTTGGAGAGGCTGTCACATAATAAACGTCAACGGAAGCAATTTATTTGTTAATTATATATTTAATTTGCCATGCGAACAACCGGCCATTAAAGTCGAGCATGAACAAAGGCAGAATGTTAAATATTTCGATTCGGGGTAAAAAATTAATGGAAAAACTACATTTGAATATTCATAGGCCTGGCGGTGGAGGTGCTGGTCATTTGGATCGGTATTTTGGATCGTTTGTCTCGGAAAGTCAAAGTCGTGATATATCAGAGCACCCTGACCTCTACCGCCGCTCTGTTTTGATGGCTGGTCGTGCCCGACTGGGTTTGTTCATGTCCCCTGTCTGTGTCCAAAACTCATTTGCATGTTACAAGTGTACACAATTAAAAAATGGGAAAAATAGCAACAACTAACGGGCCAAAGGCTGATTAATAATCATGGTTTGGATACGTCAGAGGTGTCTTGGGCTGGCCGGGTGTGGCCACGCCAATAATTGATGTCAATTACGCATTGTTAAACACTGAAAAGCATTTAGGCCAGAAATTGCTCGATGTCTTGTTTCTATTGGTCCCGTACACAGCCGTACATAGGTGAACCTTGTAGCCAGGCCGTTGTGTCTTAATCTGAGGCTCAATGCACACACACTCTGCGGCTAATTTGTATTCATTAGCTGGCCCCGCACCGCAGTCTGTAATTTAAAATCGTTAAAAATTTAATGAGGCGTTAATAATATGGTTTTTGTTTTACTTTTAGCCCGGTCTCACACACCAATGCCCCTTCACCTCCCCCCTTCAGCGCTCTTGTGGCCCAGTGTCCGTGTTCCAGTCCGGGTCTACGGGGTCTGTCTTTAATTTTCTTGTCGCAGTCGTTGTCGCCGACATTGTCATTGCTTTTTACTGCAAATGAGTGCCGCGGTCCGTGCTAGTTCCTTCGCACTGCCAGCCTACACTGACGGAATTTAGTTCTATAAAAATCAGGACTTGAATTCGAAACTGACGAGATCTGATTTGGAAATTTTACTGCAAAAAAAAATCTACGCTATCCAATGATTTTTGAGTATTCAGAAATGACAAAAATTGACTTTAAAAATAAAATTTTTTTTGAGTATTATATTCACATAAAAACGGCATCCTTATTATTATATTTTTATTATGTTGGGACTTACTCGATAAATGAGTTTTAATATTTCACCGATATGATTGACTGTTATTATATCTTTAGTTAATTTATAAAGTAACTCCATATTTAATTTAAGGAGCAATACAGTCGTTTTTATTTTGTAAACCATTCTATAAGTGATTAGTTTTGGATTTAGAATTAAGGAAGATTTATTCTTTATTCAGTTCCTAAGTTTACTTGTAGTCCTTCCATACACTTTGTTTCGTGTTTCAGGAACGAAATTTAACACATTTATGCATTTTTCTCCGTGGAATCCAGGGGTCCCGGTTCGCAGACGGTGCCACAGGTATCCCGTGAGTGTGTCTCCACCATCATCACCATCATCGTCACCCAGTCCCCAACCGATTGGGGATGTGTGGCTGGGATTGAGAATGGGGTTGTGGGGCTGTGGGGATTCGGGGGAATGTGGCAGGGAAGCCGGCGTTTGTTGTGGCTGCCGCGCTGGGAACTTAATTGACTTGCAAGTGACTAATTGTGCATGAGTTCGACATGGGAGCGAAGGAGAAGAGGACCTTATGGCGATGGCCATACCGATGGCGACACGGCGACGGTTTTGCCAAGCAGACGGTGCGTGTAATATGAGCTATGCCAAGAGCGGTGCAAATGAAGATGTTGAGTGCCGGCTGTTATTGTTATTGTTGTTGCCATCGTTGCCTGGTTGTTGCTGTTAGTGAGGCGTGCCGCCTAAGCAGCTTTAAAAGGATGACGATGACGGGGCACAGACATACACACAGACAGCTAGCGGAACAGCCGCAAGAAAACTTGGCCAACACAAACTGGCCAACGTGATCACAGGCCATAAATTGGCAGTCGGGCACCGGGAGAAAAGATGAAACGGCCAGAAAAACCGAGCTGATTGCGATTTATCTTAGAAATAGTTTTGCATACACGTTCGGCTACTTAAACAAGTTTCGCCAATCAAGGGAATTTATGGGTTTTGTCAAATTTGAACTTGATTAATTTATAGCATCTCACTGAACATACAAAAAAAAGCAACAACGTTTTAATAAATTATGTAAAACCAATTAAGAAAAAATGTAAATATGTAAAATATATAAGTTTTGATAAAGACATAAACGAATTGTAAAAAAAGTAATAAGGAAAATTATGGTTTATTCTTGTGTATAAAAATACGTTGAAAATATACGTTGAAAATATACGATAGAAAATGCAATTGACAATAAAATTCATGGCAGGGGCCAATTAATTGATGACTTGACATGCCGTCCACTTATTTCTCGCCGTGTATGGCTGTGACTTGCGTTTGACATTTTGCATCATGACCATTTTTGGTCAGGCAACAAAGCCAAAAACCAGCAGAAAACTCGGATGACAATTTCTCAGTTTTGCAATCTCAGAATTAGCCAACAAAAACAAACAAAAACCACAAGAAAATGACATTTACGTTTGTGATTTTGTGTAAAAGAAATACACATATACCCACGTACACGAATGTGTTGAGAGAAAAACCCGAAAGTAGTTTGGCAAACTTTATGCCAAATGTATTTCGGGCAATTGCATTTGCCTTTTTTGTTGTCATTGATATGTCCAATAAATTGTCACGAAATCGCCGGCGACATTGCCATGTGTCATATGTGTCCTTATATATGGCCACATCGAATATCGAATGCATGTGGTTTTTATTTTTATTTATTTATTTGAATGGCGGAATGACTGGCGCAACGTGAGATCACAGTTCACCGGCTAAATTAACTGAAATTAACTAATTGCTGTTAATAAACTGCCAAAGGCGAGTGGCGGCACCGCTAGCATCAATACATTTAATTAGCTAAATTAAAGTTAATTAAAATCTTTGCTGAGGAGTAAGATTAGAAAAACAATATTCAAAATGAAGGGCTAAGGTTTTAAAAATAAGAGAATTTAACTAATTTCTAGATCAATTAATTAGTTGCTCAAAATTAACTTTACTTCATTAGAGAAGATACAAATTTTGTAAACCTTTTGGTCAGAGAAGTCATCAATCTTTTAGTGGGAATTTTTTCTATCGATTTCAAGATCAAGTAAGCTAAAAGAAAAACATTTTCAGGCTTAAAGGTTTTTTAGCGTTGTGTAATTACCTTGAGAGAACATAAACAATAAATTAAGATATTTATGGCATTTCAGCAAAAGCTGCGAAAAAAAAACAAGTAACACAAGCCCGAGCTCAAAAGCCGCTGATAAGGCAAAAAAACGTGTAGAGAATTTTTGAAGCGGGAAATAATTACGATAAAGCGATAATGTTATATATTTTACAACGTCTCGAGTTGAATGCAAGCTGACAGGGGGCTGTCAAAATGCGGAAAAATACCAAACTCCACCTGGTATTGTGACTGTCTATGCCCCGAAGCCTTTTGGCGGTTAGGCAAATGAGTTGACTTTGCGTGTTCGAAAAAAGAAGATGCCGTTTATTCAAATTAACACCGAGCCCCTCTCGCATTTTTCCAATCGACGCCCTCGGGGGTTGGATGATGTTGGCGATGGAGGGTCTTGTAATTAGCCAGCCTCAAATTGCCCGGCGGTTAAATATGCATTAATTAAGTGTTAAACGCCGCGACCCGGGAAAGTTTGTTCAGCTGCCCCGGCCGAGCCGCAATAAATACATAAATAAATAAGCTAATGAAGCTGCCCACCGTAGACTTTATGGCACCAACTTTCTATTGCAGTTAGCCAAACGGTGGGTGGAATTTTTAGTACGAGCTATTTAGAAACAATTACGAGTACATTCCTTACCAGCACCCACGCTTAAGCGCATAAAAATGCATCAATCACATGACACACACGATGGCGGATCATTAAGTTGGTAAAAAAAAAGGCCGTGAGTTAGCAATAGATGCAATGTCCGGATAGCTTTGAGAAAATCCGGCAGACGCATTATATTTAATTGCCTTTCGGTCGGGGCAGGGTGGATGTGGATGAAGTCACTTGGCCAACAACGAAGGGGGACAATGCCAATAACTGGCTGTGATTGCAGTTAGTTGCCGTTGTTGCTGCTGCAGTGTTGCTGTTTTGCTGCAATATTGCTGCTGCCGTTCAACATACTTGACACTTTGATTTCTGTCGTCGGGATGTCTGGTGCTGACGATGTCTGCACTGATTTAGGAAAAACTAAATCGCTTTTTCCTACAAAGAAACTTATATATACAAATTTTAATTACTTTTATTAGTAACCTTGTATGTTTAAAACATTATAAAGTATTTGAAAGCTTTAAGCTCTTCAAGAAAACAATCGATTGTCTGTTTTTATACAATGCAGTTACAGCGTGATATGGTTATCTAGTTCATGTTTATGTACAGGAAAAATATAATAATCATATATTAATTGAGTGCGACTACAATCTTATCGTTGCTTTTATAAATTTGACATTGAACTTGAAAGATAGAGATTACTTTATATCATGTGCAAATCCGGGGCTTCCCGCTAAAGAAAAAAACAATCATTTCCCAGAAAACTGATCGAGTTTGGAGTGGACTCTCAAGAATGTCGTTTGATTGGATAATTGAGAGTCTTCACAGAAAAACAATTTAGCTAAATGGTGTTTATTAACACTTCGAACACTTTTGCTTAGGTAATTCATATGTAGCTTCCAGATGCACAGATTTTTTCACTATTTAACTAAAAATTATATTTATTCATTTAACACTGCAGCTTGACTTTCTGTTTGTTGCGTGTTGGCTGTACAATTAGCACAGCAGTCAATTGCCAATTGCCAATGGTTGATTGCTATTTGAGCAGCCGAACAGTGGGCTGTTCATATATGTACCCATTTGTATGTTTGTGAATAAAGAATTCTGGCAGCGTGAGTCGATTTTCAATTGCATCATCATAGCACGTGCAGGAGAAAAAAAATAGACTGAAAACCCCAGAAGAACAGGAGCAGAAAAACCAAGTTAATGCAAACTAAAACGCATTCAATTTAGAGACAAAAGGCCATGGAAAGACTATTTTCAAAATCGCATTTGTGTGAAAATTGCCAAAAAAAAAGACAATACAATAGCATTTTCGGCTCTTGGCTCTTTGTTTTTTTTTTTTTATTTTTTAGTTTGGTGTGGAATATAGAAAAGCGATTTTCACAGCCAAATGCACAAATGAAAATTAAAATGCAAACTGCTGACTGAGACGTAGACATAGAGATGCGGCCTGACTCATCGCCAGTTCGTAGCACCAATCGCAACAACGACAAAAACAGCAGCAACAGCAATTGCAGCCAAGCGAGCGACAATGACGACCGGCGACAGTCTGTGCTTAAAGTCTGCGCCCCGTTAATTTGGCAACTGCAAAAACGTGTCTGCTCCCAGTGCCCATTTTTTCGCAATTTATTTTTTACTCATTGCCGGTGGGAACTTATATTTATGCTAGAAGCTCCCCGCAGGCTAAAGACAAAAATGGTTTACGATGACGTACTAGAATTTTAGTGTTCATCGGGTCTTCAGGCTGCTCAATATTTATGTATGTACCTACATTTTTTAATAGTCTTTTGATTTGCAAACCATTTTTATTATGCAGTTTGCATACATAGTTTATGCACATATACAGAGTGCATAATACATGTATTGAAGTCATCACGACATGAAATGTGTTTAAATTTTTGGTAAATATTTAGGGTTGTTGTTCCACAGTGTAGAATAAATAAAATTGTTTTTGTTTTAATATTTTATTTAATGACTTGTAAAATATGGGTGCCATGTTGATTTTCCTCTTGAATTTTAATATAGAGATTCCACTTAAACAAATAAGTACACAGACCGGTTTGTTTGAGATTGCCCGACTACCATCTAATTGAACGCAATGAAGCGCCTCTCGATGAATGTTGCCAAGTTGTCAACATTTCATTTGAGGTTTTATTTCTCTTTTGATTTGCCACTCTGGTCCACTCGGTCACAGGGTCTTTGACACTTGGTGGCTGGGGCAATTAAGCGGCTGGGGCACCCCGAAAATACCACTTCCCATCCCCATCCAAATCCCTGCCCATCCGGGTTGCATTGCATAAGCAGTGGGCTTCGGCTCTGCTCTCTTTGCTTTGGGCCGCAAATATTTGCCTGCTAAATTTAGCAGCGCGCCAAAAAATAAAACATAAAAAAGGCATCGGCCCAAGCATTTCAAATATACTTTGCCTATTTTACCAAATTTTCTCTCTTTATATTTTTTAATGCTGTAAAGGCTGAGTGCCAACATTTCTGTGGGCCGCTTTGAACGTGATATAGGCATTGCAATCGCCCGATATATATACACACGTTCATATAGTTTGGCCAATATTTATATTTAGCTTATATTTATTACAACAATTTGGTATTGCTCTTTATTTGTTTTTGGTATCCCGCGGTATTTTCCGTCAATTTTATTAGTCAAATATTTGTTTAATAAATCAGTGAAGAAAAATATTTCGAAATTTTTGAAGAAGCATACACACAACGTGTTCACAATAAATAAAAAAATATGAGACATTATTTGGGGGAGCAAACGGAATGCATTTCGGTCGAGATTTATGTGTGCCACAGAATTAATTAATATTTATTTATAGTTGAATTTACTTGAGGCTTGAGAGCAGAGCTCTCTGTGTTGACACTTTGAAACCGATCCATTACCATAGATATTTATTGTAGATATGGCCAGTTCACACACATTTGAAGCATTTCATTTGATGAAGTTGTTGAGGGCAAAGCCCCAAAGGGATTTCTGCTATGCGATTGCTTGATCTATTTTACGAGTTGAGCAAGAAATATTGGGGTCTGATATTCTTTCTTTCAGTTTATGGTTTGTGTTTAAGCTAAAGAGCGATAAATTTCCGTTCTGCAATTTATGAGCTCCAATGAAAATTCTCATGAGAAAATTAAAATAAAATAAAATCCTAATATTGCCTATTTTAAATATTGTTTTATTTTGTTCGTTGAAAATATATTGCCATGATGCCTCTTTTTGTTCTTTTATAAATAGCAACTAATACGTCAGCCACAATTTGCCTGATTTGCCTAAGATAAATTCCCCAGAAGGGAAATCACAGTATTAGCCGAAAAAACAACAGAGAATAAAACTTAATTAATTAGTGTCAAAATGGCGCGAGCCGTAGCCGGATTTCGGGATTCCAGGCGAAAATGAAGCTGAGGCTGGGTCTCAGGATGAGGGCAGGTCAGCATCCTGCTGGTGGAGCTTCTACTTTTTGCCGCTGTCAGTTGGCAAATTAATGGAATCAGCGACGCTATTAGCCGACTGCGGCTACTGCCATTTATCTTTTAGCCCGAATTATCGATCGCGTTTCATATGAGCGACAGGACGGGCCATCGGCTGAAATTTAACTTTAGCGCTCTGCACATTTTGCCTCGTTTCCTTTGCTTGACTTTGGGCCTGTGTTCCCCGAAAACTTAATGGTTTATCTATGTTTGCTATTAGGTAACTGTCAGTTCCGCAAAGCAACAAGGGTTAGTCGTGGTCGCACAGACACAAACACAAGCTCAGACACAGACACAGACACAAACGGACCGACTCGATACCGAGTCGACTGTTAACTTGGCTTATTGAGCTGTACGGCCCGAGTCGCGACCTTTTTATCGCCGGCCAAGTATCTGCAAGTCGCTGCCGGTCGAAGTCCCGAGTAATTTCCTAGTGCCAGTTTCTGGTAATGAAAAAAGGGGAGCGCCAAGAAAACGGACGGCAACAAGAAACACAATTTTTGGCACGCGAAACTTGCGCTTATTCAATTTTCAAACGTCGCCCCATTGCCAGCCAACATGGCGTATGAGCGCTTCCGCTTTGCTTCACTTCCGCTGCGCCGCACAAAAAGTCCAAGCCCGGTCTGGCTATCCTGCCTGCACGGCGAAAAAATGATTGTGGTTTCGAATTTTATTGCGTTTTAATTAAACACTTAGAACCATAATTCATGCCATGTTGCCATAGAAATTTGTAAAACTGTTTATCAATCAATAAGATTAAATTTATGAAATAAAAATATTCCTATAATTTTGTTAGCTTGTCATAAATAGTTTGTTTAATTTATGGAAGCATCATTTAGTCAAATATAATTTCAATTCAAATGGTAGATATAGGTGCCCTTACTTTAAAATATTTAAAGATTAAAGTTTAAAGAAGTAATTCATATATATATATACTTTCTTATTCTTTTAGAATCGTATCTAAGATTAATTTTAGTTTTTTAGTAAAAATTAAATACTAATTTTTGTCCAGTGATAAGTTTGAAAATTTTAAACGAACATGAACAAAGCGCGCCGCTGCAATCATTCATAGTGGCATTCAGGCGGCATTGTTGTGCGACGGCGGGGAGGAGGGCGTTTTAAGGTGGTGGTCGATGGGTGGCCCAAAATGTGGGGGCTGGGAAATTGCCAGTTTGCTCCTGCGGACCAAATCCTTTTTGTGTGCGAGAGTGTGTTGCTTTTTTTGCATGCGACGTCAAAGCTGGCGTCGGCAAACTTTTTGGCTGTTTACCCTCGTACACTGAGCGACACAGCCCACCTGATTCCCCCGCACCGAGTTGTTAATTAAGATGAATGCGTTGCGCGTTTAACGGCTTAAATGGAACGGAAGTTTGGGCGTTGTGGGAGCCAGACCGTCTGTCTGCCGCCTTCTGCCTTCCCCGCTCCTTGCCCCGCCTTTCTCGCAGTGTATTTATTGAATGGGTTGGCCATACTCATATGACAAAAAGGAAGAAAACTGGGAGAGTTCAAGGAAGCGACAGCTCAGACCCCCTGCGGCCAACTAAAACATCCCATCCGTTTGCATAATCTTTAATATTCAAATGCGGATTGAGTCAGGCGGAAAGAAAATACTGCTTTACGACCATTATATAAATAAGAAATCTGACATAATGTTGGGACGACAGTGTGAATGATAAGTGATGTTTGTCACGAAGGATTATAAAGGGAAATGTTTCACTTTAATGTGGAGTCTTTCCCGGAAAGCATTTTCGGGACATTTGCCAGCCTGTCACGAAGGATAATAAGCCAAAAAGGTATGTCTTTAATGGCAAAATAAGTTTTTATCTGTTGTTTAATGGACAATTTGCCAAAAGTCAACTCAGTATTTGTTTTGATTGCTTTTTTGTTTTTTGGCACAAGCTTGTAGGTAAAGGCAGGTTTGTAGTGAAAATACAAATCATATACTCATAAATTTGAAAGTTTTTACGGTTTTCGCAGTTTGTACAAAATACACCTAGCTTATAATTAGCTGGGAAACGTAATTTACATATTTGAATAAAATATTATAGTGAAGAAAATGTAATTAAAAGTGATTAAAATTTAAATGAAATTTTGCTGTTACCATTATTAGTTTTGTATGTTTAAAAAGACTTCATACAGTTACCGCAACCTTCTGTTAAACACAAAAACAACTAAAAATGATTTTCATCTCCCATATCATCTCGAGGGTATTGTTTACGTACCGCAATTTTCATAAATCGATAGGACAACTGTTCATTTTTCTTTTGGACCGTCAACCAGACCACCCTATCGTCGGTAATCCCATCAGTTAAATATTTTTTGTTGCGTGCCAGATTTATGCAAGCACGCAAGCGGAGTGACTTCGTCGAGTTGCGTGTTTGCAGTTAATGCGACTATAATTTAATATTTCTGTGTGCAAAACGTTACAATGCCCTCGACTGTCTCTCCGTCCGTCTGTTCCAAGTTCCCCGTTGTGGATCGACATTAGCAATAACATCAACCCTCATCTAGGGCAGATTTTCGTTTTGAGGGATGGTTCCGTGGTCCGTGGTAGCAACTTGTGTTGCAATTGTCTCGCTTTTGACTGATGAGTTTCAACACCGCCATCGGAATATCTGGTGGGGTTGGGACTGCTGCGAGCGGGGCAATCAACAACCCTCTTCAGAAATTAAGTTGTGTCGAAATCGATGCCTCTGCTGCTGAGGGGAGGTCGATCCGTCGACGCCAACCGCATGTCAATCATAATTAAAACTTTTGCCCTCGGGATGGAGTCAGGTTGGGTTGGCAGTTGGCTGAGCTGTAAGCTATGAGCTGGCTCCGGGCTTATCTTATCGCACGCTTGATTGCTTTCTACGCCCCAGACAAACTGCCGGGGAGTCTACTGAACTGCACTATATACGGCATCTGCAGTTGGTCAGCCGAGTCATTCATGCAACTCCAGCCCCGGTCGCCCATTCATTCAGCTTTATCCGCAGGGACCATCGGACATTTGCTGCCAAATATGGCAGGCCATAGTGAGCTGCTCTGAAGTCTGGTCTGCGGCTCATTATCAATATTCCATGCTGCAGGCAGCAGGAACAGTGCTGCTAATTTGGCTAGGTTCTAGCTGGCAATGCTTGAAGGTATTGAAAAGGTTTGTGAAAATAATAATAAGTTCTTACAAATATATTTTAATTTTAATTTCGTTAAATTAAACACGTAAACAAAATATATTAAATTTGTATTATCTTCATACCATATATTAAGTGACTTTACGTTTTAAAAAATCGCCATATATATTTTGTTGAAAGATTAATATATAAACCAAGCTTTTGGTATTTATAGATTTTTGATATCAAAGCGCAGTTTACCGTATAGATGTAAACAAATTTCGAAGAGCCTTGTGGTCTGAATGTCTTCATCTATTAAATATGTTTTCGAATAAATGCAATCAAATACTCTGAATTTTTAAAGCAATAACCTAAAGGTGAAAGTATATTTTTGGAGGATGATAAGATAATATGATTTATTGACGTCAAAGACGTTTATAATTCTTATGAATTATTTAGATTAAGTGATGAAATTGTTTTGTTATAAAAAAAGTCTAAATTGTTTAAACTTTAAATTAATCTTATGAATTTCTAGCTAGTTGTATAACAAGAATTTTGCGACTCCACTCAGTGGCAGCAACGTTGCCACCGCAATGTGCGTTCAGTCAGTCGTGCAACAGTCGTCTGTCTGCGGCAGCCAAAGAAGAAGACGAGTCGGAAAACTAAACCCAGAGCTCCTTTAACTCCCCCTGCTGTTCCCCCAACTTCTGCCCCTCCTTGAACTCCTGCCAAGTGAATTTCCTTCCTCGTTGTTGCTGCCGTCAATGTGTCTGCAACAATTGTTGCCATCATTTGTTGTCAAGAAGCTGCAGCAGCAGCAGAAGCAGCAGCAGCAGCAGCCCGTATCTTGCTATCTGTCCCCGTTTGCCGTTTAAAGACCTCGCTGGCAATTGTTGTGATTTCCCCTGTTCTCCTTGTTAACGCTCCTCTTACTCCTTTTTTTCTGCTATTTGCCGCTAAAGTTGTTGTTTTGGGGCATTAGGACATCAAGCAGTCAACAAACAGCTCGTACCACTTGCACTTATTTGTTGCGTGTCTGGCAAGCCAAACTTTTGTTGATACTGATGCTTATGTGTACTCAGCAAAATTCAGATACCAACTACAGATGCGGGGCCTTATGGAACTGGTAGCTTACCTAGAAAGAAAAGAAAGTAACATATATTTAGTAAATGATTCAAGGAGGTTTAATGTTAAGATTGGACTAAAATTAAACATCTGCTAGTTTTAAATATGATCATTTTGAGTTTTTTTAATATTTACATTATTTTTATTTCCAATGAAAATAAGTTCTTTTATAGATACCAAATTTTGTATCCCTTTCCCATCACCCTCTCCTATTTCTTTTACAAATTCCCCCTCCGCGTTTGTATAATTTTTGTTGCCATCCGACAGCCATAAAATACTTTGAAATGTTTAGCGTATTTTGTTTGAATTCAGATTTAATTATGTGGCAACAACGGCCTAAACAACAGGGGCCAATCTGAAATAGTGGATGCATTTGACTGACATCGTGACGGAGGAGCGATCTGATGGAAACAGATTTGTTTATAGAATGCAACTTGGGCGTGAAACAAGATTTCCTTTACTTTAACCCCGACCACAGTAGGCAATTTGTTTGTTTGCTTGTGTGTCAAAGTTCAACATGCGGTGGCGTCTATTTTTAGTGCAGTTTATTGAGTGAAAATGTTTGGAAAATGCACTGTTCACCTCGATTCACCTTTTGATCGTCTCGTCTGCATGGCGGCAATTAAAAGCCATTTACCAGCTGGACATGCCCAATAAGGTGGAGGGGGTGTGTTCCATGGGGGTCAGAGTTCATGCCTGGCCAAGTGGAAGTGGCTGCTATTCACTCACCGACCGACTGACTGCGTTCATGTGCACATGACACTTGCCTTGAATAAAATATGAAGAGCCACAGCAACCCCGCTGTTGATGATGCGCCGTGTCGAAAGACAAATAACGCATCGTCAAGTGGTTTTCTCCAGCTCCACCATGGCACCACCATCGCTACACCACCGCCACATTGCACCACCACACGCACTGCAGTTTGTCAGTCGACGGGACCACGGGCCAACTGACAGCTGACACAGTTTGCTATGAGTTTCGAACAGAGTTGTCGACTTTACATTAGAAAAAAGCCAAATCGTTGGTTGAAACAAACCTCAAATAGCTTAAAACTGTTTAAGCTATAAATAAAAAAAAAAAATATATATATATATATAAGTGGCGATGGTAAGCCAATTCTTTACAACTACTTTTAATCAACCGAAAAAGATTTTAACAAAATATTCCACAATATTTTTTTAAGCTAATAAAACGGTTAATTATAAAAACATTTTTTTAAATTGTTTTATTAAAGAAATCATTCTTTTTCTGTTTCAAAGTTTTTATAATAGCCATATTAAGATGCACAGAATTTTATTTTTAATAAAATATCCTCTTTACCAGTTTAATGCAACTTTTAAAATGTAGCTTAAAAACAGCTAAGCTGAAATCGTTGTGTGCATGTGATGGCAGCGCGTTGACACGCAACCAGAAATGGGGTGGCAAGCGTAAAAAGTTCTTGACAAAAAGCAATGTACAATTTTATAAATGTTGGGGAAGCTGCAGCCGGAAAAGGGACAGATTGGGATGCCTTGATAGCCACTTACCAGATGCCCTACACAGACCCTGGATTTACTGCGGGGTTATTGGAAAAGTTTGGGGGCAACTGTCTCTGACAGCCCAAAAACCCACTGGCTTTACAGTGCATGTCCAAAAGTTATTATTTATTTCATTTTGGCCTTCCATTTGACGGATAAAAACTTTTGGTGGCCATCACTCGATTGAATAAATCCATTTTGAGGGACTATAAACTAAGTGCAAATGTAAAATGCTTTTAGACTGGCTTTAACACAGAAAGCGAAAATATTAGAATTGGATTTCAAGAATTTGATGGTTTGTTACTATATAATAATAATTTTTTTTTTTTTTCGTTTTATAATAGTTATATACAAATTTTGGGCAGGTATTTCTTTTACCTTTTATTTAAAAAAAATTTTCCTTACACTATGACCTTGTTTATTTGTTTTTGTGTAAGAACCTTAGGTGAGGAACCGAGTGATTTTAGCCCAATCCATCTTACTGCAGAGTATAAAACCATCACTTTGTGCTCAACATTTTACAACCGAGCAGTACATAAATATTAACCCCAGAAGATGTATCTTAGACATACACCTAGCCACAACTTACACACACCCTCATTGAGTGGCGCATTATACTTATGGACGAAGATGATGCACCAGTCGTTCCTTAATGCCACCGCCACCACCGAGTTTCGGTTTAATCTGCAGCCCAGCCTCGTCAAAATTTGTTCAGCATTTTTCAGGCCTTTTTAAATCAGACCAATTTGTATGCATTAAATGCACGGCGACAGACAGCTAGCTCGTCTGGATTTACGTAATGCCCTCCCGCCCACATGAGCGAAATTACAGACAAACATCCCAGACAGGCCCCAGGTCCCCACTTTGCGCCCCATTCTTGGCCTTCCAGCAGGGCTCAGGCTCATCCCCCGGACTGTCGAGGTCGCAGCTTCTGTACAGTTGACGCGTTTTACTTGACATTTTGTCGAGCCCACGAGGGGATCCACCCACTGGAATCCAAAACCGAGCGGAAGTCCCCAATGGAGGGCCCACCCACAGAGGTCAAAGTCAAGAGCGAAAATGTTGATGATTCTATTTTCTGTTTTCTGATTATTTGTTTTTTTTTTTTGCGCTTTTGACAATTATTAATCAACTACCAACTGGGCGATAAATAACGACGAGCGTTTGCTCTTGTAACCCATTTGGTGGCAATGAGGAAGTTGCTACTTGAGAGATTCCAACAGTTCCACACATATATTTTTTGTCTGAACGAGTGTCAAGTGCAGGGAATTTGGTGATTGTCGAGTGGACCTCCTCAGCCCATTTCTCCCCGACCAGAACAACGATAAATTTGTCCAGTCAACTACATAATTAACAGCACCCGACAGCACCAGAGACATTTAAAAATCAACCGGCTATTGGGGGTCAGACAATAAATACAACAACAATAACAACAATAACAACAACAAGAGCAATCACAACGGGAACAACAGGAACATTTACAGCAACAACAACAACAACATCAACACACTTCGACAGCAAATGCAAAAACAACCAGGCATTGTTCGACTTTTGTTTTATTGCAAACATTCATCGCCATTTGCGTTTTTGCCATAAAAGTTGCTCGTGTTTTGCGGATTGCTGATGTTGCTTTTGCCGTTGAACAGCGATAAAATTTCCGAAATAAATGCCAAAGAATGACAGTCAGTTAAGACAGAAGCCTTAATACCCTTTATAAAATACCTTATATCGCCATATATAATTATGTATTGCTTTAGGGCTGCTAACAAAAATTTCTAGCGTTAAATGGTTTTATTTTTGTTTTATCTAACTATCTGTCTAAGTCATATTTATTATCCAATTTTATATTATTAGGTTGAAAACATTTAATAAAAGTTTCCACGAACCAACAAGTTCTTTACTATTGTATTGTATTTTCTTTTAAATGTTATAAAATATAAAACATTTTATACTTTTTAATAAAGAACAATTGAAAAGTGTAAACAGAAAACCTTTTTATTTATTTGGCAGACGAAGAAGCTTCAATATGCTATTTTCCCATCATGTCAACACTTCCTTTTTGCTTCTACTCCATCTTTAAGTTAATTTATCCTGAGGCAACAACAAAAGGCAAGCATAGCTTGTTTGACATGTAAAGGCAACACCGATAAAACCACCAATACCCAGAGCCATGTCTACATATATATTCATATATATACAAATCCCAACCTTAGTCAGCAGTTTGAAGCGTATTCATGACGACCCCAACGGTCTCGTTTACAAATTAAGCACTTCCAAATGGGCAGCAAATTAATTTTTATTGCGCACAGAGTTATGTAAATTATGACCAGCAGTTCCCGAGTTGGGGGAAGTGATGTTGGCTTGTTTTTGTCCATTCTCCATATAGACTACAGCTGGCGAAGTGCAAAAACTTTCGCAGCCTGCTTGAATTTAGGCACAGAAGGAGTCTGTTCATAGAAATTGTCAAAGTTCGCAGGACTGCCGTAGACCGGCTGACAGTTATTTAGTGCAGGGCTTAGGCCGATATCAACGGCAGGAGCAGCAGCGAACAGCATCATCATCAACGGCAACCGGAAGCGGAAGCGGCCAACACTTGCCGCCGTAAGATTCATTTTCAGATTCAGATTCAGATTCGTTCTGTGTGCGCTTGCGTTTGCAACTGCGATTATTTGAGCCAGGCAGGGGTAGTCTGCGTGTCTTTGGGGCCTAAATTATGTCGGCAGCTTAACGTGGCTCAGATAAGCGCGGCTCCGTTTGATTTTCTCCCCGTTTCTAGCCAAGTCATTAGCCTGGAATTATGTGTATTTAATTGCAATCATCAGCTGGAAGATTCATCTCGAGCAATACGTTAGGGAGCAAGTAATTTTAGTCTAACTAAATTTATGGTATATGTTATTTAATAAAATAATTATGGGGAAGTAAATTCCAGATTATAATAAAAGATAATTTGGATAGTTAAAAAGTAGTTAGCTTTTTATAACATAAAAGGGTAGATTTTAATAGTAATTCTTAAAATATGAATATTAAATTATTTCATGTTATTTTTAACTTCATATTTTAAATGAATATTGAATGTTGAACTTTAAACTAGATTATACACAACTTTTAATAAATCGCAAGATAATTAGCATGGCTTAAAGATTTGTACCGTTCAAGAAAGCGCTCATAAGAATATATTTTTACCAAAATTCGTATACAAATATATATTCTCTCAGAGCATAAAAAATCCGTTCTCTGAGCAACTTTGGCAGGGTTTCGCCGTGTTGAGAATTACAGTTTCAGACTTAGGAAGTACTACAATTCGTGGCCCCATCCCGATGACAATTCCTTCTTTTTCCTTGACATGTGTCGTGTCCTTTTGTGCATATGGCCGACTTATCATTTATTTATGTGCTTTATTATTATTGTTGCCATTGTTTTTATGCCATTGGAGCAATGATCCTGGGGAAGAAGGCACTCGGATGAATTTCTGTCTGGCTTGCAAATTGAAGTGGCTCCTGGAGTGCGGGGGCGGCTGGCATTTCGGGATTACGAGAGCGCTGCTTAAAGTGTCACTGCTGTCATTGTGCATGTTCTTTGTTTAATAAATTATTTATGGGGGCAGCCAGAGAGGCAGGTGTTTTTTCCCGCTCCACCTGGCGACACGTGGCAATGGCCTTTGATGGACCACAGAAAAATCCAGGAAGCTTGCATAACCACGCGAAGGACACTTAAAAGTGAAACATTACCGGGCGAAAAATATTATTATTTCCTTCTATTTTTGCACTCTTTCATGATGACCCAGCAATCGAAATGGCTCATAAATATGCATATGCCGATTGCACAACATCAATCAACCGATCGACAAAATAAAAAATGTATTTGCCATAATCAATCAACGAATATAAATTGGCAGTCCGAAGAGTTTATAAAAGCCAAGAGGTCAGACTGCACTCCTCCTTCTCCCCCCTTTATTTACCTCGGACTGTGCGCTAATTGGCAGTGACAACCGACTGTCCTTGCAACCCACTAACAACCCTCTCCAACCCACTTCCAGAAAACCTCCGTCTCCGTGGAATCTGCATTCAATTAACGCCGGAAACGCGCTCCAGAAGAAAGAGGAAAAAGTCGCTGATAAGGACATGGTCACCCAGGAGGAAAGAGTGTGGTTGGGCGCCGAGAGATGTAATAAATGTTCAACATTCTCGTGTTGGTTTAATTAATGCAATTAAATGTCGTGTGTGAATAATTGAAATTGCACGAGAAGATGAAGGAGAATCCTATAAAAGAATTACGCATCGCAGTGGATATTCAAGCTTAATTATGTTTCTCCATGTATGTATACAAATGCGAGTACAAATAATAAACAAATTATGCTGCAGATCTTTGTTTGGATCAGCTGGCGATACGTTGGGTATCACCATTTAAAACAAACAAATAAATGTTTGTGGATACTCAAATTTCAAGCAGCTGGCTAACTAAATCAAGGTTAAATGCCATCTCAGTTTTGTTTTGATTTCAACCTAAATTTAGTAATTTTAAGTAAGCATTTGAGTCACAAGGTAGTTAGGGGCACACAGTTATTTACTAAGCCCCTGCCAGAGTACATTCAAAAGAAATTATATTTTATTTACCAATCATTTCAGTTATAAGTTTGGCAACTGCATTCAGGAAGTTTCTAATTCCCTAAGTGCTCTTCCTCGGCCATTTCGAATGCTTTGCGAAATGCCAAAGAAGCTTAGGCAAAGTTGTAAACGCTGGCAAGTCAAAGCACTCCAACTAACTAGAACAACCCGCAACAGGGGCAGCAACACGAACCTGCCAAAGAAAACTTACCTGGCCCCATTGTTGTGGTATGGATGGTTAAATGGGTGGCTTTGGGTGCTGGTTGGTGGGTGGTGGGTGGTGGGGCAGAGGATTTGGTGGGGCTTTTGTGGGCGTGGTCGGGACACTAATTGCCGCCTGGCTACCTGAACTCAGTGCAGCCAGTTCCGGTGATTAAGAACGTAAACCGAAACCGAAACCAACCAGCCAACCAGCCAACCTCCGCAGATACGTGACACGAACTGTTGGGCAGCTTAAATTCTGCCTCTGCAGTCACTTGTTGAGCTCTATATTCCCCCTTTATATCTTCACGTAATTAAGTACACAAACTGCTGCAGTAATATTTCATCCCAAAATCCTGCTTAGTGTTTTTCAATTAAAAGTTGTAAATTTCAAATGAGGCGACAGACACACCTGCGCGAATTCCATGGAAAAATTTGGGCAAACAGGACCATGAAGGTATATAGAAAGAGCCACTGCTGGAAATTAATAAACAGTATGAAATTTTAAGCAATCTAGGCTGAAATGTAGCTCAAGCAGCGTCGGCTGACCTGCAAGCCAATGAACCCCGACAAAGGTCACCGTGCACCCAAAGTTCCACTCCATGTTCGGCTGGACGGAAAATCTATTATGCACCGGGCAAGTGGGCCTCGGGTTTTGTTTGCAAGTGCAAGCGCATTATGCAAAAGTTGTTCCGTTGTGTTATTTTCCATTTTCCATTTTCCGAGCTCGTTTCTCGTTTATTTTATTTTTTGGGCGGCATGTAAGGGCTTGGGCCCTTGACGGCGGCTCGTGTGGAATAACTGGGTCGTGAGCTCCGAGGAAGCCAAGCTTCCAGCGTGAAAAATGCAATCAATTTTATTAAGCTCCCCGGTCGTTCCTCGCTCACTTCGCAGTTTCCCAAGCTGCACAATTGGGCAAATCAGGCGGAAAGGCAGGATGCACGGTAGCCATCGCCACCGCCTTCACCATCGCCATATATGTATGTATGTGTGGATGCGAATCGCGATAGCTGGCGGAACGAAGCAGACCCCGAGCGGGTTTCCTGCTTAACACGTGAACGGACGGACATTCAGGCAGCCGGAGTCGGAGACTACGGTGTAACGTGCACCGGAACGGATGCAGACCCGATGGGACTTTGAACGCCATTATCCAGAAGCGGGCCAATTGGTTGTCATGTGGATCGAAGCTAGATATCAATCTTAAGCTTGGGCTTAAGTTACAGAAAATTAAAGTTTAGTCAAGTCGAACTATGTCGAAGATTGAGTTGGTAAGCAAGAAAGAAACTCAAGTGAGACCGACCTCATTAAGCATTAAAACGTTTTAAGAAAATTAAAAATAAAAGAAAAGTGTCGGTAAAAACAAGGATAATAAAATATACCTGGTGAAAAAATTAGATATATTATTCTTAAATAAATTGTTAAAACGTGCCCAGGTCTAAATTTGGAAAAAAAAATATATCAAAAGTTAGACCATTTTACTAATAAAAGTACTTAAATAAAATCAAAGAATGTAGCAACAAGTTAAATACAAAATAAAGCCACATTTAAAAGTTTATTAAAACCAATAAACTTAAATGGTATCGCCTTAACTTGATCGTCTAACCTCAATAATTTAAAGTGTGGTTAAACAAAGGTTGAATTTTGAATAAAAGACAATGCGCTCTTTACGACGGATATATAAAAAACTAAGTTGCGGCGCCAGCCAAAGATTATTGTCATTCTTTGTTATAAATATATTGAAAAACTAGTTTGGGCTTAAGAATAATTTATTAATATTTATACAGCCAATAATTCGCATTCAAGTTCAGTCAAAGCAAAAGTTTGAAAAGCTTTGAATGAAGTGGTTTTGTTGTGTGATCTTTACAACAGAAAGCCACCAATTCTATAACGCGTCTTAACAATAGAGCTTAATAGGACTCCATTACCTCTTCAATATGTCAATTAATTTTGCACCCCATATACATACATATACCCAAAGTCCAAACCACATTCAACTTGATCCCAATTAACTATCGCTTTGCTAGCAGTTGTTACGTCGACACGAAGCCCATATCGCTGACTCCCACGATTGCACGCAAAAGGCTCGGCACAAGTACAAACAATAAAGTACAACCGAACGCGTTATCAAAACAATAAACAATTGAAAGTATTTTGTCGGCGATAACAACAACCACAAACGGTCCTCCAGTCGCAATCTCCGAGGCATAAAAATCAATAAAGCACACAGAACGCAATTGCACGAAAGCAACGCGAACGCAAAAGAATCAACTAAAACACAAACACAAACAGCAACAAACTGCTGGCAAATAAATAAAATTTGCTTTATTTATTAAGCATTAAACAATAAATGGGATTATTTTTACCATCGCCGCATAGAAATGTTTAGTGGAGCAGGGCGCAGAATGGATACAAATGGAGTTGAGGGTTGATGAGGGGGAATGGAGCGGACGAAACAATATGGAAAACGCAGAGACCTCCTGAGTGCGAGAATAATAACAAATTCAAACACAGAAGGAGCACGATGAAGAGCTACCAAGATAAATAAATGCAAATCATTTTTTTTTTCTCCTGTTTCTTATTGTTCCATCTAGATGGAGCATTGCATACCCAGTAATTTTTGGCCAAAGTGAGTGTATTTGGTAGTTTTGCAGCACAGCGTTTTTTCTTTTAAATATTATTACAAATTTGTTATAAAAATAACAGTTTAATATGCATAATTTTTGGCCAAAGTGGGTGTATTTGGTAGTTTTGCAGCACAGCGTTTTTTCTTTTAAATATTATTACAAAGAATACATAAATACATAAAAAATATTTCAAATTTGTTTATTATTTATGAAACTCAGCAGGATATGCTATTAAATCGAATTCAGTTATTCGTTAAATTCTTATATTAAAATTAGTACCTTCATAATATTTAATACTATTCCTATTAATTGGGAATTTGAATACTGGATAGCTTAGAATTCATACGCTGTCCTAAACGATTCCCACTTGTCTCTGCAATGGAGTGTTTAGTCTCCCTGGGATTTTGGGAGGCCATTACGATTGAAAAGGGCACTGGGAAAATGTTCCAAGGGTGGCGGCTAAGGGAAACAAGTGTTGGGGTGGGACGGACACCTAAGCATGGGCCATCCAACTCATTTAAATGGAACGTTTCGGCTCTCTGGCCCATATATATCCGGTCTTATTTTGTGCTCCACTTCTTATTTTTGTTGTTCATCCCGCATTTGATTTCAGCAAATTTGTAACTGCCACTTTGCATTACCTTTTTTGCCAGTGGTCCGATGGTCCCATGGTCCGACCTTTGTACGACTATCGAACGAGTGAGCGAGTGTTGGCCTGCTGCTGGCGAAAAGGTAGCAAAAGTTTTGCAAGTGACAAATAGATTTAAATTCGAAAATACTTTTTTTCTGCCTCCCAGTGGAAGTTTGTGTTATGCAAAGCTCTATTGACAGCGGTCGTAAATCTTTGTAAAAGTGCCTCTAACCCATGTCAGGGTGGATGGGTTGGGCGTGCAAATGCGGGTACAAACATGGAAAATCAGTTTTCAAGTCGGGGTTAACTCCACAACCCATCAAACTAAACCCCTTTTCAAGCAGCCAGCGAGGTTATGGATGAGTGAATTTATCGCCTAATGGAAAAGTAAGCCGAAATAAAGGAAAGTCACTTTAGAATATAAATTGATGAAAGCAGCAAGATAACTATAAATAGTCAAGTGGCTTGGACTTGGTAGCCTCAAATTTGGCTGATTATTTGCGATATTTTCGTTATCAATATGCGCTCGCCAAATGTTATAAATATGAATTATTTCACTTATCTAGCAGGGCAACTTTCTAATTACTTGCAAAGATAGAAAAGCAAATATTCTTAGATAAAATACTGGAAGTGCGATTATTGCGCTTGTATTTAGTTATTTCCAAGAATTCCTCAGCGAGTATCAGTCCGATAATTAGCATTCTATTTGCGAAGAGAGAAGTGATCTCATTTGGTTTTCCATCGCCTCTCCATTAAAATCTGCTTACATTGTCTGGGCTAGCACCAAACATATACTTTGCTACCCATCATTCGTGGGACTCGTGTTGCGGCTTTTCCAGGGAAATCAAATCCGCGGGGGCAATTACGCGGGCACAAATGTTCACAGCTCGGGCCAAGACCAGCCGACGGATTGCATTTACAAATTAGCATTCTAATGAGCGGACTGCCATGGTGCACGGCAATTATGGCGCCGAGTTTTTCTTGGCCCTTGGTCTATTTGCAATTCTGGCAGAATTCGCTGGAAATAAAAAAGCAAGGAAAACTGCATTGCTCTGCTCGAGTCAGCAGAAAACAGAACTTGGCCTTTGCGTGTTTTGGCTAATTCGAAATTGGGCGACTGCAGTTGAGGGCTTATGAATGGGAGACAGCGACAACTAGGCCGCATCCAGTTGCAGGCGCCCCCTTTTTTTTTAGACAGGCCACCCCCTTTTCCGCTTCCTGACCACGCTCATGGTGTCAGCTTCAAAAGTTTTCAGTTTTTCGAATGCAGGGGGAAAATGAAACCGAAAACCGGTTACTGTGCGTTGAAAAATTCTCGACTTTTGTTTCACATACACAAAACGGAGTTTATCTTTTGGCTCTGCTCTGGTCCTCGCCACCTCACTCTCTCTTTTCCACCGCTGGTTTTGTTGTTTATCAAAATTCTTTGAAATGCACTCACAACCACACACACACACACATACACTCACGGCTAACCGCCATCGCTCTGTCCCACTCTGGCACACAAAATTAAATTTTTTCCTTTGGTTTGTTTTTAATTTTTATATGGCTCTTTGGCTGATTCTGTGGCATTTTCTTCCTGCTCTTTTTTCTTGCACGCTCCACTGAACCTCGAACCAAGGAGTGCCCTTTCTTGTTGTTCTTTTCGTTCATACCCAGTGTTTCTAACTTATAGATTAGGTATATTATTTATAAGTCTTTGGAGTTAAGTCCCTAAAATACCTATTTATTTGAGGGTAAGGTCTTTAATTCTTAAAAGTTGTATATAATTATATACAAGTTTCAATAAAAACAAACTCCCTAAAGTAGTCAGAGTCCTTGACTTTTTATACACACCAAATTTAACACACAACACACCTAAGAAATTCCCCTAAAATTGTAAAGACTGGTGTAAAGCAAATTTGATTTGATTTCCACAAAATAAAATATATCAAATAAAACGCCTTGAAGTAGGCTATAAATATTGGAAGACCCGTTTTAAAGCATGGTATCTGCTAGTCGTTGCCCGTAACAACAGCGTTCTTACTTGTTTTACTGCTGCTGTTGGCTAGTAGTTTCGGTTTGTTTAGGAGCCGGGTCTGTGCTTTTAAACGCAGCTCACCGAGGAGTCGAGTCCCACTCGGAGTTTGAGTTTCAGTTTGTGCTGGGACCCGACCCGAGCTGAACAGAACAGAACAGAACAGAACAGAGCAGAACATGCATGTAAAAATGCAACGTAACTTGGCCAAGGGGACAGACAGTGGGGTGGAGTGGAGTGGAGTGGGCAGGAACCCCAGTTCCCAGTTCCCAGTTCCCAGTTACCAGTTGCCGACCATGTGCTGCGGTTGATGACTTGCGCCGGGCCCAGAGACTGACTGACTCTGGCTCTTTGGCAGTCCGACTTTGACTTTGGCACTGGTTAGACTGGCTGGCTGGGAATTTTCGGGGTGGGGCAGGAGTGCAGTGCAGGGTTTGGGGGCTGAGTGGCATTGTGGTCTCTGACGATTCAGGCTGGCCTGGCTTTTGACTCTCTCGGACGGAGCTGGCGGTTTCCTGTGATGTTTGGTTACTTCATAGCCTGTTGCAAAATTAGTGTGATCAGAGCCGTCAGATAACTCATGCCGGGTAGGGATGGTTTGACAAAGTCATTTTGGCACGACAGGGAGTCGCTCTTATTGAATTTCATAAAAATTATGAGAATTGATGAGAAGATTGATTAAAGTTATCAACTAAAATGGTTAATAATTATATGTCAATTTAGGCCAGAGTAGAAAATAATTCTATGAAAAGCGTTTAGTTCTTAAAAAGTTTGCAAGTAATTCTTAATTAGTTGTTAACAAAATACCTCGGGGGCATTCAAAAGACAATTTGAGCTCTAATCAAGTTTAACAATGACATAAGTATAAGTTCAATAGAATCAAATCGGGTCACTTGAGGTTGTTGATCAGCGCATTGGTGTACTCGGAGCACTTGGCCTTGCCGCCCAAGTCCATGGTGCGGATGTTGTCCTCTTTGATGGTCTTCAGCACAGCCTGCTCTATGTTGTCCGCGTGCTCGTGCATTCCGATGTAGTGCAGCATCATCACAGTAGACAGCAGCAGGGCCGTGGGATTGGCCAGATCCTTTCCAGCTATATCCGGAGCAGTTCCGTGCACCGACTCGAAAATGGCGCCATTGGTGCCCACATTGCCCGAGGGCGTCAGACCCAGTCCGCCAATCAATCCGGCACAAGTGTCCGAGATGATATCGCCATACAGATTGGGCAGCACCAGCAAGTCGTATCGCCTGGGATCCTGGACAATGTTCAGGCAGAGGGTGGTCATCGTCGACTCCTCGTAGACAATGCCCGCCTTGTCCATCTTGCTCTTGTATTTGGCGGCCATTTCGCGGACGCATGTCAGGAACAATCCGTCGGACATTCGCATGGCCTGGGACTCGGCCACGGCCGTAACCTTCTTCCGCTTCATGTCCAGGGCATACTGGAAAGCATACTCGGCCACCCGGAGCGAGGCCGGCCGCGTGATCAGCTTGATGCTCTGGACGACCCCGTTGACCAGGGTGTGCTCGATGCCCGAGTACTCGCCCTCGGTGTTCTCCCGGATCGTAACTATGTCCACGTCGCCGTAAATGGTCTCCACACCAGGTAGCGATTTGCAAGGTCGGATGTTGGCGTACAGGTTGAACAGCTGGCGCAGGGTGAGATTTAGCGAGCGGAAGCCAGTGCCCACCGGGGTCATCAGGGGACCCTTCAGACCCACCTTCGTCCGGTTCATGCTCTCGATCACCTGGTCGGGCACTGTGGTGTGGCCCTGGGCATTGGTCACCGGCGTCACGTCCACGGGCTCGAAGATTAGAGGTGCCTTCACGGCCTCCAGCACCTTGATCACCGCCATCGAGATCTCCGGCCCAATGCCATCGCCAGGCATTAGGGTTATGACTCTTGTTCCACCTGCATCCTTTCCAGACTTGCCTCCAGCTCCGCCCGTTGGTGGCTTGGGTCCTGCTGGCGGTTTACTGGGGGGCCTACTTCCTGTGGGAGGTTTACTGGGAGGCTCACTTCCTGTGGGAGGTTTACTTCCAGTAGGCGGTTTACTTCCTGTGGGCGTTGTACTGGCAGTAGGCGGTTTACTGGGAGGTTTACTTCCTGTAGGAGGTTTGCCAGGTGGCTTACTTCCCGCTGGCGGTTTACTGGCAGGTTTACTTCCTGTAGGAGGTTTAGTGGGTGACTTACCTCCAGATGCTGTTTTTATAGGAGGTTTAGCTCCCGCTCCGGCATTGTTCACGCTTAATGGATGATGCTTTCCAATTGTCGGCGGCTTTGAAGGGTTTTTAGGTCCTGAAGGAGGTTTGCTTGGTGGTTTACTTCCACTTTGGCTACGTGCCGGTGGCTGGGATTGAATTCCTAGGGGATCATTCGATTTCCTAGGTTCATTCGATTCATCAAATGCGTTGATAGACTCCGTGATGGATTTGAGTAAAACACTTTCGAGCTCATCGTCTTCCCCGTCTTTTCCCGATTGATCCAAAGCCTTTGGTGTTTGGGTTGGAGTTAACTCCTTAATCGTAGACTTTTCTGACAGTCCCGGTAAACGACTTGACTGAGATGATTCCTTCCCGGAAGAAGTATCTGTGCCAAAGGCAAGCGGTTCTGTTTTCGAGATATCCAACTTTCCCTTTTGAAGTGTTTCTGAACGAGATCTCACAGGGAACTTAATCAGCTTGCCCTCCCGATCTTCCGGTGGTTCACCGGATCCCCCATCAAAAGCGGAGCTTCCAAAGAATCGTATTAACGATAAACACATTGAATTCCGCGGCGGTTGAATGCGTGTGGGCACGAGGACCTCTCCCCTTCCTGGCAGACAATCGGGACTTCTACGGAACGGATTTTCCTTTGCGTCCGGATAGCGACTCCGTCGGATCCTCGGAAATTGCTGACGTGCCGGGATCTCCTTTTTCTCGAACCCATCGAAGCGCCTGCGATACCACCAGGATTTCATGAGCTGGAGTATCTTGCGATTTGTGTGACAGCTGGTGGTACTTGACTGCCGACCCGAAGCAGAAAGTTTCAACAGTTGGCCGGACATGGTCTACTGAAATTTAGATGAACTTACTGCCTGAATATGTGGTTTTGAATTATTAAGTCGGGGACATTCGATCGCTTGGAACACGGGTGAGTTTTCAGGCCCGGGGATATATTTCTCAGTTATATAGAGCTGAAAAAACTAAGTTGAATGCTGTTTCATTTTTTGAAAATTGCATTTTGATCCTGAAAACTCAAACTCCCTCACATTTGCACTACTATCGCTTAAAATTTTAAAAAATTCATTGGCAGATGACGAAAGTCAACACTTGGCCAAGCCGCCGCGGGTTGCAGTTCCAATTTGCATAGCTTTTAGGTCACCGTTTTTTAGTGCCAGCTCTGCTATGGCCTTTGCCATTGCCTTTACTTTTGCTTTTGCTTTTGGCGCCTCCAAGTTTGGCGACTGGCACCGTCAAGAAGTGAAACTTTCTCGGCCAAATAAAATGAAAGCACGCGACGAGAGCTGGCCTGCAACCCTTTCGATTTCGACTCGGAGACGCTGCGGCGGAAAGGACTTTTCTCAGAGTCGGCTTCGTTTTGTTTATTCCTATTTGGGCTAAGCTAATTAAATTACTTTTTCGCCTACAATTTCATTTTCGAAATTTGTTTGCTTTGAAGGTCGACTTTGCGACTTTCCTTTAATTGAAAAAGTTTCACTTCAGCCCTGGAAGAAGAACTCGCAAATGATTTAATATGAAAATTTCCGTCATGTATTTAATTAGACGAGAGTGCTCGGCGGTGCTCTCGGGTTTCCCAGTAAACGAAATTAGCTGCGAAAGGCAATCAAATTATGCACAAGCCCTCGCTTTTAATGGGCACACCTGCCGACATATATGCGACCGATCCGCCACACCGGCCACGCCCTACGCCCCCGTCACGCTGTTGTCATTCGGCATAATCATATTTCAACGGATTAGCATAATTTTAACCGAAAAAAATATATTAATAACGAAAAGTGAATGGTGTGGCATCGAGTTGCAGACAAAGCAGCAGTTCTCGCCCTCCTGTTTCCAAATTTTATTAAATTTTCCTACTGTTCTGCCAGAGCTCAGCTCGCATTTATATTCATATTTGGTGGATTTGTGTACCACTCAAGCGTAGGGGGATTTTTTTACGCTTTTTTGGATCGCTTTTGTTTTATTTTTGGGTTTTTAGTTAGTCGCTCTTATGAATTTTAGCGTTGGCGTTGAGTCGCGCATTTATTATTAAATGATTGATGATCCCTGGCCGGATGAGTTAAGCATCCACACGCGAACACCACCGAAATCATAATTCGCCATGGGTCGCATCGCCAAGCTGTCTAGTAGAATGCGCATTTGGGGGCCTTATCTGACCAACTTACCGCACAGATACCCAATATCTATGGTATATCTAGCATATAGCTGTATGAGCGGCGAAAGCAAACATTTGTGCAGATAACATTTCCCTGTTTGTTCAGACATTTTGTTCATAATACGCACCTGCAAATGGAGAAGAGGCAATAGATATAGAATATTAGTCAAGCGTCGGGGAGTGTAAATTGGAGTGCTTAACTTAGGTATTTGCTTAACAAAAAGGTACAGATAAAATAACTCCCAGAATAGAAAATTATGAAGAGCTTGAATAAGAAATTGTAAGATATGTACTCCCATCTAAAAGTTTTATTAAGTAAACCAGCCATTTGCTATTTCCTAAAAAATATGTATGTAAGTCTTTCTTAAAAAATGTATAAAATTAAAATATGATAAAATAAAAATAAGATAAAAATGGTTCTTATCGTATTTCACTTATAGTAGCCCTAAGATTTTTGGCTTTTAAGTGAAGTCTACGCTAATTCTTATACAAAATAAAATATATTAAATTCCCAGAGAAAAAGATATCTCTCATGTTAAAAGTATCTTCAAGTGACTACACTTTATTTTAATTTTTAGCCTCAAGACTTCTTAGCTTTAAAAATATGAAGTAATCTCCACTGTTTTATTCTATATATTTGAAGAAACTTCTCTCTCCTCTCCTCGGACACACTCTATACATATTTAACACATTTGTTATTGTTTGCATTTACTTCCACTCTTGTTTATACTTCAGCTTAGTGTGCAAAAAACTGGCTAAAAACGAAAAAACTCCGGTCAAAGTCAATAAACCGTATAAATGTACAACAACAAATATAAGCAGGAATAAAGAGCCAAGCAAATAGGGGAACAAAAATAAAGAGAGCGCGTCGGATGGCGATTGAATGAAGTCCAAAATACTCAAAGAAAAAAACCGGGCTTAGGCAAAGCTCTACAAGATCTACAAAAAAAAAAGACGAAATCAAAGTGCCTTTGGTGATTTTCAGAAATCATTCACACATATGTGTGTGTTTATATTTTTATTGTGGCCTTTTGTTGTTGCGATAACAAGACAAGACCGCCAACGCCATATTAGCCAGGCTTTCAGGGCACTTAGGCAAAAAACCAAAAAATAAAAGAAAAGATTGCGAAAACGAAATCCACTCCGGCAATTTGCTAGCCTTTTTGGCTCAGTGGAGGGCCTTTTCTTGTTTCACCCCCTCTATCTGTCCATACGTCTGTGCTTTTGACCAGTCCCAATGTTTGTCTTTTGCTGTTGCTCGTCATAAAATGATTTATGGGCTTTAGGTGCAAATAATTGATTTATGCGCGGCCTCAGACATGGCGCAATGTAAATTCGAGTTAGGAACTTGGGCTGAAGTCTACACAAATGGGATGAATGTTTTTGACCAGCCAAGGCATTGGAATCTCTCAAAAAAAAAAGGTGCAAAGAGTGTTTAGCACATCTCAACGGCTGGGTGGCGAAAGTGTTTACCAAATTATACCAACTAAATATGATGCTTGGCCAACAAATCACCAAATCGCATTACACGCATTATAACCCCGGGGTAACGCCACTTGGAGCGGAAATGCCAACTAGTTAGCTATGTATCCACATATCTGCATTTGTATCTGTATCTGCGCTCGAGAGTCCCCGTCACCGTCCCCGTCCCCGTCCCCTTTACCCATTCTATTGCGATGCTGTGCACACTTCACTAGGCATTAACCTTTACCTTTTCCGTGAACATAACAATCCAAAATAAAGAATCAAGAACAACAACGCGCCACTGGCATCCATGAATCAAAAAACACAAAACCGAAAGAATCCGGCGACGTTTGTATCTCACAGAGTGTGTGTGTGTGTGTTCATTGGAAAACAGCGATTACGCGGCACAAAAGACATGGACAAACAATGAACCATCAGCAGCAGCAGCAGCATCAGTCCAAGAACTCGATGATGGAGATTCAGCAGAGGTATCGGAGTATCTGGCAGATACGATTCGGCGGGAGGGGCTAAGTGTTCCTGTTCCCAGTGAGTAAGTCGTCGGCGAATTTGGCTTTGACTTTGCTGCTCCTGCTGCTGCTGCTGCTGCTGCTGCATCATCGTTGCATAAGCAACGAGTTGCCCCGACATTGACCAAAGCAAATCGGTCAAAAGGAGTGGAAAATTGTATCGCCTATAGATACACCACCTCGATTTTGTAGCCTCAGATACAGATACAGCTACAGCTACAAATACAATTGCTGTCTGCGACCTCTTGCGTTTGTTTGTTTGTTTGACGAATTTACTGGTGAATGTTTAAAAATAGCTGCTGGCAGCAGGTACGAAGCGTGAGATACAAATGTATCTACTACCTGTCCGTGCCGCTGCCTAGACGAATTTCACACATTTTATGGCTCTATGGGGGCGCATCCAGCAGATACACACAAAGAAGGCCAGCGCTAAATATTTAATTGGTTGCCATTCGAAGTTTATCTTATCGCCAGTCGACTTGCAGGTCTTTCTTATCGGCGAATGCATTCCACCTTTATCGGCAGTTGGCCAGAAAGAAGAGGAGATGGAAGCATAGCATGTCCAAACGGAAGAGTCCAACAAGTTGACAACTTCCTTTGGACAAGCTTTGCTCGTACATAATTGCTTCCACTTTGGCTCGTTTCTAATTAAAATGTACGGACAGCACGACGACCTTTGGTGGCTGAAACACAACCCAAACTGGTTCAGCTTTAAGCCAGCCCATCATGTGAACTCATCATGTCCCATGAATGAAAATGAGATATGTGTTTTACAGAACCACCGAAAAAATTGTCACTACATCTCATGTTTTGTTATGTAGAATGGTGTGTTCCTGGAAATCGTTTTGTTCCCTCAATGAACACAACACACCTGAGAATGAATGAGAGTTAGACGATGAAATATTTCACCAATTTGAATGCGAGCAGTCGACAACATCTGCTGGATCCATGGATCTCTAAAAACTACCATACAGAACACCGAAAGCCAATCAATGACATCATTCCGCCTTCGAAACAAATATCTGAAATTAAACAGAACTCGAACACTGAACACTGGAAACTGAGCACTGGAAACCGAAGCGAGCCACTCTCGAATTGCCTTTTGTATTGAGGTCAGAAGTGTAAAAAACACAAAATTAAAGCAAACATTAAGAAAGTAGCCACATACAAAGGCAAGATTTTTATGTTTTGCTGTCTGTTATTTGCTTTTTTTTTGCCTTTTTTATATGCGTGTGAAATCGATGGGCATGGGCGTCGTTAATTTTAATTGAATCTAATTAGCGCAAATATAAAAAACATCTAAAATGGTTTTGGGTATTTTGTAATATCAGCAATGGAGCCGAGTGCTGATAAAGACCTTTGTCTCAAACATCAAGCAGAAAGAGGTTGTTTTAATTTATGAGAGCATAAAACGCTTTTCAAAGATTGATGATAAACTTTTAGGTACGAAGGGATAGTAAGCGGTTTTCTTTTATCTTATCAATATTTAAGCTTTATACCATGATTTAAGGCATTATGCTGCCCAATAAATGTCGGATATTGTCCTAAATTATAATTGGTTAAAGCTAGCTAGAAAAACTAGTTGCAAACACTTTAAAATTATTACTTAAACATTCGGCTTCAAAAAGCTTTAACCGGAGAGTGCATCTTTAAATAGAGTTTTATTAAGAAAACTGAAGTTTATTAGTTCCTTAGCTGTGATTTTTCGATGCCAGACTTATTTTACAGACCTCTGTAATTGATTTTCCCACGTTTCAGCTTTTCCAAAGCATTAAACAAAGACGTGCCGTAATGAATGCCGATTAAGTCAACTTTTAAGCCACTATCCCCAAGCCCATCGACTATTTCCACTTGATTCAGTGGAAAGCGGAGTAGAAAACTCAATTCTAACCATTAAGCAACTGGATGAAACCTTCGTAAACTACTTAAAACGCAGTCGTAATTAGTTTTGGGTCCAGCACCAAATCAATTAAGAATTTTGTCTGGCAATTAAACTCAACTGAAAAGAAGTCAAAACTTAATTGATGGGATAAGTTCATGCGATGAGTGTTCTACGCTTGAATGGAGGTGGGCATCGATCTAAAAGGGTAGCTGAGACTGCAACTGGAACAGTGATAAACTTTAATTATCTACCAGATATTCCGGACAAAACATGTATCTCATGAATAAAACAACAAAACAAGAAACGAGTTTTTTTGGCTATTGGTATTTGGCTGACGAACTTTACGATTGGTCCGACATAAGTGTTATGGATCGTTTTTGGTTCTGCTTGATGGGTTTTGCTACTTTTTGACGAATTTCGCTTAGTCAAAACTTGGCACATTTATGTTTTCAGTTAAGCCTTAAGTGGAGTTCTATGCCATTTGCCATCACTCCAAGTGGATCTTTAACTTTTAATTGGCAGCGCCAAACAAGCTAGCTCTTCCTCTAGCCACTTATGATTTCAGTGTGGGGTATTTGCTCAGTTTTCGAGTTAATTAAAATTTTTACCCAGGGATGCGCTCCTTTGAAGACTTAACCCACGCACCCTAAAACTGCAGGTATGCACACACATGGCCCACGTCATGGAATCCGTTTGAAAAAGTTGTCGGCTAAGCAGTTTTCCCCCGCTTTTCACCGTCTTGCCCCGATTTCCCCGCTCCAAACGAGTCACGCCTGCCTTTGCCTTCTCTATTTGCACTTTTCACTTATCTAGCCAGACGGCACACACAGTCGCAGGCAGAGATACGCGGATACACGGGCTCATATCTCATAGTTTGCTCTAATTTCTGTTGCGAGTTGCTTAAATATTTAGTAACACGGCCGGTGAAGGGGCATTGGAACTGCCTTAGCCTGAAAGCAGATACAGATACTCACTTGTTGGCAAACAGATACATGTACTGCGCGATATGATTAGATATTGCAGCAACGACTTCCTGTTCGTCTTCGAAACGCGTTAATGTTCATGTTAATGGGCAGGGAATATAGCTTTTAATTCGGCACTACTCCGCCTGTGTTTTTGTTGACCAAAAGCAACTCAATTAGCAGTCGAGTGGTGTGCGCAATTAAATTAAAATTTAGTTTTATGTCGAGCGCCTCTACCTGGCGAGCTGCACGGAAAAAGCAAAGCGGGCAGAACCGTTTCTAGTATGCACGGCACCGACATGAGATTAGCATCACAGACAGCACATAAACGTAAAAGTAACACACTCGAGAGCAAACAAAAAAGAGATATAGATGGAGATACGGATACGTACTGCGTACTGTACGGAAACAGATACAGATACAGATACAGATACATTGGCGGGGCATAAATAACGCGGAGGCGGAAAAGGAGGAAGAGGAGGCAAGTGGAATTGTGTAAACAGTAAATAAATGTCGAAAACAAAGTTCGGCATACTTAAGCAGGAGCAACGACCAGGGCACAGAATAGTGAGATACATGGGTGCCGATCGGAGATACGGCGGCTGGATTGCAATGAACAGAACTGGCATTAGCCAAATTGAAATTCCTCAAAGCCAACGCTAATAACTGCCAACTAGCAACTCGATTGGGCGGGCATTCAGGTGGATGAGACTGTGAGACACACAGACATGCACTTGTAACTCTCGCCAGGTTGTTCTTCACACTTTGAGGCCATGGCGTTGGCAATGCGGGCTGCTCAGCAATGTATCTCATAGATACTTCTTGGCGTTAACTACCTGCGTGTGGGAAAGAAAGACAGAAGACAGAAGACAGAAAGAAAGAACGTCGAGAACCACTCCACACAGGTAAGCATTGCACGGGGCAAACTTGCAACATCATCGCCAGATACATTTGTATTCTAGCCGAGTCGTTCGTGGCTGTGTATCATGTAATTGTGCGTAAACGCGTAAATACCAAGTCAAGGTCGGTTAATCAATAATAATTATTTTTCACTCAATTACACGTCTCTGTATCAGAAGAGATACATTTGCTCGTTTTCGGCCGCTTTTCTGATCATATCCGATTGCTTCGCTTTGTTTGGTCTTTGGTTTTGGTTTTGTTTTTATTTCTGCCTTCGTTTGCCAGCCCAGCAACTCATGTGTGAAATATGCATAAACAAAAATATGTCGAGTATCTTGTGGATATTGGTGTATATATTTGTACACCTCCCATAGCCTTCACACAGTTTGGCTTCAGATGCGTGCCACTTGATATGGCACTGTCGAGAAATCAGAATAACAAATGACGCCGCCTGTGTATCTTTGTATCTGCGAGATGTAATGAACCTGCCCCGGCCAAAAACTTTATCCACGGCCCGTCGAAAACTTTCCGAGGCGTTGCCCAATGCGCAATCTTCTAATTGCAAACGGCGCCCGGCTGTTCAGCTGTTCGACTGTTCGACTGCTCGAGTGGTCATAGTTCGCCTCGAGTGGCTGCCCGCTCGAGGACTTTAGTCAGTTCAATGAATTTGCATATGCTTCTAGTTTCTAGCGGGGATCGGGGAGCGGATGAGGCTCTTGGACGAAACAGAAAGAAGAGAAATTGCAGCTGCAAGATGGCAAAACTTTGACTGTCGCGCGATTTACTTGGTTGAAGTATTTAAGCCTGATGGCGGTCGTTTAAGTTAAGTCCTGAATTCGGGAAATGAATTTTTCACAAAAAGCGAAGAGCTTAGAAGGGATTTTTTTTTTAAATGAGTGGAACAAGATTAATCTTGGCTACTTAATCAGTTATTTTAATAAATAACATTATATTATTGTTGTTATATTATTATGCTAAAATTTAACTTTTTGTGATTGTTGAACTAGGAGGGATTTGGGATTTACTACCAATGTTTAAATTTATTTTTAAGACTAAGTAAAACTGTACAAAAACTAGTTTACGCTTGTAGTTAAATTAAAAGCTTTCGGAATATTAATAGCCTCTCAGGGAATTCAAAAAATTCAAAATATTTGACTCTAAGATTTAATGATTCACTATAAATCACACAATTTGTCTATTACATTTTATTATTCAACATTAAATGTTATTACTTAATAAGAAGCTTGAGTAACGACAAGTTCAATATTTTCACATTGTATAAAACCCATGACAATTTGTTGAGTGGCTTGTAAATTTTATCATTTTGTTTTAAGCTGTCTGAAGGTTTTTTGTAAATAAATTTCTTAACACTAATTTAAAGAATTAAGAACCACATTATGATTAGAATAGAATTTGATTATTTGAAGAACTTTTGCTACTCTGATTCATTACAAGAAGATTACTGATCTGTTGCTTTTATTTCCAATTATGGGTTTTTTAAGGGGTTTAGCTGATCAAATTGTGAAAATTAAGAATTGCTTCTCCAAGGACCTAAAATGTGCCGATAGTTGGAGCTGGAAATGCTCAAGCTTCTAGCAAAAGAGACCAAAGTCTACTTATTAGCAGCTTGTTTTTCTCTTTCCCTGTTTTTGTTCCAAAAATTTTTAAATCTCATAATTGTTTTGACAAAAATATTAATTTTTGCTCCCCAAGGGACCTCAAACGTGCCGGTATCTGGAGCTGGAGACGCTCAAGCTGCAGCTTAGTAATTGTTTTTAAAAATATCTATTAATTATGGGGACTGCTCCCCAAGGGACCCTGCGGAACTTAATCTTCCAGCCCGCATAACTATGTGTGCTCTGGATTCCGTAGCCAGAAGGCCTAAGTTTAAACCTTACCTTTTTCGTCGTAAGTCCCACTCGACTTGATGTCCAAGTTCAAGTTCGATTCAAAGTAACTCTTGACGGCATCGCACTGGTGGAGCTGTCCGACCGCCGCGTCCTTCGCCCGCGAGTCCCGCTGCAGGCGACGCCGGTGGTGCGTGGTGGCGCTATGCTGGTGGTGCTGATGGTGGTGGATGCCGTGGCCATCCAGATCCAGGTGCTTGGCGGCTGAGAGGCCGACGAGGCCGCAGAGCAGGGTGAATAGCAAAAGCTGCGCAAGCCGGATGCTCCTGGTCGCCATTTTGATGGATGATGCGGCGAAATTTGATTTGACTCTGAGATATCTTTTTAGGCCCGCGATTTGGGATTTTTATATTTCGGCACCACTATTCGCTCTTCGTATTTACTTCTGCATGCTGTCTGGGGAACAGCTGTTCGCGGCAACACACACAAATGCACAAATGCCGGCTAACACGCACACACACACACACACTAGGACACACGGCCCACAAATACGAGCGCACAAAACAAAAGGCCCCAAAAAACACGCGTTAGCAATAAAAGTGGTAGTAAACGTGGGATAGTGGGTGGTTGGGGAGGAGGGGGAGAGAGCACGGAGTTTCTCTTCTCGACGCCGCTAGAAAAAGTGTGCAAAATATTACGCGCGTGTCTGGCACTTTTTTGTTTGTTACTTTTGCAGTTTTCAAAAGGTCGTAAAATTGCACACAAATATTGAACTGAACCTGTTCAAGAGATTCGCTCAGAGACTTTCCATGACATAACACGCCTAAATAGTACTCAATTCCTTAAGCAATTGATTTGCCAGCGATTGCGTTTTGTTTTTGCTTTCCGTTTGTGTATTTTTTTTGTCGGCAAAAATAGATTTAATTGCGAGGCTTCTTGGCAACCTTAGCCACCGGCGTTTGCAGGTCGAGGAATTGCACTCGCCTTATTTTGTAGCACTTTTCCGTTTCGTTCGAATATCGCCTCGATACTTTTCAGTTTTCCCGCGCGCTCAACGAACCTTTCACGACGAGCAGTCCGAACCGATTGACTCGACCACTCCGCATCCACATCAACCATCCGCCGAGAGTGCAGTGCTTTACGAAGCGAAAGAGAGGAATATCCGAGCGTTCGGTGACTAAGAGCACCCTCGTATCGAGCAAGCCCTCTCTTTCGGACTAAAGAGAAAAGTGCGAGCACATGACACGAAGAACAGATGTTGGGCACAGTGGTGCAATGCTCTAATTAACAGTGGAATTCTCTTATTTAGTCTTGTAAATATGTTAGTTAACTCTTAAACTGAAACTGACGAATGGAGAGGGCTTAAGCCAACAGGGATTTTAGCTAAAATGATTTCTAAGTTTAATTGCTATTTGACGATTAAGATTTTCAAAACTTTAATAAAACTAAAAAATGTGCAATTGCCAAGAATTTGCTAATAATTTGCAAAGCATGAAACTAAGAATATTGGACCAGCTATTCTTTAAATATAATTGATTTCTAAATAATGTTTTACCACGTGTCATAAGCCCTTCCAGAATTAACAATGAATGAACAATTTAATTTGAAACGAGTATTAAATTAAAATCAAAGATACAATTTTTTAGCTTTAAGTATAAGATTATTAAAAATCACATTCTTCTTCAAGTTTCCTTTGAAGTGATTTTCTTGATATGACACATGCACATCCTTTAGATACTCGCATATTCCCTTTATGCCCTAGTCATTTTAATTATTGGTTAAATTAATTTATGGCATCCGACATTTCTTTGAACCACATTTAAGTTTACCTTTGCTGTACCACATGTGAATCATCTTCCAGGAGTTGGCTTGATTATAATATTCCCCTGGCTAGTGGGACTAAATATTTATTCGAATTCTCGAAATGCTCGTCTAAAAGCTTTCAACGGTGGTTCTCTGCATATTTGCATATTCAACGTAAGTCACAACATCTCCCAGTGGTCTTCTCGAGTTCTCGGTGGCTTCCAATCCGTGCTTTTATCGATGCCGCTTGAAAAAATTTGCATGCTCGTTTCTAATTGATGTCTGAATGAGTTCTAATTTTGTTTCATTGGCTGTGTTTTACGATCGGTTTGATGAACTCGCGGAGCAGGCTCGGATTTCACGCCATCGAAAAGGCAGTCAGGCAGTATTTTCCTAGGGCTAAACATTTCTATTTAAATGGATAGCCGTGTCATGACCTCGCACAGCACGTGTGGTGATGTCTTGTTTTTTTTTTTTGTTTTTTCGTATTTTTTCCCTTTGCAATTTGCAAAACGAAGCGATTGTCTTGAGGCTGCAGCGGTGTGGCAGACAATGCACGACCCGAGCCGACTCTCTTCTGACTTTCACTCGTCACCCCCGCGGGCACCGACCTCGATCTTAAATACCTCGGCGTCTCGGGGCGTCTGTATCTATTTCTTCATTAACAAGACATGGCCGAGGAGGAGGAGGAGGGGGAGGAGGAGCGGACTTCATGGTGGTCAGTTGCGGGCGTCCAGCTGGGCGCAAACGCCCTACCACCCCCCATGGATGTTTTCCGATGCCGGTGATATGTTCATCACGAAATGGAATCCTATTCAAATTAGTGTGCGATAAAGAAAGACCTCCCAAAAAAAAAAAGAAAAGGAATAAAGAACCAATGCCCCGGGCTAACAGCGAAAAGTGAGTCAGCGAAGCGGAAACAGTTCTCCAATGAAACGAATCCACATCAGAAACAACCATGGTGATGATGATGATGATGATGATGGGATGGCGAAACGGCAACAAAAAATACAAAAAACTAAAAAAAAAAAGAGCTGGAAAAGGTGAGGTCGAAAATTAAACACCACCACATCGTTTAGATAAAGTTATAAATTATAATGTACGCTACGGAACGATCGATGAGAGCGAAGGTCCCAAAGAAACCGAAACCGAAACCAAAATCAAAACCGAAACCCTTTTCCTTGCTCTCTCGCCTTTTTGTACAGGTAAAACGTAGTCATACACATATGCCAAGGTGTGTGGGTAAGACTGGAATTAAACGAATTTAGTCAAACGGCATCTATAAATTATGGTGCTTCTTTTTGTCGATCAGCAAAATATGAGCTCTCCGAGTTGTTGGGCCAACTCGAGTTTCGTTTAAACGCTTGATTTAGTGCAGTCAAGGCAAAATGTGGCCAAATGTTGGGCTATCTATGCAGTTGTATCTGTATCTGTATTTGTGTATGTGTATGTGTCTGTATCTGTATCTGTTGATGTAGATGTGTGTGCGCATTCCACAAGCGACAGCGTTTTACACTTGAAATCCTCCGGAGCGGGCCAGAAAGAGATGGCTAGAACGGAGCCCGACCCGGCTTGCCTTTTATCCTGGCACAAACACGTTGGTGGCATTTTCCCTCAGTGTGCGTGTGTGTTTGTGTGTGACTGGTCCAACAGGTTCCATGGAGATTCTTCTCTCCACCGTTCCCTGCACCGCGCCCTGTACCGCTCACTCCTCCTTCCCGTTGACTGGCATGCAGCATTTCTCGTTCTCGGTCTCGTTTTGCACATTTTTGAATTTTATTTTAATTTCTTTTTATTATATTTTAGCTGCCATGCTGCCCCTTCTTCATTGCCCCTTTTGCCCCATTTACTTTCTTGTACTTCGTTCGCTTCGGGTTTCTTCTGCTTCTTTTGCAGTTTGTGCAACTTTTGGGTTTGTTGATTTTCATTCACCAAAAACTGGTTCGACGTTTAAGTTCTTCACATGGCTTAGACAGGGGCTTTCAAGGAAGTTCTCGTTGCGGACCCCCCTTTCTCACTGTTTTGCTAAGGAATGTGTGAAGTCATCGAGCTGGGGGCACAGATTTGAATGCCAGCCTCGACGTCTTACACATTTAAAGACCTGGGCGGCACTTGCAGTGCCAGGGCCTTAAATTCCATACTCACACAGCCGGGCAAATGGGCACACAGATACTCTCACTTATACAGATAATCATACACACACCTGCCGCTGGTCGAAGGCTGCTCGTTTTTCCATCGAATCTGAGAATCAGTCAAACGAAACAGACATCGATAGCACTTCATCATGTAACAATCAATGCAAGGCCCTACACTGCAAGAAAAGTCACAGAGGCCCACTCTCACCTTATTATTACGTCCCTACTTGTGCCAATTATTATTGGGAAGCCAGAATTAAAGGTAACTTTGGCCGGGGCCAAATCGAATTGTGTGCATCGTGTAATTGTATTTCATTGCGGGATATTGGATTTTTGTGCTTGATTTGGCACATTGTGATGCGTGTGCCGCCCCCTGATCTGTAACCCACCACCCACAACCCTCCACCACCCCCTTATGGCCTTGGACAAGGGTTCCAGCCCAGTAACTTGTGTCAAAAAGTGGTCCTGATGCTCGCTCGTTTGCTTGCTCTCTCGTGTTTCCCCCTTGACCCTTCTGCCTGACAGTTACTTGTCAATGGCCATGATGAGTGTGCGCCCTGCCACCCCTTTCCACCTCTTTCTCCCCCACTCCTGTTTACAACCTAAAGTTGCACTAAAAAAAAAAAATTGTATGTATTTAAATTTAAAGTCGAAAACAAATTAAAGATATGTAAAAAGCAACATTATAGGCTATAAATAAAACAGAACATCATTTTTTTTAAGTATTATAATTTTAATATTTTAATTTGACTAAAGTATCTTCTTAAATACAATGTGCTATGCCATCACAGCTTTTAGAAAATTTAAAGGTATGCGATGGCATATTTTAGTACTGGAAATCGAAAGAATTTATGTGGTTGTATTTTGAAAATGCTTAAAGACAGCTACTGCTTACTTCTAGTTATATAATCAAAGAAGGATTTCCTTTTGAATTATTCTCTGTGCAGAATGCCCTGCACAGGTGCCAGTAGTTCGGATGGAAGAGCTCTGGGCCAGGGTCTGTCAGTGGCAGGGATACTGCTAGAGCAACTGAAACAGGCGGAGTGGATCTACCTTTGGGTGGGTGAGGGGATTGGGATTGGTAAAGGTATAGGTATAGGTATTGGCATTGGTAGTGGTACCAGTGGATCTCCCTTTGGGGTGGCACGATGGTGCAGGGGGTGGCAGGCGAGCATCGAGGACGTGTCATTGACAGATTTCAACGCAATTGCGTATGAATGAAATCGATTTTTTGCCTTTGTTCTTGCTCTTGATGATTGGGTCTAGTCTGCTGATAGCTCCAGTCCTCGATGATGATGATTGTTGTGATGCTAGTAATGACAATGGCTATAGAATGGAAAGGATGCACGGGTGGCAGTCATATAAGTCGGTCGTTGATGTTGTCATGGGGTAATAAGCTGAATGTGTAGGATATTTTAATAGAAGTGGAACTTGACTAAAGCGGCAGAACTTCCTTTTGATATATAATTCCTGGTCTATAATTAAATAAAAGCACTTCATTCCTTTCAAGGCACAGATAAATTTTTAATATTTACACTCTGTATTGTTAAAAGTTTTAATATAATTTATAAGCAAAAAAATAAATGTATGTAAATTAAGATTGACAAAATTAAAATATTTAAATCTGCCATACCTAATAAAAGACGTCGTATTTAATTTTATTTTTCGTCCCTATTTCTGGGCCATGACTTTGTGAGTAATAATTACTCAGCCATAAAAAGCCTTTTCAGTGGAACTAGTCATTTTATACATTTTGTAATGCCCATTTGTACCCACTTAGATTTATAAATAGAACATTTATAAACTTTATTCTTTTGCACCCACACCCACTGCCGTCACGAAGTTGAGAACACCCCGAGAACCACAGACACTTTCCCACCGTTGGCCCACTCACTTTTTATGGTCCCCATCATATTTGTATTATCACTTTCGCATCTCGACCGGCGGCTGTGGAGTTCCCACTGCACTCAACGGGCCCAGACTCTTGACCGGGCCCATAAACTAGCCCTCGGCGGCCGATATCACATCGGTTGGACGGATGGACGATGGGACAGACGGACAGACGGACAGAATGCACTTGGCAACAGTGCAACAGGGCCGGGGCCTCAAGAACTCTGCCATAAATAAATACAAGTATGTTATATACAGATGCGGCATATAAATACGGGCACACGGGGTATTTATATTTGCCCTACCCATGGCGAGTCGATGGCCAAAGCCGAACCCAATAACCATTCCCATTCCCATTCCCACTCCCAATCCCGAATCAGAATCCCAGCCTGGGCCTTGGCCAAGGTAGAAATTAAGCGTCCCACCGCGAGTTTACACATCATCATCATTATTGTTGCCATTGCCATTGAGACCGGGTAGCGTTGCTGTTGCTGCTGCTGCTGCTCATGTGTTGCTGCTGTTGCTGTTGCTGCTGTTGCTTTTGCTGCTGCTGCTGCTGCCGTTGCAGTTGCAGTCGTGCCATAGAGTAAGGCATCCCGAAGTGAAGCTCGCAACGTGTGCGAATGTGTTGCACAATAAATAAAAATATTTATACATGAAACCTTAAATAAAGCATGAGCGACGAAGATGCGAACCAAGTCATCGCTTTGTGGCTGTGGATGTTGTATGTTGAATGTTCGATGGTGGATGGTGGAGCGGCTCCCATCGGCCAAGTGGCAAAAATAATGTCGTGGCATCTGCATTTGTGGAGCCAACAACAACAGCAACAACATCTGCAGGCAGCAGCCAGCAGCTTTTGCCTACACGAATCTTCAAATTGTTCTTGCCCCGCTTCCTCATCCCAGTTTTTTGTACTCTGCGGATATTTTTGGGCTTATAATTTTTTCATATTGCCGGAGAGCATATAGTTTAGAAATGTGCAAAAAAAAAAAATACGGTCAAGCTTTTTTTTTTCAAAAGCAAACCGATGATTAAATCGTTTTTTGACTGTCTCAGTGGAAATTTATAGTTTGGTTTACTTTTAATGTTTATTAATTATTAACTATCTATTGCTCTATAGCATTTTATTTTAATCCAACGTGTTACAAAAATTTTGTTGAAACCGAAAGTCCACACAAGATCGTTTGGAAATTGGTTAGAAAATATTACGTTTATTGATTTAAACTTAAGTTTGTGTTATTTTTGAAAAGGGTATTATCATATTCATATACCAAGAAGGATTTCCCTTTCTGCATTTTTTACGTTGCTTTCCTGGACTTCTTTTTGTCTTGCCTTTTGTATTGACTGAGGCTGGCAGATGTAGATGGTGATGATGGCGGGGGCGGTGCGGGAGCTGAAGCGGGGGCTGTGCCTCGTCATCGTTGTCAGGCGTCGCAGCCCAGCATCAAGATCAAAGCGAAGCCCAGCAGAGCCCACTAACTACATCGGTCGAGGAGAGCCAACTGAGCAGTGTAGCTGGCACTGAAGCTATCTATGCACAGGGAAAAAAATCACCGAAATAAGTCACCATTTAAGTTGCTTTAAAGAGCAATCTGGTTCATGCTTTATGACCCTTTCAATAACAAAACTCAATTTAAGAACGCCTTAAAACGCATTGTTAAATTAATCACAAATAAAATGTCCATTATTATTATGATTACATCCCATTAAGAGATTACAAAAAAAAAAAAAGAACCAAAAAAACAATATTATATTTTGATATTGCCAATTATCACAATAATATTTCAGATATACAGATACTGGTAACCTGACATTCTTTGAAACCATATCCCATGTCCTCATCAACTTATAAAACTTTTTGAATTAAGCTAAAGCTGTTTATTTAAAAAAAACAAAAACTATATTCTAGTTTCAATTTAAAATTGTATTCTTTTTTGTTTTTTAAATATCATAGTTTGTGTTGCAAAAAAAAATATTTTGATGAATTTCATCCCCATAACAAGATTTTATTTGCTTATAAAATTTGCTTATAAAATTTAACAAATACCTCAATAATGTATATAGCATTATTTACCATTGTTTCTTGCTGTGTAGAGCTAAATGTGAAGCTGAGTTTGAGGCTCAGAAGCCGCTGCCGTGACTGCCTCCGTTGTGGTTTCTGTTTCTGGTGCTGCTGCTGCTGCTGCTGCTGCATAGTCAAAGTAAAATAAGAAATAAATCAGTAAATTGGATTGCTTTCTGCTTTTTGCCCGGCTCACAGTTCGCCATTCGCCGATTTCGCAATGGCAACTGCAGTTGAGCTTCCTTCGGTCGGGTTTGCTTTTCTTTGGTTTTGCTTTGCTTTTGTTTTGTTTTGTTTTGTTTAGTTTTTGTGCCGTGTGGCTCGGTTTTAGTTGGTGCGGCGGTGTGTGTGCGGGTATGCTGGAATTTCTATGCTTATCATCGGCTCGATCTCACCTGTTCAATTCATTATTTTCTATAAATAAACGACAGGCGTCCGGGCAATTTACATTGCTCCCCAGCTCGCCCGTCCGTAATTAAGTTGAGCAGCGCGCTCGCGTTCGCTTCAGTTGTTTAATAACTCAACGCCGATCTGGGGCCAAGGGTTTTGGGGAAAGGTCATCCGCAGGTGGCTCTGGGCATGGCAATGGCAATGGCAATGGCAATGGCAATGGCAATGGCAATCCATGAAATTCGATATGTATCCCGAGAACCGTGGCTCCTGGTGCTGCTGCTGCTGCTGCTGCTGCTGCTCCGACTGCTGCGGTGGCCAATTTCGCGAATTCGTGCAACTTCTGCCGGCGCGTCTGCGCATGAAGAGCTGCCCCAATACACTTACACTGGCAAATGGACTCGAAGAATCTGTATCTGTGTGAATGTATCTGAGCTGGGCGGCGGCCTCTTTGGCCTGGAATTTCTGTGGCTCGTTTTCTTTCATTTTGGTACCTAAACATTTTTTCTCCGGCCTTTTTTAAATACGAGTTTTGCGTGTTCTTCTCCGCATCCTGCTGCACAAATATGGGCCTATGATAACATTGTTTTCGGCGGGACGCGTGAAAGTTGCTGTGCCCCAAAGCGTTCCAGCCAAAGTCCTCACTTTCCACTGTGTGTGTGTGTGTGTGTGTGTGTGTGTGTGTGTGTAGTAGCTCAAACGTTATCCGTAAGACACAAATCTTTGGGCTTTTTATTTATGCCGATTTGGGGTCTTGCCATTGTCGTGTGTCGCGGCTTCTTATCGAGGGTCCCATCGGCTTTGACTTCGCAGGAGGTTGTTCTGCTCAAAATTTGTTGAACCACATTATGTTGATGGAATATTTGTATACCCGATCGGTATCTTATCCTCCCATAAGTGTTGGAGCTTAAGATAAAAGCTGGAATGCCATACAAATTTTAAATCCGTTTAGTCTCTAGCAATAGCTAAAGCACTAGATCATGAAAAAAGAGGTTAAAATCAATCCGACTATTTATCCTAAAAAGTTCAATAACACCATAGACGTTTTCTAAGTCAACTGCTATAAAACTATATGTAGCTTCAGATTAACTTTCGCTTAGAAAAAGCGAAAAGCCTTCAGAGTTTACAATAAGTCTGTCGAAGCTGCCAAAAAAAGATACGAATAACTTTCAACTGTAACTTTGCTGGAAAAGTTTTGCGATCCCTTCGAAGAGACGGCCATAAATTCTATAAAATTCCTTGTCTTCTCATCGCTGGCTAGAAAAAGCAGGAAACAAGTTTAATAGTTGCCAGCGGTGGCAGCAAAGGGGGCTTAGAGCTTAACAAGATTTTTGCGTACTGGGGCTCCAGCTGGGGGGAAAAAAGAACACCGGGCCGATGGCGATTGAAGTTTGTCATGAAAAGATTGGCATGCGTGGCTGGAAAATGCGAAAAGTTTTTGGGGGGGCCGTCCAACTGGCTAACGACCCTAGCCTGATTACGTATACGCCCCGTTGTTCTAGCTATTTTTTGTTCACGGCGTGGGAATCCAAGAGATTCGCGACACTGCAAACCCAAAGCGAAATAAAGTGAGGCGAAACAAAGACGGCCAAATCGGACGCTGCCGAGTCTGGTGGATGGTGCATGAATCATCGCGCCTGCATCGAAATGGATGCTGAGGATGAGGATGAGGATGAGGATGGCGATGAGGATGGCAATGGCGATGAGAATGGGGCTGAGGCTGTGGCTGAGGCTGAGGGAATGGCAAACTGGTTATGCTGGAATGCAGATAACTTCTTGCCCAGCTTCAGACTCCAAGCGAAAACAGCCCGGGCTGCTTCAAGTGCGGCAATTTCATGCCCGTCCGCATCGGAGCTCTGCATATTAAATATTTAAGGCAACAGTCAGAGCCGAAAACCAGAACCGAAAGGCGCACCAAACCGAGCTGAAGAGTCCGCACTAATTTAGTGCGATTCGCACACCCAGCCAACGGCATGCATGCGGCAACCACAAATTTTAATTAACCGAAACAATGGCGGTGTTGTTACATCAAAGGCAACAACATAATCAGAACGCAAATGCCGAGCGGGGGCTGCAACCGCAATCCTCTGGCGGTCCGTCGAACACCAACTAAATGACCACAAAATTACAGATGCAGATGACCAGTGCCAGTTGAGGAGTCTGATTTAGTCGGTATTCTCGAAACGGAATGTGACCCGCTTTCGAAGCCCGTTTCACAAAGTAACCTTATTGTCGTTTGCAGTTCAAAGGATCTTTAAAGATATATTTGTTAAAGCTTCAAAGAAATTGTCAGCAAATGAACAAAACTCTTGTGTTTAAATTTGACCTAAAAATTGATTATATTTTTGTTTACTGTCAGACAAGCTCAAAATATTATAATATATTACCATATAAAATAGTTACCCGATTTTCTTTTAAAGCTCTTAATTAACCAAATAGAATATAAATTTATAATTAAGTAATTGCTAGCAAATAAGCTCATTATTTAATTATTCTGAATAATGGCGAAAAATCAAATTTTAATAACAAAATGAAATAGTCGACAACACAAGTCTCTGTACTTTTGCTTTTTGAAATATCATAAATTTTAATTTAATTTAAATTTTTTAATTTAAAGGGAAATTTATGAAGAAATTAATTATGTTTGATTTTTTTTCAAATGGCTTCTCTGTGTTACAATTTATTTGTGTATACACTGTATTAAATAATGCTTATAAATGATTTAAAAGGCTAAACGTATTAAGCCAATATATTGTGTCCTTAAAAATATTATTAAAGTATTTTTTTTTCGAAGGTGTTTATTTGCCATCTGAGAAAATGTACTAGGGTATTTTTTAATTATAGATACGTCATTTACTCCGTTGCTTTTTGCGATTTTGCACGAAAATGAGTCACACGAATCGATGACCTTGATCCGCTTAAGCTTTAGACCAACAGACTACTAAAGAGGTTGGGCCACTGAAAAATGCATTACGCAGCTTCAATCGATATTTGGCACCGTCGCCCATTTCGCTGCTGCTCGGGGCAAGGTCGTCTAAGCAGGCGCTAAAAAAAGGAGGTGGCAGACCGAAAACGGTGACCAAATGGCTGGTGGCCCAACCTTGGGGCTTCCACTGGCGCCAGCCACGGCAATTGCAGCTGCGTCACTGCGAAAGTGGAGTCCCAAATGGAGGCCATGACGTCAGGATGAGTCAACAACGGCAACAATCAACTGCCACAATCCCAATGGGAGACACTGCGATGCTGGTGATAAATGATTGAGGCCAAGTGGAAGCCTCACAGATACTTGGATACTTAATTTATGACTTCACAGATGAGTCGCGCTACAAATTGCATTTAATTGCCTCACGTTATGCATAGCAATTCAATGTTATTCATGACTAGAAATATTATACCTGACAGGTGTTGTACTCTTGTAAATAAACTAACACTTTATTAGAGGTTGTTCTGGGAAAATATATATTTTATTGTAAAATAACTTTAAAATGATTAAAGGCACTTTTGCAGTACCTTCTGTTAAAAATAGTGCAAATAAATTCATGAAAATTCGTGTCAGTTCTATCAAATCGTTTACATTTACCAAAAAAAGCAAGACATACAAAAATATAAAATAAAGTGGCCATGCCAAAACCACTTTGCCCTAGCTACTGAACTGTAATAGTTTTATTTTATAATCCTGCTAATAAAACAGATATAAATATTTAAAACGCACTTTTATAAATGCAAGAATATTCTTTGAAATCTTTTAGTTAACCGAAGAAAGAGTTACAAAAAATATGAAATCAATAACTGCATGGGAAACTTAAAATCATTTTCTTTTAAATCAAACTCAATTATGAATAAATAGTGTGCACACAAGCGTTTCAATGAAAAATTATATTTGTTTTTCTATTGTAGAACAAAATAAACAAATGACAAATTCATTTAAATAAAATAACAGTCTATTAAACTGTGCTGCGTGGTTTCGAAAAACGATTTTCATTTTGGCCGATTTAATGGGATAAAAAAGTGTATATAAAATATTTCTTTGTGCAAATATTAACCAGCACCAGTATATTTATTACATATATCCCAAAGCAATAACAGACATTAAACGAGGCGCCACCGCCATCAGAAAAGGCGACAGTCGGTCGATTGAATGGAAAGAGGCGGTGGCGGTGGCAAATGGCAAATGCCATTTACATTGATTAAATATTTTGCCGGCCAATAGGTATCTGACCGTCTCTGATTGAGAGCTCGGCAAACAAACGCTGATCAAAAATAAAGAGACAAATTATGTGTTTGCTGTGCGGCGGCGTTTTAATTTAATTCGCGCTCATTGCATTGCAATTTTCACAGCAAATTGCAATTAGCGGCAATTTAAGCGCATTTCCTACGCACGCAGCATAAAATTTAATGGGAGTCATGCGGATGGAGAGGTTGCCAGTTGGATGACTGGATGACTGGATGACTGGGTGACCGAGTGGCTGAGTAACTGAGTAGCTGGGTGACTGAGTGACCCACTGGCGAACAGGCGGAACTCCAGCGAGGCCAATTGCCCGCCCTCAAGAGCTACTGAGTGTCCGGCTATTTGACTAATGAAAGTATCGCAGTGAACGGCGAAAGTAGCCCACTCTCACAGTAGCCACTTAATGGCTCCATTTGCCAGCGGCAAGTGACCGCCCCACCCACTTGTCGCCCAATCCCTCCGCCTCATTCCTCCGCTCACTGCCCCTGGACGGTTGTGCAATGTGGGCCTAGTGGGTCGCGCGGCGGGATGGAGGTGAACTGCAGAGCTGCAAATTATGGCAAAGTGGACACCAGCGAACGCTGCCCACACTCGGCTATTGCCACATGATTTATCAACTGAAATCCACACGCGAACAGAATTTATTTGAACTACTTGCGTTGCACAGAGAGAAGTTATCAAATTATGTGGTTCCTTAATAAAAAATAGATAATAAAACTTAATATCAGTTCCTAATATTTTATCCTGATATTTATTTAACTAAGCCAAACTAAAATAATCTTTAATCATTATAATAACCAGTTAATTTTTTGTATTTAATGTTTTAATTTAATAGTCCTTAAACCTTTAATTTATATTAAGAAAATTAAATTAACTTACATTCTCATTTTTTGCATAAGTATAAAAACGAAGATATTTTAAAGGGATCGTAACACTATTTATGTCCTCAAATAAACAACTCAATTAAATACTGGACAAAATGTTTACTGGACAAAATTATTACTGAATTAAGTATATAAAATCGATTTCTAATTAAAAAGAACTACCCTCTCCGCTCTGTAAAACGTGAGTTAACTGGAGATTTTTCTCTCTGCAGAGGGGCTTAGAAGTTTCAAAAGGGGATTTTTACATATACCCACGGAGCTGCCACAGATTTGGCGTTGTGTGGGCCCAGACGAGTCAGCCCAACAGATAAGACATATATATCGGATAAGTGCTCGTTTCGATAGCAGCCGTCAAAATGTTTGACTTTTATAAAATAATTTACTTACAATTTGCACATGTCAATCGACAATTGGCTGCAACAAATGTCGCTGCCAGCGGCAATTAGCGATGGAAGAGCATCCATTTTGTTCCCACACCGCTCGGCTGATTTATGGATGGTCAGATGGTCTGTCACCCAACTGGGTTCCGCATTCTTTAAAACGGCTATCGTGCTTTATTAATGCCCATCGTCTGCCACTGAGCTTTGACTGGCGAGAAGGCCGTAAAAAGAAGAGGTTCTCGCGGCTGGGGCAGTCAACTCCATATGGTAAATTACAGTCATTTGCATGGGCTGTTGCAATCTATTTTAATTGATGCTAGGAGTTGATGTTGAAAACATGGGGCGATACGTGTTTTTATACGTAAGATATGCTTAAAATTTGAGCTTCTTTATAGTTTAAGTCGGGAATATGAGTTTAATTAATTTTTTTATTTAATTTATTTAAATTGGAAACCTTTTTTTTAAACAACGGCGAAACATATTAACTGCTGCTCATTTGGGGTTTCATATGGAAATTAAAAGTATTCATCCTGGTGGTTTTAACATAATTAATCGCTTCAGAAAAAACGCTGAAAACTATTTGCCACTGCATTTTGCAATGCTCAACAAAGTTTACCCATTCTATATTATGGCAATCAATAAATAGCTTCAAAACCAGTGCAAAAAAAGCGAAACAAATTGCAACCAACTAAATTTGCATCAAACATCACATTAAAGGCATAAAAAACTAATGGACTTGAATAATTAAGAGCTGACCTGCATTTGTCTGCTAATCAAAGCTCGTTGCAAATGGTTCAGTGTGCAAAAGTTTGACAACCATGCCAGGCACATTTCATTTGGTCATTTGTGACATTGCTGATTGTCAAATAACAAAATAACGATAAAATTAATGGCGATACATTAACACACGCACCTAACTGACATTATAAAGGCTAGATTCCAAATTTAAACACCGATTTAATTTACATATTCTTACACATTTCATTAAAAGTTAAGAAGGTTGTAAATTGTCAGCTTCTCTTATTTGATCAAGATATTCCCAATCAAATAAACATTAAAATTGTATAAATGGTTCGATAAAATCACGTTGATAGCTGACTGCAATTTTTCGTTGCTATAAACGGAGAATATTTCAGTGAAATATTGGTTTACCGCTGATAAACAGACATCCAGATGAAGAGCTCAACATTACTTGTATTTACATTTAATTTTCAATATGAAAATCCATCATTTTAATAAAGCCCATTTTGAAGGGCTTTACTTAAATTTACATCAACTATTTATAAATGTGCTTGCAAGTCCATAAATGTAAGCCCACAAGGTGGTGACACTGACAGTTCGGGCCAGATCAAAAGAGGCGACAGTGGCAGTGGCAGTCTGTCATTCCGACTACCGACAGTTCCTTTTGCTGGCACATAGTTCACAGCTCACGGCATGTGACGCATTTGCCACTGCGCTTTATTATGCAGGTCTTCCGCTCCTATCTCCCCGAATCCCGGAATCCCGGAATCCCAGACTTGCCATACACCACCAATCCTTCCTTCCTGCGCGGTGCCACATGCCAGGCATTCTACATCTCGTCCTTCAGCACCAGAGATGCGAATTTTCTAGGTATTGTGCTTGGAAACATGCCTACAGGTATTTGTGTTACATTTTGGCTACTATTGTTATATACGGGACAAATTCTTATAGAATACTGATCTTAAATTGGGTTTAATATATATAAATTTTATTGCAGTGTAGAAATAAAAAATATTTGTTTCCATTGTATTTTTATCATTATTTTGATTTTTTTTTGTTTTCTATAACAACATCTTTGAGGCTAATAATATAAATTTGTACTTTTTGGAAATACTTTAATTTCTACAGTTGATGCTTTTCTGAAAGGGCTAACATTATAGTTTACTACCCATTAATCGGTAAAAAAAAATAGATGCATTTATACTTTTGGCCTTTTTTCTAGTTTTGTAAAACGATACTTTTGAAGAAAAAACTAATTATACACCTATTTTTATTTTGAAAGTGCTTTATAAATTTCTATTCCTAATCCTCTTCAGTGAAAAAGCGGTGATTGAAACTTTTAAATTGGAAATAATGTAGTACCTAGCACACCACTGTTCACCAGCTGGCCCCACTCATTAATCCTGTTCTCTGGCTTTGTTGTGGGTGGCAACATCTGCGGTTGAGCTGCTGCAGTGCCGCATTATAAAATAATACATGGGCGTGTGTGCCACGGCCCCGTTGACCTCATCGCATGCCTGTGTCAAAATTGTTCGACAAGCTCGTGTACTTGAACTGTCAACCTGTGTGGGTGGAAGAGGGGTGGGTCTGGGAGGTCCCGAAATGTTGTTGTTCTCGTGCTTACGTGCTCTTGTTATTCTCGTTTTCCACGGGGCGGGATTAACTATCGAGCGGTTTTGCGCACTTTTGCATATTTATAATTGCGAGTCACGTTTAGGGGCCAAGTTTGTTTCAGTTTAAACGGCTTTTCGAGCTTGAATCGATTTTTGACTTTTTTAAATATTTTAATAGTCTAAAGCTGCAGGTGGGCGGAAAAAGTTAGATAAACTTGGAACTTTAAAATATGTCACAAAACATATAGATGCTTAAACCTTTACTTTAAGCAATTAAATAAAATAAAGCCACAATTTCTTTAAAATATAAAAACGTAACGTACAAATAAAACCACTGTCATCTTCAAGCTTGTTTAACTTTAGCTTATAATGACGTATTTCTAAAATATATTGATAAAACATAAAGCCTTCAAGGTTCTTACGTAGTATTCTATTTTAAATGCATTACCTTCGCACATCAAGAATTTCTGCTGGGGGCTTTCCAAAAACAAACTCTATTTCCAAAGTTTCCTAGCTATCTAAAGCAAAACAAACAAATAGTTCGATGTATTTGGCAGTACAGCCAATTAACCAGAAATTAATGGATAAACAAAGTATAGGCAACCGTTCATCGGAATTGAGAAACGAAATAAATTAATTGCAGTCGCCAGCGGCATCGCCGCAGGTGGGCGGTGCTATCGGTGGCTTAGGTGGCGTTTGGGTGGTGCTTGGGTGGTGCTTGGGTGGTGCTTGGGTGGTGCTTGGTGGCTGGCAGGGGGCGTAGGCACAACAGGCGCCATGCTGCATTTTCGGTCGACGAGCCAAAACAACAGATGGAAATAGAACTTTAATTAAAAGCCGAGAGAGCCAGCGGCAACCGCCGAAACAGCGCTGCGAGGGGGAAATAATATAAGTCAACATTCTAATAAGGAAAAAAGTTGCTCTCACACATACAGGCGCCTACTAATACTCAAACACTGAAAAAATAGGAAAAAAATTAGTAAACTTACATGTTTGTTCATGACATAAAACATGCTTCATTATGGAAACCATTTATTTTAATTTATTTTAAGTTAAAGCAATTGCCCATTAACTAATTTGTAATGACTAAGAGTCGGTTTATTTGTTGGTATTTTTGTAAGCCTTATTTCTTAGCCTGTATTGCTTATGTTCGATTTTTTCTGTCAGTGCCTTTGCATACATATGCACGAACAGGGCAAACAGCGGGTGCTCTCAGCTATTTAAAGCCTATTTTCAGTTGGCCCTATTTCTGAAGGATGGTTCTGAGAGGCCGTATTTCGCTCTTTAAGCCGGCCGTGGAAACCGCATTCAGATGCGATGATACATACTGTATGTCAGTCGGCGACTAATCACGCTCCAGATGCCTCGAAGGCGGTTCCTCGCCTGCTTTCGCAGTTCGCTCGCCTCGGCAACTTGGCTGCATCTGCATTAAAGCCGCCTGCCTTTACAGCCCGGCTAAAACTAATCTCGGAGAGCTCTGAAACGGGCTGGTTGGCAAACACAAAGCAGGCGACAGGTGAAAGGATGCCTCGAGTGGCTGCCACTCGAGAGTTTTACCCAATAGGGCTTTAAGATCTGGCCCTGCATTCATCGAATTTGAGATACTACAGTTTCAGGGCCTCGGCACATTCAATTTAATTAGACTAGTAAGACTTCCTCGTTTCTCATTCTATTAGGGAAAATAATTAATGAATTCATCTGTCCTGAGTGCAGTCCCATTATACTTGACGTCGGCATGGATAACTATGATGGGATGGGAATGGTGATGGGGATGATGATGACGTCGCCGAGTCTGTTGACTCTTGACGCTGATGAGTCGCAAGAACAACAAAAAGTTTGCTGGCGGTTGGGAAATATGGCGAGTCACATATGCCAAACCAACGGGAGTACCATGATTACATAGCTGATGAAATATGCATTATCTGCCGGTTTTGGGACAAAAGTTTTTGGTGAAAATAAAAGTTGGAACCAACTGAAATTCCCCTGCAACTCTATATTTTTCCTACTAGATGAGCAAAAGTTTTAAGGAAATTCAGTCAAGGCTGCAATCAAGCCTTAGTCATTTTCTTTTCGGTATATAAAAAAATATATATTTGTATCAGCATAGATTTTTTGGTATTTACCTTATGACATGGACATGGAGTAGTTTATTTAAATATTATATAATTGCTCGTTTTCACAAAAGCCTTACAAATAACGATTGTTTTAAATCTATAAAATGCCTTGCAAATTTATTTCTAGTTATTTAGCAAAGTTTGAGGTAGATCCCTTATATTCGTTCTGTTGTGTTCGCACAAAATATGTCAATATTTTGTTTACAGTACCGCAATCTTTTGAGGTCTGAAAATTTCTAAAGAAAAATATTATTTTCCAAGCTATTCATAATCTTTAGTCATCTCGGATTTAGCTTAAGTGATTTTATAATTTCTTTTCTTTTCTACGTGTATATATGTTATTTGCCCCAGCGTCATAAATCTAAATAAAAAACGTTTAGGAAGCGAAAAATCCAACGCCTACGGCGAGATTATCACCCTGGACGAAGATATATAGCATTGCGGGGATATAGATATGCGGCGGGGCCTAAAATTAAATTTACCTTGCCAATTTTCATTCACTATGCGGTTAGTTTTTCGCTTAAAGGGAACACGAGAACGCTGAAATTTTGCGGCAACGGCAAGGGCAGCGGCAACCGTGTCCATCAAAGTGTGCAAGTCACCTCCACATATGGCCCCGGAATTCCGGCACATACCCCTCCAATCAATTGCACATTGTGCACGTAGCCACAGCAGAAACTCTGTGCGTGTTTTGGTTGAATTTCGGCAGGAGGAAAGGGAAAGGTCAGAGCTGCCGGGCTCAGGGGCGTGCGAAATCGAAACCATTGAAACCGAAAGCACTGAATGAAAACTTTTGTGGCCCAGCCTTGGGATCGAATGAATTTTCGGTGGCATGCCACCAGGCCGCAAACTTTTGCGACCCGTGCGGCCATGCAACTGACCCACAATCAACCCTACTGGGAATGTGGCCGGAAGAGGACCGAAAAAAAATCAGCGAATGTCTGCCAAAGATTTTTCATAGCTGGGCATAGGGTACAAAAAATATGTGGAAAAAAAAACTGTAAAAAGTTTGGACGTTAAAGCTACTGGGCACACTTCATAATTGTGTGCGAGCTCTCTACTAACTTGTGCCTGCGAGGCCAGCAAAAGTTTCAAGGTGCAAGTGCCAACAGGGCGTATACGTCATAAATGTGGCCTGCCTTTTGCGTGTAGCTGTGAATTGAACGTGAAGCATCTGTTGAAATCTAAATTGAATGGCGGGAAAAATCGATTTAAGTTGCACTTTGTTTATTAAGCCATATCCAATTGATGAATTGAAAACAAAAATTCGAGTTGTACCACTCGCGGGTAACGCATGGTCGGTATTATCGATTTTTATTTAATTTGAGTGCACTCATGAAAACAGCAAAATAAAAAATATTAGTCAAATTAAGTACTGAAACCGCAGAAAAACCTTTTTACAGAAATTGATAATCTTCATAGCTTACCATTTTCTTGTTTTATAACAACCGTGATTTTTTCGTTCTATGAATTTGAGTTAGCTCAACTTAATCATCTTATCTATCTTGATAGTAAAACCCTTGCTTTTATAATGCACTTATTTTATTTGATTAAGATTCCCTTGCCCTCTGTTTACAAACACAATAAATATGCGCTAAGCCCGCACAATTTGAGCTCTACAGCAACAATCGGTCATTCAAAGTCAAACAAGATACAGTATCCGAGCATCTGGCCTGCGTTTGAGTAGTACAAAGGCTGGAAGTACTGTCGAAATAAGTATGTCCGGGGCAGGTGTAAACGTTTCCGTAGTATATGCCAGCAGCAGTGTAACAGTTCACATATCTGGGAAAAATGTTGATTTAATTAAAGTATTTTACCAATCGAATACATAATAGATATACTCACTGCCTACATGTGGTGGAGGTTACCCTGCCATAGGGAAATCTTCCTGCTTTTTTCATGGATCGACAATAGTCGGTGGCATTTGTGATGGTCGTTGATCCGCAGGTTCCTGAACCTGAGTCGGAGCAGGTCACTGAGAACATGGCGGGATTGCCACAGAATTGGGGTTGTACACGTTGCACACCAAATCCGAGCCGCAACTTCCCCATCGAAGTACTGGGAGTAGGGTCTCCTAGACACAATGCGAAGGTATTTCGACTGGTGCAGGCAAAGCGATTGTCACTGCTGCACTTATTGCATCCTGGACAGGCTGGCTCGACTGACGAGGAACTGCAAAATGGTGTGCTTTCAACGCAATGGTATCCCGAGGGGCAGGTGTACAGACCTCCGATGGCCACACCATCGGAGGAGCACAACTGGAACTCGTTCTGGGATACGCAGGAAACTTTTGTTTCGGAGGCACTTATTGCAGGCTGCCTGGCAGCCCAGGATGCGGATGCCCACTCCCAGGAAGATCAGTAGGCGAAGCATCTTTGCGTGGAACTGGGGAAACCAAAGCCCGGCAAGCGAATTTAACCAGTCTGGTCTATCTAATCCAGTGCATCACTATCTATTTGCTTATCTCTGCGAACATCTATTATATTAATTGTGGCTGCACTTTCATCACGTGATAGGAGAAGGTTATACAAATCAAGTAGTAATTCAACTTGTAACTTATGAGGAATAATTAGAATAATGAGAAATAATTCTAATCGTATTATGCTGTCTTGCTTGCAAAGAATTTTTTAACAAACTTAAGTTTAGTAAACCTATCTGATATATTATTTGTTAAATTGTCAAAACATCTATGGAATCGTGAGGCGCAAAGTGGCGACACCATAAGTACATCTTGCGGGCACTTCAGCTTCGCAGTAATGCGATGAGCTATCGTAATACGTTTGACCGGGACAAGAGTAGAGATCTCCCCGCCAGTAAGTTTCACTCAGGAAACAATATATGTACCTAAGTATTTATTATTCGTTATAGTATTTAAGGAGATAAGGTATATTAAGTACTTACTGCTTACACGTGGTATTAAGGTCGATGCCATAGGGAAATCGTCCACGCTGTTGGACAAGTGAACAGTACGCGGTGGGTGTCAATCCTGTAGAATCTAGTCCGGTTTCAGTAGTGTCTCCGGGACAAGTGGCTTGGGATCCCGCGGAGGGACTTCCACAAATATTCGGATTGTTGTAATCGCAGACGTAGTTCGCTCCACAGCTTCCCAGGATCTGCGAAGGAGTGCTTGTCCCCAAGCACAACGAAAAGTCCTGGCGGTGAGGCAGGCGAAGCTGTTATTGTTATTGCAAGAACCACAACCAATGCAGGATCTTAAGGCAACATTTGTGTTACATATCATGTCATTCGCCGTGCAATAATATCCCGTCGGACAAGTGTAAACCGGGCCAAAGGGCAAATCGTTAGTCGAACAAAATTGAAACGAAGTATTTGATACACAGGCAACGTTGCTCTTGGATGCACACACATTGCAGTCCGCCGAGTGCCAAGTATATGGATTCCCAGCAAAACTCCGACTCCCAGCAAGATCAGAAAACGCAGCATCTCCAAACAGCAACTAGCGATCTTGGTGTCAAGCAGGTGTCTTTATGCTCTAGGAGTTATCTATCACTTCCAGAAACTACAACTTACGCCACAGAGTTATAACTGCAAGGTGATTAAGATATTGTCTGCGAATTTAGGGTCATTTGTGCAAGAAACTCAACTAAATATCATTTCAATTTTATGAAAAATCTAATGCAAAGTCTTTTAATTATAGATATACATCTTACAAATCATTATATTATTACAAGCCTTAGTTTAAGGCCTAGTTTCATTTATTTCATTAAATTAAATTCAAATAATGAAGACTTTAAGGAAGTCATAAAAAAATTTCTTACTTATTAAAGGATAGAATAATTTAACTATATTTATTTTTAAACTTTTGATTTTGTTAACAAGTGCACTTTCCACGTTTCTTTGTTAATAAGCTGAATATTTACCTTTTGTGCATGCCGTGTTATCTTTTAATGACTTGTCCCTCAAACACTTGTTTTTAAATTATTTACCAAAGATCAACAGTAAGGAGAACTGACAAACAAAGATATTTAACTTTGTTTTGACTAAACAGTTTTTTTTAATTCTAAAGTTTTTCAAGGCTGTCATTTCCTTAAAGATAAATTTACACACAAGTCGAAGGTTTATTGGTAACACAATTTAAAGAGATTGTACTAAAATACGGTTTAGTTGAAGGACATTTCCAGGTATTTCCAATCCATGTGGATCCTTTACTAAAGCAATAAATATATCTGTAGAAAGAAATATTAAGAAATTAGGAGATCAGCAGTAAATCCAAAAGCTCACCTAAGGCAACTGGAATCATTGGGATATGGAAAGCGACCCGTGGAGGCTTTTGTTTGCAAAAATCTACTATTACGGTTGTACTGTTGTAAAACGAACAGGTGGCGCCTGTTCCATTTATCGGTGGTGCACAGTAGTTCTTGTTGTTGATATTACACACCTGTCCTGATGAACACGAGTACTCAACGCTTACTACACTCAAGCCATCACAACGCGAAAAAGTGCTGGGACCTGTACAGGTAAAATTCTGCATGCCATCACACTTATTGCAATCATTGCAGGAGAATAGTGTCTCATTAGAAGTGCACCGCTCCGCCGATCCAGTGCAGTTGGTGTTGTTTGGACAAGTGTAGATGGGCCCCGTCGGAATATTGTCCGTGCAGTTTTGGTATTGATTTGTGGACACGCAGGCTGCATTGCTCTCCACCGAGCAGGCATTGCACTCGCCCTGGCTAAATCCCACCAGGAAAGCCAAAAGAATTCCCAGACCGAGCAGCTGGCGCAGCATCTTCAAGAGCAACTAGGGGCTTTTGCTAAACTGCAGCCAGATATAGGTATCAGTCTTATCCAGAAAGCGAATTTAGATTAAGGTATTTGCACAGAAAAATAAGTGGATGCAAACATTTTTCATTGCCATTTTTTATATCTTATGTTAAAAGTGTTTAGAACGAAACTGTAGTTGGTAAAATAAAGATATTTTAAAGAAATATTTATTTACATACAAAATGGGACAGAAATTTTTAACGCAGAGAAGGAATTTCTGACCATTATAGCGTATACATTCTCCAACAGCATGACTGCCTGCCCTTATTTTTTTCATAGTATCCAGAACCTTTTCCTTAAGTTGAAATCAAAATCGGTTGGCTATATCCTATAATTGCCATCTGTCATTAAATGTGCAAGAATTGGTACAATTAAAAAATATTTGTTTTTAATTTTTTCTGAGTTAAAATATATAATTAAATAAATTATATAATTAATGAATGCTTGGGAATACGTGTACAAAACTTGTTTAATAATAAACCGATGTTAGGTAATTTTTTTTGTGCGACCGGAGCGCCGAAAATACGTAGTCGCCGAAAAGTATGCAAAGCATTTCGGCTCTGCTGAAACGCCGGTAGCTTTATCTAAATTGGAGCACCTTTCAAGGTCCCGCCACCCGAGGTCTTTGCGGATTAAGAACAATCTGCAAATAGCTGCTAAAAACCAACAACGCTCTATTTAAGCCACCTGACTGCTGGCCACAGACATCAGTTGAAAAACAATTGCAGCCAGGAATGTCGCCCAACCGCCTTGGTTTGCCACTTAGCCTCGTGCTCCTGTTGGCCTTTCTGGTGTCCTCGACCCGCGGCACCTGCAACGTCTGCAACGCTGTCAACAACCTGACCTGCTACTCCCCCACCGAGATGCAGGCCTGCCAGGTGGGTGTCCAGTCCACGGCCACGCCCACTGCCTGCCCCTGGCTATGTCTGTGTGAGCGGATCGGGCGGGGTGCTCTGCCAGCCGCAGAATACGTCATCCGGCAGTCAGGCGGACTGCCAGTCGTGCAACCAGTGCGATGCGTCCCAAACGTTTGCCTGCACCGGAACCCAGAGCTTCGCCCTCTGCCTGGGCACAAATACCGTCCAGGATTCGGTGGGGACCTGTGCCTCCGGCTATGTGTGCAACACCAATGAAACCCAGATATGCGGTCTGCCAGCCAGTGGGGTAAGTTTGTCGTTCCTCAAGTTATGGTCTTCTTGGGCGGAAATGTTATGTCTCAAAAGGAGCAGGTGCAGGAGGAAGTTGGAGAGGAAATTAAACAATCAAGAAATTCTATTCTGTTAGGATTCATAACCACTGATGGGAGTTCAAAAACACTTTGTATACTGTTTTCTTAAAGGAAAAGTGTGTTTAGTTAAGTTCTTTAAAGATAATATTCTAGTTTATTACACGTTTTTTGTAGTCCTGTTGTATTTTATTTGCTTTAAATTACTAAGCTTTAAAGAAATAACTTACCCAAAATTAAACAAACATTTTAACAAAAGACTAAACAAACTTATATTAAAATTACCCTAGTAAAATTTAATTCCAAGTCATATAATTTAAATCTTCTAAAAATACAAACTTATTTAAATGTTCAGAATACTTACTTAAACTAAATCATTACCCAAAACCTTTTTTAGCTTTAGCTCTAAGCTTTTAGGCTTTCATAAATGGCAAAAGGAGAAAAATCATTTAAGATTAGTTTATGGATCACATGCTTTTCCTTTTAGTTTTAAAAGCTTGCAATTTTGTTTTGCACGTGCTTTATTGAAAAGACTTCATTTTCAGTGACAGAATAAAATATTTGTCTCTGCCACATAGTGAATATTAATATGCACATCTGCCTAGGTGATGGCGACCTGTTCGTATGCTGCTGCCACAGCCATCAGAACGACGAGCCGCCCCACCAGCACCACCAGCACCACCACAGCAGCACCACCTTCCACCAGTTCCGCATCCGCATACTGTGCGGAGGTTTATTGGGTGCGTGAGTTTAGCCCTACAGACAGTAGCCCGGATTAGCGTAGTCGCAACTCTGAGTCTGGGAAACGAAGTACGAGTCCGTCGGACAGTTATATTCCGCCGAGCTGATAAGAATGTTATTCTTAAAGTAGCAACTAATGTAGCTGTAAAGATAAGTGGTTAAATAGCATGAATGATGTGGAAAATTTCGCATTGTTATGCACGCACCGCTGGCAATAGGGATCCTCGGGTGACACGGGAAAAAGTCCAGTGGCATTTCGCTGGGCGCACATCTGCGTCGGTGTAAAAGGGGTGATTACAGTGGTGGTTTCAGGGCTGGTATTCACTGTAGAATCCGTGCTGCTACTTTCGGTGGTCACCGGGAATGCAGTGGTGGTGTCCACCAGTGCGTCATTTATGTCGCATGTGAGCGTTTGACCTTCGACCTCGGGCACACAAATCGCAGTGCTGGTGGCATCGCAAACAGTTCCCGTGGGGCAATACCCGAACTTTCCAGTGGGCCTAGTGGCTCCATAGCACATCTGAAAGATGCCACGACTCTGGCAGGCGAACAGATAGTTTTGATTGGCGTTGCACTGGCCACATTGCGAGGTATCGCCACAGCTCGGAGGACGTTGGCTGCTTTTCTGAACACAAATAGCCGTGAGATTGGTGCAGTCGAAGCCTTCCAGGCAATGGTACAACTGGTCACGGTGAGGGGTTCCATCTTAAACACCATTATATTAGTTGTTATTCACATTTTCTTAGAGTTATATTTTAAACTCACCTCCAAAACACAAGTAAAAGGAGGTGGAGTTGATGCAGGCAACTTTATTTGATTGACAGACATTGCAATCGGACACAGTTTGAGCAACCATAAAAGCCAGCAACACCTGAAAATTAAGCTAAGCTTAACTTCCATCTTAAATATCAAAAATAAACTTTTACCACCACAAGTCCTTTGACTATATTTTCAATCCTGTATAACATTTTTAGGTTGCCGAACTGCTTCTGCTCACTGTCAAGGTTCTGACTATACTAAAAGTTGGCTTATGATAACTACAATGTCTAGTCTCCAATGTTTATCTACTCTTTACTTTTCTCTGCTAACTGTTTTGTTTGACTTGGCTTTCCACATGATCGCTGTTTTATGGGGTCTTATGATGAGAACGTTTCTAATGATTGTGATTGGTATGTGGGTGCGGACATTGAGCAGAAGTCGAATAACTCTTTTAATTACCAGACTTCAAAAAGGTGGAACAACTTGCGCAAAGAAAGTTTTTAGTAATTGGTCAATGTTCTTTCAATTCTCTTTATTGCCATTATTCCGAACAAAAGTTAACTGTTTTGGCATATAAATATTTATACTTAGGTTATTGACCTCATTTAATACAAGACTTCAAATTGATCTTCTAAAACTACTTGTTTAAAGAGTTTTATGAACTTAACGTAAAGTTATCTCCAGGAAAACAATATTATATCATCTGAGTGTGAGGTCATTAAGTGGATTCACCAGATACTCTTTTATTATTGTCATATATTAGGAATAAGGCCCCACAAAAGCAGATGCACTATTTGCATTTTGCGGTTATTAATAAAAGCGAATGATAAATTTTACATTTAGTCGGTTTAAAAACTCAGAGCGTGCATAATGCAGTTCCTCAAAACTTTGGTAATCTAATATCCAAATCCAGAAAAATCATTTTATTATCAAGTGGTTTTCCACAGTGGCTATAACTTTCATGGTAGTTGCCGTTCTCGGCGACATAACATGCAATGTGTGCCAGCCAAATCATGTGAAGTGCGTGAATGAGACCCACTTCAGTTTGTGCCTGGACAGCGTTCCACCGGACCAGGTGATGCAGAGTCCCGATGTCCACGTCTGCACGAGCTAAGCCAAATTCTGCATGCCCAGGGGAGGGATTTCACCTTCCTGTGCCTCGGATGCCAACATAACGTGCCCCTCCTGCGATGGATCCTCCCTGTTTCTCTGCACCAGTCGAAACACCTTCCAGATGTGCGATGGGGTTAAACTTTCCAGCCAAATCACAAAGTGCAAGGATAACACCTTTTGTGCCATAGGTCAAGGGCAATTTTGTGTGGATCGCTGCGAAGCAATGAACTCAGGTACTGGTCTTCAGTGCGATAGAGAGGCACCTTTAGAGGGATAAGTATTGAATCCATCTGTAAAACTGTCTAGGGGAATAGTAATTTAATTCTTACAGAATATTTAATATTGTGAAAATTAATAAAACCCCTCTGGACTTTAAAAAAAAACTTTTAATTTTCTTTATTGTTTATTTAATTAACAATATTGTTTAATTATAAAATAAGCATACAACAAATATTTAGGATAAATTGGTGCAACCCGAATTAGCTGGTCTTACAGTTGCACAATTGAATATATCTGCGTTAAAATAGGGCTTCTCTTTGGGACAATTATAGAGGATTCCTGCCCAGTTGCCACTCTTATATACACAGTAGATATAGCTGGAAAAATCAGGAATAATTAATATTTCTTTCACGATCAATGAGGAGGTAAGTACCTGGTGCAGACTGTATCGTTGGGTATGGGATAGCGACCCATCGAACTGATTCCTTGGCAATAGACGATTTCGTTGAAGACTGGAGTTGTTGCGGTTCCTTCGGTGCTGCTGATGGCCTCCGTGACAGAAGAACTTTCTGAAGGAGGAGTTTCTGTGGAGCTTTCAGCAGAACTTCCGGTAGAAGAATCACTGGTTGTCATGGAAGCATCTGTTGAAGAACTTTCTGTGCTCGATTCCAAAGTGGAGTCTGTTGTTGGCGTTTCAGAAGCTGTAGTAGTGCTATCATCTTTTGCTTCCACAATCCGATCGCATATGTCATCATCCGTGGATTCGCAGCGGGTAATACATGGATTTCCGGAGGCAGCTTGTGAAGCACTGCAAACGTAATCCTCAGCACAGGGTATATCGTTGGCGGAAACCTCGCCATTGTTGCAAATAGCAAAGGTGGTCAGCGAAGTGCAGGCGAAGGTTGCAAATCCGGCGCATTGCCCGCATTTCGAGACATCACCACAGCCACGTTGGACATCCGTACCGTTGGCAAAGCAAATAACACTGTAGTCCGTGCAAATGGGAGTGTCGTCGGGACAGGTGTAGTTGACTGTCTGATCGCGAACACCTACAAAATTAGTAAGTCATTAGTTGGAAGATTACCAAGAGAAAGTTAGGCCACCTTACCGTCGAAGCATATTTGGAATTCCCTTTCACCGATGCAGCTGTGCGAATCCGCGCACCGACCACATGAGGCATTTACGGTGGCCGAGGCCAAAAGAGCCACCAGCACTGCGATCAGCATGAACGCCTTCATTGTGAGTTTACGATTAAATCGGAAAGGAGGAACCACACAGCTTTATAAGCCCCGCACTGGGGTGATATCTTTATAGTGGTCCCGGGGCCATAACATTTATCTTTCAATGCCGAGCAACGACCGTAAAGCTGTTCTTCCTATTAAGGTAATCTTCGAGTAGCACGGGAGCGCTACTTGGCAAATAGTACCATATATTTTTAGATCTTTAGCATACCAAATCCCCAGTATAAAAATCTAACGCTATCTGCTGTTGCTCACTGTCTGTTTATTATAAAAGCCATGCGCCTGATGGCTACTTTAGTTAGTCCGTTAGGAAGCATCAAAAAAGCAAAATGCAACAGTCCCAAATTCTGAGAAATCTGGTAAGCTTATGAGGGAATTTAGTAAGGGGAAAACCATAATAATAATTACACTTTTCAGTGTTTTTTTGTGGCCTTTAGCTCTATGGCTGTGGTGGTCCTTGGATTGTGCAATAACTGCCAGGAAAACGGAGTGGCCTGCCTGAATGAAACACACTACAGGTTCTGCTCCCCCAATGTGGCTCCCAATCAGATTGCCCGGTGTAGCGATGGTCAGGTCTGCACCAGCCTGGGAATCATCTGCATAGAAAAGGGCGCTTATGACCCAGCCTGTTCGGACTCCGCTGCCGATGGATCCTGTCCCACCTGCGATGGCTCCAGCATGTTCGTCTGCACCAGCCGCACCACCTTCCAGATGTGCGATGGGTCCACTCTAACCAGCCAGGTCACCAAGTGCAAGGACAACAAGATCTGCTCCATTAAATCTGGCAAATACTGCGTGGACCTTTGCGAAGCTGGCGTTTCCGTTGAGTGCGACAGAGAAGCTCCGCTTTAGAGTAACGGAAATGAGTTTTAAACATTTGTACTAAATAAAATAAAATCAATACAATTAAATACCGGTTTTTATAAAATATTTAAAACATTAATATATATTATTTTATTTTTTAACTAACAATTCGACTTTAATCTTATCAACAGCACACTGGTAACAAAACGTAGTAAAAGCAAATATTTTGTACTCATTTTAAAATTGTTCAGCAATTTTTCAGTTGACTATTTTTGGAATCGATTTTAATATCTGAAATATATTCCATATTCAACTTTATTAAAATGCATTTAATCAAATAGAAACTATCTTAATTCTAATATTTTTCACATCGATTCAAATATTTTAATATTTTAGTATGCATTGTTATTATGATTTAATCATTAATTTAAATATAAAATATATAATTTTGAATTAAATAGCCAAATATTTGTTTGTGTTATTCAATTTTTGTTATCAGTGTATAAATATAAATATATATGTTACTTTGATATAAAAATTTAAGTTAAGAAAGATATCTTGAAATTAAAAAACACAAGTGCCATTAAGTTGTATTTCTTTACATATTTGTTTTTCTTTAATTCTTGTTTGCATTTTATGATTTTTGTTTTAGTTCAAAATGCTTTAAACATTTTTTAACAGAAGAAAATTGGACTTACAAGATATTGAAAAACTATTCAAGTATTATGAATTATTTCTTAAGAGCTATTATATGAGCCTTGTAAAAAGCTGTTAAAATAGTTTTCTATATAATAGCCAAAGAAAAAAAAACAATCAACATTTATTTCTTGGCTTTATTAATTTCAGCATGATATTTTGATAAAACTTTTTAGTTGTCCTTCATAGTCATATTGTCGCCTAAGCCTCTTTTGTTGTTTGTAAATAAGTCAAAGTCCCAAAGAACTTCCGCCATATAAAACTTAGTATCACCCTTCAGCTAAAAGCTTATCATTGTTTTGGTCATCTCACGTTACCAGGGACAAAAGCAGTGCAAATTCCGTTGCGAAGGTCAGTTCTTTGGCCTCAGAATAAAAAAAACAATTCTGAAGTAAGCCAAAAAACAAAAAAATACCTTCATCAATTTTAAATATACCTTAATTGAATTAAGCAATTTAATTGACATTGACCCAATTTCGTCGGTGCTGCGTAATCAAATTAGATATGTGAAGCAATGACGTCAAAGTGGTGTAAAATTGTTATATACTGTAACATTTGTTTACGGTGCTGCAGATACCCGAATCAAATTGCTCAGCACTTTAATGCTTTGATATTCGGTCTGCAGAGGAGTTGCTCCACATTTAATGGGCGCCCAGAGGTGTGGAAAAACAAATTCGCAACAGGAAACAAACAGTGAAAAGCGAGAGCACAGAGATGGGACCACTTCCCATCCAAACACAGTCAAAAAATCCAACACGGCCCCCCGGCATTTCGCTGATTGTGGCGCATCTAATTGTTGTGACGATTGCGTTTTGTTATTGTAATTAATATTCAGCTAAACTCAGCTGGGGCTTAGTAAAACTAAAAAGCGAAAAGCGTTGAACAAATTGCGGTCATTAAACTTTTTGCCACGCCGAGTGAAATAAATTGTCGCCCCCGCAAGCGCAGCCTTTCATAACAAAGTCACAAATCAACGCGAGCGGATCTGCCAACTGCCTACCGATCTCCCAGTGGATAATTAACCATGTTGCCCATGCAACTGACTGTGGCTTTCAGCCTTTTGGTCCTGGCCACCTGTAAAGTGCACAAGCCAGCGCCGACAAATAGTTGGCGGGACATGCTGTTCGGCAGCAAATGGCTAACACCTGCTCCGCGTTGGCGAGAATCCAAGTGTGGGTCCTAAAACCTATTACCTCAATAGAGACAGTGTTTGAATTAAATTTTGTGTAACACCCAGCAGTTTTGCCCATTTTTGCCCTGGTTCCCATTGGTCCTGGCAGCTGCTCAGCGCCTTCGGGCGAACAGGGAAATTGCATTCCCAGCAAGGATTGTGTGCTGAGAAATGGCATTCCAGCTGGTCCCTGTGGCGGTGGCTATGGCGTGTGTTGCATCTGTAAGTTTTCACCTGACTGCGAGGCCCGGAAAAATGCGTTTCCTTATACTTTCGTTCAGTTCTTCAGACATGCGGCGGTGTCATACGCGAGAACTCCACGTACTTTGTGAATCCCAATCATCCGGATGTCTACGACGGTACCGGAAGTTGCCAGGTCACGGTGCAAAAACTACACCCGGATATATGCCAGTTGCGACTGGATTTGGATATGTTTTCAATAGCCCCTCCAGAGGCGGCCAATCATCTATGCAATCAGGACCAGCTCTTGATATCGGGCGGCAGTCCCACACCCACCATTTGTGGCAGTTCAACCGGAGATCACAGTGAGTTTGCCAGAAGATTTAATCAAACTAATTGGTTATTCAACGAAAAGCATGAGAAGCTTAATACCTAAATTTAGTTTTGCAAAAATCTGTTTTGTTATTTTATAAGAGTTAAAGTCAATTTATTGTTATCAGTTTTGTTATTTTATAAGAGTTAAAGACAATTAATTGCTTTATTTCGGAATTTTTCCATTTGTGGCAAACTTTTTGTTTTTGGATACATTACTAGTTTTAAATTTTTTTAGTTTTTAAATTTCTAATTGTTTTTTTAAACTCAATTTTACAGCTTATTAAATAATATATCTCTCCATATCGGCTTAGTGGACAACATTGTTAGTCACCATCTTATGCTTATGACTTGAAAAAAATTATGTTTAATATATAAAAAGCACCCCCAGACCGTGTGTACAAATACTAAAACTTATAACCACTCTTTACGATTAGCACTGTAAACAAAAGCGGCTTACTTTTCAATGCCAACCTTGTGTTTTCGCAGTGTACATTGACGCGGGTCTGGGGCAGAGCAACCCGATTGTTCTGTCGGTGATCACCAGCGCAAGTTTTCCTCGTCTGTGGCGCATCCGCGTCACCCAAATCCACTGCGGCAGCATAAGTCGAGCGGATCAAGGCTGCCTGCAGTACTACACGGCCATTAGTGGAAGGGTTCGAAGCTTTAACTACAACACAGTTGGTGGAAGACAGCTGTCCAACCAGGACTACAGCATCTGTATTCGTAACGAGCGCAACTTCTGCGGAATTCAGTACAACGCCTGTCCAGATCTGGAGAACAACAGATCGAGGTCGTTTACGCTGACTGGAAACTCGAATAATCCTGTGCCCACAATGGTGGGTGGTGGAGGATCTCAGGTGTCCACCATCAGTGGGTGTGTCAGCGATTGGCTTCTGATTGGCTGCATCAGATCGGCGGACAGGATTCCTCCTCTGCCCGGTTGCGAGGATCGCGTTTGTGGCGGGACTTTCAGTGCGGAAGCTGGGATGCTGGCCAAAACGGTGCAGTGTAAGTAGAATCAAAGTTTATTGACTCTCCTTAAAGAATTAAAGTTTTGTCATTGCTATTCTCACAAAAATAAGGCACTGGGTTAAAATTTGTTCTATTTTAAATAAGGTTTATATTAACATGTTTGTCAAAATTCAAAATTTTAATTACTAATTTTGCAAGAAACTTTTGTATTAAATATCTTATAATTTTAATAAATTCTTTAATATGTCAATGTTAATCTCAGAAAAAAAGGCTACTTACTGCCTTAATATCCTGTAACTACAAGGGTTTTGTAATTTAAAGTAAACATTTAATATTAATTTTCATTCCTCATAAATTTATTTTTAACTTTGTTTTCGCAATCTAGAGTTTAATTAAGGTTGGAGTTTATAGTATTTTTTTTTATCACCTATTAATTGAATTCCCTGACTTGTTAATAATATTATCTATAATTTTCTTAATATCCTGACAGCCAGCGTTCGTCCATTCCGGCTTTACTTCCACACGGATGGCGTAGAGGCTCCCAATGATATAGACAACCGGGGATTTTGCCTTGATTATGTTCAGCAGCCATGCACAAATGGTTTCTAGCCAGTCCAAAAAGTATGCAATACTCTTTATAAAAACCCATGACATGACCCATGCGACTAAAATCGCTAGGAAATTGTGTCAGTCGAGTTTGTGCACTTGTTTCGTACGGTCGTGTTAAGCTCCTAATTATCAACCAGAGAGTGATCTCCAATTTCTTTTGTTGTGCTTATCTGCGCGCAATCTATTTTTAGACGCCGTCCGACGGTGTCTTTAACGAGTTCTACCAATTTAACACCCGAGCGGCAGTGTAAGCGTTGTGTACGACTCTGCCCATTGGGCTAGGTCTTGTCTCTCGCTTGTGCTCCCACTGCCCAGCGAGAGATAAGAAGTAAAGACTTTTGAAAATTTTGCATTTGATTTCTATTATTTTCCTAATCGAAAATATAGTTAATTAAAAATGAATAGCAACACACCTTCTTATCCGTCACTCTCGAAAGAGCTGTCCGGATTTGAGAAGATGAAGGAAATCGCTGGTGAATCTCCCGCGGAACTTCGAGCCAAACTTGCAAGAGATTTGGCTCGACGACATGTGGACACCCTTCTACAACAAAACGAAGAAGCTGTTAAAACTAGCTCTGCAACACCTGTAACTAACACCGTTACAGCTACAAGTGCCAGTTCTGGCACCACCACTTACACCGTTGCAGCTTCTTCATATACCACTCCAGTTACCTCTGCAGAAATGTTAACGTCTCCAGGAATTAACAATTTCCCAAAAGTACCCGATATGGGGTGCTCGTTTCAAGCACCAAGTACTTCTCTTCGCAGGAAACGAAACACTTCAAACTGCAGTAAAGAGCCAGAGAGCATCAAGAAAAGTAAAGGCAATTTAAACAAAATTGGTAATTCAGGTCAAGCTTCGACGTCCAATGGACTACGCAACAACCGATTTGCACCTTTAGCTGAGGAAATAACCTCTATTGAGGATATGGAGACAAGTGATGAAACGTTTGATCCTAATGGCCAGAGGCATAGTTCAAACCAACCTGAATCGACCAAGCCGAAACCTCCACCCATATGTGTTCCAAAGGTAATCAATATTCTCACTCTGGAACGGACCCTTGATGAAATCATCTCTGAAAATCAATATGAGATACGAACATCTAAATTCGGAATTACTCGCATATACACTGACAGTGCTGAGGCATTCCGCAAGGTGGTTCGTAGCCTGACTGCATTAAACTGCGAGTTTTGGCATCATCAACTCCGTGAGGACAAACCATTTAAGCTGGTGCTGAGGAACATACATTCCACAGTCCCTAAAGAGGAAATAGAGCGTTGCTTTACGGACAAAGGTTTTAACGTTGTTAATATTTACTGCCCAAGAAAGACTGGCCTGCGCGGGACCACGGACAACGTTAATGCTAATGATAGGCAAAACTTGTTTTACGTTAATCTCAAGATGACTCCGAATGTAGCTGAGTCGCTTAAAATTAAACAAATCGGAAGGCACAGAGTTACGGTAGAAAAGGCTACTCGTAATAAGGATCTCGTCCAATGTTATAAATGCCAGAATTTTGGACACACTCAAAATTGCTGTTTTATAAAGCCTGTTTGTGGGAATTGTGCCGGAGATCATCCTACCAACTCTAAATCCTGCGAGTCGCATATTAACAACCAATGTATGTGTGCAAACTGTGGTGAAAATCACCCTGCTAGTTTTAAAGGCTGTAAGAATGGAATTGTGCAAAAAACTTAAACCTGGATTAAATCTCAGCAAAACAACAAGCAATAGGACAAACGAATCCCGAAACGGTCAACTACTCTCCATGTCAGCTACCAGAGATGGCGTCTCTTATGCAGACATGGCCAGAAATAGCCTTCCGAGCAGTACCAGCGCTGCAGCCAGACAGCCTGTGGCACATATTTCTGGAGATGACCGCAACTCTGACAGAAATCTGTCCACCTTGGAAAGGGCAATCTTTGATATAAATGCTAGGCTGGATCAACTCTTCAAACTAGTCATGGAAACGATTGAGTCGAACAAGGCCTTTCGCGACCTAGTTCAGATTCTTATTTCAGGGAAATGACAGTCGCAACACTTAAGATCGGACTATGGAACGCAAGAGGTCTAGTTAAGAAAAGTGAAGAACTTCGTCTTTTCCTTATTGATAACTCAATAGACATTATGCTCATTACAGAGACCCATATGCGTCCTGGTCTTAAAATGTACCTACCTGGTTATGACCAATACCTTGCCAATCACCCTAGTAACACCGCTAAAGGAGGATCTGCTATCCTCATCAAGGCTAACATTATTCATACTCAGGCTGAGCCCACATCACGAAACGATCTACAGCTAGCTAGTCTCGATCTTCCAACAAATGGAGGTGTTCTTAAAATAGCTTCATTGTACCTTCCTCCCAACGAGCCCTGGACAAAAAACGACTTCGACCAGCTTATAGCATCTCTGGGCCCTAAATTTTTGGCTGGAGGGGACTTTAATGCCAAACATCAATGGTGGGGCAATATAAGGTCTTGCTGTCGGGGGAAGCGTCTTCAAGAAGCCATAATTTCTAGCTCAAGCCAAATCCTAGCTACTGGGGAACCTACCTTTTATTCTTCCAATACCAGACTTACGCCAACAGCCCTGGACTTTTTTATTGTGAATGGAGTAGCACTCAATAAGCTCTCGATCGAAACAAAATACGAGCTATCCTCCGATCATTTATCAGTTGTTGCAACTTTAAGTCAAACACAGCAATACAAAATCAAAAGGAAATCAATTCTACCGCCCGGCTCCTCAGTTGAAAAATTTAAGGAAACCCTAGACAGAAGCTTAAATCTCAACACAGTGATTAACCATCCAGAGGATCTCGAAGATGCGGTAACGGTTTTCATGGAAAAAATATACACTGCTGCGACAGCTGCTAGCCTAAATCAAAGACATCCTACGGACCAAAATAAAACCAACCTGCTCCCACAAAATGCTTTAATTCTTATACAGCTAAAAAGGAAAGTTCGTCGCGAGTATACAAGAACAGGAGATAAGCGAATCTACAATATTTACAAAAGGCTTTCAAATCGCCTAAGAAAAGTGTTGACAAAGAACAAACAGGACCAAATTGACTGTATGTTGGAAAACGCGAGTCCAGATGCATCTACTAACTACTCTCTATGGAAGCTCACAAATCGGTTTAAGAGACAGATCATTCCAAAGGCTCCTATCAGAAATCCCGCTGGTGGTTGGTGTCGCTCCAGTCAGCAGAAGGCTGATATCTTTGCTGACAGTTTAGAGAACAGATTTAAGCCGTTAAACCTAACTCCGATAGAAAATCGAATCCTTGTGCAAATGCGTCTGGACAGACCTTTTCAAATGGCCCTGCCCACAAGGCCTGTAACACTGGAAGAGGTTGAGACACAGATCGGAAAGCTCAAAAACAAAAAAGCTCCAGGTGAGGATCTCCTGGACAACAAAACGCTCAAAATTCTTCCCAAAAAAGCACTACTTTTTATAGTACTGCTGTTCAACAGCGTCTTAAGGCTCAGTCATTATCCAAGTACATGGAAGAGTGCTATTATCACAATGATTCCCAAGCCAGGAAAGCAACCCACCGAAGTAGACGCATACAGGCCAATCAGTCTCTTACCGGCATTGGGCAAAATGATGGAAAGAGTGATATTGGATCGGATCCTTGGACTAGAAAGTGTGAGCAAAGCTATTCCAAAGTTTCAGTTTGGTTTCCGAAAAAGTCACGGTACTCCTGAACAGCTACACCGCGTTGTCAATTTTGCTCTGGAAGCCATGGAAAACAAAATGTATGCAGTTGCTGTGTTCATGGACGTTCAACAAGCCTTTGATAGGGTATGGCACGACGGTCTCCTAAGTAAACTGAAGATTATACTAACGCCACAGCTTTTCCTCCTCATTCAGAGCTTTTTATCAGAAAGGAAATTCAGTGTGACTGTCGATGGTGAGAAGTCGTCAAAACGTCCAGTCTCAGCCGGTGTACCCCAAGGCAGTGTACTAGGCCCGACGCTTTACTCACTCTACACGTCAGATATGCCAGATTCCTGGGGCTGTGCCGAAGTTGACGATGATAACATGCTCATCGCAACATACGCCGACGACACTGCGGTTTTGGTCAGGAGTTCAAGTATAGATATTGCAACCTCGGGCCTGCAGGAGTACGTGACACGCTTTGAAAAGTGGACTACAGAATGGAACATAGGCATCAACTGCAGCAAATGTGCTTGTGTCACATTCTCCACAAGGCCAAAAAACTGCCCAGGCATTTCCATGCTCGGCTCTGTACTTCGACACGAGTCCTACTACAAGTACCTTGGTGTGATTTTGGATAGAGGACTCACTTTCCAGAGGCACACAACCATGGTCAAGCAGTCTGTGCTCTCAAAGGCAGCAAGTATGTCCTGGGTTCTATCTCCAAGAAATAAGCTCTCACTGTCCAACAAAGTTCGCATCTATAAAGCTATTCTTAGTCCAATCTGGAAATATGCATTACAAATCTACGGCACAGCGTCTAAGTCGAACCTAAACAAAATCCGAGTAGCACAAAGTAAGATTATCAGATCAATTTGCAACGCCCCCTGGTTCATGAGAACTAGTGATATAGAAAGAGATCTCCAAATCGCAAAGATAGGCGATGTATGTCGTACGCACGCCGAAAACTACCTCAGACGTCTTGGCTCTCATCCTAACACCCTGGCGAAGAGGCTAATATGGAGACCTACCAAAAGAAGACTTAAAAGATACCACCCACATGACCTACCATTAAGATATATTTAACACATTCGAAGTCTGAAGAAATTAAGATGTAAATCAAGTAGAATTAATGTATAATCTAATATGCCAAAATTTTGTTATCCCCTATATTTACAACCTGCTCAAGCTGCCACATAGGTAGCAGTATACCTGTTAATTTTGAATAAATATACACTTTAAAATAAAAGGAAATTGTGACTGGCGCTGCAGAAGTCGCACACAAAACGCGCATCTTTTTTTATTTGTAATAAATATGTATTTATTTATTGATTTTCGTAATTAAGTTAGACATAACTTGTAGATTTAAGTTAATTTAGAAAGCACAAATTGTGTCGTATTTTGGTACAAATTTTAATGATGTGGCTCGGGATATCGAAATTTCTTGTAATCGAAATTGTAACATTAAAATCGTTTTCAACTACTAATACAGGTTTGTTGAATTACGTTTAATTAATAATACTTAGCTGAAGCAAAAACAAAAAATTAAATAACAGAAAAACACGATGAAAAACGTTTTTGTTTAAGGACATTTTCGTTGATGTTGTTGGTACTTAAATATTGTTGCAGTACTGATGATGCGCACGTTGTCATATAAAAGGGATTTTCTGGGTTCGCTTGCTCGCCTGAGATCGCCAATTTCAGTCTGTGCGCGTAGTGCCCGACTTGTGACGTCACTGGGGATAGAATTATCTCGGATGTGATGCGGGTATCTACTATGGTAATCTCCTAGTCCTAATAGGTTTGTATTAAGGCAGCCACGTGCTGTTTTTCCTCTTCGGTCAAACCGTTCTTTAGCGTGCGACGCACTGCAAAACATGAATCAAATGTGTTATAATAAAAATCGAAAAGAGTTACATAAAGGATTTAGTTAGGCTGTCATTCTATGTTAAGTGTTAAGGTCATGCAGCATTTATTTTTGAAAATCCGTTAGGCCACATGCAAATATATACAAATGGGTGTGACGACTTTTCGACCCATTTTTCCATGCAATAAAACCAGGATATTCAACAAAATACAAAACAAGGCTGAATACAAGTATCAGCCAATTGGGGTTGAAACAAATTATTCGTAAAACAAGAGGTGTAGAACTCAACACAAATCAATTCACTAACCAAAAAAGGTAAAACCTAAAAAAACAGTTGGCTGTTCTTTTGGCAACGGTTACGGATACGGTTAACAGTAACGCTTTCTACGGCGATGGTGCTCTTTCAACTGTGAATCCTTCGCGCGTGCGGCTGCGCTTCACTTCGATAGTCAATATTTCAGATTGGTTGGGTTTGGTTTTATTGATTTTTTATTTGGTTTGTTGGATTGGTGCGTTAATGGTAATAGAACGAAATGGAAAGAAATTAAAACCCAATATAGGCAACAGATTCGTAAGCTGGCAAAACTAGAGGGAAAAAGCTGCGAAATCGGGAATATATTGTAAATAGGGGAACAACTGCAGGGCTTCGTGTGAATTTGGAATTTTGTGTGTGGTAAATACATATTTATAAAATTATATAGTTTTTCTTTGGAATTGTTGTTGCTGGTGTAGTGTGTTTCTGGTTTTGAAGTATCCAGCTAGAGGTTATACACATAGCGCGCTGTGTGTGATTCGAAAAGATATAGACCAGCACCTTTTCATTAAAAAACGTATTCTCACTGTCAGAGTTTTTTGACGTGGATTTGGAATGGATTGATTTGTGGGAGCAGTCAACTTACATGATTTGCGATCCGCGTGACGCGTCCGTTTCCGTTCCCTTGGAGTTGTCCGGGTTCCGGGTGCCTTGGTGGCGGTTTTTACCAGAGATTCCAATATCTCATCGTCACCGTCGGTGAACTGCTCCTCACTCTGGCGGGTGATCGGCGAACGGAGCTGCTCCGCCCGCCTTCTGCGCCAGGTGAGCGTTCCATCAGCCTGGTCTGCACTAGATGTGTCTAGCAATTTTCTGTAATACAAAATGTTTTAAACTTTAGATCACAGAAAATCTTTTTGTAAATGTATAAATCTATGAAACCCTTTTCTCTGATAAGCAAGAAGACGTTGAGAAATGTTAATCTCACAATTATAAATAACTTTAAAAAAGCTTATCGTATTATATTTCCGAAAATTCGGGTCATTTGAATAGCGATAAGCTGGTGATGTGGTTTGACTTATCGTTTCAATATGATGTACTTTAGTCATGTTAATATTGGTGAATAGATTATAAAATATCTTTGGATTGATAAGATTTTATGATGTAATGCCCTCAATACTAACTTAAGTTCGTCGTCGGCCACGTCATCTTTGGTCTTGAACTTGGCCATGTCGATGATCAGCTTGCCGCGCGTCTTGTTCCTCTCGCGGTGGTTGGCCTTCTTCTCCAGCTGCTGCTGCACTCGCTCCCTGGTGGTGCGGTACTCCAGTGCGAATTCGGACAGTGTCCGGCAGAACTCGTTGGGCCGCGACTCCGCCACACTGTGCTGCGGCATGCCCAGCCAAAGGAGGAACTTGCGGTAGCGGTTCATCACCCGCCGGTGGACGATTTGCAGGATGATGATGCGCTCCGCACAGTCGGCCAGGAAGTCAACCAACTTTTGCTTCAGCGGTGGGGGGCAGTCGTGTTTGGCAATCAGTTTCAGACGATCCCAGCACGCCTTGCATTCCGCCTCCAGCTGGTTGAGATTGTGGGCCAAGTCCGTGAAATCCGCCTTGGAGGCTCGCGTGATGGGTCCAATCTCCGAGTAGAGATCACTGGTGTCGCTGCTCGATTCCATGACCATGTGGCAGAGGTGGTGCAGCAGCGAGTGCTTGTGCACTGTGTCCTTCACCTCCGGCACCTTGGCCAGGTACTCGATCTGGAATCCCTTGACCGGAGCACCGTTCAGGAAGATGCCCACGGACAGCAGCGTGGAGAGGATGCTGCGGAAGGTGCGGTTCTGACGCAGGATCTCAATGCCTTGCTTGAGGTCCATCAGGGGTTCCGCAATCTCTTTCTGTGGTTGCGGAATGTAAGAGCATTTTAGTTTATTTATGAAGAGGATTAACTTACAGTTACTTTTGTAAAGTACAACATTAAACCCCAGCTATCTATGCTTAACAAAGAATAGTCTGCAAGTCCTAACAACTTAACAATAATAGTTATAGCCCCTATCTCCAAAGAAATTTTAAGTGGTTTTTAAAAATTTACTTAGTTATCAAACTATAAAATAATTTCTGGCTTAGTTTCAATAATAATTTCTTAATTTTGAATGTGCTATTTGAAAACAAATTATCAAATCTGGGCATCAAGCACGATTGTATATAATAATCAATTTTATTTTAGTCAAGTAAATAAAATAGCAATAATATTTAACTCGAAAAACATTTCAAGAGATTTGAAAATATATCCTAGTATTCAAACATGAACATCTATATTTTTTTGGGTTATTGAATGTTATTGTAATGGGATTGTATTTGTAATCTTAATTTAAAATGTACAATTAGGAAACCTGGTTTCGAACCTATTTTTTAAATAACTTTGTAAATATATATTTCTACACCTTTAAATCAAGTTCCGTGATATTCAGAGTAAGAACTCACCTCGCTGTTGTCAAAGTCCAGGCGGAAGGCCCACAGCTTGAGGCGGGCCTCCAGCTCCGAAATGGAGGCCAGGGTCAGCAGGAACTGCTCGGCACTGCCCAGGGGCAGCTCGGGATTGGACAGCTGCGCCTCCTGGATCTTGCCCCGCTCCTCGTCGGTGGGCAGCATGTTGAGCAGCTTGTCGATGCCCTCGCGCGTGACCACAGTGGCGTCCATCTTGAGGATGGCTGTTTTGATGGCCCGCGGAGGAGGCAGCTTGGTGATCGCTATGTTGATGGCATTGGAGCGCTTGTGGTCGAGCACGATGATCTCTTTGCTCTTGTTCAGCTCTTGTTGTTTCTGCAAGGTCAGCGAAATGGGGTTAATACCTTTCGATCAGTGTGTTCGATCGGTCAGATATAAAATAAACACAGTGGTGCAAAGAGTAAACGAGAGTGTAGAGTGCAAAGTGCAAAGTTGGATAGGAGTTTCTGTGCTGTTCTGATCGTTTCTTCGAGTGTACGTGGGTGTGAGAGAGTGTGCAAGAGATAGTGATATTAACCAACACCAAAACACAAAACACAAAACAATATGGGCAACAGATCGTGAGTTATATGGTGAGATATATATATATAGAGAGAGAGAGAGACAGAAGGACAAACAAATTTAATAACATTTTGATTGGCACTCACCTCCTAGAGACATGGGGAAACATTTGAATATTTGAGAATTATTTGCATTTTGGTTTTGAGTTTAGCACAACATTTATGTAGATTTATCCGCAAACAGACCGTTCGACATTTATAGTACGTATTAAGAATTATACAAGATATCCATAAATAGAGGGAAAAGAAGAATACAAAAATCATTCGCATTTTGTTAACGCAACATACACTTAAAGGAGAGTCTATGGCTAATTTAGACACACTTATCGTAGATTCGTTAAATTTCGAGAACCTTTGACCAATTGGGAGTTATGAGGGCTAGAATGTTACCAAACGCACCTTGGTCATCAAGTCTTTGGCCCGGGACTCAAAGAGATGCTCGAGCTTCTGGGTGTCCACATTGGCATCGGGCAACTCATCCCAAATGGTCTTGCCCACCACCTGTGGTATCATGTCCTCGCGCACTTCCTTCCAGAAGAGCTTGACCTGTAAGTATAAATAAAAGCCATTAGTTCTCATTTCTTAAATAAATGTAAATGGCTGCTCAATTACCGTCTTCTTGTTCTTTTTGATGGTGTTATTCCCGTTGACCAGCTCCCCATTTATAGATCCGTTCAGCGAGTTGACGCTGTTGGTGAGACTGCCGCCATATCCGAACATGGGTGGAGGTGCCAGGCTGGGCGGCATCATGGGTGGTGGGGCAATGGCTCCTCCCAGTGGCGGTGGCGGAGGTGGTATACCGGCGCCCAGACTACGAGGAGCCAGCACATCCTTCTCGTCATCATCCCTCAGATCCGTGAAGTCCAGGTCACAGAGATTCAGGGGCCTCGTCCTGTTCCTAACCAGCTCCTCCCAGTGAAGTTCGTTCTCCGACTTCTTGGGCTCGGACTTCTTTAGGTCCTGGTCCACACTCGAAGACCTAAATGGTAAAATATATTATTTCATCTCGACAACAGCACTAGACTTTCTTTCTTTCCCCCAATAATTTCAGTTATCATGTTAAGGGGTCTCATAAATGATTAGTCTGACCTAATCTGCGACAGACGTACAACTAGCAGCACAATATACTCTTGAGGCGATAAGAAATAAGAAATCAGGCGATGAGGGGCGGGACATACAACTTTCTAGAGATCCGTGAAACCCGATGACGAACAATGATAGGACCATGATTTTTGGGCACTGCTTAGACTGTGCGAAAACCTGGACTCTTACGAAACTGCCACATAAATCTAATCTAGCTACATTTGCACAATGGACTCTCAACATTATCGGCTTGCATTGGCAACAGTTAACGATTTCAATATACAGATAAGCGTTCGTTGTTAACTATAATTCTTCGATTTCCGGGCAGTATAAAGGCGGTGCACTGAGAGGAACAAGTCACATTTGTCAGGCATAACTCAAGCAACATGGCCGATGTAAGTTGATGATCGTCAGGATCTGGATATGGAAATCGCTAATTCTGTTTGTGCCCCCGCAGTTCAACGCTATCCTGGAGAAGACCAAGGCCTTCAGCCAGAAGCCCCCAACGGAGGTTTTCCTGGAGTTCTACGGCCTGTACAAGCAGATCCATGAGGGCGACATCACCATCGAGAAGCCCGCTGATGCCGAGGGCGCTGCCAAGTACGATGCCTGGCTGAGCCGCAAGGGAGTGTCCGTCGACGACGCCAAGGCCGCCTACATCGCCCTGTACGAGAAGTACAACCCCATCTACGGATAAGCCATAGTTTACGACTCTGTCCGACACCCCAATAAATCTTGACCACCTGTGAACTAATTGATTGTCTGTTTGGTTTAAACTTTGAGTTGTTCGGCTTGAGATTAGCGTCATAGAGCCCTGGCACACTTGCCATCGGATGACCAGCAAGCATGGCACTGTTAATCGCTGCTGTCTTAGCCCAAATACTTATCTTCCACTGGTGGCGCCATATATTCTCGTAAATCTTGGCCATAAACCATGTAAAGATAGAAGGAAACCCTATCTAATCTAGTTAAGATAAGTAGAAAGAGGGAAAAAGGCACATTGCGTTGAAGTGCAATCAATTCAGCTTCATTTTAGGAAAATGTAAATAATTTCGATTAGTACCTTAACATGGCGGGTAAAACATTGTGCCAAAATAAATTAGGTTATTTATATGAAAATGTCAAACAACTAATATGGTATTTTAATAGTTTTTCTGTAGAAAAACCAACTAAATATTCCTTGAGTAAAATTTCTATAAGAAAATGAATAGTTAATAAATTGAATAGATAAGCTAGGGTAAAATTTTATGAACTTTTCGTTTCCCATTCGACCAATGATAGTTTTCCACACTCAGCGAACGTAATCTTAATCTTCCAATCCGGATCACTTACCTGGATATCTCTCCCTTGCTCTTGCTCTTGGCCAGACCCTCTTTGGCCTTCGAAATGAGGCCGGACATGTCGCCGACGAGGGCTCGATTGGCGGATTCCTGGGTGGGACTCATGGGCAGGTTGCTCAGCTTCTGGGTAAGGTCCTTGACGGTGTGGTCCCGCTTCAGCTGCTGCAGCAGGTGCTTGTCCTCGCGCTCCATATCTGCGATATTAACAATAGGAAAGTTAACACAGTTCACATTATTCTGAGCCCTCGAATGTATGCAGCGGCAGGTGCGCAATGCAATGTGGGTGTTTTTTTGGCGGCGCTTGCGAGTATGCAACACACAGGTGAGAAGAAGGGGTGAGTGAAAAAGGGTTAGGGTTGAGACCCACCTGAAGGATCCACAGGACGCGGCAGCAGATCTGGGTTAGTACTGGTTAGGGTTCGAGCTGCGGGCGGGCTGCTGTAGATGGGGGCGTGCCACCAGCCAGGGGGCGGTGGTGGCGGCGGTGGCGGTGGAGGAGGCGGTGGGGGGGCCGCCACGGGCTTCCTAACCGGACTCAGTGGCTCCGGCTCGGGCAGGACATCACACTTAACGGGGGTGGAGCTCAGCGGAGCGGGAGCAAGGTCAAATCCCGAGGCATTCAACGTTTTCTTGGGACTCAACAGCACTTCCGGTGCGGGCTGCATGGGCTGATGGATCTGGTGCTTGGGCGACTGACTGTAGTAGTTGTTCAGCCGATTCGCCTCGTTCTCGTACTTCTTGTAGGCACTATCGGTTTGCTGTATATTCTTCATAATGCCACTGATCACAGTTGAATTGCGCTCTCGAAACAGATTCTTTTTCGTCAGGAACTCGCTCTGGTTGTTATTGCTCGCCTTGTCGAAGCTGTTGTTTATGATGGAGATGCTGTGGCTGCCGGTCAGCAATTGCTTGCTGGGACTCATCAGCAGCAGGCTGTTGTTCGGCGTGTCATTGCAACTGAGGCTGCTCACATTGTTGTTACTGAGGCTGCCGATTCCGCTGAGGTTGTTGCACGGCGGCTCCTCGTGTTGCAAAGACTCGGGCGGACTGTCCGCCGACTTGGATGGTGGCGGGTATGGCAGTTACTATTTGGCCTTTTATTATTTGGCATGGATGGTGTTTTTGATTTGTTTTGTTTTGGTTTTGTGGTTAGCATGATCAGCGGGTGAACAGCGGGACAATAATACACACAGTGATTAGCGTTTGTGGTGGGAGAGAGAATCACAAGTTAGTTAGTCGCCCAAGTCAAAAGCAGCTTGTGTAAACTATTCATTTGGTTCAATTCAAAACTTACCCAGACCTTCGCGCTGCTCTAGAGCAGCAAATATGCCATTGGCCGCCGCCTCTTGTTGCTCCTTCAGGAAGCTCTTGTGCCGCTCCGCCCGCTCTCGCCTCCTGCGAAGTCCTGGAGTCACGCCTGCTCCATCGCGAGCTAATGGGATTAATGGAGAAGTTAATATAATAAATTAAAAATGAAATTTAACTTTATACGGTCTGGTACAGTTCTGCCTTTTTTAGTGCCGCCAGAAACACTGTCCCCATATCATTATATTACAATGAATTACATTACATTAGCCGCGGTCCTGAATATTTGAATTTATTAGCTTATGAAAATAGCTTTCTAAGCTAGTTTAAAAGCAACTATTAAAACTATTTTTATATTTTTTTAAGTTATTACTAATGGGGCACATACAAAATTCCAATATATCATAGATGTAACATTTCAAAATATTTTAAAATAAAATTGATACAACAATTTTTTATTGTTTCCAATTTAAGGAATAGTTCAGATATTAATAATATTTTTATTCCAACACAAAGTCCAGATAACCAAGGATTTATTTTACAATTATTTACTACATTATTTCAAAAAGGAAATTTTGTAGAATTATAAACAGTTTAAATTTTTTGTAAAAAACAAAACAATATAAAAATCTTTTTAAACCTAATTGTGTGGTATTATAGAATTAAAAAAGTTTTTGTAGGAAAACAAAAACAATATCAAGTTTTTTAAACCTTATTTTGCTAGATGGTATCTTAACATTAAGGTAAATTAAAACTACAGTTTTCCTATGCCTTAAACGTTTGTTATTGAGCACTTTTTATTGTGCCACTACTATTATTATGACCGCAGCTGTATATGTTATATTTTTATAGCCATTACTCGTGTAGTAACATTATTTTTGCGGTTAGTTTCTTATTCCAGAACTTACGTTTCTTTTCATTAAACAATCCCCCGCTGAATTCCGTGGAGTTGGTGGACCCGGAACTATCCTCATCCAAGGTGCCCTGGGTGGGCGTCATCCGAAGGACTGTGGTGGGCAGGACCTTGGTCAAGGGGGCGGGGCTATTGTCAGTGCTGTGACGTCGAGACTTGCGCCTCTCGGTGGTGTTTGTCCCCGGACGATAACGCTGCGTTTTACGCATTGAATTCTGCGGCAAACGCTGTCCGTCCGACTCACCATCCTCAAATCTGAGTAATAAAATATTTATGTTGTCTGAGCTCATAAGATATCCCCAAATAAGTAGTAAACTCACTTCAAGCACAGCCTCGTACAGTTGCAGCTGATCCAGGAGATCCAAGTCAGTGCCCGGCTTGGACATATATCGCTGGATCACGGTTTCCATGCCCTGTTGTTCCAGAAGATCGCTCTCGTCATAGAAACTATCCTGATCGTTCAGGCCCGCTAGTGTTTTGTTGATCAGCGAAGTGGCGTAGATAACCAACTCGGCATCGGCATTATCATAGTCCTTAAGCAGTCTGAGGAGAATATGTTTAAATAAGTACAACTCTAAAAATCTCTTATATGTATATATTTGAATAGCTAGCTATCTTTAACTATCCAAAAGGAAACCTACCTCATTATATTCGACCAGGGCAGAGTGCCCTGGGAGCCGTCCACCGCGTGAATGGCACTGACTAGCGCATAGCAGTTGGACTCGGCGTACTCCACGAAGACCAGCAACAACTTGAGGGCGGTCTTCACCACGGATCGGTAATTGGAGGCAATCAGCGAGTAGAGCCACTGCATCGTCGGCTCATGCTTCATCACGCCGTTCATGCCGTCCACATAGAGCATGACCTGCCAAAGCCGCATCGAATGACATAATTAGCCAAGCTTCCCATGGGCTCTCACTGCAATCTGCGCTACTCACCTGACCGAGGGCCCGCAGAATGTAATTCTGATAGTTTTGATCCGCACAATTGCCCACGCGCACCAGGCAATTGAGGCCACCGAGGGCCACGAAGGCGTGCACCAGATCCTTATCCTCCTGGAACACCTGCTTCAGCGAGAAGAGAGCGCGCCGCAGGTCGCTGCCCTCCGCGGATAGGAGTTTCTCTGGACAAAGGCAAAGTCAGTCGGTTACACGAGGCGTATGCGCAATAAGCTTTTCATTCCGCTTACCAATTATAGCGTGCACGCGCACATTCAGCTGCGTTCGCACCACCAGAGAGTTCTTGCGGCTGTGGGTCAAAAATGAAAATTAATTTTCAATACTATTTCTCCGGCAGCTTTGTTCCCATTCCCATGCAGTGTAAAAATTAAAAAACTTTTTTCATACACTTTCACTCGTCGATTGGTTTGCAAATTCGCTGCTAGTGAAATGGCTGTGAGCAAATATATTCAATATTTTTAAACTTTAAATTTCTATTGTGTTAAATGATCATTTTATTATTAAAAAAAAGAATTAATAAGTTTGATTAGATTGTTCTTATCACTATTGGCAAATTTCTAGAAAGTTGTATAAATAAATTATAATAATAATTTGTATGTTGAAAAAATTATTCTATATGTTTTAAATTTTTATATAAATCTAATTGTATTGCAATTGTTATAACGATATTAATCAAGTTTATATATACCTAGAGATATCTGAATTTGTTTATTGAAAATATTTTTGTTCATATCCAAACTTGCTATCTCTGCATAGACAAAACAAAATATTAAACACATATTTAAAACTATCAGACAAAAAGTATGTTCACTGGAAGAACATATAGTTTTTGAATTCTTGCAATTAGGTTTAACTTAGTAACACGAGATTTTTCTTTCTTTTCACACTTTTTCAAAATTTAAGCTAATAAACCTCACACTACGAACCAGTTTTCCCCATGTGGAGCTGCCAAAACACAATGGGGGGCTGCCTGCCACCTCCAGCACCTCTCGACTCCTGCCCAAGTCCAAGCCCAGTTCATTGACCAGTTAAGAACATTGATTACCCGCTGGTGCTCGCTTCGCTTCACCCCGGCCCCAGCTGGTCATAATAAAAGTAATAACAAACGACGCAGATAATTGAAAACGGACTATGGGGCGGCAGGCAGTCCGACACCGGGCTCACAAACTATATCTATATAGACATACAGTATAGGCGAGAGTGCGCAACAAAGGTGAGTGTCTGAGCCGCGAATGTCCAAGACACACCTGTGCGTGTGCAAAGTGTGTCTTCTTTTCTGCAGATTGACGGGCACCTTTTGCGGAATTTTGATGCGAATTGAAGCGCATGATTTGCATGCGAGCTCGCGCTGCCATGACTAATGCGATAAGCATGATTAGTGGCCATCGGACTGAGCGGAGCTGCTATTCTGGCCATGGCCATGGCCAGAAGAAGAGCACTCCAGCACTCCACTGCCATTGGCGCCACACCACTCGTAAATGGCGTGGAGACGAGCTGCGCCGCAAAGTGGCGGCAATTTGCGCAGACGCGGCGACATTTACGTTATAATTTCAAAGACTGCAGATACTCGCACAGCTTAGATGCGGCTGCCCCGCCTCACAATGACTGATGATCATGGATGCGGTGCTGAAGTAAAAGTCAGAAATAGACCAGGAATATACATCCATTCCGCCGGCCCAGGGTTAAGCAACTCCAGAACATTGACTTTGAACTCAGAACGGTTATGACCATACCACTGATGTTGCCAACATCTTCATAGGCGACTGCTGCTGATCTTACTTTGACACTTGTGCCCCGTCGCGTACATCATTTTTCTTTGTGCCCCAAGTTTTGTGGAGCTGTCTTAGCGCCTGCCTATGCCATGACATCACGTTCTCCGGACTGGCCGAGAAAATAAACAAGAAAAACTAAGAAGTGAGAAAACAAGGGCTTGATAAGACTAAGAAATACCTCTAAAGGGTTAAAATAGTTTCACAAAACTTCTACACGTTACTAAAATCAAATGATTGTATTTAGAATTTGGTTTTAAACTTAATTTTTTAACATTTAAATATATTTTCTTTTTGCTATAATGTTTTTTGGTTTTATTAAAAAATGTATATTTAAATCAATTAAATTAAGTGCAGAGTGCCAAACACCACTAATTTTTAATCGTTTTCTTTCCTTAACATACAACTTTCATTAGACCTAGAAACCACTGCCTTTTAAAGGGTACTTAAATATACTTATACATAAAGAAAATTTATGCCAGATATCAGAAAAGACCGAAAAAAATGTAAATATAACAACTGCAGGCTGCTACGACAACGACTCAAAAGTGAAGTGGCGAGCGTTTTTATTTTGTCTCTGTGCTTCTTTTTCTGCGGCTGTGCGCGGATTAAATGCAAATTAACTGCAGACTGCAGCGGCAACAAGTTGCACGTAGCAATGTCGTGGCATGCAAATGTCTTTGCGATGTGAGTGCCGGCCAGAGCGACAGTGCGACAGAGTGGCATAGTGGCAGGCAGCTAAGCAGGTAGAGGTAACCAGCCAGGTAGGCAGATAGCCAACTCCGTTTCCTGTGCCACAGATAGCGACAGTTTTTTATGGCCCGGCCAAATAACTTTATTAGCGAGCGGAGATGGCGATGGCGATGCTGGCGGACCGCCATGGCGTATGTGTAATATGTTGCATTTCGGTGAAAGGCCGACAGAGCCACCCACGATCAACTGCCCCAATAACCCAGAGGGGTTCGACTGGTTCGGAGTTTCCTGATCAACATTGCTAACTATTGATTACAAGGAGTGGTGAAATCAAGCTTTTAAAAAAGTTTAAAGTTAATCCACGATCATTACATTACAAACATAAACAGCAACTGTTGGTGGCTACAAATCCTTATAAGATACATATTTACATAAATTTAACAATCACAAAAGATAGAAATTCCTAGCATGGCCAAATATGTATTTTATGTGTATTTTTTAACTTTCTAAAAATATTTAAAATAAGAGATGAAATCATCCCGATGTTTAGTTGGCTATAAAGTAAATAAGATATTTTTAACATATAAATAACTGCAAGATAACAACCTCTTAAGCAATAATTTAAAATTATTTTAAGGCCTTCTTTTAACTCCTTTAAAATGTTTTAAAAACCATCCTAACATCCTAGTGGCTAGAAACGAGCCAGCTTGGCAGCAACGTTCCCGAAAATAGGAAAATGGGTTCAAGGTAAACAGCAGCAGTGGCAGACATAGTTGCAAAAGTGAAATCCCCTGACAAATGTTTGCGAGTGGGTGAAGTGCACCAGGTGTGCCCCATGTGGGCTGACAATTCTATTCCGTCCAAGCTCATTAGCCGGCGTTTTGGGTCAGGTGTTGGCGGGGCTCCTCCACAAATCGTTGTCTTCTCCGCACTCACCTCACGTTGAGTCCCTCGATTTCCTCGGTCTGCTCGGCCAGCGATGACTCCAGATCCAGGTAGGCTCCGTAGTCGCCATCCTTGTACACCTGAATGGCCGCATCATCGATCTGAAACGGGGAAGAGAAGATGCTTAGTTTCGCTGGCAATTATAATTAAAGTCTGGCTAAAAGTAAATGCCAACGCCGATCTCGCCACTACCGCACTACGCAGTAAAAGTTGTTTATGGTCTCGGCTCATGGAAAAGAGAAAGAAGCTGATGGTGATGGCGATGGAGTTTGGGTTTGAGTTGAGTTGCAGTTGGGGAGGTTGATATGCTGCTGCAGCGTAGAACGTTTTGAGGCACTCAGAGAAATTTTTTTTCATATTAATGAACACTTTGATCCAAAGAAATTTTTAACATTTTAGAAAATAAAAAAACTTTTTGAGTATAATTTGAATTTTATTGTCAAGTTTTTTTTATAAACTATTCTTATCATGTTCATACACTTGTATTACAGACGGATGCAAAAAGCTGAGAAACCATACTTAAATTTTAAAAACACTCATAAATGTATTTATGTACGTTATTGAAAATGAACTGTTTATTTTTTTTGTGTACAGTGCGGGACGCTGCATTGAAAGTCCGCAGACGATTTCGTTTAGGCGCACATTGAGGCCGCCAGTTGATTGCTGGCCAAGACCAAGATGACGCGTCGTCGCCGGCTGGTCACCTACTTTTCTCTGCTTTCGGTTTTCAGACTTCAGTTTTCCGTTTTCCAGCCGCTGATTGATCAAACTCCTGCTGCGTGTGCACAAATGCGCTGATTGACGACGGTCGCAGACGTTGTTTTATTGGCGCATTGAAAGTAATTATTTCTGCATTTACAGAACGATTACCGGACAACATGGAAATATTTGTGTCGACGACGCTTGCTTAATGTGTGAAAAAAAAGTAAACAAAACGGCAAAAAAATAGGAGAAATACTGTCCCGTTTTCCGGGAGGAAGATTTCACATACGCCCCCTTGGACACGCCCCGGAATTAGCAGAGAATGCGAGTTTGGGCCTGGGTTTGGCTAGCGCTTTTTGTCTGGCTTCTGGCCAGACACACCTTCGAAAATACCCATCGCATGTCCTGAGGGCTTTCTGTTAACAAAGCATATTTGCTAAATTTAAGTATTGACCAGTTGATGGTCAATGACTTTTCTAAGAACTATTAAAGAACATTTCTATAAGCACTTCACAGTGATTAATCTATTACTGCATTTTACTTAACAAACATGAGCAATGACCACAAAATCCAATTCAAGATTTCTTAGGTAAATGACTCGCCAACACTTCACTAAATAAAAAAAATATTTTTAGAGTGCCACGCTGTCTAGCGAGTCACGTTTTCTTATCGAAAAGAGAGCTCTCGACTTTCCGAGCAAATTTTGCCTTGGGTCAAGCTTCCGCATGTTGATTCAGCATTAAGGCATGGAAAAACTTTCTAGACCAAGTGTGTCCGTCATTGTTTACCTAAACTGGAAATCCGCATTCAAATTATGTGTCAAATGCGTGCTTAGTCGATATTTATAAACGCCTCTTTATATAAGCCCAAGAGCAATTAAAACCAAAGCAAACATTGGCCAAAAACTAAATCCATTCCGGCTCGCTTTTATGATTTATTTATATTTCGCCTCCTCTTTTACACTCAAACTCATTCATTCATTCACAGGTCTATGCAAATTTTATATCTGTGGCTTTTTTTCTTTGAGTGAAGCATGACAAGATTTTTAATCAAAATGATTTTTGCCAAACACATAAATGTGGCTATTGACACAGTTAAGGCGGCGAGCATTAAATTCGACGAGGAGAAAATGTAAAAAAGCAAAACAAAACCCAGCTAAAAATCCAGTATGGTTTGGAAAAGCAATAAATATTTTCAAACTATTGACAGCCAATTAAATGGATAAAAATGACAAATTCCAAATTAATTTTCATTAGTTTATCAAATTTTTTACCACCAAAATGGCGAATCAAATTAAAGAGGAATTTTAATTGGAAGTGAAGAGCTAAATATATAAAAGTTAGGTACACATAATAATGTAATGTCAGTAATTAAAAACAATTGATTATCGTGTCATTTGGTTGATAGGATCAGGGTTCGCTAACAATCTAAAAATAATTTTAAACAACTAATAACAAAGACCTGACCTTGTTTATGTGTGCTGATTTAGGTGACTAACACTTTTGCTTTCACATCAATCAAAGTTGATTGACCCTCATCTGACCGCAAAATCTGATGGACGGCTCTGCTAATTGAACTTAAAAACTTCAAAGAAGAGAGGAGGACTTGTGCAAATGATTTTTGCAAATAACCGGAGATGCGTAAGTGTCAACGTGGCTCAAATATTTGACCAACGTGAGTAAATTGTAAAATGGATAATGGAAAATTTCCTGGCCTATTCAAGCGGATAAGCTGACCTAAACTAATTTGATTGACTATGAATTTAAATATTGTCCGGTCGTGCGAATGACACATGTAAGTGACGCAATGCCCTCAATTCAACGATTACTTTTGATTAAATTAGTTTTTGTTACAATTAATTACTGAACCGGCAAGAGCGTTTCAATTTGATTGCTGTGGCTTTTCACTTCAGTTTTTTGTTTCTAATTCTTTATCTGCCTTTGTTTGGTTTCCATTGATTGGAAGTACTCCCTGTATGCTTATCTAATTCTACGAGTATATTGTGATTTTTTGGTAAGGTGCCTAATGCAAAGTCAACAGCCACAAAAATAATTGGCAAAAATAATACATTCAAAATCAAAACAAACTGAAGTCCACTGGAGTTGGTCGAATTTTTTATGCTCTGCTTCTTAAGTTGTCAAATAAAATATTATTATACTATGTTTTATTTGATTTATTTGGCTTAATTCTTAAAAATATTATCGATTTGTCATGACAAGGAATTGGCGTATAATATAAAAGCTAAGACCAAGACTTAGAGATTATGCTTTTAACTAATATTTGTTCCTGTTTGGATTATTAAGAGGTGATCTGAAATTGATAGGAGCATGATTTAATTTTTCATAGCTGATGTACTCCTTAAGGCTATATAAACTTATTGAGCCCCACATCAATTTATTGGCCGGCAACGGGCATGATTATTTATATTTTTAACTTTGTCCGTTTTCAATCTGTTTGGCTCGCTGGCCTGATGTCTGATGTCATCGAAAACACTGACGACGGCATTGGAGATTAGTGATCGGCGCGGCGAAAATTTATGAATCTATTGTAATGCGCTAAATTTAACAAGTTGCAGGGGAGCAGTGAGCAAAGTTCTGGTCGCTGACTAATTGGACAAATGACATTTACAGCTGCTGGTTCCTCCGGCTTTCCAGATCTGCAACTGCTGCCTGCCACATAAATCTGACCGCGACAACAATATCCTGGACTGGGGAGGCCAGGCCAGCAGAACTTCCTTTTGCGATTTGCTCATTAGAATTTATTGCCGCCGCTTGTCAAGATTTACGTATCCTTGCGGCTCCTCTGGCTCCCGGCTCACGGCTGTAAGCACCCAACATCCCGACTGGATGACAGATGACAGGCAGGGAATGGGGCTGTTCGATGTGCTCCTTAGTGGCTTTTTTGCAAATTAGTCAAAGTCAGGCCCAAACAATGGCAGGCTTAGATAATTGCTGGCTAGCTCGCTTACTGGCTTTCTGGCTTTCTGGCTTTCACAATGCACTCCGCGAAGTGGCCCCAACTGGAGTTCTTCCCTCCAACTTCCTATTAGTTGCCACAGATTGTGCGATAGCAATAAGTTAGCCAAGCCCCGGGCCAGCTCTTCCCCCAGTGCAATGGATCGAGCCAGTGCCAGAGAATGGCCAAGCCCTCGTCAGATCCAGAGCCTTAGGCTCCGAGCTGCATCTGCCATTGTCTTTCGACTGGGATCTCCTGGAGGAGAAGGAAGGTTCATTGGCTTGCAATGCATCATTTGTTCAAATCGCTTGCCACACAATAAAATATTGTAATAGTGCCAGCCAAGAACATGCTAAACACTTAAGTTTTGCTTCCTGGAAACTTTTCCCTTTATTATTGACCAATTACCATTTTTGCCGATTTCCCAAACTTTTCAACTATTTGTTTTAGTTGTGGCTTTTCCAATTCAACGCTCACTCAGCTGGCCCCAAATAAAACTTATTTCGTTTCAATTGACTTGGCAAAGGCAAACTCCTCTAGCCCTTCGACCAATGTCGGTTTTTTAGCATTGTGGCCAAAGTTTAATCTTTGGCTTTCAAGCGAAATTTTCTCAAATAAATCAATTGTGGATTCTGTTTACTTTTTGGTGTTTTTTTCCGGAGGCAATAATGGCTCATTCTCATTCCTGCCTGCGTTGAACGAGTTATTATTCTTTCAATCGTTTATTTTATAGGAAATGTGGAAGCGATGTAGAACACACATTTGTGTATAACACGCTATGCAAATTATTGTGTAGACCTCGCTTTATTTAAATTGGACTTTTTACCTTCGTTGAGCACTAATAAAATATTGATTGAATACGATCAACTAAATTAATACAAACAGTTTAAATAATCAATACTTGAGCTTACAAAAGCAATTTTAATAAGAATTATTACTCATTGAGAAGCTCAAGTATATATACTTTTCTTAGTAACTGTTTAAACTAATCAGCAATTGTATTAGTAGTTTGGGGAATGCAAAAAAGTTGTCGTCATGGTATAAAAATAAAAATTTTTTTTTTCAGCAAAAACCTTCAAAAACTTAAGAGAATAAAAAGAATACTCAAATCCAAATCTTGATCGCGATAATGCTGCTATCCACCTTTTAATGTATACAAAAGTATCTCGTTAATGCGCAGTAAAAGAGTTAACGCTTTTCATATTTGTATGCGTATGGCTTGGTTAATTTTGCACAACAAAAGATTTTTTCGGCTGAAAGATTTTGCCAGTGATAAGCGGCCAAGAGATAAGCTAAGCCAGTTAAGACCGAAAAAGAAAGGGGAAACCACTTGTTTTAGTTGAGCGATTAATACAGAAAATAGAGTGCAAGATACATTGTTTTACAAGAAAAATTTGATGGTAAACCGAGAGAAAAAATAAAATTAAATTGCTTGATACATATATCTTAATATTTACTTTATCTATCTAATATAAACAAAAAATACATATTTTTGTATTCTTGCAAATAAAATTTTTGATCAGAATCTAGGTATCATGATTACAAAAACGTAGTAATCAAAGTATTTCATACTTAATTTATTTATTTTTAGCTGAAAGTTATTTTTAATATTAAATGTTATTTAATAACTAAAGTAAATACAATTTACAGCTTATTTATATTTATTTTGTATATTATAAGAATATATTTTAATGACAGAAAATTTAAATCTAAATTTAAACCATATTAAAAATAAATATATTGTATTTTACACAACTAGGCGCATTTTAAGTCCCACATAAGTAAAAATTAAGCATCCTTATGATAAATTTATAAAATATATGAAATATCAAATTTTGGATTCAATATCTAATTTAAGATCTACTTTGCTCAGTGTAAAAGTTGTATATCTTACGCTTTGGGGTGCATTCAGCAGCCGCAGGATGGTGCCCAGCTGATTGGCCAGCGGCATGTTGGTGGCGAAGGCGTAGGTGGGCGCCCGCACCGGGATCGGGAAGGCGGTGCAGGCCGAGAGCGGATCGCTGTCCACCAGATACTGCACACGGAACGTGATCAGCTCGTCGGGTTCCATTTTCACAATCATTTTGGTTGCTTTGGCTGGCTTTCAATCACTTTTGCACATTTGTCTTACTTAATTCGGGTCTATTTACTTTTCGCGATTTTCTCTCTAGCATTTATTTACATTTTCACTCGAGACAAACTGAAATGGATTTTTGGCATGGGATTTCTTTGCTTTAATTTTGCTTACAATTTGCCTTAA